>NC_138781.1:75649683-76356941 GCF_965178545.1 Coloeus monedula
GCCCCAGTGGAGGGTGCTGTTGTCTACGTATTGTCCTTTCTCCTTCAGACACCAGCCAAGATGCGTGCCCTTCATCATTGCTGCATAGCTTTGTGTAGAGAGAAAGTGCAAATAGACCTTTGTTTCATTTATTTCTAGTTTTTCTGATCAAAAAAATACTGTTTCCTGAATTTTCTTCACAATTCAGTCCAGTACCTCATCCTAACTACAATTTGACGTCATCTCTTTGAAGAATTATGAATCTTCCACTGAACTGGACCCTGTCCTGCCACCTGTGTGTGTTTCCTCCATGTGTTTCCTCCAGGTTCCACAAGCCCCAAGGGTCCTGTGTCCCTTTGTGTTACCTCAGAAGTGCTGGTGCATCCATCCCCTAGCAAAGGAGTTGAGTAGTAGTTGCCCTCTGCACTACTCTGCATCTGGTCTCTGTTGTGGTGGAGCAGGTACTATGCTACACCGAAGAGCCTGATTTTTTTCACACTAAAATTTCTTTCTAGCCTTCTGTTTCCCATCAGTTTTAATGGCTGGGGGTGCTGACTGGGAACCTACATTGATGTTCACCTATTCTAGCAGGGCTGCCCACTAACATCTTGGATAAAATTTCCCCTGTGTGTCTGCAACTGACCATCACCGTACAGGGTAGAGTCCTGTAACTGATTAATGGGCCAGAGCAGATTGTTTTGGAGGAAACCTGAGCAGGTGTGCAGTGGTCAATAAGTGTGAAATAACACTACAGGTTATGATCCGGTGGCTCAGTGTAAAAATCTCTGGTTAAGGGTTGTGAGGCAAGCCTGCTTTGTGAAAGTCACTCATGACATCTCAAGCACTCTGATTGCTCATACAAAGACAAGGGTGACGCAGCAATATCTGACTGTGGTACCTGTAGGGACAATATCAGATCCAGCTAATGAGATGCTAATCTCTGTTAATATGTGATCTACATCCCAAAAAGATAGTGAAAGTGGCAGCAACTTCTATGGAGAATTTTGTGAAATCAAATATATAGACAGCTGTTATTCTGGGTGTGAGATGCCATATGTAACAGGTAAGAGTCACAACACATATAAATCACAGGTTTCACCTTTGAACAGTAACAGTGATTGTGGAAGAGTAATGGATCACTCTCAAAGTGTGAAAGCTAGAAGTGACCTTTTGCATTTGTTCAGCCTTTGTTGGTGAAAAGAGATTGGCCTCACCCCAGTAAACTAAGCAGTTTAGTCTTGCTTTGCCTTGGGTAAAACAATCTTGATACATTGAACATTTATAAATAGAGACACATTTTTCCATCTCTTGTGGAATCTCTTTGGCCCCCACTTGAACACTGTGGCAAGCTACTTATCTTGGGGGCATTTAAAAAGCAGCAGCACAAATCTAGGCTTTTATCTTTCTGTGTGAAGAGGAGAGCAACTTTTCTAAGCTTACAGTTCACAGCTGTTTGAGTTGCAGAGAATGGGCCCATGTTGTTCAACATCTTTCTTGTGGATGTGGACATATTGTTGTCACTTATCTATACAGCCCTCTGCTCTCTTGGGTAAGTTTTAATTGAAGAGAGAAACTTCTGAGTTTCAGTTCCTGAGAAGAACCCCTGAGTTCCTGAATTCATTCACAATGGCATGAGGAGTGATTTAGCAGAAAACCGTAGAGCCTGTCAGCAAGGTGTTTTGCTCAACAATTTCTGACAAGAAATTACAGTAGAAAATCCCTTGGCATAAGAGTCAACCCAGTACCATGAGCCTGCTTCTGGACCTTGACCTTCCCAGCAGCAGTTTTCTACCTCCTGGCCATCCACTAGCTCTTCTGAACAGGATACAAGCAGAAAGCAAGAGCAGAGCTGGAGTTAACCCCTCTTTCACAGCCAAGCGCATACTGGATCAGAAGCCATCATTGCTGTGTCACACTTTTTTGGTTGACAGCTCTGTGCATAACACGGTGCTCAAATCCCATCCCAGTCCCTGTGGCTTAAACTGTGCAAGAAACTCCCTCCTGCCCCGAATCATCAAGTCCTGCTTCTGGGGTGCAAACAGATCATACAATCTCTTCCACAGATTAATCAATCTCCATTAAAAAGTAGTTAGAACTTTCTGCTCTTTCTTCTGTCTTCCATTAGAAGGCTGCTCATGAATAAAATTGCTTTGCCAGGCATAATTTGCAGGCTAAGTGTATTCATTACTTGTCTTTATCCTCTGGTTCTTTGGCTTGAATGGTTCTTTTCCCTATCTCGTGCTCACAATGTTTCATATGTTCGTAAAAACCAACTCTGGCAACCTTTTTCCCCCCTTTCTTCTTTCTAGGTGGAGCAAGGCAATCTTGGTGTCCTCTTGTAACACAGTGCTTCTACTTTGTCTGAGATTTTTTGGTAGATGCCCTCTGGATGTCTCTCCTGTATATCACTGGTGCCAGGTTTCTTAACTATACTTCCCTTAGAATTGCCCAGGCTCAGATACTGTTCCTGATTACATTAAGCCAGTAGCATTCAGAGACTGATTAAGAGCAGTTAAAGGCCATTCAGAAATCTGGGTGTGTGTTGAGTGCCACAGGTTAATCCTTGTGAATTCAGAGTGTTATTCTATGTTTTGATGCCAAAATCAATGAACATAATTTAGGAAACATAACCCCAGCATCATTATTGGTACTGATGGCTAACTATGAAAATAAGTAATACAACAGGCCAACACAAATAGCTTAATTTTTTTTCAACTGAAAAAAATTAAACTAAAAGCTATTAAAGATTTTGTAAATGTGTCAAGCACGTAGACATTGTTTATAAGGAACTTCCAATATTTTTGTGTGTTATCAGGTGCAGTTTGTTGGTTGATATCTGAAAATGTTCTTGTGGGAATGGTAGTTTTAAAATATTAGGCCTGTATGATAGTCAGTAAAATAGCCCCTGGACTCTCCTCACACATATACCACCAGTCTGTACACGTCATGCTGCTGCCCATGTGACACTGGAACCACTGGTAGTGTCTCCTTAAGATTAAAAATCTCAAAGGCAGGGACTTTTTTAAAAAATTTGTTTGTAAAGCTTTTGTGCATCTTTTTGACACCATGTAAATGATATAACAGGGCTCTGCTCATTTTCTTCCTCATAGATGAGCAGTTTCTGTCACAGCAGCAGACAAGAATAAATTCAATAATATATCAAGATTAAGGTTAGATATTAGGGTTGACTGATGCAGACCTTTTATTCTGCATAAGCTGTTGCTGAGAATTGCAAGTGAAGCAGCTATTTAGACTCTGAAAATGCTTACCTGTTTACATTTGCTCTTCTCACTCACTAGAAATCATTTAAAATGAGCTGGGATATGGAATTAACAAGAAGAATATGACTATAACCATAGAATGAACACAGTTACTTGAAAAAATACAGATGACTCCTGCTCAGGATGGAGGAAAAAATACTAAATGATAACTGGAATGTTTTCTTTGAAGGTCAGTTGTTTTCACATTGTTGAGCCAGCTGTCCAAGCAGTTTTCTTACAGTTGCCTCTTGGCTGGGGACATAAATCTATCTATGTAGCTCATGCTGTTCTTAGGCTTTTTTCTCATTTACAAGAATGGGGTAGCTTACCAACCTTTATTGTTCTTGTCAGCCCAGGAATACGGACTATGGCATTACAGATATCCTCAAGAAACAGAATTTCAGGGTCCCTGTGATGTGTTTTCTGCTCCAGCAGTTTTCATCCTTGGGCAAGTTATGATGTATGATGCTGATGTATTGGGCATAACTGTTACCTCAGCATGTTGCTAGCAATTCTGTGTGGAATTTGAGATCCTCTGTCATCTTCACTATCAGAGCAAGTCTTTTTTTCTGACGTCTTGACATTTAATGTTTTTTACCAACCATGAGCCAGTGGTGGAAGAAACTGCAGAGGTATGAGTGTGATTCTCTGCCTCTTTGTACTGGTGATCCTCAGCTGGTGCTGTGAGGTGAGCTGCTGTACTCTGACATGTTTGTAGAGCATCTGACTATATGGGAAAGCTTGACTTTTGACTGGTTTTCTTTTGTGCCATCTACATTGGCTTTTAACCTGTTTTTCTCCTATTGGCGTACTGTAGCAGCAGTAAAGCCAGGATGAAAAGAAATATATTAAAAAGACCCAGTCTGTCAGGCAGGGTATATAGTGTTGTCAGAGTTCCTGTCCTGGCTTCATGAAGCTTATTGCAAGCTGGGTGAAATGCAAAGTCTCTCTTCTCAGAAGGAGCATAGCTCCTCAGACAGTGCTGCTGAGAGGGCAGGGCATCCACTGCTTTGCTGGAACGTCAGGAGGATCTGAAGAAAAGTCCATGTGGTCAGTGTCCTTGGTTCTGGCAGCAGCCAGTGGCAGACTCCCAGGAAAATACTGTAAAGAGCAGGGCAAGCTGAGAAGGTTACCTCCTTGCAAAATCTTCCCTGCTGCCAGCCATAGGAACTCCTTACATTGGAGCTTGTATTATTCTAAGTTTTATAAGTGATTGAGAGAGCCCAACTTTAAATACAGCAAGAGCTGCCACAAACTCCACTACCAAATTACAGAGGAGGCTTAAATCAGTCTTCTGCTTTCTGTGCCTCTTGCTTCTGCTCTGCAGCAGTTACACCCACTGTCTCTAGGTGTTCCCCCAGTCTCAAGATCTGACTTCTGTCTAGCAGGCAAAAGTACTGGCTGTGTCTAACACATAAGCTATGCTGACACTTTTCAACACTATCCACATATCAGATGCATTCCTTAAGGAGCTGTGGTAAGTTGAATTCATTGAGGAGAAGAAAAGCCCATAGCAAAATTTAGTGGAAACCTTTCTCTGCAGCTCTGAGGTTCCCTTAGGTGCCTCCTTTCCTTATGACTTCCTTATGACTCCTTATGACAGTGCCGAGTGCTGATGGAACGGGTGCAGTAAAAGATGAAAGAAGTAACCAGAGATTGCTCGGCCCTGTTTAGTCTTCACTGGTGCTGGGATTTCCCCCCCTCAGTGAAAGAAGATGCTTTAAAAGGATCATCTGGTCAGAGTGTGTCCTCTGTGACTAAAACGGCTCTGGTATTGACCACCGAGGTTCTGCTCCCTTTCCGTTCCCTGCAGCTGCTAATTTGTAAATACCATCGGCATCTGCATTAAGCACACTCCTCACATGATGGATGTAAATCTGAATAGCACCTGCACTGAGGCATTTAATCAGCAGCAGTCGTTTAGCACAGCAACTTAATTGTCGTTACATAAGTGAGTCACATCATCACAGAGTAACACCTAATAGCTGACTGATTGCTACACAAAGCTGTGTGCTCTGACTGCGATTTTATGTCCAACTGTTGCTAAAATGAAATCAAAGAGGGTGATCCTGGCTAACGCTGTGTTGTGTTTCTTCTCTGTATTCAATATACCCTATTCTATGCACTGCTTTTCCCTTTTTTTTTTTAACATGATAAACCTACTGTAAGTCTTGCATTAATCATGTGCTTGTGAATTATCCAGCTATATAATTTTTCTGTCAGTCAACCTCTAGTTTGAAGTGATAAAACCTGCTTACTTGTCACTACTGCATTATCACTGGTTCTGTTCTTACTGGTGTTAGTAATAGAAGCAATGGGTTTAGACTGGTTCATTTGTAATTCCATATAGCTGCCTCTTGCCAATTCTTGAATATCAGAAGTCTAGATGAAGCACAGGCAATGTTTTCCAAGAACTAATTTAGAAAAGCCTGCTTTTGGCTATAGCCAAGTCACCTCAGAATCCCCTCAGGATTCTCACAAGTGAATTTCACCCTTACAGTGTGATGCCACTACCATAATGTTCTCATTAAAGAATCCCAGGCCAGATTTTTTTTTTAAAGAAACTGGCCTGAATCGACTGAATTAAATCAGAGAAATAACACACCAGCTGTGTTACATTTGCAGGGATTTCAGTTGTTAGCTCAGTGTTTTTTTCTATAAAGAACAAGGGGAAATCCTAGCCTTTAAGTAAAGAAGAGATATGGTAAGATAAAGAGAAAAAGAAAAGAGTGTTTTGTGTGTGGATTAAGGAGATAATTTAGGTTCTCAGCCTGATGCATGGTGTCAGATTAAAAAAAAAAAAATCCCACTTCTGTCTGCATGACTGTGCCTATTAATGTTACTGATTATCCAAGAGTTTGCAATTATTTTATTACATTCCTTTTGTGTATTTCAAAGCAATTTTACATGGAATAATTTCACTTTCCCCCCATGTACTGTCAAAAGATTCCCTTGTTGCCTATGTGGATTTTTTCCACAACAATGAAGGAGGAAAAAGATTTTTGAAGGCAAATGTAATTACAAAAACATCATTTTAAAAAACAATTATAAAAATGTTTCCAGGGGAATCGAGGATGGGGCAGTGCTATTACCATCTCGCTGATAGACTAAAGATAGTCTTTTTACTCTCTCCCTCTATGGATCTTTTCTTTCCCTTTCCTTTAACTGTATTTTCCTGTATATGAAACTGAGCCATACTCTGTGGAAATAAAAGTTCCCATTTCCTTCAAGGTAAAATGCAATTCACTTGCTAGTCACGGGACTGCTTCTGTACACCATTAACTTGAGGGTGTGGGGGAATACCTAGAACCTCTTTTAGGGAGTTGTACTGGAATTCCAGATTTTGTAGAACTTTTTGAAGGCAATGATCTTGGACACAGAAATGCTTTTTAGACACCTAGTGGCTTATATTTATAAGGGGCAAAACTCAAAACCTCCTAGGAGTCAGCCAGCAGTGCAACTGTGGGTAAAGAAATCCAAGTTTTGTCTGTTGGCTTAGAGCTCAATCTTTTAGTGGGAGACTACAAACTGTTAATAAGTTTTGCTCCTGCTTAGATGAACAGGAGAGGAGTACTAAGCCAAAGTTTATCTGGTAGCACTGACTTTCACCTTGAAAACACAGATGTAAGAAATGAGCAGCGACACTGGATGAGGGCTCCCTTTATCCTAGTCCTGCCTAATTCTCTAAGATGGAAATTTAAAGTGTAGTAATACCAACCCAGGACTGTTAGTCTCCTGTTACTCAGCAAGGCTTTGTGCAGAGCATTTGTGGGTAGCAATAGTATTCCTCTTGTCCACACCAGACACGTCACTACTTCCCCCAGTATGTTTATGATCTGTTGTAATTATTTCCCTTGCCACCCTGCCTCTGCCAAGTTCTGGTCCTTGTCTGAGATTATGCATTTTGTTACCTCTGAGGGCAGGGCTTCTTGTTTTCTTGAATTTTGCATGTTCTCCCTGAGTGTCAGGGCCCTGAGTGGGCTATAAGGCCTTGCTGTCTGACCCTGGGTCCCGTTACAGGGCCTGATCCTAATCCTTCACCTGCAGGTGCATGTCCCAGCCCAGCCTTGGCCCCTCCCTGGAAAGGTGTACGGGGCTGTCCTGGTCTCCTTTCAGCTGTCTTGCTCCTGGCTGGGGCTGTGGGACAGACCTTGACCCCAGAGGGCCACTGGACCCACAAGTGTCCTGAAAATGAGTTTTGTGTGGCCTTTGTTTTCCAGTTTTATTCTGGGTAGTATCTTGTTATTTCACAGTGTGAAGCCATTGTTCACATTTCCTAAGGTCAGCTTTACTCTGGTTTGAGTTCTTGTGCTTTTCCAACTGCTCCAGGAGTTTGTTTCCCTGTGGTCAGATCTGAGGCACAAGCATGACCCAAAAAGTGCTCCTGTTCTTCGCATTAAAACATACACAAAGATTTTGGTTTTCCTGACTTTTTCTTTTAAGCATTTCTGCCAAGCCTTTATCTGGTGTGCAGGCCTCTTCCAGCTCCTATAATTACATTTCATAACCTCCTGTACCTGAAATAACTAAAAGCTCTTTAAAATGTCAAATGACCAGAGCCAAAGCCTGTCAGGAATGGAGCTTGTCAGAAACAAAGCTATCTTCTCATTGCCCTTCCCTTTGCTGGCACCCATTTTTTGCCGATACATAATGAAGCTCTGTTTAAATCCTAGGCAGTGGCCTCCTATTTTTCTTTCCATTTCCCATGAGTTTTGTCTCTGGCTGGGGCTTGGATAATTCTGTTCTCCAAAGGTGTTTTCTGAGCTTGCTTTGCTCACAGGATGATGTGTAATTTGGGAATCACTCAGAGCCAAGGAGGCCAACCACTGCCTGGGCCATCCAGGGTGGGAACCCATCGTCCCAGCCTGTGGTCAAACACCTCCTGCCTCTGTCTGCCTCTTCCTAAAGCATGTACAGATCCTCACCATCCCATTGCTTTTGCCTAAGGAGGAGAGGTGGTTATCAGGACAGTCAGAGGATCCTCCAAGAGCAGCAGGCTGACCTTGTCTGGCATTGACCCTTGTATGGGGTTACTTCTGTACGATTCCCACAACTGATTTTTGTTTTTCTTGCTTGAAAGTGAGCAGTTCTCTTACAGTTTTTAGTACCAGGCCCTCAGTTCTCTAAGTAATGTCAGTTTTATATGTGTGAAGTTCCTTTCCTGGTTTTACATGTGAGTTAGCCAAGTAAGAGGAGGATCTGAACCTAAACTTCCTTCCCACAAGTTTCTCTGTGCCTCTGGGGCTGTAATATTTAGGTCACTCTGAGCATGGAGTCCTTCCTTCTGCCACTGATAAAAGAAACAGTCAGATTGAGCTCCACAAGATCGAACGAGAGATAAACCCCACTATCAATCGCTTTCCTTTTCCTAGAAATAGCAATTCATCCAATGTGTCTAGGGCTTTCTAAAGACAGAAAATTTGTGAGAAAGGGACCCAGCTTCTGCCCAAATCACAGTACGAGATATGAACGTTTCAAAACTTGGTTTCTCCCTCAGGACTGCTCTACCAGCTGCTTCTCTGTGGTGAGGTGGTTTTTATGCATCTGTGCAAGGTTCTCGCAGGGGGTTTTTGCTTTAAGAAATGTACTGCCCTCTGCAAACCAAGACTGTTAAGAGGGTCTGTGCCCTGCTAGTTTAAGCCAGCACTGCCCTCTTCTGGAGATGACATTAGGCCTTTTTGTAAAAATGATGGTTTTTCTAAGCATCAGCTTCATCCAGGCACTGAGTCAGCAACATACTAATTCAACTTGTATATATGATGCAAAGCATGTGCGTAGTTCTGCTTAGGTGCTTAAGGACATCAACATATCAAACTGAAACCATTAATAGTCTGGCAGCATAGCTTCAGTAGAAACACTTGTGTATAAAATCACATGTGTTTATACCAGACTGAACTGTGTCTCTGATTTTTAAATTTTGGGAGCAGCTCCTTATTTGACCCCTCACTACACTTTGATAATGTGCCCACACTGAGCATCTGCTCTTCAGCCGCCTTACAACAACACAACCTCTAAACTAGTGTCCATAAAGGTTTCATAACCCTTTCTGCTTTCTGCCAATGTCACTTTCATAAAAAGGAATAGACCCTCATAGATGCTGAAGACGGGGCTGTGAATCTCAGCTGCCTTGTCGGGAGGAAGCCTGGGTGGCAACAATGTCTATGCCTGTTTCATATGGGCTGGATGCATGCTGTAAGCACCTGTGGTGTCCTGGACTCTCAGCTATGGCCATGAGGGGCTGGATGTGCCTGGGAAGCACACATGGATCTGAGAGCTGGCAGAAATTGCTGTGAGTTACACTAGTGAAGCCACAGATGATACTTTGTGTAGGTGGTTCTTGTAAAGGCCTTGAATTTTAAGTTACCTATCAAAGTACACGTCAATTTTGAGAGCAGTTTGTCTTATGGGTTGTGATGTGCTCAACTTGCTGTAAAGGCTGAGAAGCAGCGCTAGATTAATGTTGTAACTGTCACCAAGCCCAGATTTCACTTTAAATATTTTATATTGTGCATTTGCAGCCTGGAGAAATTTGTACCTAACTGTCAGTATTAAGTTTTCTGAAAAATATGATGTGGGGTATTAAAAAGGAAACCCCAAACCTCATTTAAGTACGATGAAAGGTACAGTGCTATGCCACTCTAGCAATTACAGCCAAGAATTAGTGCTTCTCAAGAATCAATGACAAATGATTTACAACATCCTTGCAACACTTAATGTATGTAATAATGAGAGAGCCAAGCTAAGTGACTTATATCAAATGTCATTCAGTACCTCATTTATAGATGAGGATGCCCAATGTCTAATTGGATCAGACACTGTGGTTGTTTGATGTGACAGTCTACCAGGATTGCAAAACAAATAAGAACTAAACTTTGTTGATGTTCAACAGAGTTTGCAATAGACATTTTGCACTCTTTCTTTTTGTGGACTTCTTAAATTTAGATACTCTAAGAAGGGTAACTAAAAGCAAAAGAAAACAGAAAAAGTGGGCTGATTATTTAAACGTTACTATGCCACTGGCACAGAAAACATTGCACACGTGTATGAAACATGTATATGTTTTCTTGCAATGTAAGAAACTTCCATTCTTTCATAAGTTTTACTTTCTGATTGGTGATGCTTGGGTATTCTGAGGAAGTATGCCTAAGGTTGAAAGTGGATATTTACCCAAACCAGGGCTCCAACTTCTCAATATTTCAGTCACTTTCAAGAATTGTCTCTCTGTCCAGCAAGACCTTGGTATACTCTGATATTTTCCTTTCAAGCTGTCCACATTTTTAAGAGAGAAGAGTCTTTCACAATATCTTTTGGAAATATCCAGCCTTTCTGATTCTCCTACAGACAACAAATGTTTATTTGTCTTCATTATCTGCTGTGTGAAAAGACACGTACAAGGCTTCTCACATTCACCGACAGAAATCTCTACTGCCAGTGTAAATTAGGAGTAACTCAGTCAAAAGCTATGAAGCTCAGCTGGTGTGAAACTGCTCTGAAGAATTGACTCAAGGGCAATTGGAGTTAATGGGAATGTTCCCATTGACTTCCATGTTCTTTGAAGTATGTCGTGTCATGTAGAATAAGTAATGGAGTTGTGGGCTGATGGTGGTGGTGACAAGAAATGTTCAGAGATTAATTTTAGCATGGGAAAGCAGTTATCCTTAGTCTTCCAGTGGGTCAAAAGGGAGAAGGTTTCTCTTCTGGACTGCTCTTCCTTGTCACAGCTCTTTGAGACAATAATTAGCATTCACTTCTGCACCAGTCCTGCCTGTCTGATGCCTTCAAAATTCCACCAAATCAGTAATTCTCCCCCCACCCCCTAATAATTAGTGTTGATTAATTGAATTATGCTTTAATGGTTTTGCTGGCAATGCTTTTTGAAACTAGTGAAAATCCCATGTAAATAGTACCCAAGTAGACTTTACATAGGATTAGTCATACTGGATGACTACCAGGCTCCCACTTCTTATATTAGGGTCAACAATATTTCAAATTGAATTTTTGGTATTTAGGGATTTGTTAAAGCTATGAACATATACAAGAAGTCAAGGACAGTAGTCCTGAGCACATAGAGTCTTCATGTAGTGTCCTGTTGCTGTGGCACGTGCAGGAGCAATAGGTTTTGAAAGAATATAAATGTCTTTATGTCTTTCAGAATTGGAAGTATCTTTTTTTTATTATTTATTTTTAAAGCTTTCCTTAACGGTAGGCAGTCTAGAAACTATCTACAAGAAGTTTCATTAATACAATGGCTGCACAACTCTGAGCTAAGAAAGACTTCTTGAAAAAAAGGACAAGGCAACACTTCAGAGAGCCTGAGATCTGCACACTAGCTCTACTTTGTCTGGCAGATTTTTGTTGTGATTTGTTGTGATGTAAATGAATTTCTCTTTTCGTCTGACAGAATGGCATTAATTTTTCTTGGAAGAAATTAATTTCATGTTGGAAGATGAAAAGTTTTCTGGCTACTCTGTGGTACATTATAATGCAGGTAAAACTGTGCAGATTTTTAAAATTATGTTTGGCCTTCATTATGCCAAGATTTCATAGTGTTTCATAGAGATTTTATAATATTTCTGTGGTTATTATGAGCACTCAATTACTATGGAAATTATAGGTTGCTTGAATGTTTGAAGTGAGGCATTTTAGATAATTTCTGGTATGTTGGATGAGTTTCTATGGTAATCTGAATAAGTGTGAATTAATTGCCTGTTGTTGCCATGGCTCTTATGGTAATTCCAGACTTCTAATGTTTGGAATGTACCAGGTTACATGTTATACATGTCTTTAGTACTTGTTAACATACCTCTTAGGGTGTTCCAGAGATTACTGCCATCTAATTTCTCCTGTTTTTTACTATCTGAGAGTGTTAACATGAAGAGCTGGAAGATAATCTTCTTTAAGAGAATCCGTCTAGCCACACTGGCTTTACTTTGCATCCCAAGAAGAAGTCTATTAAGGAAAATTTCCTATTACTACTTTAGATTCTGGTTGGGACCCATGATCTTTCTTGGGCAGCCATGATTGGCAGGCCATTATTTTTTACTTACCTTTCCCTCCTGCTGCTGTTATCAGATGGAACTGCTGCCAGTTTCAAAAATTTCTTGGGAAATGTAATGACCAAGTCAGCACAAGAGCAACACTGAGACCCTTCTAAACAGGGATTTTGGGGGAAAAAAAAAAAAAGAAGAAGTAAATAAAAAAGAGAAGAAGGAAATGCTGAGAAAATGAGAACACTGAAAAATATGTGTTCACACAAAACTATTCTTCCACTAGTGTTAACAGCATTCTGGTGGATGATGAAAAGGAAACACTGCACTGTGAATGGGGTGGTACAGCAGTGAAAAATTGTAATGGTCTTTCTTAGGGGTCAGTTACTGTGTTCAGGATAAGAATTCATGAGCAGTGTAAGGTATCATTTATGGGTGAAGCCTATTCTTCATTTGGTGTTGGGCAATGTGGTGCGGAGGTATCTGCTATTGTGTACATTACAGGAACATTCAGACTCCTATCCAACATGTTTTTATCTGTAAGACTCAAAACAGGCATAGGTTCTTTACTTGTTACTCAGTGGAAATGATATGAAGAATGTGGCTATCTAAGCATCTGTCTTTACCACCATGATCGGGAGGTAATTATGGGTCTGTCACATTAGTCATCATTAGCTGCACACAACCCCTAAATTATTAATGCTATTTAAATTGCAAAGTCTAAGTGTTCAGGAAATGCCAGTTGAGTTTATAAATAACAGAATTCAGGTATTTGCCTGTGCAGGCTTAACTCAATCCCCCTGTGTATGTGCTTTGAGATCCAGCCTTTGATTACATGATCACGTAGTGTTTTTCCCACATTTGGTGCCAGGGTGGCCAGTACTGTCTTTATAAGCCAGCTACTTGATATTTTGTGCTCATACTTTCTTAGTGGGTGGTGCCAGGATTATTTATGATATTCCAGTCAGACACTGTATATGTGTTAAATTCCCTATTAGCTACAAAGGAAGTGGGGACAATGGCCACCCAACCATCTTCTTTAAGGAAGAAAGGAAATTCACGAAAATTGAAAATTTCTCTGTAGTGGTCCTACTACATCTACCTTGTTTTGAAAAATGAAAAGCAAGGAGAAATTTAAAAATAATAAAAATAAAAACATTTTAACATTCTGGAAGTACTGAAATGAATTGGTTCAACATTTCAATATAAGCCTGTGAATCTCTTTTGTTTGAGAGCAGTGTATCTTTAGACATTGTCTAAAAAACAAATAAGAAACACAGAAAAACACTGAGATGGTTAAATAACACAAATAATTGCACCAGGAAGTTGTCTTAGATTGAACAAAATGTGTAGATGATTGTGATTGTCTGGAAAATATCTGTTTTGACTGGCTCTGGAACAGTTTTTTGTTGCATTCCTTGTTTGAGCTGGTGTGTTAAAACCCAATTATTTTTGCAGTAAAATGTTAGAATAACTGATAGCAGTAGTAGCTTCTCTATTAATCAAAAAGAAATTGTGGAGGGATCTTGTCACTGGGCTAAGTATTTATTGATGGGAAACAGCTAATCTAAGCGTAGGAGAGCAATACAGTTGGGCTAACCAAAGTGTAAAAAGATCCCAAGATTAAATTAGTTAAGCTTTATTTTCAAGTAAAAGGCAATTGATTGTCAGTGAGCCTTAGAAACTATTAAATCTGTGGGGTTGTGTTTGTTTGTTTGTTTGTGCTGCTGATAGCAGGGCTCAATAAACTTGCTCTTGGGTGGAGGCATGAATGTGTCGGTGAACACAATTCTTTCATTCCTACTCTTTCTGTCTTGCTCTTTCTCCTCAAATCTGCCTCAAACATGGCCAATGAATACTTGATACAATATGGCAAAGCAAGTAAATGAGCCCAGGGAGTGAGTTGTGATTTGAAGCTCAGAGACACTCTCCAGTCATCCAGTGAGAAAATATTGGGATCTGGAGAAGGGCTTTTTGGATCCTCAGGTCACAGACATGGAGAACACTGCAGTCTGATTTCTTTCCTTGTGTGACCAATATTACAAGGCCTCCCTTGTGTCACTGTACTTCCTTGTCTCTTTCTGATGCTTTGTTCAAAAAGATAACAAGTATTTAAAATTATTGTATTTTGAAATTCTTTAAGCAAAGAAAGAAAAGAAGGGGAGGGTTCCAAAAGGCACTCAGAGGAAAAGGCCAGAAGGAGATGGCTCACTCAGTTTCGCTTGGTGTTTTAACTCCCAGAGACCAGCTGGTAGAAGATGAATGCAATCAACAGTTTCCAAACCATCACTGAAGGTCTTCTATGTGGTGGAAGTCCAATTACTAGCTTGTAAACAGAGAGATTCCTGGGAGGCATCTAGGTGAATTCAGAGGGTCTAAAAACTGTTAAGGAAAGATCATGAAACGGAGGTGTGTAAAAGGCCACAGCCACCCCTGGAATTCCCTCCTGCTGTGTGCTCCTGATTTCCACATATCCCCTGGGAGTCTCTAGGAGGCCACCAAGTACCACCCACACCTGCTAGATGGGGTGAAAGTTTGTAGAAAGTCATTGCATACCCACCTCTCCTCTGCAGAAGAATTGTCCTGACCTTGGCTGCTCCTTTTGGTATTCTTTGAAGAAAACTATCATGCATTGTTCTAACAGGCATCCAGTTCTTCTAACCTTGCAAGAAAAATAAAATGCTTATTTACCATCACTATAAAAAGAAAACCAAGAACAAATCTTATACCTAATCTCCTGATAAAATTTTCTTTGAACTTGTCAGTATTTTATCTTTCTCATCTCTTTTAATAAATTGCTGATATTTTCTGCTTAGGATGCCTCTTCCTCACCATTCCAATTACTTCTGTGTTTGTTGTCAAAGGCATTGCACTCATTGCCTTTGTCCCATAAAGCTCTCACATTTTTAAACAGGTTTTTCACACTAATTTTTCATTATCCTTCAGGAAAACCAGCCAAAAGGACTGCATGTTTTGTCTGGGATTAGTAAAAAGTACCTGAAATACAGAGGCAATGTCACCTCCTTTTCTTCCTAATGACTCTATTCTTTATGGATCAAAGTATCTCATCAATTGCTTTTATTACAGCATGGGAGCCTGTGTGGAATTGTTTGTTCACTGTGGTGGTGAGATTTTTTTCTTTCCCTGGTCCCTCAACTGTGTAAGGCATAGGTTGTTCTGACAGGGAGGAGGACGTGGCACTGTACTTTATTGTGCCACTTACCATGTTTTATAACAGTGACTATTTAATATTTATTTGTGAATAATTGATAGAAGTATTTGTAAGAAGAGACTGTTGTTAAGAGGGTACTCAGACCACAAATACATACACTCTAAATGTGATTTTCTCTGCAGAGTGGGAAAGCCTGTGACTCAAAAGGTGCATGTGCTTGGGAGTTCTTCAGTGTGGGGCTGCAAACTACCTATAAACCACTGCAAATTGGTTACAAATTTGCACTGTAAACAACTGCTGTAGTGTTATATTTTATTGCTCTTTCTTTTAAGTAAATGAACAAATATATATAGCTTGATGATTTATTTTTATACTTCATATTTAATACGTAGGGGAAACGGAGTCAAATTATTATAGCGTGACTTGAAAATATTTTTAAGGTGACACAGTGCTAAAGCCATGAGAACTGCAAGCTCTTTGATTCCTAATCTCAGGATCCATTGCCTTATCTTTCTTGTCTCTATTTTCTACTTCAGGCATAATTCAGCTAGAAATTTATGCCTCTCCTTTCATCATCTGCCATCAAAGAGAGGATTTTCTGTGATCTGCTGCCTGTGAATTTTGTCATGATTTGGCTGAGCCTCCCTAGTGGATGGTGGCCAGATTGTGTTACTTGGACCTAATGTTAAAATTCTGTAGTAGAGCCCTCTTCTTTGAGCTGAATTCACTTCTCTCTTCTTGATGTGGAGATTGTCAAATGCTCTTTCAGGGACTCATCTTTTCTTCTAGTCCCTTTCCTGCATCTCAAAGGCAGTGTTCATACATCCTAAAGCATATACATCCTGGCTTATAATTTAACCCCTTTGGGAGCTTTGTGGCAGTTGAAATAAGGAACACAGGATTTGCAAAGGAACTTCCCAAGCACAGATATGTGACTTTAGGCAGTGCAGGCAAACTGCAGGTCCATGGAAATCAATACCTATCTGGATGCAGTGCTCTCTTCATCCTCCTGAAACAATTTCTTCTGACATTCAATGGCTTAAGTCAGTGTCATTCAGTTCTTTGTTGGAGAGTTCACTTTCTTTAATGTTTACTTAACAGTTAGTGATGCATTTCCTCTTTCTTATCATTTTCTGGATATTTTTATGCCTCGAATCACTGCAGGATTATTATTGCAAAAAGTCTCTAAAAGTCAATGATTTTGTTACAACAGCTGTCTGTCTTGTAGGATAATACTCTTTCAAATAGACAACTCTGAGAGAACCCCATTCAGTTTTTTGGACAGGGTTTACTCTTGTTTTTAAATTGAGAGTCTGAGTGATACTCAAGGTGAAAATGAGAAAATTACTCTGTTTACTTGAGTAAGAATTGTATGCCAAGAATATGCATACCCATGGACTATTAGCAAGTTGTGCATTTATCACAGTTATAAATTGCTAATTTTAAAGCAAATCCTGAAAGGAAACATCCTGGTTATTATTTATGTACTTTATTCAATGCATTAAAGTAATAAAAAATCTGATGTATGTTCTGCAATCAGTCGCAGCTGTTTTTCCTAGATAGATGCTATAGCTTGATCAGATGTTATTTACTCAACTGAGAAATGTCATCTTCCTCCTTTTCCACAGCCTGGTAGTTGCAATGGCTTGGTGGTGTCTTCTGACACTTGTGATCTCTCAGCATCACTTAGAAAACATCTCTCTGTGGTGTCTTAGCTCAGACTTGTCAGAGAGTTATGCTTTTGTCTGTAAACCCAGCATATTCTTATTATAAGGCAATTGTGTTAAATAAACTTGCATTCCCAACAAACTAAACAAAATTGCATTGTTAAACCACCAGAACCTCCCCAGGCTGGTGGAAAGTTTGTGAGCCATGTGCCTGCAGTCTCTTTGCAGCAGAGCTTGCACTGTTGCTGATTGAATCACATGCCTGGCAGGGAGGCAGACATGTGGTCCCAAAAAGCAGCTTCTTGGAGAAACGCATTCTGGCAGTGTCTTTTTGTTGCTGTGCAATGTTGTGTCAAGATTTGAAGGTGATGGAAAAGAGCATCAAATAGGTTGTATAGAGGTGCAAGATTAGAAACAAGGAAAAAGGTCATGATGAAGATAAAAATGAAATAATGTTTTAATAGCTTTTGTTAGGAGAGAAAAGAAATACTCTGTAATGTTTGGCTCACCACGTGTATAGCCCTGAAAAATACTGGTAGTGTTTTGGAATAAGAAATGACAGTGCCTATGGATAAAAACTCCACACATCTCATTTGAAAGTAAGCAAAAGCTGAAAGAATTTTTGGATGAAGTGGACAGGCTCTTAAAATGCCTGGAGCCAGGACATGATTGAATGACCCTCTGCAGTGCACTGATGGGTGCTTTCACTGCATCTGGACATAGCTTCCCATTGCCCATTCTCAGGATTCCCTCTATAACTGGATATCCATGGTGTAGGTTCATGGCTCAAAAGTGGGAAAGGCTGGGGGCATAAGGATGAGAAAGCGAGAAGAGAGCCCATAAATGCCCACCATCCATCGAAGGGATCTTCGCTCAGAAGCGAATCCAGCTAATTCAGGGGTTTCCAGAAAGAGAGATATTCTCAGCAGACATTGGCTTGCTGGAACCTGGTAACAAGAGAATGCAGGAGATGGTGTTGCATGTGCTGGTGTGGAAGTAAAAGTATAATAGAGCACTGAGGGACAGGGTAGGGGAAGCAGAAAAATACATTTTTTCCTTTTCCTGCTGGGAAAATGTGAAGGAAACTGTGACCAACTTCACTTCCACTGTGGTCTCTTTCCATGCGCTTTATGTGGGAGATATTGCAGAATTGCACAATTCAGCATTGTTTTATTCTATATTCCAATGTTCTGTGAGGTCTTGTATATACCATATAAAGCACTGTTTGCAGTAAATAGTTGTTGAATATGACTGTAGGTATTGTGGCATAGCAGATAGGAGGAATGTCATGCCGTGTAAACACTGATAGAGGGAGGTGTAAAATGGGAGAATTTATTGTAGCAAAGTTAGGTATTGGTCCCCAGGAAGGAATGAAAGTGCAATCACTAACTGCTGTTCCTCCCATAAAAATCGATTTCTCTGTCTTTCTATTTGGATGTTCTTATATAGTGTTATATTTTTTCAAATATCATCCAGGAGTAAAAGAAGAATTGGAATGTGGGCATTTAATCTTTAATCCAAATTCTTGATTTAGAGGCAGTGCCTCACCTTTGATTTTCTGAGATTTGTGCTTTCTTTGGACTGCCATATTTTTCTTGCAATGACATTACCTCAAAAACATGTATTAGTAGTATCTGATGTTGAGATAAGGATGGCATAGTGGCAGTAGCAGAAAGACTAATGACAAACTGGGTTACTGAAAAGCTTGCTGATGCTGAAAATGCTAAATGAAACACAGGATGGGAAACAATAGATTGACCTATTGTATATTATATTCAGTAAATAATTTTTCTTATAATTATTTTTGCATTAATCTCTGGATACTGTGGATCAGAATTGATACTGACTCTCTCCTTGTATGAGAAGATGAGTAACAGCTTTCTGGCATTCATGCCTCTGTGGGAGGAAGCTGGCTGAGCTCTAGAGAAATCAGTGGAGAGTCACTGGTCCAAATTAATTTTCTAAAGGAAGTGGTACAAGGCGAACCACTATAAAAAGAAGCTGGGTCTGCTGGCACGGCGTGTGTACCCAGTGCCTGTGCTGCTACTAGTAATTTCATTTTCGTTTTTATCATTCTGTGATGTCAAGTTATTAGAGATTTCCCCCTTCCCAATGCTCTTTCAAGGCAAATAATGAAATGAAAATGTTTCTTCTAGGATAATGAGATCCAGCAAAGATGAGCCTGATAAGCCAGCAATAGCTTCTTCCAGCCTTCTCTGGATTACATTTGTGGGTAGCTAGAAGGGAGCCCTTCCAGTTTCTCTCATCTTTTCACAGAGATTTTACCTCCTGGGCAGCTGTGAAGAGGCAGCTTTGTATATTTAGCTGCCTGTTCCTGGGCTCTCAAAGGTGATTTGCTATGTTCCATCAAGGGGAGGGAGTGAACACATCCAGACCTCCGTTATTTTTCTGTAAGAACAAGGCAACTGAATTGGACTGTTGCAAAACTAATGAGCACAGCACAGCCACCCCAGGAATATACAGCCACTTTGAAACAGGTGATAATTTTTTTATAACTTTCTTGTCTTCCAACAGACTTTTAAGTACTGCTAAACCTGTTGGCAGTTTGGTCCTGTCGCTTTTTAATCTCAAAGAGCCCTGGATGTGGCTTCCTTGCAGTAGGAAAAGAGAAATAAAACAATTGAATTGTTTCATTGTTACCTATCTTTATTTTGCTAACACCCTATATTCTGCATTGAGGTCACTGGAGACTCATTTTCTGTGAGCACAAGAATGTCTCTGGAATAAAAGCATCCATAATCTCTGATTAATGAGAGGGTAGCTAAATGGCATGAAATGATTTTATAAAGATAGTATTAAAGAGGCAAAGCCAAGTATCCAGAAACAAAGAAATGCTGGAATTCATGCCCAGCAGAAGCCCTAATTTGCTTTCTCTCTATGCAATATGCCTTTTGTTTGCTATTTGGTTGTGTTTTTTCTACAGGCCTCCTGTCTCACCCAGCACAGAGGACACTTGGTGTTCATTCACCAAATATCTTTCAAAGTATTTTTCCACTCCTCTGTGTACTCTTGCATAAACATGGATGGCTTCCTTTCACCTTGGACTTTTCTTGGGTGCTTGTGCTGAAATAACCTTCTAGGTTTTAAACAGTAAAGACTTCAAAAGACCTTTTAAGGAGAGGGGATGATAATATCCACTTTTTACAGATTGCAGACGGACACCTGAAGATTAAAGCCAATAAACATCAGAAGGAAATCCAGCAGCAGAGGCAGAGATTTGATACTATTCTTCTGGTAAAGTTTCAGTTTCTGTACCTATGAAATCTTTCTGCTTTTCCTCCAGTTTCCTGCCTACTTACTGTTTAGTCTTCCTATGTCAGCAGATGACCTTGAGTCTGACAGATAAATGCTCTTTCTACCACCAAATCCCAGTCCATCCCCAGAACAGATTTATTCTCTAAAATTAAAAGTAAGAAAGAAAATTGGGAAGGTTCCATCCAAGCAACTACTGTATGTGGAAGCCTCGTGGGATGTGGGAGACTGCTGACATTTCAGGAACCATAGCAGCTAGTACCTTTGAGAGAAGTGATGTGTACTGCCCTTGCATGAGCTGGTGGCAACAGGCTGAAGCAACCCAATGAAGACAAGATAAAAGCTGCAGAAATTAGATGGAATAGTGAGAGCTTTGAATCCACAAAAAATGCAGGAGAAAGAACAGAAAACTAATTGGCTAGTAGAAAGCTGCAGTGGGATACTCAAGAAGGACTGCTAAAGGGGCTAGGCTGTGTGTCAGGAATGACCACAGAAGATACCTACTGTGTATATCCATAGAGAGGCAGTGGAAAGCAAAGGAAAGCTGAACGATGAATTACTGAAAACTGACGTGGAAAAGAGAAACTGAAATGAATACAGAAAGCAAGCAGATGCTCTGCTTCCTGGAACTAGGATCAGAATTAGGCAATTGCAGAGGAAGATGAGAAATGCTTCTACAAGACTCCTGTAGACCCTTTGTGCAGGCCTGCATGTCTCAAGACCTGTCTGATGTGGTGGAACATCTATGAGAGCCTGGGGTAGAGCAGCATACTGAAACACTGTGTAAGTTCCCTCAACTTTGCAACCTACCTGTGTGACAGGAGAATTATAATAGGCTTAATGAAGTTGCAAGTCTCCTCAGTCATTTGAGGGATGCAGACTTCTCCCCAAATGTCATAGGACCACAGATGCTGAAGGTGGAAACAAGAGTTTTCCTTATTAAGGAATGAAGAATTCCAGTGCACTTTCATAATGATATCTCTATGTTACAGTGATGCTGGTACAGGCTAGCAAGGTGCAGCTTTGAGATTCTCAGGTGGTTTTCACAACTGAAAGTAAATTACAGCACTTTCACAGGCTTATGCGTGAATTTCCCTCCTTGTGTTTGGTTACCCTGCAACAGGATGAGTTCTTACACCTTTTCTGATGCAAAATTTAGCTCACCAGTGCTCCTTTCCCAGACATTGTTGAAGAAAACTTTTAAGAATATAACCTTTAATATGAAACTTATTTTTTACTGATGTACACACATATCTGTCTTACAAGTACATATTGGATGTGGCATTGGCTTGCTAATCTTGAAGAATATTCAGAGCACAATAGTAGCTTTTGCAGTTGGTTACTTTGTTTTTGTGGCTCGCCTTGTAATGAAGTGGCATAGAAGAAATTTGGCTTTTTCCCTGTTACTGGATTGCAGAATCACAATTCAGCTGATTCTTTACCATTATGAGCACAACATATAAGACTAGCCAAACCACACACAGATACATGTAATGCTCTGAAACACTGCCACCTTTTGGTGTCTGGGAAATACATTGCGTAATTTGTTTCGGGTTTCTCATAGGTGTCTTGGAAGAGAGAGACACATTATATGCTCCAGCGACTTTTATCCTATGCAGCAATGTGTTACACTGAGGAGGTTGGACAACTACATCACCGTATTTTGGTGTGAACTTTGGTGCTTAGAAAGTGCTGCATTGTTTTCCTTCCTGCACCTGTCCAGGAAAGGCATACAAATGCTCTCTCCTTAGGCAAAAGGAAGAATGACCTACACATAGCAAAATTGTTTGATGCTCTGCAAAAAAATACTTGTACAGCCTTAATGAAGGCTTTATGAGACCCTGTATTGAGATGCTTTAGGATATGAAGGATAAGAGGTAAATAAGCCTGATGTGAACATCATGCTTTACCTTTTACCTTTTTAGGAAATATGCATCTAATTCACTTTTTGAAGTTACTCATATCCTCCAGTTCATAACTGCAGTGGGGGAAGATGTAGAGAAAACTGTGAGAAAATTGTGAGGGAAATTGATCCTAGGGAGAAGTGTGGGATGGCAGGGAGGTGGTTTACAATTTAGTGTTATTTCTCTTTGCCTTACTCTGATTTGATTTGAAATAGATTAAATTATTGAAGTTGAGTCTCTTTTCCCTGTGACAGTAATTGATGAGTGATCTCTTCCTGTGCTTCTCTCAACCCATGAGCCTTTCATTGCAGTTACTCCAGAGGCCCATCACTGATGGGCTTGGCCTTGGCCAACTGTGAGTTGGTTTTGGAGTCAATGGGCATTTGCCCAACTGGACACGAGGGAAGTTTCTGGCAGCTTCTCACAGAAGGTGCCCCTGTAGCCCCATAGCTACCAAAACCTTGATGTGTAAACACCTTTAGAGTGGGAAATTTAGGCATGAAGCCTGGAAATGGGGAAAATGGAAGAAGGAACTGCAGATGTTCTCTAGGAGCAAGTCCCTACCATGCTGAGACCAGACAGAGCAATTCCAGGCTCTTCTCTCCATGCTAAAGGTGAACACAATCAGGGAAACTGCGAAAGTGATCTGAATCCTTGTCAAGGACTCTGTTGTGTCCTTACTTGACTGCCTTCCCTGGTAAGTGTGGCATTTTGGGAGATGTTTAAGGTGATTATAAAGTAGAGCTGTAATCAGGAAAAAGAAAAAGGAAATATGGTATTGTATTTATATTGACTAGACTCAACTCTCTTTTCCCCTGTGCAGGTTTTTTTAGGGAGTTAACTCTGTTACTGAAGATTTACGTCAATGCAAGAAAAAGCAAAATTAGGCTCTCTGATGCAAATGTCACATGCCATGATAACACCTCTCTAAGAGCTGACTGAAATATGTGAGAGAAGAGTTAGATGCCCAGACTTACTAATAGATGCGTACTGATATGTGATTGTACAAGAATCCAAGTTGGTATGATTTTTCTTGGAAGAGAACCAGAAGGAATTGTCACATTAAATTAGGAGGATCTATTTTAATTTTATCCTTTTGACATCCTCCTATTGATTCGGTCCAAGTGCCTTTATTCAATAATTCTACTGAAGGAATACCAAGCAGTCTAGTTGCTTAAATAGCATTTATATGTCAATACAATTTTTAATACACAGAATTTCAGTCTGTCAAGGCCCAAGTTATTTACCAAAATGCATAAGTAAAAAAACCCAAAAAACCAAACACCAACAAAAATGTGTTTTAGCATGTAGCCTGTCTGGAAATTAGCTGTAACATGGAAATGCCCTTTTCTCAGGAGCACCCAGATTGCACTTTTTCAGCAATAGTGCTCTTATATACACATTGTGTTTCAGACAGGATCTACTCCTTGATTATTTACTGTAATCAAAATAAAGTAAATGGATATTATATGGCAGGAGGGGACTTTTACCCTATGGCAACCTTCTAATATGATGAGATTATCACTTATCCACAGAAGTAATTGCAAATGAAGAGGTCATTTGTGAAGTTGTTTGGAGGCACTCTATGAAAAAGAGGCAATGATGTGAGTATTTTCTGAATGGGATTACAGCATATATAAATATTTTCTGATAAAGAAAAGTTTTATGTATTATCCCTTCATGAGAACTGATTACAATATTAGCGAAGCTTTAGTGTATCTATTTTATTGCTCTATGTACATTTTGAAAATGTATTTCATGACTGTAATATCTTCTTTGTAGGAGAAGCAAAAGTGAAGTCTTGGTAATTTGTGGGGTAAGTTGGAATGGGAAGCCTGATCTCCCTCTAACCCAGTCAATTTTATTTCACCAAATAGCGTTGAGTTTGCTCCAACACCTCCAGCAGAGCCATTTGTCAATGGCATTTTTGTTCACTTCCTTTTCTTTACAGCTATGTTCTGCTCCTACTGTCTCTAATGCAATGATAGCATTTCAGGGGTTGCTGGTTTTGCATGTGTAGGTGAACGTAATTATTAATAGTATTATAGGGGTTTGAAGAATTAATAAAAAATTCATTCAGGAGCTCACTGTGTGTCACTTTTTCTGGCAGAGTTTCTTGACTCTTTTAGAGAAGAACTGGTGTGAATATACACAGCTCACATGCTAATGTGTAATGTCACACCCTAAATTTGTGAGATCTCATCCAGTTAATGCTTGATTATAATGGTTCAGTATTGATAATAAGCAGAAAGTTGGCCATTAAACTCCATTGGTAGGCTGCCTAGTGTACAGAACTGGGTACAAGGGAGGGAATGTTTGGATGAAGACATGGAGCAGTAAAGTGAAACTTTAGCAGAGTTCAAAGAAATGTGGTCTCTCGTGTAATCCACACTCTTCCTCACATATGGATTATTGTGCCCAGTGAACTTCAGAAGGAAACATCCAGCCCAGCCTGCTAGGCACCAGAAGACCCTATATGAAGAACTTAAGTACAAAGTTTAAGACTAATTAGCTCTCCTGTTACCTTAGTAGTGCTAATTCATTTAAATGGATTTGATGGAGCACAGTTTGATCAAACAAGGATCAGAGAGAGACGGTCATTGACAGCTGCTGATGGGAGGAACAGACATCAGGAGATTTATTCCTTTCTTCCCATGTCCTGTTGGGTCTCTGAGAATTAGTGTTTGTAATGATAGCACGCTTCAGAAGATGCTTGCTGCAGTAGCTAACTTATGATCCTGATTAATTTTCTGTAACTCTGTAAACTGTAAATAAATGGATTAAAGAGCCATTTGATCTTCAAGAAGAGGTTTAAAGTGGCTTTGATGACTATGTACCTAGGGGAATACAATGGATTATCATGGATAATTGATTAAAGAAGAGAGAATATTAAACTGATGTATATGTTAACACATAAAATCCACAATTTATGTGTATGAGTTCTGTGTGTGCATAAATGCAGACACATGTATGAGAGAGCCAAGTGAGTGTATAAAAGTATATGTTATTATTTATTTACTTTCTCTCCTCTATAGTCAGGGAATGAGAGATGAGGTATTACTCTGTTAAACTGTAGTTGTGTTGGAGATGGAGCAGCACGCTGCAAAACTCTAGGTGAAGTTCAGGCAACAGACAAATTTCTATCAATCAGACAAGCTGTATCCATTAGTAAAACTGTCTGAATGTAAAGGGCAGCACAATAACTGTAATCATGTGTGAGCTGAAGCACTCACTGATGATTGAGAAGGTAGATGGGTGGTGTAAATGTTAATATACATTGGAAATCATGTGCCATAAATAGGAGCACATGAAAGCATGGTTGTTCTTGCTGTATTCCCCAGTGTGTCTTAGCTTGGATACCAACATCTCAATCGGCTATGGGTATGTGCTCAAAAAGAGGGCTCTGAGGAAATCTTAAAAACATGTAGGGCAAATAATAAGGGGACAAAAACATCAAGGAGCTGCCCCCTCCAGGTTTGTTGATGGAAGAACGTAAAGATTTGCCTCAGCTTTTAAAAGAACAAATTTTAAAGTCCCACACAACCAGAAATTAAAACAATGTAACGTAACCTTGAGACTAGTTTTGTGACCTTGTCAGATTAAACAATTGGCTGTTCTGCTTTGTGAACTGGATTTCAGTTTGCAGTGTAATAAGTCAGCAGTGCTGTATAAACCTGCTAAAAATAAGAACTGAAATGGAAACAAGCCAGTCTTGACCATAGTCCTGTGAAGGCTAGCTTACAGGACCTTCAGTGAGCCTATGTGTTTTTTGCTCTCAATTTCTTTCTTTCTTTCTTTTTCTTGGATGAAATACGTTTGATTTTACCGATTCATTTTGCTTTCCCTTCATTGTGGTAAAGACTCCGTGGAATCGGGAAGGTTGAACACAGCTTGGTGGGGGGAAGAGGGAAGTGGTGTTTGTGCCCTGTGGCAGTTACTTTCTTGCATCCGTGATGGTACTTTCAGTTTTGTCAGCTTTGTAGTTTAAATTATAATTTTACAGATAATACAAATGTTAAATGATATAAACCAATTCATTCCTTGCTTTTGTTCCTCTCCTGCATATATTCCCTGCCCAGGCGTCATTGCTCTTTAAAATTAAGTGGAGAGAGAAGGATTTATTTTGCACCAGGGCTTTGGGAAATCTAGAAAGCAGCTGTTCACTTCCACTAGAGCAACAGAGACAGCTCAGAGTGTCCTCTGGGAACTGACATTGAGTATAGCACTGCATTATAAATACCATTTCCTAAATACAGACTTGGCTCCCTGCAGCTGATGAATAGACCCATGCTGTCTAAGTACAGAGAGTTAAAGAACAACATTTTCCTCACTTTCAGAGCAGGGGAAGGTGTCTTATAGCATTTCTTTTACTTTGCTGACTGTGTATATGGCTGGCTAGATATTTAACAGCAATTTATGGACTGACCTTGATGCTGGCTGTGGCATCATAATTTCCCACTGAGGTGAGCTGTAATTAGGGATGCAGACCCTGCATGGTGAGTTGGGCAAGATCCCATATGTGGGTCAGGGCAATCACCAACACAAATATGACCTGGGGGAGAATGGATTAAGAGCAGCCCTGAGGAGAAGGACTTGGGCTGTTGGTTGAGAAGGAGCTTGACAAGACCTGGCAATATACATTTGCAGCCCAGAAAGCCAGCTGTGTCCTGGCTGCATCAAAAGAGTTTTGGCCAACAGATCCAGGGAAGTGATTCTGCCCTGAAGTACTGCGCTCAGCTGTGGAGCCCCTGGTGTAGGAGGTACATCGACCTGCTGGAGTGAGTCCAGAGAAGGGCTGTGAAGATGGTCAGAGGATTGGAGCACTGCTATGAAGACAGGCTGAGACAGTTGGCATTGTTCAGCCTGGAGAAGTGAAGGCTCTGGGGAGATTTTATAGCACCTTCCACCACCTAAAGATGACCCACAAAAAAGCCAGAGAGGGACTTTTTATAAGGGCATGCAGTGATAGGACAAGGAGGAATGGCTTCATACTGAAAAAAGTAGGTTTAGATTAGACACTAAGAAGAAATTCTTTACTGTGAGACAACAGAACAGGCTGCCCAGGGAAACTGTAGATGTCCTATTGCTGAAAGGGTTTATGGCCAGGTTTCACAGCGCTTTGAGCAACCTAGTCTAGTGGAAGGTGTCCCTGCTGATGGCAGGGGGGTTGGAACTAGGTCACTTCCAACTCAAACAATTCTATGGTTCTATAATCCTTTCCAGTGGAGTGAGAAGATAGATGTAAGTTTGCACCCTTCTATACTTCTGGGCTTAGGCACTGGTTTGATGCATATCCCCTGATAAATGGCTTCACAGCACCTCTGCATCACATTGCTGGTTTGTGAACTGGAGCCTAAATATCCTTATAGTACTGTGGGGGTATCTCATAGTACTGTGGGGATACAGCAAGACACATTAAATATCTGTTGGCTTCACGGAGTGCCTCCCTATTCTTACCCATCTGAAATAACTTTCCAGTCTCATTTGGAGGTTAAATGCCTCTTGGATAATAGGAAGGAATTAACTTTGTTCAACCAATACAAACTGAAATGGGCAGTAAGTAACTGGGTACGTTCCCACTGACTACTGAAAATGCTCCTCGTTAGAGGACACTCATCTCTTTGGGTGCTTTTTCCTTCTTTTGTGTTCCCTTTTCTGCAGTAAGATATAACTCTGTCTGTATTTAATATTCTCATGCACCTGTTCACCACCAGATATTGTCTGAGGAGGTAAAGAATTGAAGCAGACGGCACTTTGCAGTTCCCTGTGTCAGCTGTGAAAAGCCTCCTGTGAATCACAGTTGAACAGACACGTCCTCTCTTCTTTAGAGAAAGCAGCCTAAGACAAGACTGTGCTGTTAGGAGACAAAAAAGCTGCAGGAGGGAGTGTGAGTTTTTTTTTCCTTGATAATTCTTAAGTGAGTCTTTTTTACTCTGAGCTCTTCTTAATTAATCACCAGAGCACAAGTGATTGTCGGCATTCAATATGCACAGCTGCATGATTATCTTGTTCCTGTAGATTTGAAATTGCAGTAGCTGGCAATATCTTAGCCCTTATATGAGCTACACTGCAGCTGAAACTTTGGAACATCCTGTCCCTGTCAAGGTCACTTCCATGCTGCAACACCAGCCCAAGACCCAGAGTTCAGCACACATAGCAGTGATACAGGTAGTAATGCAAGAAACAAGAGAGAATCCTGATTGTACCCTCTGCATGAGGAAAAAAAGGAGTTGCAATAGGTAAGTACAATTTTTCACAGAATGGTGGGGTTAAGTTAGAACTTTAAGGAAGATATAGTTTTGGGAGTTGAAGAAGATTTTTATAATCTTTTCATGTACTCCCTCAATTAAAGCTTTATAAGTGAATTCCCAAAATTCTTTCTTTCCCTCTTATTTTTCAGTGGGTTTCCTGGTTATCAGGAGGACAGCACCTACCAACTGCTATAGGAGTCAATAAAAACAACCATAATGTTTGCCTTTTATTAATAACTTCTTCGCAAGGGATTCTCTCCTGTGAATCTCTCCCTTGGTTTTTATTAGAAAAATGGATATTTAGAGCAGTGCTATTTGCACATACTGTAAGAACCAGTCAACCAAACTAAACTTGGGTTTAAAAACCGATTCCCACCATTGAGGCAACTGGAGTGTAGATGGAACCTTAGGAGGAACCAGCTGGAAATTCGGTGGTTTTTCTCATGAAGAAGTTGAGTAATATTTCATAATTTCTCAAAACTTTCAGCAGAAGATCTCAATTTTTCTTTGAAAAAGTGAGTAGTTTATTTTTTTACCTATCAAGACAGAGTAGCTCTCAAGAAAAGAATGCACTTTCTGGAATGATAGCAATTTAACAACAACAACAAAAATAATAATAACAATGGCACAATAGGTTTGAGCTGATGGGAAGGCTGTTGGAACAGGACGAGTGGGATGGAAAGGAGGCTAGAACAGGAGACAAACCAAAACTGATGGCTAGTTCTGTACATTGAGATTCCTAGGTCCTGTGTTACCAAATAGCTTTGTAAGAGCAATTAAAATCAACTTCCAGACCTGCCCCCCCCCAAAAATCATCACAGAACTCTTCTCACTCTTCTTTTGTTTGCAAATGTTGTCTCTTCTTGCTGTGTACAACGAGATATCGTCTGCTTTCTGATTAGTAAAGAAGTTACTTTGCAGTATTTGTCCCCTCTTTTCCCTTGGCCGTGGTCAGGCGAGCTGATGGGACCCAGAACAGAACTCCTCCGTACATCCAGTAATGTCATTTCTACTGGTACTGAACATGGATTTTTCAGGTTGCTATACTATCCATGCTCCCTGTCTGAGTGTGCTGTTTAATGCTTCATAGCCATTTCCCTTGGAAATAAAACCACAAATGACTATTCAAGTTATGTTAAAAAATGCTGACCTTGTGTTTGCAGCTTTGCTATTTCCCTTGAGTGTAGACAGGACAGAGCTCTTAGTGGGAGCTGTGCCTTGCCCCAAGGCAAAATTAGGACAAGGAAGCCCATGTGCTGCTGTTCCTTTGTTCTTTGAGTGTGTCCTGTCTCTTTGGAGCAAAAGTATTTCTGGTGTAATGATGATGCTAAATGAAAGTAAACAGGGCAGATGGGCAACTTGTGAAGAGTTTAGCTCAGCTAAGCATTCCATGATTATTTTTTATTAATTATTGAGAGTATCTTTGTGCTGGAAATGGTGGAATACACAGAGGATAATGTGAACTAGAGAGCACAGAGTGTAACTGAGTCACTATATTACTCTTCCACCCAATGCAGTTTAGTGATGAAGGGCAAGAAGGGTTTTAGTGTCATCCTGCCTCTGAGTCAGGCACATACAGACACAATGACTTCATGCAGCTTCCAGAGCATACAGTTGGGATGACTTTTTACATGAGAAAGCCTGTGCTTTCTTGATCCTGCTATATACCTGGCTGTCAGGTGTCATGAAGAATAACATGTTCACACTTGCCTCTTCTGTGCCTGGTTCTCCTGGTGTCGGAACTGCTTGTGTCGATTTTATCAAGGAAAAACTTATTCTGGATTCTATTTTTTCCAACCTATTCTAACATATAGGACTGTGAGAATTTAATTCAGGAGTGAGACATGCTGTCCTCTCAAACTGAGTAGAATTTAAGCTGATGACTTAAAAGGGAAAAACATATAGGTTATTGGCAGTGTCACGTGGCATCAAGTGCTTTGAACCTGTGAGAATGAGCCTTCTAAATTTTTCTCCCTGGAAAATTAGTGAATGAAGTTTTAAATTCTTTCATAGCAGAGTCAAAAGATCTTTTCACAGGACTGTTTCACCCGGAATAGAAATTGCTGTAGGACAAAATCAGGGCAGATATAAATTTTACAGTGAAAGTGATGCAGTAAGAGAATGCATGATGTGAGTCACACATACAAGCACCAAGAGAGTATGCTCTGAATAAGTTGCATTTGCAAGGAGGTTTAAAAGATGAGTAATGGGACCCAGTTTTCAAAATAGAGGTAGCATAGAGGCCTTTCAGGTGTTTTCCATCTCCTATAATCCAGCTGCTCCTCCAGAAGGTTGTGTCATGTGTGTCAGAGCCATGAGGATGTCTTACATAGTGAAGGGCGTCTCAAATGGTACTTCACACTAGTGTTCAGGTAGCCAAAACCCTGTGAATGACAATTCCAGAAAGGGCTGGTGTGGAACTGGGGGGACTGATACAGCTCTTAGCTCTGTATTAGTAATTCCTACTAACATTCCTTTGTTCTGTATCACTAAAGTAAAAGCAGCCTTTACCACTGGTTATTGCACAGTTACGTCTGTCCCACTGTGGAGCAGAGGTTGAAACAATAACTTCTAACTGAGGTTTGAAAAGAGAATAAATCTTTCTGCCACATTAGCAGCAGGTGCTTTTAATCTCTGCTTGAATAACACTTTAGAAGCTTTGACAGAGTAAAAGGACAACATCATATGTTTTGCTAAATTAGGTTTCAAAAAGATCCTAAAAGTGAGAGTTCCAGATTACAGCAGTATTTTCTTGTCCAGACAGTTAAAAGAAGAGCTGCATTAACTGTGTACTAATCAGTGGCAACTTAAGACAGTGGTTAACATTACCATAAATAATTCATAATCCTTGGACTTGAATTTGAATACTGAAACGTATTTGCGTCCTATATCTATGGTCACATTGTCTCTACTTATTTTTCTCTCTCTTTTTTTTCTTATCAAGATAATAAATTCAGTTCTTCACAACTCTTCTGATTCTTTTCTTCTCAAGATACTCACGTTCCTCTCTGTGAATAATAATTGCTTTTTAAAGCAGTGGTGTGAAGCAGAGGGAAAAGCACTGGTGTTTGGAGAATCCAAAGTTTTCAAAAAATTAGATTGAGATGGAGAGGGGGGGTCTTGTCTTGTTTGCATGTCCACAAAGTACTGTAATTCTGTTCTGTACAGGGCCATACATCATTCTAGCATCTGAGTGCCTTCTGGCACTGCAATCAACAGTGTCCTTAGTTTTGAGGTCTCTGAATTCCTCTGGATCAAAAGCAGAGTCGGAGATTGCATTTCCTTTTTTTTTCCAGCGACACCAGGGACCAGTCAACACACTTTGGATTTGATTCTCCCAGCTGACCTTGGAAACTTTGGAGTTACAAAACCTCCTTTACACAGGCTTTACAATATGTTGCTCCTTTTACAATACCTAGGCTGCTTTTAATTCAGCGATGCAGAACAACCAAATGTTAATGGGATTTACCAATACAGAGCAAATGTCTCCTTGGAGCATATACAGTCCCAGGTTTGCAAACCACATGGAAGTGCTCTGAGATTTTAAAGCAATTTAGCTTGCCTTAGAATGAAAGAATGATAGGTTTGGGCATTTTAAGGACTGCTACTTCCAGCTAGATGAGTTAATCTGATAATAACTACGTGCCTAGAATTTGGTGATTCAAAATTTGCAGGTTTACGTACAGAACTATTTTTTGCTGAGGAAGCAATGTATAATGAGCTCTGAGAGCTGCCAGCAAGTGTCTGCAGCTTTAACTCGTGCAGTTAAAAAATGAATTCAGCCCTGTGAATTGTGAGCAGCTCCTTGGGAATCTTTTTAATATGTGTAAAGCAGGGTGTGCATAGTAATAGCAAATGCGCTGATACCACAACGCAAACATTTTGGAGAAGGAAAACAATGTTTTTCCCACTGTTTTATTTGTTTTAACTAACTCACTTGCAGCATCAAAAATGATACCCAAGACCAACTCTGAATTCTTGAAAAGTCCCTGTACTGTGTTAAACTGCAGCAGTGGGGTGATAAATCAGTGTGAGCCTGAAGGAAATATGGCCCCATGCATTATGCTTCGCTGTGCTTAGAGTGAGGTTGGTCGTTGAGGCTTGGCATGGGTTACTGACTATTTGGGGAGAACAAGGAGCTTCTGCAGTGATTGCTTACACCAATAAGTTGTCAAACTGATGTTCTTACCAGACACATTGCCAGGGCAGCAAGGCACTTCAGAGACTGCTGGCTAACTGGTCACCATGCTTGGGTAGTAAGTGACCCAGTTTTCCTGGGTTATGACCTACCTGCTGGGGGGATATGGGCTGCCTCCGCTGGGTCAGTGCTTGCAGGACGCTGCACACCCCAGTGAAAGCTGCCGGCTGGAACTGCTGGGACGGGAACACGATGCTTCCCAGGAATACGTCTCTGCAAATGTAGCTTTGATATCAATCACTGAGATATGTTTTGCAATCTTTTTTTTACAATTAAGCTTTGGGGAATGGTGACTCTTTAAAGCTTTTAGATGCTGAGGTTGAACAAAAGCCTGATGTTTCAATGACTCCCATGTTGCCTCTTGGCACTTACGGACTCAGTGCCTTCTTTATTTTGCTTACTCCATTGCTTCTACTATTTTCTCACAGAATTTGGTTGGCATGCCTCATACTGGCTGAATAATTTTTATATACGTGATGTATCTTCTGTGATATCCTAGTTCTTTCAAAACATCCTGGCGAACTTTCAGCAGTTTCACTCCAGGTGTTCTTGCAGTGTGAGCAGACTTAGGTGCTTTTCAATATATATACTTATTTTCTTATTCCACTTATCTGTAGGACATAATTGCCTCTGGCATGCAGATCTATCTTTGAGAAGAAAGAGAGAAAAAGAGAAGACAGTGTAACATCCATGCTTTTGATTCTTTTTGTCCATTTATTATTCTCTGTTAATAAGCGAAGTAGAGCTCTCTTAGTTTGTAGGCATAACATTGCCTCTATACAAAAGCTTTTTTTGTCATCTGAATCACCTTAATTTTTCAGTATCCTCTGAACATAAACTATGAAAATTGTCCCTTTTCTTCCACCCTACCTTGTGAATCTCATTTATAAACTGTGAGAGGGTCATGAGCAAAATGTACAGAATACGAGATGTTGCATTTTAAAGGTTTTATGGACACTCATTTGGGATGACCTGCATAGGTCACTGGTCATGCAATGCTTCAGTAAATTGGAAGTAATTAATTTATAAATGAAATCAGTGGGAAAAATGACCATGAATTTTAATAGAAGTGTAATATTTACAGGAATTAAACTTATTGAACTTCAAAATACGAGGCAGCTTCTTCATCCCCTAGACTCCACAGTTATGATTATAACAGGTGGAGTTATGATTATAACAGGTGGAGATTCAGAGGTACTAAATTGGCTGCATGAAGGCTTTCTAATTGGATATGAATAGTGTAAGGGTAAAAGAGGGAGATAGTTGCAGAGGCCTATCAAAGAAAATCAAGAGTGAGGACAAAACATCCTGAGTTTACACCATGCCTGTTCTCCAGTTTGTGGTGACTTATAATGTTCATGATCTGCACAAAAAACCCAGGGGTTTGTTTTCCTCAGTAAGAGAGGCGGAAGAGTTTATCTCGCCTCTTGTATCCTTGCTTGAGTGTGTTCCCCCATTAGAAGTAGTTTTCTCTCCGAGCATGCTTTTTATGTCTCACAAGGTGCAGCCTCTGTGCAACCTGGTGCTTCTGTCTGGCTACAAAACCTTCACACCACTGAGAGCAGAGCAGCAGCTTTTTCACTATGGCTTGCTGCAGACTGAACTGCAGCTCTGTACCTTGTACGTCTCTCTCCTGTTTACTTTCCTGCCAGGCAATGCAAAGTGTCCTATGAATACTTGTTTACAAATTTTCAAATATTTTCTCCTAAGGAAAAAAACAGTTCTCTGTAGGCTGGTGCTACTTGGGAAACACAATGGAACTGTATGTGCACGTGTTTTCTGTCTGCCTATCTAGATACTGATAATTCTCCTGGTCTTTGGAAAAGTAAAGCTTGCCTGTGTTTATCCAATTTCTTCAAACTGAAATCTAAGGTTCTTTTTCCACTCATGCTTTTCTTGTATGTCTGGTTGGTGCTTAGTTCTGGTTCACTTAATATGCATTTATATGCCTTACTTTTCAATTGAACTTTTACCCGTCACGGGCTGAGAGGCAAGTTATATTATCAGGCCTCAGTTAATTACCAGTGCCATTATTTTTTTATTTGTGGTGCCTAGGCAATCAGGAGAACAGCAGGTTAAGTCACATTTGCAAAGAGATCACTACTCAATTAGTGCTTAAGCATATAAAATTAAAAAGGGAATAACTAAGGGTATGGCAGTAACAACATTAAATGCCTGGTTTAGTGCTAAGGAACCTGCTCTACATAGAAGCCCACTAAAAGAATGAAGGATTAGAAGGGATGTATATAATGCCTGAAAGCAACAGGGAAATTATGTGAGAGACTCTTCTCACAGAAAAATTAGAAGAGCTTGTTAGAACAGGGCACGGAATCTGGTTTTGCAAAATCAAATGTCTTTGGTTTTGAGGATTTGCTGCATGGCTAGTTTAATTTTGGCTGTGAAAACAACAGTAAAAAGCATCAGACATTCAAGATCATCCCTGTCCACTCAAATCAAAAAGGCCCCAAAGTGTCAAAGTTTTACTTATAAGCTCTTCTGCCTTTCACTAGGGAAAACTGTTTTAACTTCTAGATTCAGCCATGCTTCTTTCTCTAGCATGTTATAGTTACACTAATTCCCATTATTTTTAACTACTTGCCCCAAAAAGTGCTGAACAGCAAACTCAGTAACTGAATGGATCACTGCATGGGATTGGAAAGGCTGTCTCTAATTTTATTCTTCTAACAACCTGGTGGTACTGACAGTGGGGAGAAGAGGTGCTGCTTCCCTTGAAGTAAAACTGCTGAGCAGTTGGAGCCAGCTGAAGAGCCAGCTTTTTGGGTTATACATCCTTCCCTGGAAACTGATTAATTTGAGAGACATCATGTGTGTTATTTGTTAGCTGGTTGAAATATTTCTGAATGAAGTGGCAGCTCAAGGATTTTTAAAGGAATTCTGGGGAAGAAATTGTTATACACAGGAGCAGAGACATGCAATGAAATGTGCTCTAGTTTTTAAAATACACAGTCCACACATATGCCCTTAAAGATGAGAGTGTAAAAAAACTCTCCATGGGTCATCCAAACCCAGAAAACCTGTAAGACTATAGTGTAAAAAAAAGAAAAAAAGAAACAACCCCAAAAAACTGTTCACCTCCTTTTCCACAGAAAAGGTGGTTCCAGCTTGTCCTCCACCTCCAGGCTGAGATGAAACAGCCCCTTGGCTGTGGCTTGCTCCTTCTCACACTGCAGATTCATCTTCCAAGTTTGTCATCTTGCTCACTCATCGGGGTAGTCTGTGCCTGAGCAATATACCACTGCTTGCCTTCCCTACAGGAAGCTGGCTGGGAAAATAAGACCTTCTTCATGAAGGAAATCCAGCCGCTCTTAAATCTGGGTGCCTTCAGTTTGCTTCTTTGTGGCACTGTTTTACTCCTCCTTAGTTTTTAAAAAACTTGCACACAACCCCTGTGATGTGAGTCTGAGTAATGGAACTGGCAGCAATACACAGGAGAATAGGGAAGCTGAATTGCAGAATTAGCGCAGTGAAAAACAATACTGGCACTGCCCCAGTCTGCAGCCGTGACTGGGTGTGCAGATCATCACAGAAGGTGGATGGGGTGAATGTGCTTTTTTCACTGAGTTACAGATCCATTCAATGATGAGACCCTAGAGGAATTTGAATCTTCAGTGGAGAGCAGCCACTTTCCTGCTGCCACTTGAATATACAAGCACCAAGATGTTTATACCCCACAGTGTTGTGTAGAATGTGTAGGGAGTCCACTTCTCCTACTGGGAAAAATACAGTTTGGTACTGTAGTGCTCTGCTCTAGTACTGTTATGAAGCAGGGGTTACTGTTTTGAGAGAAATGAAATTTTTGTGCAGCCAAATTTCAGCTAATTGGTATGTGAACTTTTTCTGTGGGACAGGTCGGGTATTCAGGGTATTCAGTAACTGTGTGGGGCCTCTGAAAGCTTGAGCAAGGGAAGGATTATCAAATACTTCTTTTTTACTTTGCAGGGGTGTGTGTGTTTAAAATTGCATGTGTTTTTAAATATCTGCAAATATTTTCTGAATCTGAAAAACTGATCAGGAAGCACATTTCTTCACAGAGCCTGCAACCCTTTGTCAGGTGAGCCCAGTGCAACCTTAACCAGCTGAGGTTGCAGTGGCTGCACTTAGTGCAGACATTTCATGTGGATTTAAACAGGCCTGAGGTTTTGATTACATTTTCTTTTCTTATAGAGTCACCAACCTCTTTTCTTAACAGATAAAGTGAGTTGACTCTGGCTGGACACCAGGTGCCCACTGAAGCTTCTCTATCCTTCCCTTCCTCAACTGGATAGGGGAGAGAAAATATAACGAAAGACTCCTGGGTCAAGATAAGGACAGAGATCGTTAACCAGTTATAGTCAAGAGCAAAACAGACTTGACTTAGGAATGCTAGTTTAATTTGTTGACAGTCAAATGGGAGTAGAGTAATGAGAAGTAAACCCAAATCTTAAAGCATCTTCCCCCTACTGCTCCCTTCTTCCCAGGCTCAATTTCACTCCCGATTTTCTCTACTTCTGCCTCCCTCAGCTGTGTAGGGAGACAGGGAATGGGGGTTGTGGTCAGTTCTTCACATATTGTCTCTGTTGCTCCTTCTTCCTCAGGGGGAGGACTCCTTCCTGTGCTCCAGCATAGGGGCCCTCCCACAGGAGACAGTCCTCCATGGACTTCTCCAACATGACTCCTTCCCATGGGCGGCAGTTCTTCGTGAGCTGCCCCAGCAGCCCAGCAAAGGGGGAATATTGATGTGCCAAAGTCAAGGTGCACATGACAGAGAGCCCTGTCAGAAACAACTGTTAGCAGAAACCCAGATAATCAGATGGGAGATGCTGCATTCCTGCTGCTTCAGAAAATCAGGGGCCTGCTGCCTTCCAGGGCAGGCTGCCAAGTTAGGCTCCTTCATCCTTGAGCTGCAGGTTAAGAGCCAGAGACTAATGGATTCGAGGGACTGGGTAGGACAGATGGCTTTTGTTTCTTGTACTGGGGCTTGTGCTAAGGGTATGTTCATGACCAGAGTGTGAGGGGTTAATAGGGCACTAAGGGGTGTTTTAGTATATAGTTAATTAGTTATCATGCAGGCTGATTGATTGCCTATCTATTAAGTCTTCTGTTGATGGACTTATAAAATATATTACTCATCTGTAAAATGGTTATAACAGCTATAAATCATTTAAGAAACCTTACAATTCCTTTATGAACCTATTCTTTAGTGTGAGGATCTGCATACCCTGTGTTTTTAAATTACTCATATTATGACAGCACCTTATGTGAGCATATCTTCCATACTGTACAATTCAATAGAAAGGATCTCCTGTGTTTCATAGTGGCTGCTTATTTTCCCCTCCAAGTTTTGATCCTTGCCTTTGTGAAAGTTATCACACTGCCTTTAAAGATGCTCTACAAGGTCTGTGGCAAAATTCTCTATAGCTGTTGGAGCCAAGGGGAGTAGAGCCATTTGCTCTGTCAGTGGGAGGGGCTGTTACACCACCATGAGAACCAAAATGTGCCTGCCAAATGCCAGGTGGTCCTTTCCAGTGGAAGCTGGTGGGGTTCTCAGTGGCTTATGAAGAATAATGTAAGTTCTTGGCCAACCTGTTTTCATTTAAGTCATGGGTAGCCTGGTTTTACCTGGTGGCACCTGAGGGTATTTCTGATTGTGCTCACTTATGCTTGTTTGTGGCACTGAGGAATGATTCCAGGGACTGTGGAAACCTGGGAGTGAAGCATGTTTCCAAACCCTCTTACTCCCAGTAAAACCCTCTCTGTCTGAAGAGCAAGGGCTGTACCAGCTCTGTTACATACCATCATTTCCCTGCTTTTGGAGAGATCCTGTGGAGGACTTGCCGACCCTTTTACTTCACCAGGGAGCTGTGTGGATGAGTTTGTGGCATACTTCTGGATATTTGTATGGCTACAGTTTTCTATTTTTTTTTTTTTTTTTTGTTCACCTGATTCACCTACAAATATATCATTCAGCCCCAACACTGTTGCTGGGAAGAGACTGCCAGGGCATTTTTTAAAATGAAATTTCAAATGCTTTCTTCCCACTCCTTTGCTTTTTTATATTAGCCTTTTGGAAATCAGGAATTGATATGTGTTTCCTCCCTCGGGTTTTCTTTCTCTCTATTTTTTTTCCTTTTCCCTTACACTGCTTGTTTCATTTCATGACTGGTTTTAGAAGTCAGCCTGTAAGTTCATGAAATGAAACAAGCCAAGAAACAAATGGTAGTATACTGAGGTAGGGAGGGTGTAATATATTTTGCAGAAAGGCTGTGCAGACTTCAGGCACAGGCAGGAATGCAGGGACACAGTAGTATTAGAATGGAGTGAATCCCATAAATACCTCTAGCACAGATGTGGGTTGCCAATAGGCAGCTGGTAGCAGACAATGAAGTCTGTAGATCCCAAATGAAATGTGTGTCATTATGGGACATCCTGTGTTACGCCTCAGGACATGTTGACATGAAGGCTGGGCATTGGAACCTTGGTCCAACAAATTGTGCCAGTTTCTCTCCATGCCCTCTTAGTGCAGTGGGATGTGATGTGATGCTGCTGTCTGGAGGTGATGCTGGCTCAGCCTGGCCTCCCTGGCACCTCACAGAATGCCTCAGCACTCCAAAGTGGGCCATGAGCCTGTCCCTGTTTTATTTCTCTTTCCATGTGCCCTTCCATCCTGTGAAGGGATTAACTTTAGGTGTGAGATAAGAAGAAAATCAGTCCCTTCTGTTATAATAAAAACCTGACTCCAGGAGTAACGGTCAGTGTTCCTGGCTTTGGGAGTTTCATCACAAAATTCTTGCAATACATGTGTTTTCACTAAAAAAACCACCCACCTAAGAAAGCAGTTCAGCTTTTCAATTATTTAGAGAGATTTTATCATAACTGGAAGCTCTGGGACGTGACCTCCAAAGTTGCTAGTGTTAGTGGCAAATAGTTAAAAACAAAATGCGATTACTTCCTAGAAGAAAAACTTATTATGATGAGACAAAGAAAGTTTAATAATTTGGAGATAGCTGGCTTTTTTTTTTTTTTTTTTTGAATGCTTGTAACTGACATAACTGTTGCCCCCTCAAAAGAAATCATGGGGGTACAGGAGGATTACCTGTCCTCCATGTCTCCTAATTGCGGTGTGATTTATACTTCATCTGTATACTTGGAACTAATCACACAAAAATATAATTTTTAAAAATTTATTGTTGTTGTGCAAGTTTTAGCTTTGTTGTTGAATACTTATCAGAGAAGGGTTTCTGGAAATATTCAAATTAGCAAGCCCATATATAAGGAGAAGACATACTTCTCTTCGCCTATGGCTTTGCATGATTATATAACCTTCTCACCTGCATCAGAAATTCCAGAATGAAGTATCTGCTGAAGCCATTGTTTTTTGTTCCTCCTCAGATTTTTGTTCAGGCATTTCTAACATGGTGCTTCACTCTCTGCCCCTTTTCCTCTTCAGCTAAAAGAGTATGAAGTATTTTCCTCTTGTTGTTGTTCCGTCATCATGTTCTGAATGTTCTCTTTGCAGGGACAAAGTGAATATCCTCACAGCCATGAGCATCCTCACAACCAAATGCCTCCATCTTCTCTCCACTGTCTGATTCCCAGCCCTTTTAAATGGTGCTTTTTGTCCAGTGTGCCCCAAATCTCATGATCAGACAGCAGCTTCCCTCCATCTTCCTGCTCCTTTTGGATCTGCACACTGCCCAGCGATGAGATGCTACCTCCTCCCTTCTCTCATGAGCTGTGCTGTCCTTAAATGTGAGTCCACTTGCACATCTCAGTCATGCTTGGCTGACACATGGTGTGGATCTCACAGGTCTGATGAAGCACCAGGTAGAGTCTGGTTGCACGTGGTGACACTCTGGGGTATGTGCAGCCTATGTGGGGTCTCGGTCTGCAGTTAGATGCATCTTGACACCCTCTGATGCTGGTGTTTCTGGATGGAACCTATTCACTCCAGAGCAAGCCTTTGCCAGGGCTATCATGAATGCAAAGCAGTTATTATCTACTGTGAGCTCTGTCTTGCCCAGCCCTTGCACAGCAGATCCCTTTGTCAATCATCTTAAAAGCAGCTCAGGAAAATCCTGAACACAGTTAAAACAAACAAATGAGGAGGCAGGACCTTATAGCCACAAAAGACTTCAGTTATTATAAACTCAGCTCATCCAAACACCTTAAAAACATTCCCAGGCTCCTCAAAACACTGCTGCAGTGTGCCAACCCCAAATACCTGTTACAGAGCAGGCAAAGCTTTTCTTGTTTTCTGAGTGGTGCCACTGGAGCTGTTGTAGGATTGGACTAGACTTTATCAGCTACATGGAGAATCAGGGAAGTTGAAAGGGTTGAGGGGAAGCAGGAGGCTGGCACGTGCAATGGTGCAGTTGGCTTGCAAGAAGTTGCATTAGAGCCTGACCATAGCGTGGCTCCTCATCCCTTGCCACATTTTCAGCAAAGGGAGACGCTCCAGCTTTTATAATGTATTGATTAGTGAGAGAAAATAGTGTGGGTGGAGATGCTGGCTCCAGGCTCTCTCAGTGAAACTTTTCAGCCAAAACCAAGTCAGGTTTGAAAACCTAAGGTGTGCACTGAAGCACAAAGGCAGTGATAGAGAGGACTTGGTCCCAAGTAAAGATATTTTAAACAAAAGGAAAGAGCAGGCATTCTGTTTGTTTAATGGCTGCAAACTGATCGGATGTTTCTCTACAGCTGTGTTTTGCTTTTAGATGCTATCACGGTAGTTACTTGCAGAGACAGGACAATGAGCTGCAGGCAGAGGCTGGCAGGGAGGATGCAACAGCAAAAGTAGTTAAATAGCACAGTTTTTCTTGTTATCATTCTGATACATTGCAGTACCCATTATCCGGACACAAACTGAGAGGGGCTCCCCTGGCCTTACATGCAGAGTAGCTAAGGTGGAGAAAACCATTATCTCTCTGTTGTGGGCAGGGATCTGATACTGACAGAACAAACAATTTGCTACAGGTCTAAAGAAAGTTTTTATCACACTATGCATGAAACCAGTGCCATGTTCTTGCATCTGGTCCTCAGTACAAAAGTCTCTCAGTTAAAAGAGGGGTTGGCCAGCTTATTTTTGCCACTTGTCAGCTTGAGCAGTGGGTCAGGGGGTAGTAGTTGGTGCTGACACCAGGTGTGTCCACCAGCAGTGGACGTGCCTGCTGGGTTGTACACCCTTGTGAACCTTGTGAAGCAGCATGTGCAGCACTACAGGTACCCAACAGAGAAAACTGGGTTCCTCTGAGATGTTATTCTTCACTAGAGGGTCTTGCACTGTTGTCTTAATGAAACTTCTCTTCATCCTCTTTGGAGTTGTGCAGGATCATAAATGTCAGGATCATAAAATCACAGAATGGTTGGGTTGGAAGGGACTATTAAGATCACCTAGTTCCAACACCCCTTGGTGTGGACAGGGACACCCTTCACTAGACCAGGTTGCTCAAAGCCCACCCAACCTGGCCTGGAATACTTCCAGGGATGGGGGATCCACATCTTCTCTGGACAACCAGTTCCAGTGCCTCAGTGCCGTCACAGTAAAGAATTTCTTCTGAATATCTGATCTAGACCTACTCTTTCAGTTTGAAGCCTCAGCAGTCCCTTGGGCACCTCTGGCCCATGGGGACACCTCCTGTGTGGCCAGCAGATAATGGCCTGGGAAGAGATAAACACTCCTTTCGAGGGTGAAATCTTCCTGTCTTGAGAAGGGTGTCTAAGGTAAAGTGCATGTTTTGCTGAGGATTCAGCCTCTCTCTCTATTATCTATAGAAAGAGCCTAGACATTTAATTTTTACATCTGGTCTGCATACTTTGCTGGAAAAATGGGACCTGCTCTATTATTGGTCTCAAATCCTGCTGGGGTGCACCAAGACACTCAGCTGATTTTCTTTAGCAATAATATTACAATGTAATACTCAGGGCTACTGATAACAGAGCCACTGTACACATCAGGAATGCTGTGCTGCTTTAGTAATTCATATTTATTGTGTGCTTGGATGTTTTTGGAGAGAAGGTCTGACAAAGAAGCAAAATATTGTGACTACAGCTGATAAAGTGAGACAAAGGGAATGATGTAGGATCTGGCTTGCTACAGCATTTTGTTCAAATCTATTCTAGGTAGGCTTTAAGGGAGCCTGCATTCCTACAACCTCTGAGTGCATTCCAGTAATGTGTTAAGAGATGCTACCAACATCTGCTGCTTGTGAGTCATCCTTCTTTTCTCTTTTCCCAGAGCTAGAAGGGTATGTGCTTTTTGAAAAGAAATATGCAGCTTTATATCCTATCCAGTATGTGCCTGGGGCTCTAAAATGCTTACCAGTCTGCTTAGATAAATACCAAAACTCTTCATGCTGTTATGTGAGTTAAGAGTGGGTACCATAGACAGTTACCCCTGTGGTATGCTGAGTAGAAAGCCACAGCACAGAAAGACCATGAAAATTTGCCTGACTTGCATGTAGCATCAACATCAGAGTCAAAACCACACCTCAAGTCCTATAGTCCCTCAGTGTTGGTTGTTAGTGATGAGCTGGGAAAGCACATTTGCCCCTCTGTGGCTTACACAGGATTGTGGCTGTTCACCAAAGTGTTGGTGGTAGACGCCTTGCTTTCTGTGAGCCCAGATATGAAAACATAGTACTGGGATCATAGGGAAGGTTTTCAGTCTTCCTTTTGCCTCCACCACCATGTTATTGAGGAGGCTGCTGCAGTGGTTTATGCACTCTACCCAGGGGATGGAGCTGTTGTCTTTACTGACACTGGTTTTTCTTGCACCAACCTGCAAATGAAGTCAGGGCTGGTGAGGAACTATACCTTATCAGAAATTGCTGACAGAAAATGCTTGTTTAATTAGGTCCTGTTCTAAGCAAAGCCAGCAGTTTACCGTATCTTTGAATGTGTTGTTCATTTATCAAGCAGAACCATGAGGTGGATGATATTTGTCAGGGAAGATGAAGGAGGCACAGTATCGTATAAATCGGTCAGTTTGGAACTCTCACTGTGAGTGATGTTTTGAAAATGCTAACATCGTCTGTAATTACTCAAAATTACACATAATTTATGTTGTGCTTGTTCACTGCTCTAACAGTCTAGGAAAATACTTTACAATTAACTCTGGATGATAAGATTTAATAAGAGCTTTCAGACATTTTTATCCTAGTCATCTGTTTTGAGTTGTAAATGCAACATTGACTTTTGATTTCTTTAGTGGTTGGACAGTTGGCTGAATCGTAAATTAGAGTTTCAAATATGCAGAAATCATGAAATGAAATTCCCTTGGATTAGTAGCAGAGATAATTTTATGTTGTGGGACTATATTTCTCATTTAACTCACAGATGTATTTATGTTATCGGTAAAAAATAATTTTGCACCTGAGCTATAGCTCAAAATTCTATTGCCCACCTGCCACCTATGCCATTGGCATAATTTATTAAGTTGCAAGAGGAATTCTGTTTAGATCAGCAGACTTTTGGGACAGGTTACCATTTCTACAATGATTTATTTTAAAATCTTCATGATTTTTTAAACTTCTCTGTGTTCCCATTTATTTGTCTGTAAAAAACCTCAGACTATTCTGTAGCAGTCTGCAAAATACTTTGCAATCCCAGGACAAGAGCATAGTGTATAGGCAGAACATGCACATTTTCCTTCCTTCTAGTGTACATCTTAAATGCAAGATCATGGTCAGTAGGTACAAGATTGAGGCCGTTGAAAGTACATACCTCAACTCTAGTTAGTTTTCTTTTTGAGAATATGTCTCTAAGGTGAAAGTAAACAAGAGTTTTTGTAACCACAAGGCTGCTCTAAGGTTGGAATAAGTCATATGCAGGTTGGGGCTCTGTTTGTATTACAATTAAAAAGACACTTGATTGCTTTGTACCTCATTTTTTTCTACTTTTTTCATCTGTGATACCTATGATCTTACAGAATATTTGGTTGAGCTTTAGAAAGAAATGACTTTGCTGGACAGCTTATCTCCCTTTGACAAGCCCCAAGGATAGTCTATGCAAAGAAGAGAAGAAATAATGCCAAATAACCCATCATGTGTTTAGCACTACCGCTTGAAAGAAAAGCTTTCCATATTTTTCTTTTCCTAGATATGGTAGAAAAGACCAAATCTTCTATTCAGCGGTCATCATGGTACTGTGATGCTGAGGAGGCTCATGTTGCCTTCTGATTTACCCATGTTTGGCAGAAGGAATCACAGAATCATCATAGAATCACAGAATATCCTGGGTTGGAAGGGTACTTATAGATCATCTAATTCCAGCGCCCCTCCCATGGGCAGGGACACCTCTGAGTGGTCCCTCAGAGCTCCATCCAGCCTGGCTTTTAACACTTCCTGGAACATCTGGAGCTACTAATCCTTTAACTAGGGATTCAGCTTCCTAAATTCCATTATGAGTCTGGTAACCTTCACCCTTCCCACAAAGCAGAAGCAAAATCTGACCCCCATTATGATAGATGTTGTCATTATTGCTGTTACTGGTTTTATGTGGCATGGCAAGAACTTCTGCCTCTAGTATCACGTCCTGTGGGAAAAAATAATAGGATTAGTCATCATGGAACCAGCCTATACATAGTAAGATGTGCATTTGAAAATTCATATTTCCTAAGAGGGCCATTCCCTAATGGTGAGCTTAATAACAAATGAGGTCTGAAAGCGATATTCAGACTGTGTACTGTCTCCTACATCAGCTCTTAAAAATGGCATGATTTTTAAAGTCATTGTGAAGTGACTCTACCTCCTCCACCATATTACTCTAATGTCTCTTGGGAAATACAGTATTAGCATTGCACTGCTGCTTCTGCTCAGTCAGTGATGCAGGTGGCCTAATGTTCCATCTCTGAGGTCAATGGCAAAATATCTTGCATGGGCAAGGTCTTCAGAAGGTTGATATAAGAAAGCAAAACAGAAAATTTGCCCTTAAAGTCTTGGTTTGACAGTGAGACTCCCCAGCTTCTACTGCTTTCCTAGGATCATGGCTCTGACTCCACCTCACTTTTGCTGCTCTCTGCTGATTTTCCTGTCTGTTTAGAAAGGATGCACTGATACAGATTATTACTGCATTACAGTCCAAATGAGAGGCAAATCACTGACCTTTAAGGATGAGAAAGAATCCCTTAGGTGATACAGCTGTTTTGCAGCAGTGTCTATCTTGGGGCTCTCTGATGGCATATGCATCGCCGTGAGAGAGACATGGCACAACTGAGTGAAACGCAACTCCTCCTCTTCTGAATGCTGTACATCTCAGCAGGCACAAATTAGGATGTCTTGGACAGACCCACTGCCTGTTTACACCAGCTTTGTGTGGAGACAATATGCTGAAGGCTATTCCTTGAGCAGGATGAACTGGGCTGTCTCACACCCTGACACACAGGAGGAGGGAGAGCAGCAACGTAACTAGCTCGCAACAGTATGGACTTCCTCATATGCCATATCCTCACTTGTTATTGAGCCCACCTTCACTCCTGGGTTTGATCTAACTCATAACATAGCTGGCATAAACCAAGGTGAGCTTAGTAATAAGACCCTGGCAGCACAAACGCAACTGAATCTCCTCAACTTTGAATTTGTCCAGGTCAGAACTTTTCTGGAATCTGTAAGGTATCACTTGTGCCTCCTTTATATGCCTCCTTTCTCTTACTCATGGCCAGGACAAGTAAGATGTGATGCATATGAAGAACAGATGTCTGGGACATATCCATCCCTCCAGTTTTATGGTTCCTGGGAGCTGTGCTCAGACAGCAGGTTCTAGCTTGTGCTATGTGAAAATTGCATCAAGAAAAATACTGGCATGGGCTAATAAATCATATTTCAAGGTGACCAAAATATAGCTTCTGGGTCCCCCAAGGATTTGTGTCACTGTTGGCTGTAATGAATGGTCTAAAAGGGAATTTAGGCAACAAATGTGATGGCAGCATAAAATGATCAAGAGCAATAAAAGCTGGAGGACAAATCACAAAATCAAGAGGGGCTTAATAAAGCTGGATAAATGGGCAATGCAGCAGCAAATGAAAGGCAGTGTTGCAAGAAAATTTACTCTAGAGAGAATGATGTTATATCTTTTCATGCATTCTTGAGTTCTGTATTTTGCTCTGAAGAGATCTGGAGTCCTTGACAGTTGGTTTAAAGAACACTGCTACTCAGAGCCTAGGTGTGATGACCAGTGCAGAATACTAGTGGCAGGTCATGCAATCTATGCAGACAAGGCAGAGATGGGTCATAGGAAAAGGAAAGGAAAACATCAGAGACTATAGTGTTTGCCTATGGTCACCTGTAAAACCACATGTAGAGCAGAGGGCTTGGGAATGTCGTGCCTAGGGCCAGATGCTGAGCAGCAGGTATGAATTCCCAAGAGTCCAGGCCATTAACTGAAAGAGATACAGCTCCAAGGGGCCATAGCATCATACAGATAGCCAAGATGGGGGGAATCAATCACTCTTTGTCTAACTCTGTTAGAGAGAGGGTTGAGATGGATTGCTTAGTCCATATGCTCAATTATTAAATGACCAAAATTAGTAAAATGACTTGCAAGCTCTGTTATTTTTCCCTCTGAACCACTGATTTGCAGCCATAGCTCAGACTAGGGGACTGTTGCTGGATGGTAAGTCCTTTTGTTTTTAGCTAAGAACTGGCAGCTGTGATAAAAAATATCATCAGAAGAACAAACTGAACTGAATAGTGGTAAAAGCTCCATGCACTCAGACCATCCTCGGAGCACAGGGGGACTGGGGACACTGGTGAGGGCATGTAGGACCTTGTCCTGGCCCTCTGACATTTCTGCCCTTACACCAGGGCAGTGGGTAGAGTGTGAGTGCCATGCAGGACTGAGACTGTCACTTGGAGGTGTCTGGTGGTATGGCAAAGCCCAGTCCCTCCACCATGGCAGGCTGAACTCCTTGTCTGTAAGCCACGAGCAGGTTTTATGTAGTGCTGCAAATGTTCATGCACACGGCCAGGCTTGCCCTTGAGCAGAAGGCTGAGGACCTGTGTGAGCAGTGTGCTTGTTTCACTGACAGTCTGTGGCACCACACACTTCCTCTGGGCTTGGAGTCTTCTCTCCTCTTCTGCCCTGGACCTGCTGAGCCCTGATGTGTCTGAAAATGGATCCTTTTTATATCTCATCAGCAAAACCAGAGGGTTCTTCAGTTTTGTTTGTGGCAGTGTGATAGATGCAAGTGTTGGTTGTTGGCATAGGGATTTCACAGACTGCAGAAACACTGTCACCTGTTCCATAAAACAGAAAAAAAGTGCCAGGCTGCCAAGTGCCTGCTAAACACCATCTGGTAAGTGTCACAACACCAAGCTGTGCAGCTATTGACTGTGATCACAAGTTGAGGCAAACCTGAGGACAATCAGAGAGCCTAACACTGACATGCAGCTTAGGAAGGTGGGTTATGAATTCCCCTGTGGCATGAACACAAGCCCCTAGCAAGAGGGCTGCTGGTCTTTCCCCAGTGGGGGATACACAGCCTGGGAGGCTGCTCCTGGCTGCTGCATAGACTGTCCTGCAGAGACCACTCCTGGAGGCTTCTGTGGAATCAAAACAGACTGTGAAGCAGCTTGTCCTGGAAAAACTCTTAGTAAATGCAGAAGGTTGAAGGCAATATGATGCTGGACTGTACTTTTATGCCCCATCCTCCCGCTCCACCTACAATAGGAGAATTAAACCATCATGTTATCAGGATATGAAGAACAATCTAGAGACTTTTTTGTTACTGTAGACTGTGACTACCGAGAGAGACAGTAATGGTCTGAAAATACCAAATCATAGCTCTGTGGAGGGACAGAGTAATCTATCTGCATTGCAGGCTTGTATGGCTGCAAGGGATATATGCCTCACACTTCCCATGGAAGGTTTTCAGCAATGAGTATACTGATGCTGTGGAAGACTGCATGGAAAGGTTACAGAGCCTTAACAGTTGGGGCTTTAAGAAGAAAGAGGCATCTGCTTAAAATACGTAAAACTAATGTTTAGATGGGGAAGTCGTGGAATAGGTGTCCTCCTGTCTGTGTTCTGTGGTATCTGTTGGTGGCAGGAGGCAAGAAAGCTCTCAGAGTCTCAACAACAACTTTGTGTCCTTTACACCACTTCCTTGATCATGATGGCTGCGGTTCTAGTCTAGTGCTTTAAAATCAATATGACATGTGAGGGTGAGTGCTACGGTATGAGTACAAGAATCATTATCAAATAATTATCAGTGCTCCTTCTGTAATGGTGTAAAGCATTTTCAGGTGATAAGCAGAACCCATGGCATTTTACATTTGTGAATGCACAGATTTACATCACATCAGATGAGCAAACAAGAAGTCAGTAAAAACTTTTTTCCTTGATGGGTGCATGGCTCTCCAGGGATGCATGACTTTGCATGAGTCTATGGAAACAAGGCTCCTGTCTTAAATTGGTACAGCCTAAGATTAGGCAAAGGAGAGACTGAAATGTTTTGTGCACATCTGCAACAGGAACTGAGCATGGCATGCCCGTAGTAAAAGTGTGGTAGCTTGGTGGTTATGTGTGCACATCTATTTTCTGGGCAATTTGAGGTGTAGAGATTCCTTAGCTAGAAATAAACCTGCAAATTCCATTGCAGACTGTTCTGCTTTTAGAGGCCTTTCGCCACTCTCCGTGAAACTTGTGTTAGTGTAAGTTCCCTAGCTCTTCTCATTTACACAAGCAAACAAGAGAAGATCCAGGTACAAAACTGACTGCAGAGTAAGAATAAATAGATATTTTATCTTAGTCTGTCATGTCTCTGAAGGCATGAGACTCTGTCAGGGCTGTGTAACTGGTTTCCAAGCCTATCAATGCCCCAGCCTTAATGTTTCAAAAAAATCAGGCAAGACTTTCTTTTGACTTCAACATTATTCGATTAGAAAGGTAACTACTCTGGTGGGCTGCACTTGAGCTGATTCACTGCTAAGGGCAATGTCCAAATGAACAATGATAAAAGAAGAAGGCAATCTGCTCGACTCTGCAAACTGAAGCCTTGTCTCCTTGACATGATGCTGATGAACCATTTTGTCTTGATGCTCAAGCCACGTAAAGCTGCAGATAAGCACTAACTGCTGTGTGCAAAGCAGTCAATAAATTGCCATCAGACTTCCCCTTCTGTTTAACTTTTATTAAAAGAGGTGCTAAGGTACTGTACTGTATGCAGTACATCATATTTATTACCAAAATTAACAAATATACAAAACTTATACATGTAATTTTCTTACATCCATTTATTGGTCTATAATACTGCATTTGTTCAAGTAGGTTATCTACAGTATGTAAACATCCCTTGGATTGACCTCACACAGATTAGGAAAGCCCATCTAACCCATGTAGTTACCAAATATAGCTTTTTCTTATTTTAAAATTTATTTGGCTTTCATTGGTAGAATCTAATCTTCACATTTGGCACATGGAAGAGACATCTACAGTGCAAAAGAGGCAGATTTTCTGGTTTTGTTCTGAGCAGTTTAGCAGAGTCATGGTTTTAAAGAGTCAAGAATAAATTTACACAAACTTGATAGGAGATGGATTAGTGTTAACGCCAATGACTCACAGATCAGCCATTAAACTAGAGCAGAAATTCAAAGCCTCTTCCCCTCAGTCACGTGGGAAAAAACCCCAACCTCAGCCTTGTTTCTAAAGGATTAAAAAAGAACTCTGTTAGCAACAGAGGGAGGAGTTTAGTTTACAAGGAGCCCTCTGAGATTCCAGTTTCAATCTTCTGCTTTGCGGATTTTTTTTCCCTCCTGTTAGCAAGCAATTCTTTGCTGTTTTAATGGGGAAAAAAAATAACCAGTGGGGAACAACTCTTCTGTGGTGACAATTTCTCAGTAAATTGGAGATTACGGTTGGAGTTTACAGATCTTTGAACCCTGATGTATAGAGCTCAGTAAGCTGCCGTGTACAAAGGGAAGAGAAAGGAAGAGAGAGAGAGAGAGCAATGTCATTATATTCCAGGTGTGGAGCTCTCCAATTTTGCTGTAAAAACCAGGAAAAAACTTCCTTCCTTCTGTTTCTCATAGTTTCAAAACTGTGACTTAATTTAACTGAGTAAAGCTGATCCAGAGAGACCTTCATTCGCACCCTTCTTCCCATTCTCATCCAAGCACCGTATTGCTATTTTTTTATGAGGCCTCACCCATGTCCATGGAAGCATCTGATGAGAATGGACCGAACTGGACACCGTTTCACATGGAAAGCCCTCTGCCATTCCTCGTCTGTTACCACAGAGCCCCGCTGCTGTCTGTGGCCCCGTACATCTCGGCCAGCTTCTTGAAGCGCGGCCCCCAGTCCGTCAGGTAGTCGTAGCTCTGGTCTGAGTCTGTCGTCACGGACTGTAAGGAGCTGAGCGACTCCGCCACCGAGCCGTTCCCTTCAAACATGTACGTCTGGAGGGAGTCGAAGGGAGGCGCCCACAGGTCCATGTCAGCTTCGTACAGCTTGGCGAGCACGTAGTTGTGGACGTTGTTGTCCATGACGCACGCCTGAGGCACGTATCGGGAGAGGCTCTCTATTTCAGGGAGCATGTCCTGCCGGTTCTTCACCACCAGCTGGGCCTCCCGTGGGTTCCACATGGCGGCGATGTCAAAGGCCTCCGTGTCCTCCTCCCCGCCACCCTCATCATCATACCTGACGATGTTCTCATGGATGTTCTCCTCCTCGTCGATGATGTATGGCTGCTTCCGCTGGCGCCGCATGGAGAGGATGAGGAGTACCAACACTGTGGGAGCCAAGCAAGACATGGCACTGTCAGCAAGGAGGCAGATCTTGCCAGGGCTTCGGACTTTCCTCTGCCCTACTTTCCCCTGGGTGAGCCCAACTAGCCCCTTGGATTTAAAGAGCTGCGTTGTTCGCAAGGTGAGTGGTGTAGAAATCTCTCTCCCCAGTCAAAATTAGTAGCTTGAGGTCCTGCTAATCTGTCCCCTTTCTCACCTCAATTCTTAACTCTTGGTGACACTTAGGAGATGTATATCCAATCGTGCTTGCCACTTTTAAGCTAGCCAGCTCAGAGGTCAGTAACAGTTTATCTGCAGCAGCATAGTTCCATGGGGATATTTTGTTTTCTGCTCTGTGGGTGGGTTTTGCAGCCTGCTTTGGGGATGCCTCTTGGGCTGGCCACTACATGTGACAGAGATGGATGGTCCTAAGGCACTACAGTGATATGTCTGCCTACACAGCAAAATGCACAGCTAGTCCCTTAGTCTGTTCCAAGGAATTTTTTGTTTATCTGCAAGCCTCTTGCAGTGCTGCAGTGCTGGTGCTCCTTGCCCTCACCGTGCTTGCTAGAATGGGGAGAAGTGGTCATAGAGGCACCAGAGCCCTTTGCTGTCGAAAATGTGCCATCACTTAGTGACTGCTTCCATAGCTAGAACTCAGCAAAGATTTTGGATACTGAAATTTTGAGCTGAGATATCTAGGCTCCTTTGAAGAGCCAGAACTGAGGTACTTTTAAAGAATTTTTCCTGTATCTTACTACACTGTTCCTTAAACTGGGTCCCCTGAAATTTCAGGAAATGTGTGCTTTGAACTAGTATCTCGCGATTTGAGAGAGTGAACAAGGGAAGTGAAGTTCTTTTGATAGCAACAGCTAACAGGGGACATAGGACGTCTGGGCAAGGAAAGCATGACGTTTAATTGTGGAGACAGAACTCATACAAGACGCTCAGCCCCTTTATTGCAGAGCAGGCACTGTTTAAATGCAGTGTCTCAAGGAAAAAGGATGGAGGTGGGAATATTTCTCTCCAAAAGACAAGAAATGGAACTGGGCTTACTGTGGAGCAGGATGAGAAACTAACCTGCCCCCAGCCAGAGCTCTCAGTACTTCTCACTGCCATACCCTTGCAGGAAAGCATGGTCATATCAGACACCCTAGCACTTTGGACATCTGGCAGAAATACTTGCAGGCCATAGTTTTCCCCCATTCCTACAGTCCAGAGCCTGAAGCCAGATGCAGCTGACTACACCATCAGGTCCTTGATTTGGCCCTTTAGGTATGCATGTGTCTACATATACACATATACACAGATGTGTGTGTGTGTTTGGGTCCTAGACCTCTGGTGGGTCAGCAACCCCCTGGCCAGAACCAAAAAGTCTGTCCCTCCCAAGAAGAAGTGAGTGAGGGCTTTACCTAGCAGAACAAAGATGCAGGCGAGGATGGCAATGAGTGCCCCTCTGCTTAGGCTGACAGGGAGGACGTAGGCCTCGGCATTGCAGGACATCACCATGCCCTCCTCGTCGCAGCTGCACACGTGCACCGTCAGCGTGCCCGTGCTGCTCAGCACCGGGCGCCCGTTGTCGCTGATCAGGATGGGCAGGTAAAAGGTGTTCTGCTCATGTTGTCTGAAGCCAGAGCGCCTTGTCAAAATCCATGCTGTATTGTCTAGGGGCAGGAAATAAACAGAGAGAACAGCTTATATGCAGAGCAGATACATTCAGCAGAGAAGGAATGTTAAAAAATCAGCCCTAGACTCACATTCATTTTTCTTCTCTCTTCTTTTTTTTTAAAAATTAGCTCATCACTAATCATTTCGCCTCTGCTTCCCCTATTCCAGTATCTTCTCAGGCTGTAGCTCCAAACCTGAGAGGCATACACACTGCAGGAGTTGCCTTTACCCCTTCTGATATAAGGTGCCCAGAGCAAACTCACAGTCTTCAGTTTTAGCTAAGAGAGCATTCAGAAGGCAAGACAGAAATGAGCAGTTGAAGGCAACTTGTCCCTGTTTACTTGTGCTCAGCAGTTTTTCTACACCTCAGACACTGCCACTATTTTGGAGATGCTGGCATATAACCCTTGTGGACACTTTATGCTACCCTGTGGTTTTTGATATGTGGCATGGTCATCTGCTCAAGGCAACAAAGAGACAAAAGAAAAAACCCAGCTTGCTATCCTAAAGCAGCAGCGAGTTGAAAATTCACAACTAAACATTTTTTCTGTGAAATACATGCAATTTCATTAGTACTTCTGCCACTGAAAAAAGTCAGAATGCTTCGTGTCATCATTGTCAGAATTATTCTGCTTTGATTTGACCATTCTGCTTCATTTAGTATGACTGCCTGTTTTTTATAAGAACTTAAATCAAAAGGAATCAAAATGATGCTGCTGACAAAAATAGTAAAAGAGTGACCTAACAGCCAGTTGCTGTTGGCCATTTCAAGGGAAATTCCTACCTTTGGGGTTTTTTCCTTCATTTTCAACATGTTTTTTTAAATGTCAAAATTTACCAGTGGCATTTGAATTCCTGTCTACCTCCTCCCTCAAATTCCTCAGAATGTGCACCAAGTTTCCTAATTAGAAAGAAAGCGGATTCAGGAAGTTGTTCTCAATTCTCATCTCACAATGCCAAGGCAAAACTCATTAGAAAAGGGTGTTGATTTTGTCAGTGCTGACTTTTAAGCCTTTTGGCCTCAGAGACTTTAAGAAAGTGCAAGACTGAATGTCTCCAGTGTGCTGTGGCTCACCAAGGAATCTAAAGGAACTTGCATGAAAATTGTCCTTTCTTACAAACATGTCTGCAAGGCTTGGGCCAGCAAAGACAAATGGGGAACACAGTTATTTTTTCTCTTTGGCAGACCTACAAGCCCTGATTCTGTGCAGTGATACTGTGGTATTTTTCTGGGAGATGATCTTCATGCAGTTTCTTTTACGACTTAGTTTTATTTCCTATTCCCTTGGTTAAAAAGAGGTCACACAGTTTGGCCATCTGCATCTCCAGGTTGTTACCAATGTATATTTGCTATGCTTGAAAATGCAGGATGCTGATCAGCTGTTCCCATGGGACTGCTGCCTGGAAATGGCAAGAAACCTTCTGATCACAAGTAGGCTGTGAAAAAAGCTAAAATATTAACATAGAAGTGTTCAATTTCCTTGTTATTTCTCTGTCCATTCACTGCTAAAATTTAAATCTTGGGTGATTTTTTTTCAGTGTAGAGACTCAGGTTATATGCAGATAAATTCAGCTGTATTATCTACTGTAGTCTGGACACCAGAAATGATTTGGTGGCTTTTAGAAATGAAATCAGGAGCATCATATACAGCCAACTATGGAATACATGCAAACTCGGGCTAGACCCACTAGACTTGTCTCCTAGACTTAAACTATGCTCCAAGTTACATACTCTGTGCTGCAAATCTTATGGCATCAGAGAGTACAGGCACACCTAAGTATTGAGATGTCAGGTTCCACAGTTTGTGAGATTAATTTAAATTTATGACATGTTTTTTAAAAGAATCTCAGGGTCTTTTTTCTTGCACGTCAATGACATTTCAAGCTTTTACTCTGAAAGCATAAAATTCTGAAATGTGCTGCATGTCTGCATGCAAATATATAGTGAAATTGTAGTGTCTTGATAAATCATGTGATCCCAAGAGCTGGAGCTTTGAGGACAAACTGCCAGGTGCAAGATGAAATCCCAAAGTTGCTTAAAACTGATTATGTGTCAGTGTTTACTGATTTCACCTTTGATATGCCATGCAGCTCTGAATATGTGCAGTGGGTACAGACAGACATACATAGGTCTCTTCCTAGTAACAAGCAATAGGACAAGAGGAAATGGCCTCAAGTTTTGTCAGGGGAGGCTGGGATATTAGGAAAAATTTCTTCACTGACTGGGTGGTCAGGCGTTGGAAAAGGCTATCCAGGGAAGTGGTTGAGTCACCATCCCTGGAGACATTCAAAAGATCTGTAGATGGGGCACTTAGGGCCATGGTTTAGTGGTGGACTTGGCAGTGTCCAATGGACTCAATGATTTTGGAGGTCCTTTCCAACCGAAATGATTCTATGATTCAGGAATGTGTCCCAAAACCCATCAGGGAGCAGTACCCTGTGCCTCCCATGGCTCCAGGGTAAGGGCAGTGCTGTGGACAGGAGCCATTGCCTGCTCAAACCTTTCCCGTCTCTCTCCTGGGGCACATACAAGTGCTTTCTCTCCCTTGGGCTGTTTATCTGCCCTCTCTATGTGCTCCCCAGCTATTAATACCATATCTTTTCATCACTGGGCCAGTTTTAGCAGGAGGAAAAGCAGCCCCAAGGCAGAAAGTGGCAAAGTGCCTGCATTTATGCTGTGTCAATGAAAACACTTGAGTCATCCTAACTGTAGTAATTTGGTTGTTTTTCTCTTTCCTGGGTGAAGGATTCACTTTCTTTAAACTGATTTACAATAGAAGTCACAAATTCTATTCAGGTGACAGCAAACCTTCATTTAATGTAAAATTGCTCTTTATGGGGGGAAAACAGACTTAATTATTCTGAGCTGGTCATACTTTGCCTGCAAAAGAAGTCATAGGCAGTGAACCTGACAGAAGCTGTGCAAAATCAGCTAGTGAGAGATCTCAAAGGTTTTAATAATTCTTCTTTCAGGCCAAAACTGCATTTCTATAATCTAATATTGAAAGATAAATATGTATATATACATTCTGCTGTGATGCACTGAACATGTCATCAAGGTCTTAAATGTTCTCAGTGATTAAATTCTCTTTGTAACTCACAGCACTACTTTTTGGGCCTTTTGTTTCATTTTGCTTTGTACTAGGCAGGCATCCAAATCATCCCTAAAGAATTGTTCTACCTGTTACTCTGCAACTGAAATACATTGGTGCCAAAACTTGTTGTGTGACTCATCAAAAGCCAATGTGATTTGAAGTGCTGCTGCAGTGCGAAGGACATGATGGAATGTGATGCAGCATGGCAGAAACTGGAATACACAATTTTCTTCCAAATTTGATATCTGCTAAGCCCCAGCCTTCAAGAGAAGAGGGCTGTTGAGGACATGAAAGCCCCATTATGCTAAAAAAATAAAAGCAGGCATGATAAGAATGCACAATATTTTTCATCACAGCTTCCAACATAGCACCTTTGGCTTGCAGAGGGCTGGATGGCAGCACTTAGGTCCAACACTGAGCAGAGATGCCGAAGATTGCAGCATGGCTGGTCCCACATTTGTGTGAAAACTGAACTTCCCACAGGCATGCAGGCTGCTGTCTTCTTGTGGTTGTGAGAAAAAGCCACAGAGCACCATCTTCCTGTAGGTTTCTGCCCCACTGGAAGTGATGCACCCCTCTGGAGAGGTCAGGAGAATTAAACACCGTGTAGGTGCCAACCTTAAGATCAGAGCTAATCACTGCTCTTCTCACAAGAAAGGTTTGGTTTCTTTCTGCATGCTCCTGCAGGAGAACTGGGGATTATTAGCCTGAAAATTCTGTTAGACTTTAAAAACTGATTGTAAAAATTATGAAGAGTTAGGGATAATATAAAGAAATATTTCACCAGGAGTGGGAGAAAGAGCACAAGGAAGCCGGCAATCCAGACACCACTGGGCTGGGGAAAGAGTCACACCTTTTCTTGAGGATTTTCAGCTCAATGCTTACATGTATGAAGTAGACCACAGTTTTAGCGAAGGCAGAAATAGCTAAAAATTTTCCTAGGACAAATTTAATTGCAATGCGGAGGACTTCCAGAGGCTTCCAGTGACAGGCCTGGTGGGGGTATGACCTATCCTGATCCTGCACCCATTAAAAAAGGCTTCTTTCTTCAACAGTTCCTGGTTCCCAAAGATGGAGGGCAGTGATTAAGATTCAACAGATCAGCTCAGAGTTTAATCTGAAAATGCAGTAATCTTATTTTGTTGTTCATTCTTACAGCAAGCCTCTCTTTTTAACTTTTTCCCAGCATAGTCTCATCTGGACTTAGAAGTGGGGGAAGATGGCTTGCCAATGCCCTACAGCAGACATGGAAGAGATGGGAGACTCCAGCTGAATTCCCTGCTTCATCACATATATCCTTTAAGGGCTTGGGAAGCCATTTGTGCCCAGATCATTGAAGCTATTTAACATGTCTACCTCTCACTGATTTTACTGAACTCAAAGAGAACCCAGCGTGTAAGTAGCTTAATTTCTCCTTGCCCCAGATCCCCAGCTATAAAGGAGAACAATAGGATTCCTCTGTCTGCTGAAGATATGCAAAGAATGGAGTGAAGAAGTTCTCAGAGACTAAAATTACACGGGCCAAAATACTATGTAAAACAGCTCATCAGAATGCAAACTGTGATCTATCTGTTGCTCCGTATAAATCAAGGTTCTAATTGTTGCCAAGAAGGTTACACATCTTGCAGTTTCTCTTACTTCTATATTGGACCACCAAGTAATCAGCACAACTGCTAATCTTAACAGCGCCTTCCCAGAGCCTGGGAAGCATTCCTGTCTCGTGTGTCTGGGCACAGGCTGTGACTAGCAAAGTGTGTTCTGTTTCTTGTCTAGCCACCCTGTGACAAACAGTATAGCTACCCCCTCTGTGCCTAAGTTATGTGATTTATATAGTTCTTAGTGGCCCCTAGATGAAAATACAAGCATAAATTACTTTTATTGACATGACTACTGCACTCCAAATTGCTGAGGCAGTAAATAAGCCCTCAATCATAGAATCATAGAATATGCTGAGTCGCATGGGACCCATCAGGATCATTGAATCCAACTCCTGGCCTTGTACAGGACACCCCAAGAGTCACATCATGTGCCTGAGAGCTTTGCCCAAATGCTTCTTGAACTGAGACAGGTTTGGTGCTGTGACCACTGCCCTGGGGAACCTTTCCAGTGCTCAAACAGCCTCTGGGTGAAAAACCTGTTCATCGTATCCAACCTGAACCTCCCCTGACTCAGTTTCATGCTGTTGTGTCGAGTCCTGTCACTGGTCACCAGAGAGAAGAGGTCAGTACCTGCCACTCTGCTTCCCCTCACAAGGAAATTATAGACTGCAGTCAGGTCACCCCTCAGTCTCCTCCAGGCTGAGCAGACCAAGTGACCCCAGCTGCTCCTCGTACGGCTTCTCCTCAAACCTTTCACCATCCTCATGGACACTCTCTAATAGCTTAATGTGCTTCTTATACTATGGTGACCAAAATGTGGACAATTCAAATAGTCAAGGGTTTGATACTTAACATTTTTATTTCAAATTAGTAATTAATAGTACCATAGGCTTCTTGTGATGTGATATATATGTATGTGTATATATATATATATATATATGGAAAACTGGTGTTTTATAGAGAGTGGGAGGCACAGCCATTCAGTCACTGCTGTCATTATAAATTATTGCAAGTATGGCCTTAGACAGAAAAAGTGCATCTGATGCTGGAATTTTTTGTGAGTTTCTTTTTTTAGAACAATGCCTTGAGGATGAAATGAGCTTGGTTTGCCAAATGCTTGAGCAATAGTTGTGTTATATTTGTTCATTTATTTTGGCAATATATACTAAAAAACAAAAGAGACAATGAGAGAAAGAAGGAGATAAAAATGCAAAAAATTGTGTGGGGACGCTTCAGGGACATTATAGAACAAAATGCTTTTGGGATGAAAGAGCATTAGTGTGTTGTTGAGGAGGGCTCCAGACACTGCAAGTAGCATGTTTTAAGACATATTTGGTTAATGAAGGCACGGGCTTCTTTATAAGCCTTTGTGTTGCTCTTTCATATGCCTGGAGAGGCCCAGGTAGGGGCTAATGGAAGTAAGTGTGACAAGTAGGCATGTGTGGGAGCAAGGTTAGGCTTGGAGGCTGGCCATGGATGCTGCAGGTGGCCAGTCTTTCTCCCTGTTTATTCTAGAATCGCTTGCTGATTTGTGGTACTTTACACACTAAACTCCTACTGGAACCCAGCCCCTCAATACTATCTTTCAAAGCTCTGCACCAGGTCACTCAAGGTCATCTCTCTCTCCTAATGAAGGCTGGTGCAGACCTGATTTTAGACTTTGTCTGCCCATGGAGATCATCTATCAACAGCAGTCATGCAAAGGCCTGCTATGGCAGGACATTCCTGCAGGATCCAAAACCACCAAAGCTTTCCCAAAAGGATCAAATTCCACTGATTACAATGTTCGAATGCCAGTGATTTGCCATGAGTCTTCCCAATGGTGTTTCAGTTTCTACTTAGGTCATCTTACACAGACCTTTTGCTGAACACCAAGTTACCCCCCTAAGGCTCTGTTAGTGCTCCCTACTTCCCTCTTTCTCTAGGGAAATAAGGATGTGCAAGGAGAAGGAAAAAAAGTGCTTGGGGGATAAGACTGGAACAGTACAAAACCCCCTTTTTCTATGCCTGGGAGAAAGCATAAAGAGTACAAAAAAAAGAGCAGTGTGATTCCCTTCAGATTTGTCTCCTAGTTCCAGTTATTATCCTACCTTTAAGCATCTCCTTTTGAGCGAATGCAATTTCCACTCCGATAATCCGAGATGCCTGCAGCCTGACCAAAAGACCTGAATTTGCACAAAACACTGGCACATTTCCTTGAAAAAGAAAAAAGGGCCTATTGCTAGAGAATATTTATAGAGATGAAAATATCATGTAATCTTCAAGTGTATTAAGTAATATGTCATTTTATTACTGCCTTTAAGGAGCAGGTGTCACTTGGTATTATTTGAAACGGCAGTCTTATCACCCACTGTAAGTCACAGCTTCTTAAGTCCAACTCAGGCATTAGAAATTAGAGTACCTAACTGTCTGTGTCCACTCTGATTACCTTGATTGTCCCTTAGAGTAAAATTGGGGTTGTTGGCTGCCTCTGGAGCCAGGCTGTAGTAGAAGTGCTGACCCTCCTGTGGGTCATCCCTGTCGATGGCACTCACTGTCTGGATCAGCTACAGAACACAAGAGAAAAGTAGAAACAGGTGAGAAGCAAAATATTTATAATATAAACAACAATCAAACAGATAACATGTATTTTATATCTGTAAATATAAGCAACTGAAGCATTTGAAAAAAATTGCCTTCCAGAGGTACGATCTTCTCTCAAGAAGAGACTCAAAAGTTTGCAGGTGTCACCTATTTTGCTGTGGTCATGCACATCACTTTTAAACAAAGGAGGAGATATTCAGTTTGCTTCAAATAACAGATGCTTTCCTCTCATGTATTCCTATCTTCTGTTGCACATTTCTTTTTTTTCTTTTGGGGGCCCAGGTTTTTCAGAAGATTCATTGTGCATTAAAGAGCTTGTAAGAAAGCCCATACTTAATTTCAGCTTCATTATGCAGGTAGGAAAGGACTTCAGGTTGATTATTTTGCCACTCTTTTAGTTTTAAATCAATAAAATTCCTCCCAAGATGTCAGTGGAAAGAGAGAAAAGCCAACCATGCAGAAGCTCTGAATATGCAATAAATAGCACCAAACTAAAGGGACTAAGACAATGCTAAATCCAGAAAGAGATTTGTTACTTCACTTATAGGGGCTTTGTAAAGTAGGTCTAACAGCTCGAAGCACAATGAGCTCTGTCTGAATAAACATTCTGGCACCTTTTTGGACAAGGAACAAATCTTCACCCGGATTTTTAAACTTGAAAGTTATTTTGGGATTCAAAGGCAAATGTCAGACCCATAAAGTCTTATTCACCACCTTAAAACTGATTTCAGAACTTTTAAAAATGTGGCAATAGAATTTAGCGTTCTCTGCTGAAGAAAGTAGTCCAAATTAGCATTCATAATAATAATGAACTCAGAAAGTTTATTACTTAGGACACCCGCCCTTCAAAACCAGGAAAAAAGGTCTAGGCAATGATTTCTGTTGCCTATATTGTTAAGAACCTCTGTAAATTGGTGGGATGAAAATATCCTATATATGATAGTTGTAAGGACAGTTACCCCAGGAGTGAGCAGCTGTTTCATTCTGCTTCACACAGCTGGGAGAAGCTTCAGCAAACACACAGTAATATTTCTTGCATAATTTTTCCTTCACAGATCATGAGAGGTGTGTCTGTGTGTTTAAACTCTGCTAGTCAGCTTTGCATTAGGAGGAACCAGTCCCCACCGTGGACCCTGGTGGTGGAGCAAGAGGAGGCTCCCCACAAACGATCAGCAGGAGAGCTTGCAGCAGATCCAAGGGTCTGAGAGGGAGCTCACGTCCATCTCTGGCACTGGTGACCTTGTTCAAGGGCTTTGATGGGGTTTCAGAAGGGAGAGGAGCAAAGAGTCTTTGCTGCTTGCTTGAAGAGTTTAGAGTGTGTGGAACAGGAAGTCTTGTGTTGCTTTTGACTCTCTGTCACCTCCAGTTCACAGCAGAACATGTTCTGCTTGGGAACCCTTTGAATCTGATGTAGTAAGTTGTGTCCAGCACCCATAAGTCCAGTTTTAAGAGCTTAAGGCTCTTAAAACTTTTATTAGTAAGTCTTGTCTGTCATACGTGGCCTGGGCTGATTCTGTGGCACTTCTCATAACACTTCTCTCTTTGATGCTGCAACAGGACGCACTGGGTGTTTGCCTGCTGGCACATGCCTAAGGGAAGGCTTCATTTCAGCTATGGAATGTATTGTGCAGTGAGCCTAGAATCTACTGTGGGAGAAGAGAAGACATGTGGAAGAAACAAGAGGTGCTGTATACGATGCTCCTTCCAGTGAGACATGCTTGCCTTTGGAACGAAGCACAGATGGCGGCTGATGAGAGTTCTGATGAAACGTGTGGGCAGCTGAGCCTCTTTCCAGCACTCACCCTTCCTGGCATGCTGCCTCCATGTAGGACAGCATCCCCTTTCCAACCCCTGGTGTTACAAGCATTTCTCACCTGGCCTGCTTTGGCATTTTCACAAACAAAAGCTTCATAAAATCTTGCAAACTCTGGTGCGTTATCGTTCACGTCCAGTACTTTCACCGTCACGGAGACGCTGCCCACCTGTGAGGGGTTATCTGGAAGAAGAAGGTATAAAGAAAGGCAATATATGGGAAGGGGAAGATGCTGCTGCTCAATCTCCTCAAGATGTAAAGCAGGTTTTCCACTACTAGCTTGTGTTAGATCACATTTTCCCATCGGGAACTGTGTGGACTTGGGTATTGTGTGACTCAGAGTGAAGCTGCAAATGCGGCTCTCTGTCTAGCCTGGCTTCCCACCTAATCACGTATTTTACAAACAAATTCTGTAAAAGACTTCAGCCTGGTTCAGTCCAATGAACTATTTCTACAGCAAAAGTTTTAAACAATGCCCCGTATTTTTTTTTCATTGCCCTTCAGCTGGGCAATACTGTTTGTTGAGCCTCCCTACTGGTGGCATGAACTGGTAAGGTTCTGTTTTAAGGATAGACTTGTTATTTAGAACTTGTTAAAAATGGCAATTCTCCAGTTTAGATATGCTTTTGCTCAGAATTTATGTTCCTTGAACTCAAAAATAGTGTCAAGTCTTTGATGCCTTGTACTGAGAGGTTTAAAATGTAATAACACATGAAATTGTACAGAAAAGCTTTCAGTGAAGCTTAAAACCGCAATGAAAATTTTACATTCTTCATGACATCATTTGTGATGTTTCTGTCCCACTGGTTCATTAGCTTTCTTTGCCAGTAAATCCGTACATCTTTTCACATATCTTGACAAATTCCAAACTAAGTGGCTACAGAATAATTTGTTTCTCTTAGTGCTTTTCTGCCCCAAATCATCTTTTCCCCCCTTATTTAATGATAAAATGAAACTCTAATCAGAAAGAAAAAAAAATTAAGGGGTCAGAAGAGGTGCAAAAGTCCAGAAAATTCTTTAAAATTAGTATTCTCATCTTCTTTTTAGCTTTAGCACTTTATACATTTATCTCCAAATATATCTCCCTTTATAGTAAGAAATGATATATTCATATAAACAACAGAGAGTTTTCACAAACTCTGGAATTTTCTTAAATGTTCAATGTAGTGTATTCCATAACGTGTCACATTGTGGCATTGAGATAATGCTCAAACTATGTTATTCCTCCCTAATTTGTAATATAATCCTTCAGCTTCCCACATATGCATACACATGTCTTGCTAACACACCTATCGCTGTGGCAGATGAATACCTGCATTTACACTCTTAGTAATATTGATCTAACCTTTAGCATTATGGGCCTTATTCAGGAGGAGTGCACAGCTATGACCTTTTTGAAACTATTCACTAAATTAAAATATTGTGCTGCCCATGTTCGGAGCAAAACTGACAGAGGATTGGTGGAAAGGGAGCCAAAGGAAGACATGCTTTCCTATTGCTCTCACCTTCAAGTGCTGCTACAGAGGCAGCTTTTACAGGTTCATGGAATTGCAGTAGCTATTGGTGGCTGAAAATAAAAGTGGTGTCAAAATAGATGGGAGTGAAATCCCACAGTCTCACGAACCCCTCTCACTACTTAGAAGGGCACAGAAAGGCATCATGTGGAATGGCCTGCAAATATGTGGCAGTGTCACTCCACCTCTTGTGACATATTCCCCCTGCTTTCAAGCTGGCAGATTGCATTCTGGGCAAGCTTGTTGCAACTTTGCTCCTCTTAGAGTGCCCCATATCTCTGGCGTAGCCTGGATGTGCAGGAAGCTCTCTGAGACATGAGGAATGACTCAGCTATTGGCACCAAGCTGCCGAAAAGCTGCTGCCCCTCACAGATGAACAGAGATCCTGAGCAAAAGCTATGTGAACCAAAGAGATTTCAGGTGAGGACAAGGTGAACCTTTTATTTGCTTATATATCCCAAGCTCCTGTATGAAGCTCACGTCTGTGAGTATTTCAAACTCAGATAAATTTTTCATATTGACCCGATGAAATGAGCATCTTCTTGTTCTCATAGCCTTGAAAAATACCCGGCACAGATGAATCCTGAGCTGAGTTTTAGCTCATTGTAAAACCCAAAAGCATAACGAGTTCAGCATACTCGAAGATCCCAAAGCACTCTGGCCCAAATGATTCATGTAGCAAGCAGATGGCGATGTCATTTACTTGCTGCTGAACCGGAGCAGATTTCAACTAGTGATCTAGCAGTGTAGGATCACTGCTGCCTCCCAGTCCCTGCACCACTCAATCCTCCAGGTAGGACTGGTAGCTGCAGCAGCTGTGCAGCCTCTGCAGTTTGTGCGTTAGCTGCCTAGCCCTTCTGAAGTGAGAGGACTCTGCCAGAAACATATCAGGAAGGGTTTTTAATTCCTGGAATGCTAATGAATTGAAAAAGAAGGACTCTGCATTTAATTGCCATCCCCTATGCCTCCCACCCCTGCGAAAATGAGCATAAAAAAATTAAATAACATGCAGACTTCGCTTGTTGATGTCAGAAGAGCAATTCACTTAATACGGCTTCCCTCTCAGTGCATAACAGTATGTGAACTGCTGAATTCAGGTCTCTCAGCCTGCTTTGTCTACTGTATCTCTTTAATCTATGTACAGTCTGCATTCTCCTTACTCAGCTCCATGGCCAACACCGTGATATTGTGCCAAGAAATGTCCTCCCGGTCAAGAGGTCGTGCAGTCATCAGTGCTCCTGATGTAATGTCGACATAAAAGAACCGTCCTGGATCACTGCTCCTGTCAATCGAGTATCTGCAAGAGCACATATGAAAAATATTACACAACCCTTTTGAGAACTGTGTGTTATAGCCAACAGAGTATCAGCAATGGGGATAGTGTCGTACAAAGCAGATCCACATTCTTCCACAATCTAGTTATGTGCTCCTTTGACTTGCATAGGTCCAGAGTGACATGTTGGAAAAGTTCATGTGGCTAATGGCATTTAACAGTGAGTACTACTCGAATGGAGCTGGAAGTCAGGAAGGTTTAGAGGAAGAAGCCTCAAAGTAAGGCACAGATCAGCACAGGAACATCAGCTTTACAGAGAAAATCTGCCAGTGAGGAGTATAATTTCTTTTTCAAAGAGAAATAATTATGCCCTGTCTCTAGGCAAATTCAGACAGGATGAAAATGGCTTCAGATCAGCTCATTCTCTGAGCACCCAGGTTGATGAGGAAGAACCATTCCTTTCCTTGTTCTTCTGCATTCTCTCCTCCTTCAGGGCAAAAACTCCACCTGCATCCTGGAGCATGCTACTGGTTGCACTGTGTCAGCACAAGGGGGATGATGCATGGCTTTCTCAAAGCATCCAGTCACAAAAACAGCTCCCTCTGTGAGGCTGATTCATCGTAATTACCGAACCTGCCTGACCAATGTCATGTCAGTTCTGTGCTGGGAACCAGCTTCTTGCAGCTGTGAATGGGGAATTGTGGTGGTGCCTGCAGACCAGAAAACCCGGGCAGGGAGGCAGCTGATTGACAGATGTCACTGCAGTACTCTGTCAGAGGGATGATTTCACAGGGTGTGTAAAATACTCAGCACCTTTCATAGGCATCGCCTTCCTCTTAAGGGCACTTTGTGCAAGTTGCCTTCCCAGCTGTTAGCATGGTAAGGGATACTTTGGCCAAAGCCACACATTGGCCTAGGTAATAGTCACAACCTAGAACAGAGCCCAGACTACTGTTCTTTTTGTTGATTCTTTCATCAGAGTGGATGGGAACGGAAAGGATTGGTCACACCAGACACTGAACAGAGCTCATTCTTCTGAATTTTCTCCTTTCAGCATGAATGCATTCACTGGAACAAGCATGACAGCCCTATCTTTATGTAGGGACTTATTAAACCAGGATATAAACCGCTATTGAGATATGTTGTTTAGAAATTCTTTTACACTCTTTTTCAGAACAATCAAAGAGGAAGATGGCAGGTTTGTATCCCTTTCCTTCCCAGTCTGTTCTATCTCTTCTTAAATAAAGAGATTTTTCAGGCATTTGATTTATTTAGGAAATAAGTATGAGTGTTCCTGTATTTTGGTATAATAATTATTCTTGTATGAGGGCTATAAAAAGAATTTCTCTCTGACAGTTTAAGGCCAATGAGTATCTGAAATTGAATATAGCCTTGTGATTAGTGGTGCAGAATTAATCACCGGTGTCAAGAGGCACAGGTGGATTTTTTTCTAGATTCTCCAGCTAAGTTCTCTTGTTAATAGTACCTGCTCCTGCACACTTGTTTCCACTGTACTAGTTAGATAATCTTCCTGAATCATTTAACAACAATCATGGCATATTTCCAACCATCAGAATTTCACTGTGTGGGAGCCAGGTACTGGATGCTGGGAAAATGAGGATTTGAGCCAGACCACATTTTAAATTTCAAATGGATTTCAGCTTGTGCAACAAAGTATGTATCTGGTATTATTGTCTTTCTTATCTTGCCTTGCCCTGTGCAAAGTGAATTCAGTGCAAGCTTAAAACATTGCCAGACTGATACTGCACTGAGTTGGAATGAATGGAGGAGACCACAAGAGAGGCAAGAACTAATTCTTAGTATCTGCATTTTAGATAGCATTAAAAATGGCATTTATTCTTATTTTTTTCATCTGTTTCTTTACCTCAATATGGGGGAAAAGGAGGTAAGGAATGAGGGAAGAAAGGGTGGTGGAAAAGGAGGAAGGTGGGGAGAAAAGAGGAAGGAAGTTGTCAAGGAACGGAGTTACAAAAGAGTCTGTGCATATTTACAACTTTTTTTTAAAATTTATTTTTGTTGATGGATTCTGTACTTTATATTCATCAAGGGTAGTCATTGCAAAGCTCTGAAAAAAACGAAGAGAAACCTAATTAAAAATAACAATGATCAATTCTACCCTTTGATAGTCCTCAGAATTATTCTCATACTATTTTAAGCAGATAGCAGAGAGCTGTTTGTATTACAGGGTTTGGGTAATGCTAGACAGTAATCAGCAAAACAGGATGCGAGTGGAGCAAAGTTTAGGGTAATGAAATTGTGATGCAGGCAGTGTAATAGTTTGACTGAGGAATTTGAGACAATATCATGAGAAGTATGATAACCTTATAATGTAGAAAAGATAGGTATATTAAGATAGCAGAGATGAAAAAAAATAATTAGACCAGCAACACAGAGTGCAATACCATTAAGAAGAATAGGCTTTATGTCTGCTCAGATCTCCTAGCTGAAGCCCACAGAATTGCTCATTTGGATTTCACTTTCTTCAAAAACTCCTAATACTCAATGTTTCAACTCCCTCCTGTATTTCCCAGGACTGTTCCTGAACACAGGCATCTCAGAAGCTGGGCTGATGCAAGGTTAGTCAAACAGCAGTTTAACACCCAAAACTCTCAGATGAGAGAAGCCAACCTGCTGGGATAATCAGTGTGCAGTCATTAGTTGCTGCTGCATGTTGTGAAAACTCCTGTGTGAGCTGGCCTCAGAGAAAAGCAGCCCCCTCTGATAAATGGGGCTGGCAGTGGCTGGCAGCCACTGTGGAAAAGAGTGCTATGATCACACAAATCTGCTCCTTTGGTTCCTTTCTGAGTTGCAGCTATGAAGCTCCCATGGCTGTAAATACACCTTTACCTTTCTTACTGCCTTACAAGAATATCTAGCTCTGCATCTTTGAGCAGACATTAGATAATTTAGCAGTTCTTTAATATTTATTAGCATGCATTCAATCCACTTCAAAAGTAGCTGTGTGTTTGAGCTGTTGACAAGGGCAAGCTTTGAAACAGAAAGGGGAGAAAGGACAGGCAAGATGGTCACCTTCCCATCGGGATGGCAGCTGGTTCTCAGTGATGCCATCAGGTTTTCTGCCAGCAAAGGGGCACAGTCTGGGGTTTGTTTTTAATGTACACTCTCAGGACATGCCTGACTGGCCCATTGCAAGACTTGATGCTGACATCCTCCATACCACAGAACAAGAGGAGCTCCTGCATTGCTTTGAGAGAGCCCTCAGTGTGTGAGGACTGGTTTGCTAAAGCCATTGACAACCACTACTGGCTGGAAAGAGAGAGCATCTCTCACCCATCACTGCCCCACCAACCAGATGGACTAAGGAGTGCTCGTGGGGCCACACACAAAGAGAGGACAGACCTGATGGAGTTGTTGGTCACATCTGGGTCCTTGGCAGAAATGATCTGTATGGTGGTTCCAATCTCCACATCCTCGGGCACTTCCACAAAGTAGATGCTGGGTTCGAACACAGGAGGCTCATCCACGTCCTCCACACTGATGTGGACGGTGGTGGTGTCACGGAAGGGTCCCAGGTTCAGGAACCGCATTTCCAGGTGAGGGTTGGCACCCTCTACTTTCAAGGTGTAGCTTTTCTTGCTCTCAAAACTTAAAGGCTGAGGAGAAAAAATATATCTAGCATTAGGCACACTGACCCATATCATTATTACTTTTAATTGTAAATGCAACAAAGATAAATATTTGCAGATGCAGAAAAAGCATTGAAAGACAGTAGTATTAGAAATGGCACTGTATAATTTTTCTGTCTTTGATAGTTGAGCAGAAAAGGCCAGGATAAATACTTGTAGATCACTTCAAAATACATATTCTTTCATTCTTCTTGCTAAAATGAAAATATAAGCAGCCACCCTGCCACTGCATTGTGATTCACACAACCTGTTTCATGCCACTCTGAGAAAAATACATGAAGAAAGAGACAGTAATGAGAGTACCTGAAAATAAGGTAAGACAGTTGGTTCTTCAAAACTGCTCCTAGTGGCAGGAACAAGGATGCTTACACAGGAGGTGGAGGTCCCAGTTAGCATCCTCTTTTTTTCCCTGAGGACACCGGAGTCTTGTGTCTGAGAGCCCTGTCTGCCAAGCTGTTACAGTGCTCCAGTGGGAGCACGGAGTACAGTCAGCCTCTCTTTCAAGTTCTTGTTCCAGTTTTTATCCATCATCTATCCTTCCTAGGAGCAAGGTTTTTTCACCTGCTCCTTTCAGTAAGTATCCTAAACACAGGTTCACAGTCCAGGTATGATGAGTGCTAGGATTTGAATCTGCTCCCTGCCTAGAGAACAGTTTAATTTCAAAGCAGTTTAATTATAAATAATCCCTGATATCTTCCTGTAGGAACTCTTCCACTTCATATGAAATGTGAAATACTAAATACTCAAGTATTATTTGAAGCAGGGATTGAGAAAGGTTTCCTTTTCCCTTTTCTTTCCTTCCTGAGACAATGGATAAAGGGGACCAGCTTCCTCTGTTAGTAGTTACCTGAATTTGATTTCCTGTCTAGATAAAACTACTGATTTGGTATACATGGCTATAGAAGTAATTAATGCTGACACTGAACCTCTCAATAAATAAATTTTTCATCTCCCTTCCATCTTCTTTTCAGAGATCCCTGAAGAAAATAAGGTCTCTCCAAACCTTCTTAGAACTGAATGAAAAATTCCATATTTAATGTGCTACTTACCAGTCTTGGTAAGAGATAACTGAAAGGATTTCACAAACCAGAATCACAGTATGGAAGGACCAGTCCAAAATATAAAAAAAATTTCACCAGATGAAATACAGCTTACAGAGGATACAGCCACACTTCTCAAGTTGCAGTCAGAAGTTGCAAGCAATTGTGCTGTGGTTAAATGGTCACAACCCTTTATTTGAATCATCTGGGGAGTTTTAATGCTGAAAACCAGCATGGCTGAATTCCCTTAGCTAGCACAGATTCTGAGCAAGACAAACTTTGTACCAGGAAAGAAATGGCTAATCTCAGAGTCATCCAGTGGGGCATACCCCTCTTTGTTACATGACTTGCTTTCAAAAAGAGTGGCTTTATTTGTACACAGGGATTTGAGCATCATGTATGGAATTACCACACACAGCAGCAGTTCATTCAGATTACAGTAAGATTGCTGCTGCTCCCATCCAACCCCTTTGCTTATTCTATTCAGCTCTTTCTATCTGAAGGCCAACCACCAGACTGATGCATGGAGATGGGCAGAAAAATACAAAAGGAGGATGCCAAAGCAATTGGAAGTCAAAGGTGCAAAGATCATCACTGTAAAGTTCTCCTTCACCACTCATTACACATTTCTTTCCTGCCATGCTCAGTGGTGTCCAGTTCTGCAGCCATGAGGCGTGTACTAGTTTAAGCAGCATCAGGAGAAGATTTCCATGCTCAGGCATGGCAGCAGTATATACTATGGGCCTCAAAACACCTCCTGAATTCAGTCAAGTCTTCAACTTCCTTCTCCAGAACTGGAAATGTTGCAGTGACATATCAAAGCTCATGCTTTCACAGCACTGATGTCCTGCATAGGAATGCCTGACTAAAGACTGGCATTCTTGAAATTATGAAACTGAAAATCGCTCAGCATTTAGTACATGGGAGTGAAGAATGAAGTCTGGAATGGGAACTGGTTTCTTGTGCTGGGGACATGATGGTCCAGTACTGCTGGAGAAGCTGTGCAGTGAGTGAGACAGCACAAACTGTGCAGTCTGTGGCAGCAGATACAAACAGGTGATCCAAAATTTGCTCCTGCTGCCTTTAGTTCCACCTGGTACATCAGCGACTATTGCAGGCATAGCACTTGTCAGCAAGGATTTGGCGAGATCTACAAATGTAATATCCCTTGCTGCAGAGTCATTATTGTCTACCAGTTGCATATTTATTCACTGTAAAAATAGCAGTAAGATATAATCACAGGACCAAGCAACATTTATTGTCCATCTGGCAAGGAATTTGCAATACAAAGGTGCCTAAGCCTATACTAAGAAAGAGGCCATTATGTTTAATGATTTCCCACGTGAAGAACACTGCATGAGGAACATGGCATGTACACTAAAAAAGCTAAGTTATAAAAAGAGCAGTTAAATCACAGACACACTTAACAATTATTAAACCCAGTTACATTATTAAAACATACAATCACTCAGATCAAGTTAGAAAAATTAGAAAAATCAGAAAAGTGTGCTAAACCATCACATTTTTGATGCTCCTGTTTGCCTCGGACTCCTTCATTGTAAAAGGTGACTTTCCCTCCTGTTTCTCTCCTGTGGTAATGCCTCAACACCACTGTCCTCCTCATCAGATTTGTCTGCCATGGGTGCATTCAAATTTCTTCCCAGTGTTGGTCCCATGGGGAGGGCAAGCATGTTGCCTTCTGTGAACTGAGTATGCTGTAAACATGCTGTAAAACACAGCCAAGAGGAGAGGCAGCCCATGGAAAGTGCTCCTCATCTTTGTCCTCCTTCTGCCAGTGCTGACACAGGCACTGGGAGGTGCACCATGCAGGGGGATGTTCAGCAAGAGAAAGTGATTGACCAGGGAAGGAAGGCAGGACAGGGCAGGGCTCTCTCGGGTGCTGTGCTGGCTGGGGAACCCACCACCCTGCCTTCCATGGGCAGTGCAAAAGGGAAGGCAGGGGAAAAGGAAGGTAGGGTGAGCATCAGTCTCCCAGGCAGGGAGCTTGGAAGGAACTGTAAATCTTCAGGAGGTGCTCAACATTTTGTGGGATTAGTAGGGTCTGATATGTCGCCACAACACCACAAGCAACAGTCTTGTCAATAACTGTAAATTCTGGTTTTCTGATGCCCATGCTAGAAGTGTTAATTATTTTTGGGAAATCTGTCAAGAATAATTAAAGGGAAAGATTATCTTACTTTTAAATAAGATTTCATTCTTGATTTAGACATTTTAGAAATTCTCTCTCCCCTCTCCCCCCATTTTGATATCCTTTTGTATTGACACCAGTTGAATTTTTTTTTGTTTCTTGAGTGGATCCAAAGGACAACTTTCCCAGTGTTTGGCTATTGATAATCACAGCATTACATAAAGCTAGAGACATACATAAAATGTTACAAATGTTTATGTACAGTAGGTGGATTGAGCAATATGTACCTGATGCCAGTACACTTTCTAATATGATTGATACCATACATTTTATAACTCCTCTGGACATACATGAACATGTAGCAAAACTGTATTCATAATAACAAAAGTCAAGCTTATTGACACATTTACTCCAAAGAAACTATTTTCTTTCATTGATAAATGAGTGGAAAATTACATTAAAGTTTGCATTCAACATCTATTTTGTTCCAGAAGATATGCTTAACTTTAGGGACTAATATGCATAAAAAAGAGCTGGGGAAAGGTGACCATAAATACATGCTTAAATGCTTTGCTGTAGGGCATAGAGACTTGCAAGGTCAAAGCTCTCCCCTGTATTGTTCCATTTTAGTGCACAATTTAATCCCAGGCTATTTAAATGGAGACTATACTTCCTTATTAGTACACGAGATATGCTTAGGCAGAAATACGGTTACAATTTCATAACCTAGAAACAGAGTTGAACTGCTAACATTTATGTAAGATTGTAGAATAAATATCCTATAGCAGGGAGCCTAAGCAAAATACTCGATGCCTTCCTGCATAGCCTGTGGTACAGAGTACCAGCAGTTTCACAGCTGCCATTTTAGAGACAGCTTCTTCTAGCCTAATTAGCATTTATGGATCTTCAAGCAGCAATTAAAAAAAAAAAACACTGGCTGAGTTTTATTGGTTTATAAATAATTCCAAGGCATGCTTTATTATTGTTTGTGGAACACCAGAATGAAAAATATGTACAGTTCAAATGCAAATATTGATCTAATTTCTTGCATTGTAGGATAATTAAGCTACAGAGAATATTTAAATAGATAAATAGGGAATCAGAACATTCCTTTGGTGGGAAAAGACGTGTTTATGCTAATGCTGTCCCCACTTTATAGAAGTTGTTCCTAGGAATGCAGTCTGTTTTCATATTTTAGCAATAAGTGCTAAAGAAATTGTGCTTTACAGCTGCAAAGGGGCTACTGTCATGTAATGGGAACCAAGTTACTGCTGGCATAAGGGAATATTCCACACATAAAATGTAATCAGGACTGTTAGCCCTATAAATTACTATAAAAAGGAAGCTTTTTTACCTTTCTCACAGTGATGATGCCAACTTGGTAATTAGGATCAGTGTTAATATCAAAGACATCCAGTCCATCTCCATCCACAAGGCTGTATTTCATCTCTGCATTAATGCCTTCATCCAGGTCTTTAGCAACCACGCGGCCCACGGTGGAGCTGACAGGAGCAGACTCCAGCACACTCATCTGATAATGCTCTGGAACAAGCAGCACAGAGGGAGAGAGGTGAGAAACCAGGCTGTGAAGAGGAACCAAAAACTGCACAGCAATGCAAAGAGCAGATCAGGGCAGGCCACAATGCTGCATGGCCTGTAGAGAGCCTGTAGTACCTCTCCCAAAGCTGTGACAGCTGTGTGATTTCCTTTAAAAAGCTACAGCCCAGCTAAATTCCCTGGGGAAGTTTTATTTAGGTGTTTGTTACATAAAAAGGTTTGTTGAATTTTTTTCTTATTTTTAACAGCAATACACCTGAAGATAGGAACTTCAACTAGAAAAATAAGGCAATTAACACCAGTGCTGTTGCAGCCATGATATAAAGCAGGGTATGGAACAGATTTAATAGGACAGGCATCTTTTTATTAGATCAGTTTGTACAGCAGGAATAAACATAAGTTTTGAGCACCACAAATCCTTTCTCAAGTCCCTACAAACTTCTTTTCAGCCCTGAAGAAAGCTCAGGATCTTGTCAGTTTCTTTCAAATTTACCAGTTACTCTATTAAAATGTATTGCCTTTCCCTACAAATACTGTCTTGAGCACATTTGTTGCATTGCTAATTTGCTTAGCAGCAAGGCTGGGGAAAGAACAACCTGCTATTTTAAAAGTGTATTTTGAAAATATAAATGTTGTACCTAAAATACTTCTCTGGCATCATACTTTAAATTCAAACCTTCCTTGTTGCACCCTCTCTGTTGACTGCATCATCTATTGAGCTTTACAAGGCAGAATGACACCAAGGATGAGGTTTGATGAATTGTCACTTTTCTTAATCAAGAGTTTGATATCAGTTACAATTCATGTCACTTTCAAAACACAATTGGCAATGGTTTGCTTAACAAGTGGCTTTAACAGAAGAAGAAAAGTGGAAGTTGAGATTTCTTGCTGATCTTAGTGGAACACTTTGATTTAGCAGTGCAACATGCAGAAACAGATGGAGAAGAAGAATACCAACAAAAAGAACTGCGGGAGTTTGCATTACTCAGCTAAATGATAAAAATGTCAAACCCAAAATGGCTTGAGATTGATTTACACCACTAAAAGAATCAGTTTTCTTAAAAAACACCCCAAATTATATCTCTTGGAAGATTTAGTTCAATCAAAACTGAAAAGCTTCTTTCAAAATTTTAACTGCAATATAGAATTATGTAAATAAATGTGATAAAAAAATCTTGTAAACAAAGAGCAAAATATTGCAAATCTTGTTTTGAAGTTCACTTTTGTAAGTATAAAATAATGTTTCTGATAAGAGTGGAGTTGCCTATTTTTGCATTCCATTAACTATGGCTGTTCCATATCTTAGGGTTTAACTGTATATTGCCAAGGTTTAGATGAACCTTTCCTGCAGAACAGCCTATATGACAACCCACTCCACAGTGGCAGCACAGCTCCCAGACACTCCCCTGCTGTGGCCTGGCTGGAGTGTTGAATGAATTATCTTTCAACTTCCAGCACCACCACATGTCCCTGATTTGAGAGACATCCTCTGGAGATAGGATGAAAGGACAATCGGAGCAGCAATTAGTAGCCAAAGGCAATGGCCATGAGGAGTCTAAACACAAAAGTTCTCCTTCCTGCCTTTTTCTGTAAATTAATTTCTCATCCTTTAAAAAAGGTGTTGTTTTTGATCATTTTGGAGGTCAGAAATCTTTTCTGAAAGGCAAGGTATTGAATAATTCCTTTTGACATCTTTCTGAAGGAGAGTTCCGTATCAAATCCAAAAAATTCTGCCCATCCCTAGTAGTCACTATCCTGAGTTTGAAAATGGCTGTCACGAGAGCAAACAGCAGACGTAAAACTCAGCCACCCCTTTTTGCCTGTCCTGGCACCACGGGTACTCACTCTGTGGAAATCTGGGTGGATTGTCATTGACATCAGAGAGGGTGATGTTGACTGTGGTTGTTCCAGCTAATCCTCCCAGCTGTCCACCCATATCCTTGGCCTGGATAATCACTTCATAATATTCTTTTGCTTCTCGGTCCATGTTCATTAGAGCTGTTCTAATTAAGCCTGAGATTGAGGGTGGAAAGGGGTTTGGGGAACAAAAGAAAATGGCAGTTAGAGAGTATACAAAGAGGGTGGAGGGCTCTTGCTCCTGCATCCTATTCCCTCTGTCAAGAATGAGACCTGCACTGAATCCCACCTTTCCTGGCAGAGTAAAACTCACCCAAGTGAATCTAGGTTAACAGAAGGTGTGAATTTTAAAGAAGCCAGTTAAAATGCATCAGCTCTGGGACAGGCTGTCTGTTCAAAATTAAAATGTTGCCTTCCAAGGAAAAGCTTTTTGGGAACAGTGTGCTACGTCGAATTAAGGCCCTGCTCAGGATGACTATCTCTGCACAAAAACTGGAAGTGATGTGCTTTGCTAAAAGATCCATCAAGACGAGTTTTCCAGAGTGTTCCTAAGCACGCAGTCCTGGAGGCCACCTGGCATGAGCCCGCGGGCTTTGCTCGTGTCCTTCGGGATCCGGGCTGGGGCTGCGAGTGCAGAATGTGTGGAGATGCCGCTGCACCCGCTCCGGAGGGGCCACCGCTCCCCGAGACCGCAGGGCGTCCCTTCCCTTCGGGGTAACACTACTGCGAGAGGACATGAGGTGGCAGCAACACTTCTCTTTTGGAGGCTGCGAGCGCCGGTCGGGGCAGCGCTGCCGGTGCCGCGGCAGTGCCGGGCGGCCCCGCTGCGCCCCGCACAGCTCCGCGTCTCCCGCTGCCCGTCCTCCAGCCCTCCCAGCCCCACCCAGCCCTCCCGCCTGCAGCACCTCCATCGAGCAGCCGGCAGAGCAGCCCGGGGATGCGCTGCCAGGGGACACTCCCTTGCTAGCGACACGTTTGGGATGCCCTTCGGGGTGGGGGCAAGTGTGTGTCAGCCCCAGGCACCATCCCGCTCGCACGGCTCAACACGCAGCACTTGCACATCAGGACACTATTAACTTGATTGATCTGCATTTAGTCTTTATTTTTAGCAGAAAGACAATGTATGGGTTTAATAAAAAAGCAGTAAAAAGATATTGTGCTGGCAATTATCACTGTGTGTGAAGGGAAGAAATAGTGACCAGTACGGAACAACTCGCAGTGCGCTATTTTAATTTTCCTGCATGGAGTTCTTCTGAGCCCCATCCCGTAAAGCTGAGTGCCTCCTGTGAAGTGCTGTAGTTCCTCAGCTCCCATGGATTTATAAATAAGATATGAAAATACTTAGCATTTTGGGAAGTATTTTCTCCATATATGAACACTTTGTAGGGAATTTCCACTCTTGGCTTGACCTAAAAAAAAGACATCAGTGCCTAAACCCCAGCCATGCCATGCCTATCTTTGGGGCCTCCAGTCCCTAGAGGAGGGCTAGTCCAGGACACCAAGACTCAGAGCCAGATCAGGTACCCAGAGGTGTAGCAATGCAGAGCAGGGAGCATCTGATGCTGCTGCACACAGTCTGTCTGCAAAGAAATGCTAAGGATAGTGGTGAACATTAAACCCATCCTTAGGGCTATGGGAAAGACTATGGGAAAGGTTCAGATCCTCAGGTCTTCCAAATAAGTGTGCTGGAACCATTTCTTTCACTAAAATGAGCGAGGTTTGTGCTCTTAAGAAAACAGTAAAGAGCAGAGGTGATGTCCTTTCTTTTCTGTAACAGCCAGATGGTTTCTTAGGAAGTGGGAGACTTCTTTTATCTTGTAGGGGAATATGATTGTCAGGCTGTAGAAATATCCTGGAAAAAGGGAGGAGAAGGCTCTCAACTTTCCTTTGAAGTTGTGCTTTCACATAGACACTTGTTCAGCACCTGTGAGGACAGTGACGGAATAGGAATAGGAGCACACCTCTGGAACCAAGAGGCTGCGTTGGGAGGTAAATGGTAAGGAATCCAAGTGCTTCTAGAGGAGGACTGTACTGAAATAAGGTGTCCACTATTGGGTGTTTTAATCACTATCTATGAATACAGAGGAGCTGTAGGTCATTTATGCTCTAGCTCTGTGTTAGAAGAATGTCAGAGCTGCAATTGCATTTTGTGGGCTACCAAATCCCACAGGGTGAGTTTGCACAGGGGAAGCTGATTACAATCCTGTGCTTGTGATAGGGAGATGGCTTATGGCCCACAACAGTGCTTACCCTAAATGGGAGTCCAGTTGCTGACTGGCAGCTAAATGCTGAGGCATCTCTGAACCTGTTCAGAGATGCAGATCTAAGTGACTGGGAAGTTAATAAGAGGAGAAAAAGGCCTTTTCTGGGTTAAATACCCATAAAGTACATGATTTTGGACTTAAGGGCCTCTCTTCTGTATAAGCTGCATTCTAGTGATTAAATCTGTACTGGATCCGATCCTGACTATTGGTCCTTTGCTTTCCTAGAAATAATTTGGTACTCAGCAAATCTATGATTACGCCCTTATTTGTCTGTGGTTGACACCTGATAACAAAAGGAACATTAGCAGTTTATTTATATTGTAAATATAAACAAAGCTGAGAAAATAACATGCCACATACAAATTTGTCTTTGGCTAGAGCACCTATCCCGTAAACTGCTAACTTCAGAAGTAGATTATTCAGTGTTTTTCCTATGTTGTCCCCTAGGGCTCTGCAGTGACTATCGTCTCTTGAGTTTCTGACCTTAGCACTACAGATGCCCTTTAGAAACTGTCAAAATCTGTCAGATTCCACTTTTGAATATAAACCTTGGATATATACAGAAAAGAGAGAGAGAAAGCAAGCAAAACAGAGAGGGTGTCCTATAGATAAATGTAAGGTTATTAACAAGAGCGCCCTTAGGTAAAACTACTCCAGATAACTGCATCCTTTAGCTTGCACTTTCCAGTCCTGGCTGGTTCATAGATTTTTTTTCCCCCTAAGCCTTGTTATCAACTAGATCTGTTGAAGACATTTTTCAATGATAAAAGCAAGCAAGAGTATTTACAGCACCAAACCCATCCAGATCCTGAGTTGCAGAATATGGTCATTCAGAGGAATATATCACTGGAAAAAGCACGTTCTTCTTCTGGAACTCACTGCCACAGCATTGCTTTACCCCTCACATAGTGCTGCTCTGTCTTGGCTCCAAGCCACAGAAATACATTTCTTTGACCACAGCTATGATGCACTGCCCTTTCTTTCTGCTTGCAGCTTTTTCTTTTGGTTTTCACACTGACTCATTCCCTGATGAAATAACATACCTGTCCGAGAGTCCACAGAGAAATATGGTTGTCCTTGGAGGATACTGTATACGACTCTCGCGCTGTTCCCATAGGTTGGGTCATCAGCATCTGTCGCTGTCACCTGGATAACAGAGGTGCCTGACAAAAAAACCATCAAGGTAAGACCTTGTGGGATAAAGAGCTCGCAGGAAAAGTACACAGTTCAAAGTAAATTGAAATGCCTAACAAGAGCTTTCCCCAACCAAACTTTTTCACTTGCTGCTCATAGTGCTTGTACTTACTGCTCATACTTGTAGCTCATTAGCACTAAAGGAATTAATAGGTATTAATTCATCATGCATCTATAAGAAGATATAAACCAGCAAGTACTCTATGGACCACAGTTACAGAACTGCTGAACTAACAGTACTTTGTTATGGCTGGCAGAGAGATGGTAATTATATACTGCTTGCTTCTTTTCCCCTTGTCTTGATTTTAAGTGTTATTAGGAGGCAGCTCAAAGAAGTTCCATAGCTCTGGTGACATAAATCATTAACTGTTGTAGCAGGCCCACAGATGCTGTATGTTGACTGAGAGATGGAAGTTGTACACAAACTGTGAGCAGGAAGGGATGTATCTCTGAGATAATCTCTCTGTGGGATTGCAGTTTACATTGCACGGCCTAGAGATTATACACTGCTGAAGCGCCTTTTGGAACCCACACAGAGGCATATATATTTCTTTTTTCAATTGTTTTTCAAGGTCTGCTTCCTCTGAAGCTAGTAATGGCTTGCAGGTGATGTAATTTATCAAGAACAAGGAGAAGGTGAGGCACAACTGAAATATGCGTGAGTTTTGACTCCTTAAAATGTCAGACAATGCCTTTATGAATGTATCTAGCCTTCTACATAATGTTTTGTGTTAGAAACAAATCCAGTGTTACTAGATAAGCACTTGAAGATAAATCTGAATTCAGGCTAGCCATTACCATTAAGAAACATTATTTCTGAGTGGAACTTTTGTATTTGATGCCTCTCTCTAGTTTTATGTCAACATAATATTGAAGAATGAGGAGTTGAAGCATATCTGTAACTTCAGGACATGAAATTTATATGGTATTATTTTCTCTGCAGTGATGTCACAGAGCCAAAAAGCAATAAGCAAAAAAACAACTCAAAAAGAAAGAAAAAGAGTCCAGAAAAAGAGTATTTTATGTGATTATTTAATTTACTATATGGAAATGATTTCTCCTGACTTGTGTAGATGGAAGACTACTGTTTGTCTTCTACATTGCAATAACAGGAGTGTCTTCAAGATGGTCCCATTCTCTAAAAGTGGAGGGCAAATAGTACCATAATCTCAGGATTCACTGGATTTTGTTTAGTGCAGGCTTACACGGATTAGAAGGAGCTAATGATTGCTGTAATTTCTCCATGTTTTCAAGGGCTCCTGAACAGTAGTTGAGCTCTCAGTATGAACTTGATTAGGTTGCTATGACTGTGTTATTTTTGGGATGGTAATGGTTGTCTAATGGTCATTACTATTTCTACCATTTGATGTCAGAGGAGAAGGGGCACTATGTTACTACAAATTGTCTGAGCATGGCATGTTTGATTCACACCTTTCTTCAGCTCTTGGGCTTCCCTTGGCACATTTTCTTTCAGAGGGGCTGAGTTGATGCTGATGTAAAGCCTGCTTTCCCTTTTCTACAGCAACCAGGCACCCCAGGGTGAGCTCCTCTGTCCTGCAGCTCCTGCGCAAGGGGCAGAAGCTGAGTTCAAGGAGTCAGGGAATTTGTGTTTTGGTGACCATCTCCAATTTTCTTATAAGGGAAAGAGACTCCACAAAATTTGCCTTACCCACAGGTGACATTTCCGGAACAGAGGCTACGTAAGGTCCATCCAGGAACTTGGGTTCATTGTCATTGATGTCTTGGATTTTGATGATAAACTCTGACTCTGGTTCCATCGGCCGGCCCGTTCGCCTGTCCAGAGCCTGTGCTCTGAGGGTGTACTGTGACCTTTCTTCCCGGTCCAGCCGCTGAATGGCATGAATGTCCCCTGTCGTATCATCAATTGTGAACACAACGCCAGCTCCCTCTCCTGAGAGGATGTATTTTATCGAGCCGTCTCCCCTGTCCATGTCAGAGTGGAGCTGTGGAAAGGAACAGGATGCAATTAGACCATGCGCTGGGTGAACAGCTGCTGAGAAACACTGAGCACGTGTTCGTGCCGAGCATTCTGGTCTCACTGTTGGGACTCACAAGGTAGTTTTAATGAACTTGCTTTGCTGAAAGAGGCAAATAGTAAAGTCTGTATCACATAGTTGCAATTAAAAACCTTCGCCTGTCTTCCTGTTTCTGCACCCATGGCTGTGCCAAAAGAAAAAGCAGAGGCACCCAAACAGGAACAGGCTCTGTGCCTTTTTGGAATCTCACTCAACACAATAATTATCTTTTACCTGGTTGCAATGGCCACTGGAAAGATTTGGGATAAAGTGAGGTCAGCAAACCTGCAGACTATTTGCTCACATGGCTTAAGAGGAGTCAAATACTACAGGGGTAGCATAATGGTGGGAGAAATAAGGCAAATCTCTTTGGGATCAAGGGGAAAGCAGAATGGGAGAGCTACTCAGTAAATGTTATGATTCAGTAAGTGTTATGACTTTCCATTAAATTTTAGTAATAAAATTAGTCTGGATCCTTACAACTTCAGGAAGGAATACTGTCAAACAGTAGGTAAGGTAAGCAGCAAGAAACAATTGCTTATGGCCATGGCAAGCTACAGAGATGAGAACCATCCCAGATTTTCTAGGAAATTAGCAAACGGATTTATTGCATGACTGCTAATTAGTTCTGAGCAGCCACAGATAGCTGTGAATGCAACAGAACAGAGAAAGAGTAAACGCAGTACTAATTATAATCTAAAACAGGGAAACAAATCATTCTGGGGACTACATTCTGTTAAACACCTGGTTCCTATGAAATACTGGAATGACTATCAAAAGCAATCGAATTGCTTAATTTCACTCACACTATGAAAATCTGCAATGGTATGCTCATACTTCCACACTTTTGAGGAACAGAGCATAAAGACCAATGCCCAGTGGTGGTAATCATTCAGTCCCAAAAGACAGCAAGGCAGTAGACTTGAAGTGCAATAATCAAAAAAGGTTCAGATGTGAATATGGTTTTCCAGTGTGATTATCATTTTGGGAGATGAATAAAGAATAAACAATTATTTAAAAAATAGTGAAAGTGGGCTGGATTCAGTTAAGCACATTTTGAAATGCATATATGAGCAAATCATCTCAGAAATATGGTCAGAATTAAGTGTGTGTTTAGTGCTTTGATGAGCTTAAAGGACATATGGGAATAATTTTGAAGGATGGGGCCAAACATAGGTAAATATTTGTATTGGAGAGAAAAATCTTAGAATAGTAAACTGAACATATGAACACAGGATTGGTAGGATTTGAAGAAAGAATCCAAACAGAAATGGATAATTTGTGTCGAAAAGCAGAAGTCAGACTTTGTACATTTGATTACAGGCATTCCTCTCAAGAAAGAAAGAAGAGATCTCGTCTCTGAGCTGTTTAAAAACATAAAGAACTTATAGGATAACTTACCTCATAGGAAAAAGTTTAATAGGGGTGTGGACAAAATGACTTATCTGACCTAAGCATTTCTAGTGCCGGTGGAGCACCTCCTCAGCTGTTTTAGGGCACACGATCCCATTGACTGGGGAGAGGAAAGACCTTTTCCCCCAGCGAAGGGTCTGGTTGGAAGATGCTCATTCTCTGTCTCCCTTACTTGCCTCTCAGGTAGGTCACCTGACCCACGCAAAACTTGGACCCATCCTGGTTTTAGGGCAAGACTGCTTTCAGCTGAGGTGGGATCCCGTGGTTTTCCATGGCATATCCCAGCCTGCAGACAGGTGTGTATGGAGGTGGCCCACGGACTCCAAGTGACCGCTGGGAGAGTGAGCTTTAAGAGCAGCAGCACTGCAATGTGGCTGCAAGAGCTGAAGGTGCAGCAGGTTTATGACAATGGCTGTCAGGCCACTGGTATTTCCCTTTCTCCTCCTCTGTCTCCGTCCCTGCAATGGCTACTGCATCTGAGAAACATTGATCCTTTTGAGGAAAGCTGGCAGCTCTCAGGTGATGTATTAACTGAATGGTGGAAGAACAAGCCCAGAAAAATTTGGCAGGGGTAAACTGTTAAATTTAGATGGCTGCCATGTGTATTAATTCACATGCAGGCACTAGGACTGCAAACTGGTGTATCTTCAGGAAACACCATCTTGTGATTAATTTAAAAAAAGACAGTGGTTGTCATTACTTACCCTAAACACCCATAATTCAGAGATCATCACTGTAGGAGCTAGTAAACAAGATAATTCCAGAAGGAGGACACTATTATAGCTTTTCAAATTGATTCAGAACCACTAAGCTACATCTTGGGCGTTTGTTTTAGTGCATAAGTGCACCAGTGAAAGAATGCAGCTGCTGAGACAGATACAGATGTTAGACCTGACTGGGGAAATAGAGCCAGCCCTGATGGAAGAAAATGTGTTTTGGAACAACAACAAGTCCTCATTAAATAAGGAAAAGAAAAAAAAAAAAAGAGAAATAAGAAGTCAAAGTCAAATTCAAAGTCAAAGAAAAGGCAAAGAAAAATGAAACAGAAAAGAAAGAGAAAAATGAAAAAGAAATTTTAAAAAAGGAAAAAAGAAAATGGAAAAAGAAAAGGGGAGAAAGAACAGGAAAAGAAAATGAAGAAGGAGAAAAAGAAGAAGGAAAAGAGAAAGAAAAAAAGAAGCATTTTTTGAGATAGCAGTAGGTGTTCAGGACTTTTCAGAATACTTAGAAGCAAATAATGAATCAAACTAATGGGTTAAATTACACCTTCTGTCCAAAGCCCTATTTGGAATAAATGCAGTTGTGAAGGGAGCAAACAAGGAATGAACATGGCATGCTATTAAGAATTTGGGAGTACAAGAGGATCTCTGTCTAACTGTGATTTGTTAGAAACATTGGGTCTCAACCAAGGCTAGGCAGTAAGAAATGCTAGCAGCACTTTTGCAGCTTCTTGTATAACCTGCTCTTTCTAGACAAAGCAAAAAAGAGTATAAAAGACATAACACTGCCAGACTGCAATAAATCTGAAAGAATTTGGTGTCTGAAGGGACTGAAGCTCACCCCAAACCTAATATCAGGATGCTGTAGTTTGGAGTGTAAAAGTCACTGTGTTGGAAAGGTGATCTAGTTTTAAGTTGGCTCTGTTTTATGGATGGTGCAATAAATTGTGCTGCCATGTGGCTGATACAGAGTAGGAGGAATTAATTTGTACTTTCTCCTCCATATTAAGGAATGGGTTATTGGAGGAATAAAGCTGATAACTCCTGAGAAATTTTTAACTGTGTCAACCCGCGTTGCTTCTTTTGATGAGAATAGTACAAAAAAATGAGGATGTTACATCTGCATTGGAATGACACATTTCCTGGCAAAGGGCATGTGAAAGAGGGTAGTGCTGCAGTGAGCAGCTCAGGGGAGGACTCACACAGCTCTGCTAACCAGTGTGTGTGACTCCATCCTTGATGTGCTTCTCCCTTCTCTGCTTCCAGGGAGGTAGCACCTGCAGGGGATTTTTGTAAGGATGCATGAGTGAATGCGGTTGATGTGCATTGATAATCTGCAAAGAGGTTGCGTTTTATTCATTTATTCAGCTGCTGCGGTTCAAATGCTTCTTTGAAACAGGGTTAGGGAGTCTCCAACACAGCAAAATGGTGAAGTGTATCCCCAGTTCAATTACTGACACAGTGTAGGCTGCTCAATGAATGTGGAAAATACCTGCTGTAGCAAATGAAGGGGCTTTGGTTTCCCTAGTTCATCGTATTAGCCAATAATGGCTACCTCTAGGAAAACTGAAGCCTTGTATTTATCTGTGACAGGATCAGGAACCCTCTGAAGCTGAAGTGCTTTAAATCACTATCATGAACACTGATAGAAAAGCAAAAATTGTACTGACTTCACATCAGGAAGTTTCTTTCATTTCCCTGTCTGGAACATGTTTTGCCTTAACAGTTGTGTAGGAAAGTTCATGGAATCATAGCAGCCTTGGAAATCATATTAGGCAAGCCTGGACCTATGGTTCAAGTCAAGGTGCTTTTGTGGTTGCTCCAGTCATACAGAACCAGCCAGAACCAGCTGTACAACCAGCTCTGTGCTATGCATTCTTTCTCTTTCTGACGGGGGCTTGGAGAGGGCAGATGGATAAAAGCAAGGCCTGGCTATGAGGATGTTTCAGGATGTTGTGGGTGGTATCAGTCAGAAGAGGCCCTGCCTGGCCTGGTATGGGACTCAGGGCTGTTTTGGAGGGCTGGTGTGAGCAGCCAGCAGCAGACTGGAAGCCCTGTTGCACCTCTGCCCCACTCTGTGCGAGCCTTTACAGAGCTATTTTTGAGTCAGCCTGGGGTGACTTGGGCTGAAAAATTTCTGGCCTGCCAGAACAATTAATTCACCCCACAGTCTATTCTCTGCTGACCCCTTTCCTAAGGATCCCTAAGACTCAGGCAGCACAAAGGCAGGCGGGCGATGAATTGTGGGAGGCTGCTGCCTCGTGGGAGCGGCCCTGCCTCTGGCTGGGTGAGGCGAGGGGAAGCCTTGGTCCCACAGAACCCCCACAGCCCCCATGGCACGGCTCGGCTGGCGGCTCTGCTCCCACATTGGGGATGGGACACAATGGCACGTGTGAGCCCCAGAGGCCCTTTTGGCAGCAGAGTTCCCTGGTGCCGGGACTCCATGGAGCACTGCCGAGTTACGAGTCTTTCCGAGCAATCCAGCCATGTCAGCTCAGCAGTGCGTGGGACTAATTGGCCCTGTTAGCCGTGGGAGCTAATTAGCCCTTGCGCACCCCGGTGCGAGCACAGCCATTGCGCAGGCAGACTTGGAGAGAGCTCCCCGACGGCAGCTTGGGCTTCAGAGTGGCGGGCACGGGCCGTGAAGAGCTGTCTTGGTGTCCTTCCCTTGGGCAAAGCCGAGTGGTGGCAAGCTCAGGAGTGCTGCTGACCGTGCCAAGTGCATGTGCTCCTAATGACATTGTCGGGTCTAAAATATGAGCCGGTTTCTCCCTGTACTTGTTTTACCTAAGATTTGGCTCACAAGTAGAAGCCTGAAGTCATTTCAGATGTAACTGAGAATGTGAAATAATAAGTCTGGCCCTTGTTCCAAAGCCGGGAATTGCATGAAAACAAATATTAATTTCTTTAATCAATAGAGATATCAAGAGCTGAAAAGCTAGGTGCACAGATGAATGAAGACTAATGAGGTCTCATCTGGAGGCAATCACTAGTTATGCCATTGCTGTGGGAGGAAGAAGAGCTCATCTTGCTGTCAGTCGTGCAGGGATAATTTAGGAGGAGGTCTTTCGAAGCTGTGGATTCATTTTGATTTATACTGGTGTGACTGAGAGCACAGTTTAGCTCTATGGGGTTGTAGAATGATAAATATGAGTCCAAACTGGGCCTCTGGATATGTAACATTTTTTTTCCCTGCAGATGGATAACTTGGAAGGAAAAATGGAGCATATATCATGTAAAAAATAAGCAATAAAATGTGAAGGAATTGTTTTCTGACATTCTAAGTTCTTTGTTTTTCATATATAACTATACATAGTCTCCACTTGTCATAGCCATATCTGATATTCTAGGCATGTAAAATCTTGATTGTATTGTTCAAACACTTAAGTACATTAACTCTCTCCACATTTTTGTCCAGATTTGCCACCTTGGAGTAGAATAGAAGCAAACTTGATGCTGACCATAAAACTTTGAATAACAGGATCAATACAGGGTCAGCGATTCAGGGTCTCTCAAAACAAAAAAGGAGGATGGTTATAGTGAGGCAGATTGTGATGGCAGATGTCACTGGTCTGATTTCCATCAGCCTCTTTCTCAAGGAGACACAGGAAAGTAAATGCCAAATATTACCAAGTATATAGGATGAGCTCAGGAACACATTTTACACATATCTGTACTGATGGGTAGGTTCTTGGGGTATAAGGGATCCAAAAATAGGACCCTTCATGGTTGGATTTAATGACCTGTCCCTTTACACTTCTTGATCTGGAGCAACTTCTCTGTAGTCCACAGAATTAACCTGCAGTCAAGATATGGTGAGTCAGAAGATACTCTGACCCTGGAGATTTGCAGAAAACAAAAACTGAAATGTCAGTTTTTTCAAGGGAAACTGGCTATTTAATATGATTTTGAATTGCAGCTTTTAGCTGACCTGATCATGGACAGAAGCATGATCACAAACTCTTCCTTTCTTTCCTAATCCTTATATGTCAATATAACCTTGCTTTGCCTTGACATTGTAGGAGTCCCTGGAAAGATCGCTGCACACCTCAAATTACAGATGATGATTGATGCAGCAGATCTCTTTAAAATAGGCAACTATATTGACAGCCCCTTGAAGCAGAAATTCTTCCCAAACAAAGGTGACATGGGGCAAAAGCTCTTGGGAGCAGAAGTGAATTTAATGCGGATAAATTCACTGCCAGAAAGAAGGCAAAGGCACTTGTGGAAACATCCCATGTTTCACCACAATCTGCAGATACACAGATGGATACACTCTTCCAGACATCCTCCTGCTGCGGGTCTTACCTTCCCAACGTAGAGAGGGTCAGTTCCTGTGTATTCCTCCAGAACAAAAAACTGGTTCCACACCCAGCTCCTCTTCATACGCTGATGCAGCTTGTCTGACAGGTTGTCTTCTTGCCCTTCAGTGAGGGGCCTGGCACTTCCTGACAGCACAGTTGTAGTAAGGTCCATCAGTCCCCAAAAATACAAGGAGACGCCAAGTCCAAACAAGTTCTTTGCATTGCTCATTCTACCTGAAGTCCACATCCGTATACTAGGACTGACTTAAAAGTCCAAACACAGTAACTTGGGTCCCTTGAGAAAAAAGTAGGTCCTCTGTGTAGTCCTTTGAAATGTCCAGGAGAAATCCTGGTTCTCAGAAACACAGTATCCTGTAAAGTCAAAGGAAATTCATAAGAGAATGCTTTTTTCCTCAAGGCAAATGAGTTTCCTCAATAGGTAGATATGTTATAAAGTATTTCATCTTCTATATAAAATTGTAACATCAGGATGCACACCTTTCGAAACCAGAAATACTATTATCATATAAGCTGCAGACCTGGAGCCTTAGGTACAAGAAACATCAGGGTTTAGTCAATTAGCATGAGATCTCTACTTTGCTAATTTAGCTGTAGGGTTACTTTATGATATTGATTGGCATGAGCTAAGTGCATACTCTTCAGAAATATTTATGACCAGAAGTCCTCAGAGAATATTTAAAACCAGTTCACTCTGGAAAATTATGATAGGTGGAGAACAATATTTGGCAACCATCTTTCTGTTTGGAAACTATGTCATTGTCATTACACATATATCCATGCACATGTCTACATAAATACAGATATTATTGCTATATTGCAAACCTTGAATATAATTTCTAGCAGCTTCAAGTTATTTCTAGTTTTAATTATTCTTTCAGCCTCTCTGTTGCTCTTTGAATTCGGGTTTCACACTCTGCTGCCTTGTCTCTGAGGAGCTGATTGCTGCTACAAATGCAACATTTCTAGAATTTGAATGGTCAGTTAATCATTTTATGACCCACAAAAGGTTTCACAGTGCTGGCGGCTATGTACTGTATGTCCAAGCAAGTCAAGCTAACACATTTCTTTCCTCCACAGGCCTGAAAGACCTGTTTAGGCAAAGGAATGCCGACCTCTATCAGAGGACACTTTCTCATCAGTCTAGGGTCTTTTCTTGTCATGAAGTCAGTTTAGTTGGTGACCTCACTCCAGGCTATGGATTATAGCAAACCTTTCCTTCACCATTTTGCTGAACATAATGATCTAGTGCTGTGCGCAAGTTACTCTGTCAAAACACTCCATACATCCTCTGTTGGCCCAGTATTTTTGCTGTTCTTTTAAAGAACACTTCTTTTTTTTGTGACAAACAGACTCATTAGGAAAGGCACATGGAGCTCTGAGACTTAAGCAAGTAGTTCACCCTTCTTTTTACTGCTGTTCTACACTTAGGTGTTTAGGCTTAATTAATTGTTTTATCCTGTGGAAATAAATGTAGCAGGAGATGGCTGTCAAATACTTACAATTGAAATCCTTGAAAGATTTCAAAATCATAAAAAGTATTTGACAGTTGCATGACTTTAAAGACTGAGGCAATGCAACATTTTTAACAGAGAAGAAGAGAGTGTTTGAGAATTCCCCAGCACTGAGGCTGGTAAAGCTGGAGAACTGGGTACACTTAGAAATCTACTGAAACAGAAATTCAGAAATTAATCCAAAAGTTGGCTGAAATCTGAAAATGGCAGTGTAAATCTGGAAGAGGTTTCCACAGGGGAAGTAGAGCCAGAATTACCATCTAAGACTAATTTCTACACAAGATAATGTTTCCAATTATAAAGCCTAGAAGAAGTATGATTACACAGTGCTGCTAGCCTATACAGTTGTGAAGTGTAGCAAACTAATGGGTCCTTTACCTTGAAAAAGTTTACAACCTAAGACTGAATAGATACAACAAAGAAGGACAAAACTATAAGCACAGAACATGGTAAAATTCTTCTAAGCAGAGCAATGTACAGACAATGTTGTTTTGACACTGGCTACATAATATCTTAGGATTTATTGTCTGCAAAACCAAAGAATGGGGATTTACCTAAGCAGCACAAGCCCAGAAGGACCACAGTAATCTCTGTGTGTCTGTCACTTAATGAAAAAGTTGGCAGCTTTTTGTAAGAGGCAGAGACAAGGCTCACAGCCCCTGCTGATGCCCACAACCGGAGTCCAATAGTATGCAGGGTTTGCCTCTCTCTGTCCTGTGACACCTTCACTCCTAACAGCCGACACACCTCTACACTGGGGAAAGAAGGCTGAAGCCCTCTGCACGTAAGCACGCCCACCATGCTCTTGGCATGTTCTAAACAGGAAGTTATTCTCAGCAAAATCAGGGGGAAATTATTTACAACCCATGTTTTGCTGGTGAGTAAATGTGGGGAAGAGCTTCCCACCACCCCCCAATGTAATTTGAGGGGACCCACCACTGGCTCTGCCATGCAACAGGAAGAGAAAGTGGGGTCAGGCTATGATCCAGCAGCTAAGGTCCTGCCTGGATGGGCATCTAAGAAATTCCGGCTACTGCACAGATCAGTTACATCTTTGTTTATGTGACAAAGAGGTGATACAACATGATGGACCAATTTCTGTGGCAATCAGAATTGTGTTTGTAGGTGAGTTCTCAAACCACAAATTCAAAACTAATGGTGCCAGATGTCTCCTGCAGTTAAGTTCAGCCATCAAGGATCAACAGTGCTTAGGCGAGGTATCATTGTTAAATGAACTTGCAGAATTACTAGTATACCTGTAATGAGGCAATAGCAAAAGAAATCTGGTCATCAGGATGCTTTTCATCCACATGTGTAAGTCAGCAAGAAGCAAGGTAAGTAAAAGCAGTGGAAAAAACGTCAAGAGTAGGGACATAAATGCTTCAGGCTCTCTGTGGTAACAGCTTTTGTCATTTGAATGTGCAGTTCCATGAGGAACCTTTCTTGAAAACAGTGTGCAACCCAGTGGTCCCCGGGAGCAACATCCCTAAGAACATTTATTATTCCAATGGAGTCTTATTCTGGGGTATTGCAACTATCTGGAAACTTGCCACTAAATAATGTAAAGTCTTGTAAAAGGATGTTCCTTCCTTGAGTACCAGTAGTTTCCCCATTTAACGCCAGCCCATGGTGACATGGTCATATCTTTTCGTAGAAATGGAAGAAAGCAGTAGTATTGAAGTGGAACGGGTTTTTCTCTGTTAATAGCAGAGTTTCTTGTTTCTCATGCCTTTCCAAAACATGAGCAAGCAGGCTCAAACTCACTGCATTTTGCTCCTCCCCTAAAGGAAAATTGATACCATTAATATCAGTGTTTAGTCCACAATGGTCACTCACTGAGACTGAAGGAGAATGTCTCAGGCCCTCAGCTGGTGTTAAAGGGATGAAAGATACCTCTTAACTTCTGGCTGAGGGGCTGCTGATCTCTCTGGTTCTCTTCCCACAGTGTCACCAACCCCAGGTGTGTACTCTAGGTCTCTGCATCTGCAAGGCCTGCAGGCCAAGGAATGCATTTCTCAGCAGCGTAAAACGGCACTCACATACATTTAGGGTTTGAACTGTGTGGTAGCACAAGCGATGGCTGAGCTACAGTTAAGGCCATGGGTGACTTAGTGCCTCAGAGGGACTCATGGAGATGGCTTCTTCACCAGCTGCGTGTGAGGGATGAATACAGGGTCACTTAGACTGTGGACACAACATTTGGTTAGGGTAAAAGACAGATGCTTGGGGTGTATTAGCTTGGTGAGATCTCTAGACTTAGGTGGCCCATAGGGGTTTTTGCCACAGATGGATGGCTCAGGCTTGGAGGCAGAGTCTGTTCCTTGCAGGGAAGAAGGGGGACCCATCACACAGGAAGGGTTTCTTGGCATTCCTGAGTGGGGCAGAACCAAACTTTTAATGTTCCCTCAATGCAAGTTGTTTCTTGGAGCCCCTCAAAAGGCATTCTTAAGGAAATCTGCAAAGATGGAATTGGTGACATTCTGCTTGCCATATCAAATATATTACAGAAACAAGTTTCATGACTCAGCATGGGGATGTGCAAAGAATTTGAAGGCAGTAAAGAGAGGGAAATCTTGTTTGCCTTGCTCAGACACAAAAATTATTGAGCCCAGGGAGACTACATGACCAAAATCTGTGAGATTTCTTCAGAGGGTACTTTTTTTTCAAGAATAACTTAAATGTTTCATTTCATTTCTCACAGTTGTGTAGTCCATTGTAAAACATTTAGGTGTATCTGTGCAGTTTATATCCCTGACCCAAAGTGAATACGTTTTGAGTATACGTCCCCTGTGTTTGAGATTAATATTTAATTATAAGCTCAGTTGTTTAGGTTACTTTCTCTGTTCTTGCCTTGCAAACATTACTGAAAATTCTTTTTTCTTGTCAGTCAGGAGTTACAAATGTGGCTTTTGGTTTCATGAAGATGCATGCAGATCTGATTGAACTTTGTGCTACTTGTGATCTATACATTGTACAAAGGAACTACCTAATTGTTCTACACTAAAAAGAGTCTAAATAATGCACTTCCCACCAATGAAAATATTAATTTCTCTTTTAGCCCATATTGAAAATTAAAGCAGGCATATTCCATACTCTTCATGCTCCAATTTTACAAACATCCTCCCTCCCTGCCCCCAGCACATATTTGTTCTGTAATTAAGCTATTCTTAATTAAATATCTAATTCTGGGCAAAGATGAAAAAGAAAATGAAATAACTGCCACAACCAGCTTCTGTCATTTCTTGCAAGTGACCCATTTATCTTGTTAATTCTGAAGAGAACAACACTTCCAACAAAAGGATAAAAAACTTTAATAGTTTGGATGACCATATGGGCACCAGAGAGTTCCACTGGGATTGAAATGTATTGTGCTCAATACATATTTACATAAATGCCAAGGATTTTATAGTCAAAAAACTCAGAGTTAAAAAGCTTTACTGACATGCTTAGTGTACTCATCACATGAGCAAGTGGTGTCCCAGAAAGTCAGTGGACGATTTGCATTCGCAAAATTAATTACATGCTTATATCTTTTATGCCTGGTCCTTACAATAGATTTTGCTGTGTGGACTCAGCATTCTAGTAGAATACTACAGGCCTTAGTGGATCCCATGCAGGCACATTGCTTGAGCAAGGGCAATTCATTTGAAAGAGAAAGTGGGGAAGAGGGGCAACCAGTTTTAAACTCCCCCTTCTATTTCCTCTGTACATGGATACACAAATACATGTGATACTTCTTAAGTAAGTGTTTCAAATATGTCAAGCTTCTTAGCAGCACATACACTGCACTAGGAATATGCCAAGGAAAATGATTTCTGTGTTTAATGACACATTTAAAGATTTTCCCCCCCAGTATTTTGCAGAAGAAACTAAACAAATTGGTGATGAACACAGGAAGAAGAAATTAAATTTGACTGAAAAGAATTCTCCAAATGAGCTATTTATTTTGTTCCTTGAATTTCTCAATTCTGATATTTCAAACGAAGGTGGAGGTGCACTGTAAGCACTGTGCAGTTATTTACCCACCATGAAATGGATTATCCTTTTATGTTTTCACAGATTAGTTCTTAGGTTTCCTGTACCCTCATTTGCTTGCTGCTTTGTCATAAGACACCTTTGCAATAAGCCCACAGGAGCACCAGTCAGTAAGAAGCTGTTTGCTGTATTCTCCACCAGACAGACCACCACAATAGGTGCTAACAACGCCTGCCAGGGATGGAGGCTCCACTGATCCAGGAACTAAAATTTCTTAAGAAATTAATGCAATACTTGTCTCTTTTCAGCCCTAGTGAGGTTATAGGTTGGAGTGTTTTGTCCAGTTCTGGGCTCCTCAGTACAAGAGAGACATGGAGCTCCTGGGGTGGGTCCGGTGGAGGGCAATGAAGATGATCAAGGACTGGAGCACCTCTCTTATGAGGAAAGGCTGAGGGAGCTGGGCCTGCTTATTCTCAAGAAGGACTAAGAGGGAACCTCATCAATTTCTGTAAGTATCTGAAGGGAGGGCGTCAAGAGGATAGAGCCAGGCTCTGCTCAGAGCTGCCAAGCGATAGGACAAGAGACAGTGGGTAGAAACTGATGCACAGGATGTTTCACGTGAACATGAAGAGGAACTTCTTTACTGTGCAGATAATTGAGCACTGGAACAGATTGTCCAGGGAGGTTGTGGAGTCTCCCTCACTGGGGATATACAAGAACTGTCTGGTCGCAATCATGAGCCACGGGCTCTGGGATGACCCAGCTGGAGCAGGGAGATTGGACCAGATGACCCCGTGTGGTCCCTTCTGACTGACCCGTTCTGTGATTTTGTGATTCTATGATTTTAGAAATCCTAATGCTTGCAGTACCTAAATTACATATCTCTAAACAGGCTGCCTGATTATAGTCCTAAATATTTCTGTACTACTTCCAGAACTTCCTGTTTTAATCTCTGATGCAGGACAGTCCTACTCTTATCATTACCTGTTATACTTTCTGGACATGTTTAAATTAAAAGGAAAAATCAAGAGGCAAGTTTAAATTAAAGGGAAAAATCAAGAGGCTCTTGTTACTTTTCTTGAAAACTGACTGGGCCTGAACATGTATTTTTATTTTTACTTCGCTTTATTAAGATCTTCATAAATACAATGAAACTTGACAATATAGCATATGGCGCATAAACATTAACTCAAAATACAATCTATTGTCATAAAAGTCCATCTACAGACTAGTCAACAATCTCTCCTGGGACACATCAGTGAACTCATTTTGCTCAAGATCTGAAGTCCTTCAAAGATGTGGAATGTCTGCAGAGTGAAAAATCCCAGAGAACGACACAGGGAGTCTCATTGTGTAAATCCCAGCCCTACGGTTATAGATGCATAAAAAGATCAAAAAGAATGAAAGACACACACAATCACAAAGTAAACATTTCTAAATAGAATTATGCTTATAACTTGCACCAGGGGAAGATCTGATCCCCAGCTTTTACTCAGTGTAAGGCACTATAAATACCACTGTAAAGAGCAGTACAGAAGTACAGGACAGTTTCTAAAGCTCCGTGCTGGCTTAACTAACTCTGCTGAAGTCAGCCTCAACAGGAACTAAGTGTAGCATTGCAAATACACTGGAAAATTCAAATAAATTTCAGATAAAACAATCCCTCTTTCATCAAGGATGTGCAAAGATACACAAAACTTATGAAAATCATACTAATTATGCTTTCATCGTTAAGCAAAAAAATTCCTTTTAATTCTCACATCCTGACTACTTTTGCCATGCTGTCAAAAACCCTGTACAAATAACTCTAAATTGTGAATTGATGTTCATGTAAACTAGCACATATAGTTTTTTTTTTTAAAAAAACATAAAGCCTTTCCTCTCCCCAAAGTGCGGCCTTTCTTTGCAACTGTACCAGGAGCCTTTGCTCAGATTTGTCTCAAGGCCTCTGAGCAATACAGGCATCTGCCACTCCCCTGCTATGGGACAAAACCTGTTCCTGTTGCACACCCGGAATGCATTTTGAACCTGAGGTGTCCCTGTCTGTGCTGCATGGTGACTATGGTAGCAGGTCATGTTCTTTAGCTACAAAACATTGCATTTTGTGCATACTAGTCCCCACAATATGACATATTTCCATGTAGCAGTGAAAAATGGTCTCTTTCTTATTCCATGGCTGCTGGATAGATGATAAGGCTCTCTGATAACCCCAAATGCCAAAGACAGAAAAGGTGTTATCTCCTATCTGGTGACAGATATGAGGAGCAGCTGTCTGTCTGCACCAGGTAGAGGTAATATTTCTTCCCATGCATGAAGATCAAAACCAATGATTGGTAAGGGCCTATGTGCTTCTTTATGGTGAAGACAACTTCCTAGTTTCATTATGACTGTGTTCCTTGTTAATTTGGCATTTCATACAGCATTTTGTCATATTAGAAATGGACCCAAACCAACCCATTTTCAAAAGCAGCTGTTGAAGATGAAGAAGTGAACAGGTAATTTCTAATCAGAAATCAATATTTTGCCGTCTCTCATAATTACTGCATGCACCCACTGGCACTTAGTGGGTAGTGGACTTTTCTGTTGTTGTTTTTGATTTGTCTACTTGTATTTTTGTTGTTGTTGTTGTGTCTTTTCATAGGGAAAGGGTATTCTTTAAATTAACTTAGAAAATAGCTGTAGGTGATCTAAGAGGTGAAAATCTTTCCTCTAATTCATATTTCTTGATTCTGACATTGTTCAGTGGTACAACACTGGCATCTGCACCTGCCCTGATCTCACTGATTGCCTTGTCTGAGCATGAGGACATAAGCTACTAACCAACAGGATGAACATTTTCAAGTCAACTCCAAGCTAGTGTGTATGAAAGCAAACCAACAAAAGAAGTCTTACAGCCTCCTTCTCTTTTCTGAACTACTAGAGTCTACCTTGTTTTTATCACCTAGCTTCAAAGTGTTTATAGAAATACAGAATACGAGTGCCTCGCCTTCACAGGACACTTTCAAGCTGAAAGAATAAAGTAAGAAGAAATAAATGTGTGCTGACCTCATTTGTTCTGGTTCTAAGACAACAAGCAAAAGGTTCATAAAGCCTGAAAAACAACCTCAGATGCTTTGCATACCAGCCTCTAGATTTGGTCTTCAAACTCAATTGTTGCAGTTTCCACGGAGAGTGTATGCAATGTATTATCTAATTGTCCCCTATAAATGTGACAGGCTCTAACAACACCTACCCCTTACATTTTTCATCTTCTTCATAATCCACTGCTGGGACATGTTTCCAGCTTTCCCAGTGCCTCCCATGACATAAAATGAGTATCTTAGATGAAGCAATTCCTCTGTCTGGATTGCTTAATGGCTAAGAAGAACTAGCATTTACTAGAATATAAAAGATTTTTTTGTCTTGCTGGCAAGCTCTTTGCTTGTCAGTTTGTTACAGGTGAATCATTCAGAGAAGACTCCAAAACCCTGTGCTCCATCTGTCTTAGTATTCAATTTGAATGGTGATGTAATAGCAGCTTTTGTAAGAGCTGAGGTATCCTTGGCCAAAATTCCCATCCTTCCATTATCTGCTGTGAGCCATCTGGTTGCTGTCCTTCAGAGGGGAGAATCTTCTGCAGCTGTTTTGAGTCTGATTTCCCAGAGAAATGAGTTTATGCAGGGATATAATTGCACTGATATTCTACTAGCATTGTGAAAGACAGAGATCCCAAGGATTGCTGTATTTCATAGAATCATAGAATCATTAAGGTTGGAAAAGACCTCTAAGATCATTGAGTCCAACTGTTTGTCCAGCATTTCTATCTGCTCCCTGGGGATTAGCAGGTAAATTAGAGAAAGAAGATTCAGGTTAACATTCCCACTGAGGAAAGTATGGGCAGTTATACAATCTCTCTGACCGAGGGATCATCTTGCATGCAGTTCTGGAATAGTAACTGAGGTATTTTGGCTGTTATGACACGGGAGCTGGAAGGAGCTGAAATTATTGTGTATGAAGGAAGAGTTATGAGGGAAAGACATAACCATAATAAATCAGGCTTTGTAGTTCTGCTCCTCTCCACTTGTTTGTCAAAAGTCTTAGAGAAAAATTTTATTCACATATAAATTCTAGGGGCCTCCCCACTGCTTTAAAGCCTTTTCAGTGATCCAGTAGAGCACATCAGTGCAAATTTTGAGAACTGACCTGAAAGAAGGTGTGGCTTCCATTCACTGTTACTGGTGGTCACTAAGAGGTCATTTGGTGCCTCTTTAATATCTAGGCACACCTTCTCTTTAGGCAGGAAAACATTGGTGGTGTACAAAGAACTAATGACCCTGACCACAGAGAAACCCTATAAGCAGCAACTGCAGGGTCATCAAGGCCCGTTTCTCCCACTGTTGGTAGCCACTTCATGTAACACCTCAAATAATTTGAAGATCCTTTCTGTATGTGTACTTCAGCAAAAAGATTCTTCTTACATACCTTCTTAATGTATTCTTTCTTACTTATGGATCTGCATTTTTATCAGTTAGTTCTGCACCGCAACTTTTTGAGATATCAGGATGGACTTGTCAAACAAGATCTCTGCTCTAATGTTGAGATTCTTGCCTTTGGAAATTGCCAGTAGCTGGTACTTCCAAAGAGTTAAACTCCCTCTTCATATCACTTTGGAAGTGATAGTTCAGAAATGAAAGAAATTCTGACAAAAGAAACTTCACATCAGAATAGCTGTGACTAATAGCAGCAAAGAGGATTACACCAGGAAGCTGGAAAAATGGAACATCCCAAGTGGAAATGGAGTGGTCTTCCAGTCTGGCACAAGTGAAATCCTAATGAGAGAACATATAAGAAAAGGAGAAAAAGTGATATTTTTCTGAGGTGTTGAACTACAGATTGCTGGGAGAATGTGTGAGATATGAAAGACATACTTGCATACTTAAATAATTTGCCTGAAAGATGTTACGCGAGGAAATTTTGCTTCAAGTTAAGGCTGAAAACTCCAGCCTTGATGTAATTTTGTTTCTTCCTCCTTGTTGGAGAAGCTTGGTTAATAAAATATTTTGTATTTGAAGTTTCAGAGAGGGGAAGAAGAAGTGGAAAACAAAGAACAGTGGCAATAAGCTCCAGTGCTCAGTGTTGAGGTCAATAATGTGATACTGCTTGATACGTAATCTTTAGTTAACCATAAAAAATAAGACTGTACTGTTGTGAGATGATGGAAATGGTGAGAACAATTCCTTGCTGACCCTTGTAATCAGTTTATGCACTGAAGTGTGAGTTTTGATTTCTTCCTTTTGACTGAAGAATCGTTTTTTCTCTTTAAAAAAATGTAGTGGTATAAATATTACCTTCAATTTCTCCCATATTTTCAGCCTTTTTCTGAAGCTTTTCAGCTTCTCTTTTAAATTTGGGAGAAGTATGAAGAAATAGATAGATCCATTTTTACTTCACCAACTTCACTTCATCTCAGCCAAAAGCCAGGTGCAGTGCCCAGTGAAAATTGATGGGATATTATATATTATGTTCTGTCATCTCTCAAGTCATATAACCTACATTTTTGAAATCTCTTGCAAAATTAATCAGTCCACACTGAATTTTCCCTCAGGTACTTCAGAAACCAGCTAAAGCAATAGACAAAATTAGTGTATACCATCATGTGGTTAGAGAAGATAAGTGAGTTCCTAGAGGACTGGCAGAGAAAAACTATTATACCTATATTTAAGAGGAAGAGGGCAATGGGGAAGAATTCTGAATTACAGAGCCTTCATTATAACTTTAATATGTGGAAAGTTACTGGAACAAACAACCAAATTTTCAGCATCTAGAGGATAATAAGGTGCTAGGGAATAACAAACATGTATTTGTGAAGAACAAGTTGACAACAAAACCAGCCTGATTTTCTTCTCTGGTTAAGATAACTGGCCTAGCCAATGAGAGAACTGCACCACATCTTGACCTTTGTAAAATGCTTCACACAACTCCACAACTCATTGTCAAAGGCAGCATAGGGCAATATGACCCAGGTGAAATGACAGTGACAGATTGGAAAACAACCTGAAGAACCACTTCCAGCAGCTCAGTGTTAATCTGGGAGTCAGCACTGAGTGGTCCTGCAGGATTTTGCTTCATGACCAGTACCACTGAATGGTTTTGCTAACAGTTACAAAATGTGAGAAGGACACCAAGCTGGGAGATTTTGTAAGCACTTGGGAAGATGAGGGTAGAATTCAAAATTATTTTGGTAAATTGGACAAATATTTGGAAATCGATACCAGAAAATTCAATAAGGACAAGTGGAAATCACAAGCCTTGGAACAGCAAAATCAAATGCCCAGGCATAGAGAGGTGAGTAACAGCCTATGAGTCAGCATTGTGGGAAAGATGACCACAAAATGAATAGGAGCCAACACTATTGCATGGGTTGTTCCAAAGGAGGAAAATGCCACTCTGTGCTGTGTCCACAGGATGCTGGGCAAGCTGCTTGTGTCACGTCTGTGGAGCATTTTTACTGGCAACCTCAGCATAAAAAAGCAGCACATCACAGCTGAAAAGGAGATATGGACAGACTCCCAAACTGCTGCCAGGAAAACTGCAAGAAGTTTTAGCAGAGGTCTGGCAAAACAGGACCAGTGAAAAGGTTAAAAATTTGTGTTTTCTGAGTCTGGAAAAACAAGATTTGGGTGAGGGCATAAAGGCAGATTTAAAAAAAAGTGTAATGCATACTAACAGGTATAATAAGAAGAGTGCTGATCTACATTAGTTTCCAGGACACTTGAAGGTGAAATAAACCTAATTTGAAGCAAGAGGAATTTAGGTTACAAGCAAACCAAACCTCTAAGCATAAGATGGGTGGAATATTGGAACAGCTGACTGATAGAAACTGTGAAATCTCATTTTTTTTAGCTTTTAAGTAAAGGCTCAAGAGTAGTCTTGGAAGTTGTTCAGGTGATCTTTGATCTTGCATCAGAAACAAAAGACAGAACTAATTTAGAGAAGTCCTACATTTCTATAACCCTGAAACGCAAATAAAAATCACATCTTATAATGCAAAATAAAAGGTCTGAGGACTCATTATGTCTAGTCTACTCCATCATTTCTTTGGGTCTTTCCACCTCTTTGTCTCCTCCTCTGTTAGGCTGAATCCACATGTTCCAATTGCGTTTACTGCATAAGTACTCAAATAAACCAGTTGGCTGTACTCTGTGGTAGAGAGAAACCTTATCAGGCATTGATAATATTGTTAGGCTTGTGTGAACATACCAAATGAATCCTGGAATGATCAGTGTTTCTCGTGATAATTAGGAAAAAAAGATAAAGAAAAAACCCCTCATGCTTTTCTTGATCATCATAAGAAATGGGTCTTTCCTGGAAAGGGATGATCAGAAGGTGTTTGTCTGGGATTGCTGTACTGTGGGGCTAATGAGGAATAAAGCATTCGCTCTAGCTGCACTTTGTTTGCTCTGGAGGGTCCCGACTTCTGTAACAGCAATAATTTCATGACAGGTAAATCAGATCCAGTGCTTTGTATGCTTAAATGGTGTTTCTTTTAGACTATCCCGTCAAGCGGGAGGTTGTACCCTTGATCCCAGTATAAGGACTTTTGTGTTGCAAGCTACTCTGTAATCTCCCTAACCACATTGAAGTGCTGCCTTACTTCATAAAATGACCATCAAACGATGTTCTATTGATTCAGAAGGGGCCTCTGATTCTGCATGTGCTAATTGATACTTTATTAAAGTCTAAGTTAGCATACAAAAGTGCTAACTAGGCCAAACTCCCTGCAGCTTTGTAAAAGACCGTTATTCCCCATTGCCTTTTAAATCCCTATATAGAAGATAAGGACTATCTACTCATTTTTCTCATTGATTCCCACCCCTGAGAATAGGTTCACAGTCCATGTATCCAAGCAAAAATAATTAACTGACCCCTCCTATTAAGTACAACGTATTTTCAATAAAGCGAAGTTTGAACGCCAGTGACTCCATCCTAGCTTGCTGTACAGCATCACAGGACACAGCAAGAAATGCTTCTTTGCATTCAGCAGTTAACATATGAAAGAGACCCTCGGCCTTTTAAAAATTCATCAGCATTTTCTGTAAGAATACAAGTGTTCTTTTTCATCTCTTACAAACTCACTTTTCTGTTTATCTAAATCCACCTAAAGCTGGCACTGATTGTCTCACTTTCGGCCTATGTCTTACAGCAATGCTCTCTACATTACTGCGTTTGATCTTGGACTTGCCATGTTTCAATGTCATGTGTTTCGATATGCACAAGAATCAAATTTCCCTCCCCAGCCAATTTTTTCCCAAAAAAGATTCTGTCCAAGTCTCTAGATTTCTACAGACTTTGCTCAGAGTAAATCTTACTCGCTTGGCTCATTTGCACCTCCCAGTGTACTTCAGGAAGAATATTCAGGTGAGCAGAGCAATGGAGATATGACCTACAGGTCTGCAGAGGCATTTAAAAGACATAAAAGAATTACAACACCTAACTATATAGTTTGTAGGTACAACTCTAGGTTTGGCATTCAGATGGCAGAATTAAATGCCTATATTGTAACATTTGTGCCCATTAGCCTATTAATTGTCTCATTATCAACAATGAATAATGGCAGGGACAAAATATGTCTGAAGAAACTAAAATTTTATTCAGATGCTATTTATACTACTGTGACATTCCTGGGGATGGAAATGCAATATAAATTCATAGTATTACCTGTCAGAAATCTATCACCTCTTCTCCATCCCCTAGAATATCTTTCCTTCAAGGAATATTTTTCTTACAATCACATGATAATAAGGAAAATGCAGCCTAAATGAAATTTCCTACTTTTTAGTGCCAGAATGATCTCCACTTGCATAATATAAGGAGAATGGGTTTCTAAATATTTCACTCAGGTAAAATTAAATAGTATAATACAATGTTATATAATATGCTATAAAGTGATATAACATAATGCAATATAATACAACACATATGGAAAGCACAGTGTCCATTTTACCTAGGAGATATGGCATGCTTATGAAAATGCATCACTTGATAATGCCAGGAAGGGCAAACCCAACATACATGCAGCTCACGTCCCTAAGTGCTTGGACAGCTGTAAGGCAGGGAGATGAGAGACACCTTTAAATCCACAGTTTGTGATGCACTGAAGAAATGGTCAGATTTGATTAAGTCAGTTGCTGATAATTTCTAGTTAAATACTGAAGGTAGAGTAATAAACCAGTGAATGTGATTGACTTGGGAAGCCTTAGCAAACAGCTGCATTTTTAGAGGATTTAAATAGAGAAGTGGTATCTTGCAAAGCTGATACAGGGAGAGCATTGCAGTCTGCCCCAGTTCTGCACACAGGCAGTCTCAAGCACCACCAGCGAAGGCTGAAGCCAAGTTCTTCCCGCATTATGTGCTGAGCTGTGGTTTGTCCACTACACCTGCTCTGCCTGCCTGCACTTCCCACCTGCTCCAGCTGGCAGGAACCATGCCTGGGATCGTGGCCTTGAGAAGCACCTACAAATGGCTGTGGGCAACCAGTGGGTGCCTGGCTTGCATCCTCTCCAGCCATTCTGAAAGGGAGATGAAAGACCCCATTGTGGCTCTCCTGGATGGAAGCTGGGCACGCTGCAGAGTTTGTACACTAAAAATCAGGCAGAGAAAATTCTCTGCCCCACGGCCTGCAGAATCTCTTCTTGCTCTGGTCTAGAAAGGTCTCAGAGACCCCCTGATAGAGTGCCACCCCATTATGTGGGGAGTGCAGCTGGCTGGGGAGCTGGAGGGACGGCCCTAGTGGAGCAGCAAAATAATCCCTGCTTCTCATGCAGTGTCAGAGGCAGGAGGAGGAAAGTGAGGATTTCCCCATACAGGGGAGCTGCTTTGCTTGAGAGAATTTTAACAGGCATTTACCTGTCTTTGCAGCCTTTTTAAAAAAAAAAGCTTTTTTTTTTTTTAAAAAGGACTTTATTCTTTAATTATAATCCCCACACACCATTATTTTCAGAGAGTGGACTCTGTAGCAGTAGTTTCTGGTCATTTTACTATGGAGAGAAACTGAATAAACTAGAAAAATGTGAACAATGTTACTTGCAAAAAAATATGTCAAGGCCAACAGAACTTCTGATTTCTGGTTTAATATTCATTCAGTATTTCAAGAAAAGACATATCATCTGTCCAACATTATTAATTAGCATGAGCTTCATTCACTGTAACTCTTCTTTCTCTTCAAAGAAACACATATATTGTTATATATCCCCCATTTTTTTTTCCCACAAGGCCCATTTCAAAACAGCTTGTGTTGTTTCTGATGCAATACTGTATCAATCTGATGATATTGTACATGCCCTAAGACAGAGCACTGCATAGATTTTTATTTAGAAGAACACCTTTGATGTTGTGTGAACTAAGAAATTTTTAAATTCTACCAAAATAAAAATGAAATTCTGTGTCACTGTAATCAATCTTGATCCACTGTAGAAATCTGGGCTCTGCATAAGTGCCATTCTAATCTACTTCCAAACAGGCAGTCAAGACATGCAGATTAGATCTTTGAACAGGAATTTTCTAAAAGCACAAATAGAAATGTATGTGCCTAATACCTATTTTACAAATCATCTTTTCAATTAGAAGAGTTTTACAACTTGTTTAAGAATAATTTGTCCATGTCACTGTCCCTCTCCAGAAATGCAGAGGTTTAAACTTCCAGTCTCTTTGAACAGACTATGAGGAGCAAATAATGGAATTATTCTGAGCCTCTTATATGGATACCAATGAATGCAACAGACAGATACCTAATATTTCTGAAGCACTGTCTCGGACAGCTTGTCCACATATTAGAGAACACGGCATATTCGTTGTTTCTTACCAACACAAAAATACAATTCTTTTCAAATCTTTCCTGGTTTTGAGCAATCCACTGTATACAGAAGGAAGCAACAGAGAAATTGTACTTTATGCCACTGAGAAAAATAAATAGTAATATTAAAACATACCTTTCACTATGTTTGCATTTCTCTGTTCTGTCATTTGCTACTGCAGCTCAGTTTACACACTGCATTTCTCTTGTGCTCTTCTGGGCAGTGCGTGCAAGAGGTGCTTCAGCAGCTCTGCCCTCTTTTTAACATAACCTGCTCCAGAGAACAAGTCTGGTTTGTACTACAGCAGGCAATAACTTTCAGGAAAAAGAAAAGGTATCATCACAAACCAATCAGATACTCTTTGTCTGATGATCTAGCCTCTTTCTCAACTGATGCACCAGTATGTGAATGGGACCCGTAACCCAGGAGGTGAGGCATACAGACACCATTCACTGGAAATGGTGCCGGGAGAACATAAGCTACATGAGTGGACAGTGGAAACAATAGCAAACGTTTCATGTTGAGGTGGCTGGGAATGAATAATGCATGTGTTGGGGAAACAGTTGCCCCATTCTGGTGTGGAGGGCGTGGAAAGAGTGGGCGTGAGAGGTACTTCCCTGATCATGTTAGCATTTCTAATGAAAATCATCATCTGCACAGACCCAGAAGACACCACATGATGAGAAAACAATGTGCAAACTTCCAAGGGGGGACAAATTCCTATTACATGGACCCACAGAAGAAGTAGCTCCGATGCAAATACAGTATTTTATGTAGGCAAGCAGGCACTCACAAGTAAAACCAAAGGACCATGAGAAATCCTAGCAGGTGACATGTTTTGATCTGGTATTGTTTAGATACACCATATAAATGAATGCTTCATCTCAGAAGAACCACTCGTTCAAATTATTGTTAATTAAGTAATAATCCCTGAGAAATGTCGTTACCAACAGTTAGGAGCAACTTTATTATGTTTTCCCCAGGCTATTAATGCTCAAACACAATGGCCACTAATTGCAGTAAGAACTAATTTCCCAGGAATTACACATGCACTTTCTAACTATCTGGTGGCACAGTTTTTGCTTTTAAACTTTGTTTTTCCAATTTGTCTAACTAGAACACTGGTCAGTCAGAAAAATTATCCTCTAATCATCCTGTAGAGAAATCACCATTAACAAAAAGAAAGCTGATCTTTGCTACCTTTGTACATTATTAATTTTTGTCACAGACAACAACAGCAAAGGTTATAATCCCTATAAACAATGCATCAGCTCTAAGTTCAGCAAAGCTAGCAAAAGCATTTTCAATCAGTGCAGTGAGCTTTGGATAGGTCTTGACAGTTTCTTTAAAAACAAGCAGGGGGTCTGCTGTTTTCTAAGTTTACATTACAGCTCTCCTTCTGTAATATGTTATTAATGCAATAAGAAATCATTTCTGGGATATCAATGACCAAACTTTGACATTTCTCCCTGTCACCTGTTTTCAGTGTAGACAAATTAGGTGGCCATAAGAATTATTATTATTAAGCATTGTTAAAGGGATAATTTGAGAAAATTAATCCAGAGGCATGGAAAAAAAAATCTACCTGGAATTTAAAGTGATTTTCTCCACAAACACTTTTTCCTTCAGCTCAGGAGCAGAGTATAAAGAAAAAGCCTTAAAGAATAGCTGCCATTGTCATTACATTTTAAAAGCATTCACATGACAATTTAAAAAGAACTGCCATTTCAGCTATTTCTTAAATAACCTCTTTCTTCCTCCATAATCATGGAATATATTTCTTTCACCTTTTGACTAGCACTTTGGTTTTTTTAATAAACTTACACACTCATTTTGCAGGAAATTATATTTTAAAATGCTTCTCAGAGGTGTTTTATCATAACACTTTCATTTGGGTTGAATTAATGTTGAATCATGATTTTCAGAAATAGAGGGAGAGGAAGAGAGGGAGAGAAAGAGAAAAGAAAAAAAGCTTAGCTTCTACCCCAGCTCCAAAACACACATCTTGAATTTGAATTTCTAAATCAATCTTAGCGTAACCTTTATCTGTAATAACAGAATATTTTGGTACTCCTGAAACACAGACAGCAGCAGTGTAGTTATCTGCTGGACTACCCAGTCAAGAGTTTTTTCCCACTCTCTTCACCAGTGCACAGTTTGTTTTCAAGCCTTCAATGCTGCAATGCCAGTCATCGCTTCACAGTTTTTATTCCTTTTTTTTTTAGGTCCGCGTCTCTTTTCTCCATTAAGATGTGAATGGGCTGGTACCTCAGCCAATATGTCTGTACATGCCTGAATAGACTAGCAGAAAAGCAGGGTCTCCTTTTGTCTGGGCCCGTAAGGCTGGATGTCATTCCGCACCGATAGGCAAGGGCTCCTCTCTCTGTGGGAGATTTCCAATAATTGCCACAACAAATTAAACTGGGCCTTATCTGTTCCTCTCCCCTTTCAGCTTGAAAATGGAGGAACAAGACCAATTTTAGCTGGTGACAATGTAACATAGAAATAGATTGGATACAGCTTATGTGCTGTAGCCACGGCAGGACGCTGCTTTGAGGAGTGAGCTGATGTTGTGCTACATGGACTCAGTGGATCCTTCTGATCTGACAAATAGGAAATGAGTTGGGAGGTTAAGAGGAGTCTTTCTAGTTACCATTGTCACAGGTGAAGGAGTACTTCTGATAATAAAACTAGATGTGGCACTCAGGGACATGGTTTAGTGGTGGACTTGGCATGTAGGTTAATGGTGGGACTTGATGATAGAGGTGTTTTCCAACACAACCATTCTATGTTTCTATACTGGAGTGGACTGGGCAGCCCAGAAACACAGAATGGATTGCAAATATGTGTGCATGTTTTGAAAAATAGAAATGAAGAGTAAAATAAATTCTGGATATTCCCCCACACAAACACAGCTCCTTCCCTGCCTTTGCCTCCCACCACTTACATCTTGTGCCTTAGTCTACGTGAAAGCATCACAAAGTACAGTCTTAACCTGTGACAGATCAATGGGGAGAGTTCTGCCTTGTCTCTGCAGTGAGTATTTGGAAGTCTTGGGCTGAAAAGACTGTATTAAGAGGTAGTATAGTTATCAGACACAAATTTTCTATAGAAAAGATCTGTCATCTTCCTTTGCAGATGAGATAAAATGAGTTCAAAGTGCTTTCTCCTGGCAAAGCCAGACTTGAAACCACACAAAGGAATGAATTCTTTGACAGTGTGTGACAGATAGAAATCTCAACTATCGGATTTGAAAGGGACCCTTAATTCTTGGAGCTGCTGAATGCCAATGAGAAATATTAGGATCTTCTCTTGACCAACATGATTACTGCTATCAAATGAGAATATGTCAAACACCTTTCAACACACTGTTGTTAGTCAAGCTCTAAAAAGCCATCATTCACTGTTAACTGTCTTCTCAACTACCACTCTGCCTCAGTCAGACTCCTCCAGCCACAAACTCAGTGAGAAATTAACAGTGAAAAAAACTCCAACAGTTCTTAGCACTGTCAGCTTTCCAGCTCTTTTTCTCTCAAGCTCTCATGTTCCTGACCCATGTCAGAAAACCAAGAAGGAAGCTGCGACACAGTAATTAACAAAGACCAGAGGAGGTACCTTCGGGTTACTGGAACTGGATGGAGCATCTCTTAGTAAGGTCACCCTCAAATCCTATCACAAGACACCAGAAAGACGACATCACCACCTCCCTCTCCTCTTCCCTGTCATGACGAAGGTGTAGACAGCAATGAGGTCACACCTCTGTCTCCCCTCCTCTAAGCTGAACAAACCCAATATCCTCAGCCACTCCTCCTAAGTCATGCCCTTCAGTCCTTTCACCACCTTCGTTGCCCTCCTTTGAACACATGCTAATATTTTAATATTCTTATATTGTGGAGCCCAAAACTGCACACTGTACCAGAGGTGAAGTCATGCTAATGTTGAGTTATAGAATATTTTCTACAAAATTTGGGACAAATGTTTGCCTAACATAATAAAGTACTAGGGTCCCGCTTTTGTCTTTTATACAGAAAAGTTCATTTTAGCATGACACACAAAAAGCAGAAACCTAGTAAAAGAAGTGAAAACACTGGGGAAAACCAGACAGATTGAAAAAAAGTAAAATGCAAAGTCATATTTCCTATTTATGTCAATCCCAAAAGTGCCCCTTTGCCCTTAATAACTTTAGTAACTTGTGAATCTTAAATAAGCAATTTTGTTTCTTAAACAGCCCGTAACTAAAATAATTACCTAAAGACATGGCATAATTTTATATAATTTTCAAGTGTCTCTGGAGGAAGTTATGCAAAATTTAAAATATGTTCATTCTCCATTAGGTATGCAAGAAAAAAATTAGCAAAGTGTAACTTTTACAGTGTGATCTTTAGTTCTAAAAACTAAGAACAGTCAGCAAAACTGGAATGGCAAATCCATTTTGAATTGACTTTTTTATAGTCATAAGCCTGAGATTTTAACACTTTCAGAAGCATGGACTTCAGCGAGTCTTCAGTATTTTAGTCCTATGTATTCTCATTACCAGCTATTCTGTTTGGTTGGGTCATATATGGGCGTGTCACCATCCAATGGGCAAACGCTCACATTCGAAAAGGGCGTTCTTAGGGTGAACACAGAACTCGGCTTTCTCTGTTTTGGACTTGAAACCACAGCAAAATCAAGAAAACCTACAATGCTGCCAAGAAAATATGATCAATTTCAATCATTATTTATTGTCTAGAAAACTTTCTTACTTAGGAGGAGTCAGCAAAGGGTATTCCATGCCTATAATGTGGGTTAGATTGTCATCAGCCTTTATCAGAACCATGCTGGAGAAAATGGAATATGGAATAAAACTGTCCTTTCTTTTTATAAATGGACAAATTAAAAAATGAAAAAAAAAAACTTCTGGCGAAAGATAAACATAGAAGAGCAATTTCACATCAGGATGAAGTTATAGATGACCTCTAAAGTGGTTACCAATGCAAACTGAAGAAGAGATAGCACTCATAGGAGGAATTAATACCCATCTCCCTGCCCACTGGTGACCCCTCTTTAGAGCCTTGGGAAGCGAGGGCTGACTCTGCTGTTGTGGCTCTGAATCTGCCTGGTCTGATACTTTAAACAGGAAAAAACCAACCACTTCAAAAGGTGCCTTGCCAATCTGCCAAGAGTCTGGGCAGGGAAAAAATTTTCCCAAACCAATCACAGCAGGATTGACACCTGTTGGCCATTTATTGTTTCATTGTGGCTGTCACTAAGGGCTTAAAAAGCCTTGCTGCATTCACATTGAGTGAAGAGCGGCCACAAGCAGGTTTGTGCGTGTGGGCTGGTGGCTGCCCTGCTGCTCCCCATCCTTGGAGGTAGACACTGCTACCTGAGGGCTCCCTGGCTAGGGGCTTTCCTCCATCCTAGTAGTCCTGGGAGAAGATGCAGGGTGCCCCTGCAACAAGGCAGCACCTCCAGCCATACCAGAGGAGACAAGTGGGAGAAGAACCAGTGCCTGACTCACTCCTTTTCCACTTCTCCTTCTTACTGATGGCTTAGATAATTTCTTACAGTCTTTCCCTCAAAAAACTGGAGACAATGGCTCAAGTAAAGGAGCTTCCATTTGGATTGAAGCAGGGGATCCTGACTGTATGGTGAGCAGCAGCCTTTACTGCTATAATGGGTGGTGCTGAAGCATCGTAGCTTTCCTGCGCTCATGACTGAGCTGCATGTCTCAGTCAGCTGCTCCATGCAACTACTTAATTTATCAGCAGTTTGGCCTGGCAATTACTGTTGAATATCAAGCCAAAGAGTCTTGGCTTTCCCTTGATAGGACAAGCTAATTCCCTGTCCTGTCTGTTGAGGACTGCCTGTTCTGCTGTTTGGTATACAGAGGCAGAAATGATACCAGGTTGATCTCAATGGCCTTTGCGGTGCCTGCCTTGTGCTCAGAGCTGGAGCTCTCCGAAGCTCCGGTGTGTATGAAGAGCTGCTCAAGTTTGCTCTTCATACACCCTTATCATTTTTTCATGATTCAGCAAACCTACAGTGCCCAAACAGAAATAGACCGCTTCCTGGTTTCGTCCTGCAGTAGCTTTTGAGAACTCATATCACTCTGCATTATGATTCCCCACGTTTTTAAAAGCTAGGGAAGAGCTGGAAAAGGTATTGAATTCCTGAAGAACGTCCACTTGCCACAGATACTTCTTGCTAATTCTGCAGATGGTGTTCTTTCCTCTGAACAGTACATTAAAATAAGCTCTTGCTTATGTGAGGCTATTTAAAGATGCAGTAGTCCCTTCAAAAAGGGCAGTAATGAAGTCTTCTGTTTCCTTTCCAAATTCCAAATCAGTTAATGACATGTGCAAGGCACTGTGCAAAGCCCCATCAGTGGATGCTTGATTTCTGCTAATACCTTTTGTCTAAGCAAATTCCCTTTGTTGTTTCATCTGTGTGTGGCAGTCATCTTCAGTGCCTACCCTGGACTACTTGTGGGTGTACATCCTCTTTCACTGCTGCTCTGCTTTATTCCAAATGTGGCCTTGGGAAAAATGAAATGATTCTTGCACACGTAAAATCTTGATGAAAGATTTTATAATTGTATGTTAATTATTCATCACTAGTAGTATTACACATACTAATGTTTTCCTCAAATTATAGTGTACCCCACTGAGCCATAAACATGTTGAAGAGCTGTAGCTCCTTAAACAAACTTGGCACAGAACTCAAATGAATTTCACCAAAGAGGTAGGATCAAAATCAGGTTTTGTGAATATAGAATCACTTCATCACCTTGGGAAAAGTTTAGAGAAGGAAACAACAAAGAGTTCAGAAATCTGCATTGTTGATAGCTTATATATAGTGTGCCGTGAAGCCTTTGCATCAGACAGAGCGCAGTTCAGAGCCAGCCACTAAAGCACATTAGCATATGCACAGCACAGACATTGAGATCTCTACTGAGCCCAGGACCGCTTAACACCAGCTTCATGATTACCCTATAGGCTGTCCAGCCTGATTAATTTCAGACATCAACAAAAATAGTGACTGGAAATTCCTGCAGATAAATATATCTTTGCCTTGTAAAGCTGGTTTGGGTCTAAATACAAAGATGTCTGCACAACTGTGTGCAACAATCAACTACCAGCAGCAACCCTTAATGGCTCTGTTCAATGTAAACTGTGCACTTAGGAGTGATTGTGGTGTAATTATAGAAAAATACATTAACAAGTAAAGCTTTAAAGAAAAAAAGCACCCAAAATCAAACAGTAAGTTGGAAATGATGTTATGAAACTTAGGTAAAGTCAATACAAACTGCAGTCATTTTAAATAGGGATAGCAATAAAAAAGCACTGGCAGTAGGTTGTTATGAATGTGTTGGTGAATATTCTGCTCTTTTGTTGCTTTTTCTAAATTCTACCCACAGATGCAAATAAAAGAAAACAGGACTAAGTTCTAAAAAGGAATCTTCTGCAGTGGTAATCACAATAGACTAAATGACTGCCAGTTCTCAATTTCCAATAGGAGGCAGCTAGCAACTCTCCACTCAATACAGGGGTATTAATGCTGAAATTTTCCTTTCCTCTCAAGCCTGACAGAGCCCAGGGTCACTGTGAAACGATGGACTACAGGCAGTGAGCAGTGAGGTGAGAAAGGATGTTGGATGTTTTCCTGTTGCTAGATGGAAGTGTCCGTATGAGTAAATGCATGTGCATGCTTGTGTACCTACATGTGCATGGATATACTTTTTAGTCATCCTAATATCTTTATATCCAAGAGGAATCAGCAATTTCCCAAATCTGTGGCAGAAAAGGCAGAGCAGGAAGCTTCTGCCAGCCAGTGGGGAAGTCTTACCTAGAATTGCATGAACAGAATTGTTGTTCCTTTCACTGACGGCAACTGCAAAACACAATGATCACTGCAAGCAGGAGCAGAGTGCAGTCAGTTCAAAACCATTCAATGCTTTTTGGCTGTGGCACTGCACTAACGTGAAGAAAGTCTGAGGAGCTCATATTCAATTATTTAGATTTGTCTCATCTGTCTAGACTGAAGAACTAGGCAGGGTCGCAGAATTGTTATCTCGTGTCTCTCATGTCAGCAGACGACAGGATTTTTGTTACACAGGAAAATTGTAGATATGTACATCTTCTGTGATTTGATACTACACAGCCTGCCTGCGCTCTCCAGCAGTACATGAAATATGCAGCCCATGTCACCTTCTCAAAAGGCACGTCCCTGGCACTTCTTGTTTCTCAGGAAATAAGATGCTGTGAATCATTAAATCAGCACCAATCAGCCACCTATTACTGTGCAGAAAGGCTCACTCAACAAACATTCTTAATAAGAAATAACCACTAACAATGAGCACTGCATTAATTTCTACATTATCTAACACAGGCTACAGTACCAAAAAACCCCCATCTCCACTGCTACTGAAACATGACAATAATAAACAAGCATTAGAATAACATACAAAAAAGCTGTTTGTAATTGTATGTTTGGATCAATAATTGCACACACATTTAAGGGCCCTCAGAAATGGCAGCTCCCAGAGACATGAAGCATCCAGATACACATTGACTGACCATGTTTCATGTGAAATGCTTGGGATGGTACAGTGGCAGACAACTTTGTTGTTAAAAATGTAGCACCTTAGAGCACTTTACTCTCCAGTTTATGTAACTGGAAAACACAATTTTCCCACAGTATAACAGGTATTTGCAGGAGTAATTGTCAGTTGAAACAAGCACTTTCCTCCAGGCTTCCCATAATAAGTGAAGTCTGTAATGTTTTTTTTCTTTTCTTTACTGTTGGCTATTGGAGAAGTCAAGGACAAGCGAAGGCAAAAGAATTTCAGGTTTCTCAGGCTGTGTTGCAAACACTAATCACAACCTACTCTGGTCTGTACAAACACAAAGTTGCTGCACTGAACAGCTAGCCATATGGAAAATTTCTGTCTTTGACCAAGGAAAGAAGGAAGCTGTGCTCATCTTCCACTTCTGGGTCTTCTTCTGCCCTCTCTACTGTCTCGCTAAGGTGGACTCTTGCATCTCCCTTGAATTAGCACTCCGAGCAAGATGATGGGTTTATGCAGCTTTTTTGCACCTTCCTCTGAACTCCCAAACCTTTAACAACTCTTCAGTGCAGACACAAATGTTCCTTTGAATTTTGAGAGTCTCAGAGTTCACTTGACCTGCCATGTAATGGGGGTAGTGACTTATTTCTATAAGGATGGCATGAAAAGTTTGCTAGCACTCATTTTATTCACAAGCAACCTCCCTAGGTTCTGCAAATGTTTAAAGGGCTCAGGGATGCCCAGGACTCACTCAGGCAGCAGAAGAGCTGCCTCTGATACACAGCATCTGTATAGCCTGCCACATTTTGAAGCCTCAAAATTCAGCTGCATATCACATTGCTGTAATACCACTTGTATTGTCTACCTAGAGAATAAAGGATTTTTAGCTGGATTTCCCAAAGAAATGGGTGTATAGTAGTTTCTTTCTGCCTGTCAGTCCTCATCTAATAAAACTGGAATCCATTTAGCCAGTTTCAACCCTATTTGACAGAAAAAGATGTTATAGTGTATAGGGAAGAGGATTATATGCAATATACCCAAAGGACTTATTTTTTCACAGAAACTTTGTATATGCCTGCATTTGGGTTGAGAGCCAGCTCTTCAAGTATATCTGCTTGTTTAATACGCCACATATACGCTGCTTGCATGGTTGTCTAATGGATGTCATCTTTTTAATGTGTATTTACAGACAGTTTAAAATATGCACTGGGATCTTAATTTGGAATGAGAATGATAGTATGCAATTAAAATCTGAAATGAAATACAGCAAGAACATTGTAGGTTGTAATTGCAATTATTACCAGTAAAAAGATGACAGGCCTGAGATATGGTCTGTCTATCATTTTGTGAGTGAAAGTTCCTCAAGGAAAGAACTGCTATTTGTTATAAGGTTGTGCACTGACAGTAACAGCGGTCACCTTGATCCTCTCTACTAACATAATAAAGCTAAGTGGAAATGAGTTGAGTCGAGTTAAGGGAAGACAAAACCAGGCAGTATCACAGATGACCATGAGTGACACTAGAGTACTTTCCCAAGTTTTAGAAGATGGTGCCAGCACTGCATCTTTAGCGATCCCTGTGTGGTAAAAGTTAGTGACCTTTTAATGGTGACAGTTATATGAAATAGTTTGAATAATTACCCATGAAAAGATCCTTTTATATATCTTTACAGACATCCTGCAATGAGATGCTCTTTTGTGGCATTTTCATTTCCATTCTAAACCATATTAACGATTCACTGAGTTGGAGAATCAGATGGGGAGAAAAAAAATCCAAAACAATTTGCTGCTTTCAGTGCTATTGCCTGGAGGCTCTGCCTCAGAAGCAGCCAAGCACTCTCTGCAGTCATGATGGGTGAGGGCTCCTCACCATAAGCAGGAAATTTGGGGCACACTTCTCTCACAGTACCTTCTCCATTACAACTGCTCCCAGGCAGATAATGAGGAAAGAGCATTGGTAACAGCTGCAAAGAGCAGTAAACAAGCAGCAAACAAAACTGCTTAGGGAAATTATCATTTAGTGTCTTTGGCTTTATCACCTGCATCTGTAAGTTTGCAAATAATTGCTTTTACTTAATTCAGTATATAGCATACTGCAACAGAAAAAAAAAAATGAGGGAGGAAGGAGGTGATGAAAATTGGAGAGAAAGAGACTGTAACAAGCAAAAGAAGAGATCTTAAAGTTATAAAGCAGTCAAAAACATCAGACAGTTTTTTTGTTTTTGTTGTTGTTGTTGTTACAGCTGTTTTCTTTTTTCTAACAGATGTTAAAGTAAATATCTAAAGACTAAGAAATATCCTGGCCATATAGGAGAGGAATAGAAGCCTAATTTTATCTGTGTTCTTTTGCAAGAAATCACTGAGGTGATGGACTCACTCGTATTAATTTCATCAAAGTCTTCTGTATTATTATTAACCTGCAGGAAAGTTAAGCCTACATAGATCTAAACCTCCTTCACTCAAAAGACAGACCCCAAATCACTCCTTCTTTTCTGTTCAGCATTTTCCACAAGGTAGACAGAATAAAAAATACGTTTAGAGAATGGAAACAGGCTCCACAATACCCACACAGACCTCTACAGGATATGAAATGGACTTTAGAAGCATTTTATGCCATGTTCATTTATCTTGTCAGTGAAACTTAAAGCGGAGGTGATGACAACTGATAACAAATATCAATATTCATCTGCTCAGGGAAAAGTACCCTCAGATCATTATGAAACTGATGCTGAAACTTAGTTTTGTGAGATTCAGAGGTGGCATCCTCAGAAGACTTAGGGAGTCTCAATCAAACTTTATTTTTCTCTGAAGTTTGTTCATTGCTACAAATCATCAGTCAATTCTGTAAGATCTGTTGCAGATAGAGACAGTTCCACTGTGTTGAGAGTCCTGACGTAAAGCAGTGTAGGGCATCAAAAATACAAACTTAAAGAGCAATCAGGTAGTCATAGCTTTCCCAAGAGTTGAAATATAAAAAACACCCTGAGTGACAACAGTACTACAACATCAACTTCCGTTATACTTCAATGGACTAATTCTTGTGACAAAAAAAGAAGTGGGGTGGAAGAAGGGAAGGCAGATTTTTTTTTCCAAGGTCTAAGCAGTTATTGCAGAAAACATGAGAAGCACAGAGGCTGAGACCTCATAAAGAAATGAGCACCTTAGGTTCTTTCTTGACATTTTTTTCCTCCTGGTGAATATTTTCACAAATTCACTTGATCTGATACCTTCTGTCTTTAATTAAGGTGCTGGCAGGTATGGTTTTCTTGAATTCATGCCAGAGGATTTATTTTAATATCCTCCTTTCACGATAGGCTCATCTGGAGGAGCAGAAAAAATGATTCACCAGTTCCTGTGAGGGGGACATACATACTCCCTTAATAGTGTTGGAAATCCCTGTGAACCTGGGCAGAAGAGAAACATTCAGAAGACGTGACCCCTCTAAAATAATCAGTGTTCACTGTCTACGGTGGGCTCTGACCCCTTACTTGCAGTGAGCAGCAGTGAAGTCACTGAGTGGTCCCATGGAAGTTTGTGCTGCTGCAATTGCTGGTGCTGCTGCAATTGCTGGAGCTGAGGGAGATCACTTTGGAAGGTTTGAGACAAGAGAGCAGAACCTGTCTATAAGTCATGGTCCATATCCATCAGAAAGTCAGAAGTGGAAAAAAGCATCAGTCTAGACTGTTCCTACAACCAGCTACTCAACCAGGGCCAAATTTGCCACTGATGCATATTAAGAAAGTATTTATGAATAGCTCACAGAATAAGGTATCCCTCAGCATGAATACATGTATTGCAAACTGGCCACAAGCAGGGAAAAGTGCTGCTTGAACAGTATCCAGTGAATATGCTATTCAGCTGATCTGTATGGGTTTTGTTTAAAGAAAATCAACAAAAACTCCCCCTCTCTTCCCACTATTCAGATTGCTCTGCAGAAATGGTACAATATGTTCCTGCCATTGTAAGCAATCAGCAGTCCAACCCACGCTGACAGTACATCTGGGGCACAGCACATCCTACAATGAAGGGCTCCCAGTGCCCATGAACTCACTTTCAATGCTCTCTGTACCTGCTATTGATAGAAAGGACTCAGAGGAGATGCCTCCTCTCCCTCACCCACCTCTTTTTCCTTCATACCCTGCTCCACATTGGCCCTTTGATGAGATCACATAGTACTGATTTTTATTTTCACATTTTGACTGCTGCAGCATTTTTCTGCCACCCTCTCCTTGGCTCCAGCTCTATAGGGCATTTTTTTATCAGCCTGGTTTACCTTTGCAAGCTAAATGGAAGGCACTGATAGTGCACCCAGCTGGTGATGGGCAGAAAGAGGCAGACAAAGCCCAGCAGCACCAATTTTGTGCTCGAAGCCCCCAGACTGTCTCAGAACTCAAATACCTGCCTTTATCAGAAGCTGTGAAAGTTTGTCTTTAATTAAGTCCAACAAAGATATGTTGGGGCTCAGTAGGCTTGTGCTTTTGTTGCTAAGGTAAGAAGGTAAGGCATCACTCTATTCTGTTTGCTAAAACGAGGATACAGCATCAACTGTGTAATTAAGGGCTGAAAGGAGACAAAAATGAAATTGAATTAAACCTGACAGCATAATGCAAATAATCAATAGCTTTATTTGCTGCTTAATGATGATGATACTGTTCTCATTTCATTATATGTGAGTCACAACCAGCTTTTTGTTGGCTTATTTGTATTCTTTAGCAAGTAAACTGAGGCATACAATTTACAGCAGCAACCCCTCTAAAAAAAGCTTAAGAAAGTCATCAACTGGTCCTGAGCAGTGAAATGAATTTTCTTACCAGCACACTAGATTATTAAGACATGACATTCTTCTTCTTTTTCTTTATTCTAAATTTAGCAATAACATAATAAAGACTTCTTTTGTCTGACAGGACAGAAAACCCAAACATCCTCTAGCAGTGCATCTTGTGATCTGAGCCCTACAATGACCTGTTTCAGTTTTCACATATTTGGGATTACAGAGTAAATCCTAGATCACTCTGTCTCTGTGAAGTGACTCCAGCTTTTGGCAATGGTTGAACAACACTGTATTTTCTGCCTTTCCTTTTCATGGTCTCTCTACCAAAAATATCATGTAAAAGAAGCAGAAAGAGGATCAGAAGTGGGTGAGAAAAGAACTCCAAGGAGACAGCTGAGGAAGGAATGACTGTCACAAGACTGAAGGCATTGTAGGTGTTTTTTAAGCAAAGTGGGAATGGGAAACACTCTACTCATTCATTTTATTCTGAGGTCTTACAGAGTGCTTCAGCCTCAGAGAGGTTTAGTTATGGTGAATCTGGGAAAGGACATAGCTGTCTTTGGGTTCCAGTAGACTGCAGATGCAAGGAGGCATTGGCAAAATGAGAAATAGATACGGGGTAGCCAGTGACCAGTTTCTTTGTCTTTATTTCTCCTTTCCTTCTGATCTGTTGCTCACAGATCCTCTTTTTCCTCTGTCTGCCTCTCTGTTGGCCTGGGTCCCTTTTCCCCCGACATCTCAGTGAGGTCCCTGGGGGCTGTTCTTCTTACAACCCAGGTGTGCAAATTCAGCGGTGTAGAGGCCTCTGGGTACTTGGGATGCCCTGTGATTGCCCCAGGACTCAGATGAATGCCCAAAGGGGGGTGAAGGTGTGGGCACAACCACATCCATCCTGGGCTGAGCTGCTACAACGGGCAGGTGCCAGGGACCATTCTGGCACACATCCCACAGCAAGGACAGGGGATGCCAAGTGCAACTTCTGCTACTTAGCTTTGGCTGGAAGTGGCGGGTCTTTCTGATTGAAATACATTAGTTTACTTTTGCCAGAAAAGCTCTCTTTTCCCTCTCTTTTGTGCATCCTGCAGTGCCTGTGTCACCTTTGGACATTCCCGTTTCAGGGAAGCAGGGGGACTCATAATTACAGCCATTCTCCAGTTGCCTTTCCTTTACAGGTCTGCCCTTAGCTCTGGTCTCAATTACCAGGGATTGCATATTTTAATATTACTCTGAACTGCAGAAGTGAGGAGCTTTAAACAGCTCAACAGTCACATCACAGCTGAGGCCTAATATTGTTTTCCTCTAACCACAAGATCTTTGCTGTGGAGAGGTGTTGAGGTGGGCCTGACAATGGGGTGCCTGCACAGGACAGACAGATTTTCATAGCTTTTGTAGAACCTGCAGATTTCCTTGGGGATCTAATGAATTAAACATTAAGTCAACGTATGTTGCAGTAGATACAATTTCATGATTAAATTCAGGGAAAAAAAGTGAAAAGACATCTACACGTGAAGACCTCCAAGACCTCTATGTCCCACAGCATAACTGGGAGTGTTAAAATACAGTGTTCTCCTAGGAAGTTCTGCTACAGCAAAAATCACATTGTGCATGTCTATATTTATTATTTCGTGTGTGATTTTCTGCATAATGTACATTCAGCTTGAGAGTAAAGTGGATGTTTGTTTCCTGACTGCAGACCTTGCAAACCATACGTACACCTGGACCAGCAAAGCCTTTTACACAGCTACCAAGCACGAATGGCTAATTGGCAAAACTGCACTGCTGCTGGACCTCATGCAGTTCTGTTGGCCTCACTGAAATTAGTCAGGTTGTGACTAATAGCTCTCTCTAAACACTTCTGAGGATGATGCTTATGGTAGAATAGAAACCTCAGTTCCTGTCTGCCTATTTGCATCAAGTCTGCAGGACAAAATAAAGTGAAAAGTAACAGAAGAAACTCAGAGTTTTGTTAGACGCCCTGAGCAAGAAGATGCTCTTTTTATGTGGTAATTTTTTGCAGTAAAGTTACATACAAATGGAACAAAATCCCCCTCCTCCTCCTGTCTTTAGGCTGTTGAATGCCTTATTAGATGCTTTCCTCCTAGAGAAAGGAATCCCTGACAGAGGGCTATCAGGCTCTTGGAATGATAACTCAGGATCTTCCCTCCAAGTTCATGAGCCCTTTCCTCATACACAAGGCCAGGAAGGATTTCAAGGGAACTGCAAATTGAAGTATGTTGCCCAGTTCTTTCCATGATAGCTTCTGGGAATAAAAAAGGAAAGTGCTTTCTGAGCAAATGGTGCCCATTCCCTTCCATTGCCATGCATTCACTGTCTTCACGTTGCTCATGGCTTCACATTGCTCGTTCCTTATATGAAAGCAGAAAATGGGAGTAAGGGCATCATCCGTTTCTAAGGAGGCTGTGAAGATAAATACACCTAAAGCTTGTCAACAGCTTGGGTAACTGGAGATCAGAGAAGTGGAGACCACAGACCTCTGTGCTGTGTACCCAGAAGTTGATATTTCAGTGCTGGCACATGCCAATCTTTTACCACCTAGACAGGAATCTGACTCTTAAACAGCCAAGATTAAACAGCTTAACAGCTAGACTGTGTACTGAGTGTCATTGCATGTGTGGGTTATCTTTGGGCTTGTCTCTTCAACTTGTCAACAGGATGGATTATTTCTGAAGGTCTCTCTAGCCCTTCAAATCAAGATATTTTAAGTGGAGGCCCAGGGTCTGATTAAATAATATGCCAGGACTGTTTTTGCAGGGATTTCTGTTTTGCAAACTGTTTAAATTGCTTTAAATGCAATGGAAAGTAAAGATTACTTTTGTTTTGTTTTTCTTCTCTGAAACCTTAAATAAATGAAGAAAGAATTGCAGAATTGAAAGAACCTTTACATTCAAAACAAGAGGCTTGACTAGTTTTGAATAAATAATAACAATTTCCTGTGCTTGAAGATCCATTAAGTAAAATCAAATTGCAAGGTCCTGACTGTGATGAGATAGCTGCAGCGTGTTAATAGTCTTTGTCTGTACGTGAGTGGGAGCATGGAGAGGGAAAATGCTTTTATAGAAAATAAAGCAAACAGCACTGTTGTGTTTGCAAGGATGTTGGGAGTCTGCAGATGAGGGAGGTAAACAATTGCTTTTATTAATAGCAGCGGATCAATGCCACTAGATTAGCAGAAACTGAGAATAAAGCAAAAAACAAACATTTTTTTCTAGTCACACTCCTTCACCTCCACTGCTGAGCACAATCCCTAGCTATGAATGGAAGCAGTAACATACCCTGCCAAGTATGGGCTCAAATTTTGAGACCCCCCAAAAAATTCCCCCAGATTTAAAAACTAAACAGAAAGTAGCCATGTGCATACACTGAGGATGCTTTATGTACTGATGGAAGAGCAGATGAATGAGTGAATGGCTCAGAAAGTGCTCCTCTTTGTCACTCCACTTTTCTTCTGGGAAGAATAAACTAATCCAAACCAAGAGAGGTTTACTTACTGTCTTCTTGGCTAGGAAACAGCTCCAGCTGCTGCTTCACCTGTACTCATGGTGGGAGGCAGGAGGTGGGAAGCAGGAGCTACTCAAATTTGTTTCAGGCTGGAGCCAGAAAATTATCAGATCTGATGAAAAAGTAAAGGTGTGCAGGCAAAGACGTGCATCTGGGACTTTTGAAGGGGTTCAGGGAGCTAATTACCAGGCCAGCTAGGCTGATTAGTACTGAGTGTCGTTTCATGTGTGGGTTATCTTTGGGCTTGTCTCTTCAACTTCTCAACAGCTGACTAAATATGAGCCAGTGTGTGCCCAGGTGGCCAAGAAGGCCAATGGCATGCTGGCTTGTATCAAAAACAGTGGGGCCAGCAGGACCAAGGCAGTTATTGTACCCTGTACAGTGGGGTTTTATGAGCAGTAGCTGAGAGAGCTGGGGGTGTTTAGCCTGGAGAAAAGGAGGCCCAGGGGAGACCTTATTGATGCCCTAGGTTTTAACCTTTATATTTTTCAAATTCTGTATTGCTTGGTGTGTGACTCTGAAGTTTCTTGTAGCCTGTTAATTTCTGCTCTCATGCTAGGTAGACATAACAAAGCCTCTCCGGCCCTGCTTTCCAAGGACACCAAGAGTGTCCTAGGCCAAAAGTGTAAACCAAAGAGCCTCTAAAGGCGGGGGTAAGCTGTGGGGAAAACTGAAGCTTCAATTGGAGAATTAACCCTGCTATGCAAATGTACCAGACCTATAAAAGGGTGAAGAACTCGTGACCTGGGGTCCATCTTAGGGTCCATTTTGAGAACAGCTTCAGGCTCCCCAAGGGGTACCTTTAAAGGCCTTTCAAATGAACACCTCTTTTAATCCTTTACTCCTGTCTAGTTTGTTTCTAGGAGGCCTCTTAAGGCATCATTATCACTCTCTACAACTGCCTGAAAGGAGGGTGTAGACAGATGGGGGTCAACTTCTTAGAGGTAACAAGTGACAGGACAAGATGAAATGGCCTCAAGCTGCACCACGGGAGGTTTGGATTGGATATTAGGAAAAATATCTTCATGGAAAGGGTTGTCAAAGATTGGAGCAGGCTGCCCAGGGAGGTGGTGGAGTGATCATCCCTGGAGGTATTTAAAAGATGCACATATGTGGCACTTAGAGACAGGGTTTAGTGGCGGACTTGGCAGTGCTGGGTTAATACTCAGACTTGATGATCTTAGAGGCCTTTTCCAATAGAATAGATTCTGTGATTCATCAGTGTTGGAGAGCTGTAACCTCCACAGGCTACAAAAGTCTGTATGAACCCCTGTCCTGCCAGCATGTCAGTATAAAAGCTTCCATATAAAAAGGAAAACCAGAGTTATTTACATAGGCAGTTTAATGTGAATACAGCCATGGCTATACCAGAAGTTTTGCCCATTTACCTGAGAAAGGTAAATGCTTCTCATACTTCTCATGGCTTACACAGTTTTGTTATTTGGAAGGCAAAGGTGCAATTTAGCATCTTTTCTTTACAAATATTTGAAAAGTTCTCTATATAAAATTAGTAATAAAAATCAAATTTGGAATTTATAAAAAAAATAAATGAATAGTGTAACTTCTGAAAATTTTAGTTCAAGATATTAAACTAATAATTACCAAATTATTCTCTTGACAGTTCCTTCATTATATTTTGAATATTTGTTTTTTAATGTCAGCATCTAAATGAGATTAACATATCTGAGAATTTCCATTTATTGTTGTATATTTATCACTGCAATATCAGTGATAAAACCTTAGCTCCTATCTGGGTCAAAACACTGACTTAATGATTTGATACATTTCTGTAGTTTATCTTTCCTAGAAGATCAATAGTCCTCAGTTCCTGAGGGAAGTTAACTAGTTAGATCACACATTTCCACAAGACTATTGCCGTCTTCTGTGAAAACTGCAAAAGGGTCTCTGTTTTGCAAATCTACACACAACCAAAGTTTTCAATACTTCTAAATGTTATCACGCAGTTTTCAGTCACAGAGAATTCAGTCTTCAGCATGGGATGTTACGACTAGATGATTTGCTATTGTAAGAAATAATGAAAGCTAAATCACACTTAACAAATGAATAACAAGAGCTCTTTCCCATTATCCTCTATATTATCCTGGTCATGTGGTACATTACAAAATTCAGTCATTCAAAATGGGTATCCAATTTCTTATTTTACACTGAACATAATTTGAGAGAGGAAAAGTAAGGTACACACTTTATTTGGGTTAATCATCTGTACATGCCTTGGGGGAAATTGCAACTTGCAGCTCTAGGGAAAAAACTGAGAGGTTTTAATGGATCATGCACACCAAACAAGATTCAAAAATATCCTGCAGATACAAGAAAAGGAAGAACCATAGCAGGATGTATGAACAGGAAAAAAGCAAGACATCTGCACTTGGCACTGAAGAGGCTTCATGGGGGGCTGCATTCAGATTTAGGCACCATGCCTCAACCAGTGTGTGGCTCAGCTGGAGGGAGGGCAGAGGTAAGCACTGAGGCAGATCAGAGGTCTGGAAAACATGACTTCAGAGGAAAGTCTGCAGTTAATTAGCCTGAAGAAGAAAGTACTAAGGAGGCAACATCGCAACAGTCATCACACACATAAAAGTATGATGTGAAGCAGAAAGGCAAAGTGCACTGTCCGTGCGCACAGTGGATGCCCGACACAGGAGGCTTCCCTGCCTGCAAGGGAGGATTGGACAAAATGTGACCTTGCAAGGACAAGGCTTATCAGCCACTGCAGGAGGGTGCATGGGGAGGCTCTGGCACCTCCATTCCTGGCCATGTTTAAAACCAGGCCAAACTGGAGGTGTAATTGATCCTGTGTTCAGGCATGACTGGCCTCGTACAAATGCTGCTAGGCCAGCGCAGAGCACTGACATCTCTGTCCCAGGCTCTCACCTCTGCCAGTGGTTGGCAATAGAGGTTTCAAAGGATGTGCAAAAACTGCGTAACACAATAGTGGAACAAACTAGATGTCAAAAAACATGTTAGTATTTAGCTTCCTCTTGGAAGAATATGGCTTCATGACACATTGTCTTTTTAAGCTGACCCAGGGTAACTATAGACATTTTCAATGTACATACACTTTAACATTTTTTACTAGACAATTTGCCTCAGTGATAGATAGTGGCAGTGAATTCCATATTTAACTGTGCTTTTGGGTAAAAGTATATCCCATCTTAGCAGTTGGTTATGAGTTATAAAGAAAAGGTAATTAGGAGTTCCCAAGTTGCCTCCTCTACATTATTCATTACTCAGTGTACCTCTATCATGCTCCATGTTATTTATTTAATCTCCGGGCTAAGGAGGTTCAAGATTTTCACTATCTTTTCATATGGAAGACTTTTTGTGTCTGTAGTAATTTCCATCAGTGGTCCCTGAATCAACTCTGCTGAGCAGCATATGCAAATCTCTTTTTTTCTGACTGAAGCAAGGGAAGAAAATGCATGAATATTTTTGGTTTTTTTGGGGGGGAGGGAGGGACGATTTTATGTTCATATTTGTTTTCAGAAAAGTTTTTGCATGGCTGATTTTCCACAGATTTCAAAATATATGGCTACAGTGGAGGAATTACAGACAGTTCTGCAAGTTTGTTCTGAACTTGGGAAGCAGTATGTGCAAGGCATATTGATTTCTTTGTCTGTATTGATCCTTCTTCATTACTTAAGTCTCAAGCCATAAAATCTGATGGTTAGAAAAAATTCTGATAACCTATATTTAGCTTATTAGAATTCTGTTACAGGTGGCATGTGTTCTTCCATTTTAAAAGAGTAGCAAAAAGCTGAATTCAAAACTATTCTCTAGTAAAATTAAAAGTTAATTTAATTAAATATAAAGAAATACAAACCAATATGCTAAGTACTGTATGGTCTGTTCTGCTTGTTCACTGTGTATGAATGGGACTCTTATATTTCCTGTCCTTGTACTCTGTTTTTTAAGAACTGTGCAGATTTCTCAACCACTATGTGGTGCATGATAATTTGCACTTTTGCTTCAATGCTGCACTTCTGCTCCAAAGCAAATTGCTAGCACGAGTACAGCCTTGACTCCTAATAGGCAGACAGAGGCTGAGAAGACACGACTGCACCCTAAACTCAATGCCAGCCCCATACCCTTGCTAGAAGAGCTGACTGGCAATGTAAGAAGTACAAAACTGACCCCATCAGCAGAAGTAATAGTGACAAGGGGGCTTGATAACATCAAGGAGGTGAGGAAGGTTCCCTCAGGCAGAATGTCATAAGGGCATCTTCAGGGAGAAAGTGAATCTCAAGGTTCCTTAGAGCATAGTTATGTCTCTGAGGGGTATGAAACCATGCCTTATGAGGTAACAAATCAGGGCATTTAAAAAATGACAATGTTACCGTTGTTAAAAGCAATCAGCTGGGCATACTCACTTTGTCTGCCTGCAGGTCTTCCTGTCACAGAGTTATAGCATAAAAGATGACATTTTGTTCGAACTTTTTACTGATTTGCATTACGGTTAGAGGTAGACACAGAATTCTAATATCATCTACGGGTTGCCTGGCATTTGAGGGCTTATGTCAGATCTTTTGGGTTATATGAATATTTTCTTTGATGTAATGATATTTTCTATTCTTACAAGATCTATTTAAAAGACAAAGGAAAATCTCTCTTCAAAATGTGTAGTTAATGAAACAGCAGTCTGTGTCACCTAATGCATTGTGCATTTCATAAATATATATTACAAGTTAGGACAGCCAGCTTTCCCATGCTCATCTCAGTCTAATTCTTTGAGATCTTCTGGGTCATGTTAGTTTTATTTGAGAAATACAGGCATAGTGTTGCAGCTGATATGCCTTTTGGATATTATATTAAAGCAGATAATCCATAAAGAGAGCAGATGGACTCAGAGCTCCCAGCCTTTGAGTACTAGAAGTATACAAGTATTAATTTTATTTATTTGATAATTCATGCATCAAACTACAGTTTAGAATAGACTCATGTATCACTGGCTGCTCCTTCTAAGCCTCTATAGACCTATTATGACTGTGTCCATGCTGGACTGCAACTTCTGAATATTCAGATCTGATAGGGCTGTTTTTCTTCACTTTATGTTGTTTTATACAGTAATAGAACCAGAAACTACTTTTTTCCCCCTCCCTAAGGTAACATGAATTCAAGTCAGCCTGTTGCACAACATTTATCATAAGAGTCAGCAAAAGTCATGGAGAACACAAGGTGTCCTACTGGTAAGGCCAGCAAGTCTGCTGAAGTCTGAGCAGCAGGCACAAGAACATGAGACCTTGAGAGATCGAGGGTATGGAACCAAAGTGCTGAGAAATAAGCTAACAAAATAAAGAGAGGACATGCTACTCCACCTACCATTTCCATTGGGAGAGCTCTTTTTGGAAAGCTGATTGGAAGAAAGTATAGTGAGTATAATACAAATAAGCAGACAGTGGTGTGTGTGATGGGGACACCTCCTCTGATCAGACAATGCACCCTAACACTGTGGGACTTTCCCTGTTCCTGGAAAATTATAAGAATGAACCAAGCAACCATCAGGGGGATTTGGAGGACATCAGCAGGTATTTTGTTTCAGAACTACTTCTGGCCAAGATCTATTGTGCAATGAATGAATGCCTAGTTCTTTCATTTCTTTTTATGCCATTTTCTATCTCTATCCTTATTTGTCCCTTTTCTATACGATTTTTTTCTTTTCCTACACTATTTTTTTCTTTGTGTGTGATTTGGATGTTCTTATATACATTTGTGTGCTTTTTGATGTGTCTGTCTTTTTTGTGTGAATCTGATCTGCTTGACTAAGGTGGCAGCTTTTGTTGCTACATTGAGCATACCATCAAAAAGGGAGCTACCAGCAAGTCAGCCCAACACCAATACAAAGACTGAATGGGCTAAGAAGACTTGATGTGGTGCCTGCTGTTCTCTAGAAGCACTCATGCAAGTGAGAGCCAGTCTCAGAGTCCAAAGCCTAATTTTTCTCTTTGATGCTCTTTGCTCCTTATTTGGTGCACATTTTGTCCTTCAGGGAACCAAGATGTGACAAACCAGCTGCAACCCAGCTCAAATGACATTTTTCTTCTTTAACAAGAGCAATTACTATAACCTCTAATATCAGTCAAATGGTTGCCAAATGGTTTCTCTACAGCTAAAGTCTAAGGAAATATGGCATATTGCTAAAAAAGAAGTTACTTCAGTGTTTATATGTCAGAGGCATTAATCTTCTTCTTTTCTTATTCTGCATATTTAATAAAGGATGATAGATTTTTAAGCTAGTTGTTTACCAGGGTATTAAGCAGATTGAGTTTTCTCTGTCAAAACCATAAACGTATTGAACTGTCTAATGCTCTGAAGCGACAAGGTTGTGTTAACACCCCTAAACCCATTGAAACCAACACAGAATTCAGCTGTTCTTCCCTTCATTCCACTCTGTGTCCCAGGAAGCACAGAGGCTATTTCCAAGCCAGATTTATCCCTGTGCTCACGCCTAGATAATTTTCCCCATCTCCCTTCAGATTGCATCTAAGTTATGTTTTCCCACTGGTTGACTGAGTATCACTATCCTTCTGTCCTGCAAAGCAGGCTTTGGACATGACACCAAGGCTACTCCTCCTCACAGCTCCCAGGCAGAGCTTCCAGTGGCTGCCTGTTCTTCCAGAGGGATGGAGGTCATGTCTGTAGAAGTCCAGCCTATTGGCTCATTCCTGGACCACACTTCTCTCGCTTTTCTGGCTTCACCTGGGAGGCCTGCCTTTGATGCTGTAAAACCAACTCCACATCACCTTCAACACAGGAAACTTAAACTCAAAAAAAGGCCATGCCTGCACCCTGGATGATCTGAGCTGCTCCTGTGTGATAATGTGCCAAGGTGGGTGCACAATGGTTCAGTGCAGGAGCTCTGGGCACAGAACAGGTGCATACGGTACTGCACTGCTGCATCCACTGGGAAGGGAGCTGCATGGGAACAGCAGCTACTAATCCAGAGACTTTGTACTGCTTCTGAAAACATTCAGGCTGTGCTAATATTGGAGCTTTGAGTATGCCCTGATAAAGTTAGCTCTGGATTTGAGCTGTTAGGTTATCTTAACCTTTAGTAAATTAAATAATGGTGCCTGGGCAGTGCATGGTGGTAATCTGTCTTTCAACACTGTCAGAATAGTCCCCAGTCTCATGGAATGTTTCATGCCTACTGGTCTCAGTGTCAGACAGCAGCCCTGGGCATGTTTAATTAACTAGGATAGATGCAACCTCAGGCTGCTTTTATCATCTGCTCAGATGCTGACTGGCTGCATTTCTCGCTCTCAGACCTGATTCTCCTATTGCTGGGCACCTGAGTATTTTCACTGGCATACAGCTGCTGTCCCTCGTAGGACAAAACCCAGCCAGCAGTACTAAACTGACCATAATTTGCAAACTGATAGAAATAATTACGCAAATATGACATAGAAAATTACATATTCCATAGGAGTATGTGGATCTGTGTCTGTGTAGTGTCTTCTGAAACTCCCTAAACTCTCAATAAACCCATGCAATCATCTTCTGTTAGCTACAGTTTTGTTAAAGTACAACTTTAAATAAAATGCGTCAGATATTGTAAACCTGAGCTTATGCAGATATTAAACCCACTTGTTTTTCACAGATGATGTTTACAGGTATATATAGCCAATCAGTTCTTAATGTGAAGTGATAATACTTCTGTGTGCATTTAATGGTTCTGAAATGAAAGCAGCTAATATGTGTGCTCTAGCCAACACTCATGTTTACAACTTAGAAATTTTAATTTGAAGAGAACAACAAAAAAGCTCATCTACATAATTAACTAATGTTACACAATGTTTCATTTTGGAGAACGAAACAATTTTTAAATTACAGGAATCTTGAAAATAGCCCAAACTAACTAATGTCTATTTTCACACATTATAACCAACCTGAGAAGAAATTTACCTGAACTTTTTTTCTTTGGATTGCAATGTATTAACAGCATATGCAAAATTAGCACTCTCTGAAGGACAGGAAATAACGGGCGCAAGGAGACATTCTACTACAAAGCATCAACAACACTGCAAGCAGTTGTCTGACAATAACTTAACCTTTTTTCTTTTAATACTCATTAAAAATACCAGATCAGTAATAACAGAAGCAGAGCACTTCTGGCTCTATCTAAACAATGAAACCAAAGGCTTTCCCTGTATTCCACAAAAACACATTACCTGTGCATCCAATTGCAAAGCTGTTTGCAACCATTCAGTACGTTTTCTCTAAGACTACAAAGAAGGTCATGCTAGCTGAAAAACTGGGGGGTTTGTTCTACTGTGATATAAAAAAGCAGCTACAAAATATTAAGTCTTCCTGAGTGGGTTTCTTCAACAGCCAAAACAAAACAAAAAGGAACTACTTCAAGCCATGTTTGTTTTCCTGCTCCTCACCACTGAAATGGACAAAAATTAATCAAAACATCCCCATTTCACCCTTCCTCCTCCCATTCTTTTCACTTTCACTGAAGAGAGATTTCAGTGCTTTGTGAACTTTTTGGAGGAAAAAGAAAAGTAATCAATAAAAATTAAAGCTTTAAAAGTAAACTTTGGAGCATTCTACATGTACTTGAAGAAGTAGGAAAATGGCCTTCAAATCTCTCCTTTGAAACAGGGAAAGAAGAGGCATCTCAGATTGGGCTTCCAAAGCTAGAGGGTCATAAGAAATTTGGTTACACATTGCTTTTAATCTCTCATACTTATTTGATGCCACTTCGCATAAATAATTAAGCGTCCATGAAAATAAAAAAGAAAGGAGAGGGACTTTATAGCTCTGCAGTTAGGATACTCACCTGAGAATATGGGAACTTGCTTTCAATTTCCACTCAAAATGATATTTGTCTGTTTCACACAGTGGAGCAACAATGCTGGGATGCAGAGCAAAGATGCTGCTGCCTGAAATATCCAGTACCCTTTTTCAGGGTTCAGAGAATGCAGGCTTTCACATGGAGGAGAGAATTGACTGAGATTGCTGGGATCCTCTTAGTGGGCAGCAGTTACAGACCTCCTTCCCTTTTAGCTAACACACTGCCACATCCCATTTCTGTCCAGCCAAGCTGTTCTACAGATACAGCCTAGATTCACAGTTATGTCTGGAAATGACATATTTTGGAAAATCATTATTTTATACATTTAAATATACAGCCAGCCAAATAGATAGATTTTCACCCTAATTTTCACCAATCATTTTTGAAGACAGACAAAATTATGTTTCTGAGGTTGGCTGGTTTTATATATTATATTCAGCACAGGCTAATAATTTGCCATTTTCTTAGTCATAGAGAAGACTTGGTTAAACTTTAAGGAGCAGTTGTATGTGCAGAGACTTACTTTTAAACTGCTGACACACTGAAAACTGCGAAAGCACCAGTAAAAAAAAAAATTAGCATTTCTCAATATAGGTCTCTAAAACACACACACAGTTTAAAATAAATTGACTGAACATTTAAACCTGCTTAATTTTGGAATCAATTCCACGTTTGAAATAATCTACTAGTTGAAACAGCTGAAGCATAAAATGTATTTGAAACTGAACAAGTTTAAATATTGAATCAATTTTGACATAAATGTGTTTGCATATTAAGGCATTAAAAATGAATCCATTTTAAATACTAAGCTGATGAGAGAAAAAGCTGTGCTAGGGAAAAAAGATTAAGGATGACCACTAAAATTACATCACATTCAAATATTAGAAAATCCTACAGTTTGTTATTTAATCTTAGAGAAACAGTTACAGTTAAAAGAAAAAGAAAAATCCACTAAGCCTTGGAATGTAAAAGAGTGAGTAAGGCATTTGAGAGCACTGAGTGATGATGGGTGAAGAGTTTCTTACTCAGATTTTACTCAGTGTTTACCTGATTTCAAGGGCCACCCTACAAAATCCTCTTCCATTTGCAGCTCTACTTTGTTTTTTTAACTTCCCAAGAGAGTGAAGGAAGGGCCCACAAACCCCAGCAATGCCACTGTACTCACAAGCCTTAATCTTTTGCTATGGGTTAACTGTAATTGATTGGGACTCAAAACGTGGCTTTCTTCATGTAATCAAACACACCACATCCACCTCTCCGCAGCCTGCTGCAGGCTGAGGGGAAATTGCCTGTGCCTTGCACCATGCTTTCCAAGTAAAGAATAAACTACAAGTCATGGAATGGTCTTGGTTCTCCTTTGGCTATACCTGTGTGCGCAGGATGCACTCTGGGGCATATGGGAAGGAGGAGAAAAGGGAAGCAACAGTAGAGTAGAAAGTTCCGCAGGTGAAAGGAAAATTAAGGCAGTGGGGAAAATGTGATCAGGCAAAAAATCCCCAACTTACATGCTACCATAAGCAATTTCTTTAGTTAAGAAGTCAGGCTAAATCAGGGCCCACTGCCTTGGCCCAATCCAGCTGCAGGAGGCTGGTAAAACTGGCATGAGGGAACGTGTCTTACGGCTTGCCAGCTTAGCACTGCTGCTAGAAGCAGCAGCAGGTTCAGTAGCTCAGCCGACATTTTTCACCTGAATTCAGATGACTGAATATTGCCAGATTTCATGCTGTTTAGTCAATTACTCACTTGGGCTGCTCATCCTCGGTTGGGAAAGCTGCACTCACCTTGCTCTGCATGCTGCTCTTTACATTCTGCCTCCAATGTTAATTCCACAGCCAGAGGGAGATGACTATTGCTTAACCATTTCACCTCTGAAACTGCCTCTTTCTCCATGTCACTGCTCAGTGCTGTTTCTGCCGCAGAGAGGAGCAGAGTTTAAATAGGTGTTCTGGGTGAGGAGTATGCTCAACAGGCAGCAACAGAGTCTCTGGAAAACACCCTATAACCATGAGCTAACAGCGCTAAACCCTCAATGTGGCAAGTTTTGGTGCTCACCAGGTCTCTTGAGACCTGCTTGTCATACACCACCACAACGTCTCTCCTTGCCCTAGGTAGAAGAAGGCAGAATTTTTGTAAAGATGAGTGAATCAAGGGTCTGGAGCCTTGCATATCTGGAATGCTCAGGTCCACATTCACCAAGATAATTATTACTGCCAATACTAGCAGTCTGTGGGCTAAATCATCCCTTGAGAAGAAGGATCTCTGGAATGGAGTCTGCTTGCTGTTGAAGTTTCAGAGATGATGGCAATTTTAGTTCTTTGTGCTCTCTGTGTGGAAATCTCAAAGATGTTATTTTTTACCAGAATTTTATTTTAATAATTGAAAAGTTTATGTGTGACAGGAGCTGTTGTCTGACAATGTGAATTCGAAGACCATTAGGCTGTGATTATTAAAAGATAATGCGAAGGAAGTGTAGCTGTATTTGTGCAATGCACATCAAACCATAGTCTTCAGAGAAAAGAAAACAATGATGTTTGATGGAAGGAGATATAGAATCAGCTTCCTGCCCGCAACTGTGGAATTCCTCACTGTGAGAGCAAGGCACACCCATCCTGTCACTCCTATCTGTATTTTAGGTATTTGTCTGAATATTTTAAATAATAAATATTAGAACCTGAATATACAGTGTTTTTAACTACACTTCATCTTCACCTCTATAGATTCTCCTCTTGGTCATGAAAATGGCACCATTTTACTCTGTGACATGTTACAGATTAGGCTGACTGGAGTTTACTCATTTTTATTTGGTTTAGGGTCACAGAGAGATAAATATTAAGGAGTGGGAACAGGAAATCAATAATTTTATAAACTGCTTTTTAGTCTTTTTTTGTTTAAATGACCTGTGATCCATGAAAATGGATGATCCATGTGGTTGTTTCCAAACTCTTATGAATGCATTTGCATCACTTGACACAAGAGCAACTCACGGAAAGGCTGCATGGCCCTGGGTGCGCAGGAGCACAGGAAGTCCGGAGGGCAGTGAGATCTGCTTTGCACCACAGAGAGCAGATGCAGGTGCTTTGCACATGCTAAAGAAAACTCTTTCAGAGGACTCTACTGTTTCTTTCTGAGAAAAAGGACCTCCTGAACCACACCCTGGTGAACCATAACTCTCCATATGCTTCTGTGAGAGAAGCCCCAAACAGGGCTCATCTTGGTGATGTAAAGCAATATCCTTTATTCTTTCAAGGGTGAGGTGGGGGTTATCATTAACCTTACTGGTGGTAAAATCTAATGCAGCATTTTTGTCAGCCCCAGCTGTGAGGACTGGCTCTGTTGGACGCCTCCCCAGCAGCTCTGGAGTGCAAGACCACCTCCTTCTGCATGACTTTCTTTAATTTCCTTCATTCATTTGCTGACAACCTTTCCTTCATCCTTTGTCACACGTGAAACATTTTCTGCATAAATGGAGTGAAAGAACTTGATCCCACTTCTTCCTATCTCAGACTGAATAGGTTAAATTGCCATGGTTACCTCTCCTGTGCTGCTAGGCCTTGAAATACATCTCTATTTCACTTTAACTTTCCAAGCTCAAAGCTGAGCTCTAGACAAATTTAGGAAGACTTTTCATTAGGATATTAGCTCCCCTCCCAGAAGTCCCCTTTTGGGTTTTGCTCATGCCTCCAGCTTCCTTCTGTGCCTGCTTAAACCAACAGTTGCAGCAAACCTCCAAATCAACAGCCTTGTCAGGATGAATAATCTAAAATTAATGTGCACTTGTCGACATGCATTACTGTTCCTGACAGAGACGCGTTGCCTGTGCTGGCTACAAACCGACAATCCTTCAGAAGAAGTTTGCTCACTGCAGACCGAGGGCTGATGGAGAGCCGGGATAGGGCTGGGAGTTGGATTTCAGATGATAAGTACAATGGCTCCTGACATATAAGACTCAGAGTGAATTCACCAAAGACCAGGCTGCTTACTTTTTTTCCTGCTGTTTGCTTTATTCTCACTGGTGATGGTTATCGCATTTATACAGCACCCCCTGAGAAATCATCTAGATGGGTTTTGAACATCTTGTTTTTACCACCCTCAATTTCAAGTTGTGGAGCAGAAGCGTGAATAATCCAGCACACCACCACTGATACATTACAAATGCATATTTTAACTTTGTGCCTGGTGCTCCCACTCCTACCTCTTTTTTTTTTCCCTATCCTTAGCTCTTGCAAGCCTTTCTTGACAGCCAAGTGTGCACTTTTGCAGTGCTGTGGGCAAGCTGCAGCAAGAGATGGGGGCTTTGGACCCAGAGAAATGCCATTTGTGAGACCAGTTTAGGGTTACAATGGTTAGCACTGCATCTGCTGAAGTAGTGCTGAACCATTTTCAGTTCAGCCTGAAATGAAAACAACAAAATAAAATACTGGTCTGATTTTTTTTTTTTTATTATTTTGCCCTTTTTTACACAGCTCAGTAATCAGCATTCAGCATATTGCTGCATTTTTAAAGTTAACTGTTACGGAATTAATGAATTCTTCTTCATGAATACCAAAGGACTTGGTCTTTTGCAATTTAATAGGTAACAGAGTCGCTTTAAATAAACTGTCGCTTAGCTTTCATATGTCAACACAGTTGTAAGAAAATTGAGAAAGGCTTTTATTTTTGGTTTTGCTTAAACTTCGTCACTCCCTCACACTCTCTGCTTAGCCACAGCTTTGGCTGCATTCCTTTGTCTTCCAAATCTTTTCATTCCAGGAAGACTTGGCAATAGTGGAGTGGTAGCTCACATGAGGATGAGCTTGTGGGGGGACACAGAGCACTTTTGGAAGCCCAGAGGCAAACAGTGTGCCCTGTTGGTGGGATGTATATGGGGAGAGAGCACTGCCCATGCCGAAGGCAGCTGCAGCCTGGCTGCTTTGCTCCCTTTGACCGAAGACAGCCCTGGGTGCACAGGCTCACCCCACCAGCACCCTGCTCCTCCCAAATCAGGGCTAAGCCCACACCCTTTGAGACAGAGGTGACTTGCGGGGGCCTGAGTGCTGCAGCCCTCTTCTCCATACCTTACACCAGCTCCCACCTGGCTCTCATTCCCTGGCAAGGCCACCATGGGGAGGAAAATGGCCTTTCTGTCCTCCGTGCTGTCATGCACCAGGGAGGAGACGCAGATGCTGACATTTTAGTGTCTGACTTCCTGGCTGCTCAAGGCACTGCAGCTTTTGCCTTGGGAAATACTGGCCAACTGCCTTGATCTGGCCGGATGGATCCTCGGCTGGGAAAAGCCTGCCCCCAGGAAAGGCTGTTCTTTCCTGATGCTCCCCTGAGATGATCTGGCAGTCTGCCTGCCCACTCCTGTGCCCATCCAGCCACTAGCAGGCTGGAAGCACATCTCTCTGGCTGGCTGCTCTTGGGATGGCAGCAGGGGCAAGATGTTAGAGAGGCAGCTCCTAGCAGTCAGAGAGGAGCAGCCTGATCCTTGGGAAAGTGCAGCCTGCCTGCAGGGAGAGATGTGACTGAGGGATGAACGGAAAGAGTGAGCAGAGAGAGACTGCAGAGGCTGGGGCAAAGGGTGGAAACATCACAGGGTAGTGATGGTATGTGAACAGCTTTGTAGGCAGGAGGAGCATCCCCTGATGCCTCCACTGATGCTCTTCCCAAGGGATGATTCTGGGTAATTTCTGGGAAATTGTAAATTACTTTTCATTATTGTTTTCCCCTACTCTCTTTCCACTTTCCTAAGAAAATTACCTAGAATTTACTAAGCTGCACAAACAGCTAGTTGGCAGCTTTCAGCATATTTGGAAAAACATTTCCTTGGCAGAACAGCACACAGGTTTGTAACTCTGAGGTGACATTGCAGTAATACACCAAGGGGCTCCGACTAGCATCCCAGCAGATTAAACAAGAAAGAGTAACCATCAGTGTCTTCTCCAAGGGTCTTATTGCCTTAGAAATACATGTTCCTGGCTAGTACTGAAGAACAAACAGCAGCCCTTGGCTAATGATGTGTGGCCCATCTATTCATCCTTTGCTGACTACCAACAAAACCGAGGTTTGGATGTGACGCAAGCTGAGCTCTGGATGTGAAGCATGCCAGTCTTTGCTCTTGCTTTGGGACTCTTGTCTATCCAGGGAGAAGCATTCTGAAGGAGATCTGAGTTTGAGCTAGGAGAGTTTTAGGGGTTGGAGCAATGAGAGATCATGTGTGGGGGAACCAAGAGCAAGCCATGAAACTGCAGGAATTAGCTCCCATTATATAGTGAAGTTTAATGGCCAGGCACACCCATTTCTATTGTGAATGTTCCCACAAAAGCCTGGAAAGTTGAAAGCTACCAACATTTTAATTGTAAAATGATCATACTTGTGCACTCAGATGAACTTTAAGGTTTCAGTGGAGGGATGACACAGAGGCAACAAAGTTCAGGGAGCCATGTTTATGTGAAAAGGGAAAAGGGTCAATTTAAACCTGGGTGGGGTCTGAGTGCTGGCTTGATGGGCCCTCTGAGCCTGCAAATCATTGTCTCCAGCACCCAGTTAACACTGGGCTGGAAAAAGGCTCTGGGCTGCTGTAGGCTCATATGTTTCTCCGCACTCCCTATCTGTTCACTGCCCTGCAGGTCCTGAGAACAAGCAAAAGTGGAGAACAAAATAAAAGTAGTCCCTGACAATTATTTTCCATGGAGAGTATCAGGCTCTTAATGAGCCATATCTCACCATATAGCATTGGTTTTGTGTACCTCTCCATAGGAGCTAGGTGAGCCAACCTGTCTTTTTTTCCTTTTTATTTTCCCTCTTACAAAGCTCTTTTAAGACAGGCTGCTGGGAGGCATCGTCAGCGTACTGACTACCTGCTGCCTGTTAGAGTACAGGTTACATCTCATCAGGTTATGCCATGGCATGTGCCTATGAAGACAACATGAGGTGAGATCATGTCACAGAAATTAACAATGCAGAAAGACATTTTCTTGATTCACAGCAAGGCATTAACTTACACATCTGAGTAGTGGATTAAAGGCTTCCAGCAGTGAGGTGGGGAGGAAGTAAGAGAACAAGCTGCCAACTGGTAAATATCCACACTAATTTTGCAAATGCAGGTATTTCATGTCTTTCCTAATCTAATCGTGAATGCAAACTGGATTACTGCATCCGACATGACAAGAATAAAACAGCACCAACAGACTCTTGAAATCAGCAGAGTGAGTTCGCTGGAGGAATTACATTGCTGATACAAGTCACTCTCATAATAAAGGGCACTCCTAAAAAGGGAAAACAAGAAAGTGTGAAACAGAAAAAAAAAGCAGGAGTAGGCAGCCTTTTCCCCTAAACGAGAGATACAATTAAGAGGCTAATTATTTTTGCACTAAGAACAGACAATTTTCCCTTCAGATGCTCACTGCATCACAGAAATTAGTGAGCCCATCTATGACCACTTGACAGGAGAATATAGGGAAGGGTGTTGAAAATACCAAGGGCAGCAGTAGCACATTCACAGGGATTGGAAAAGATGGGGCCAGCAGAGATCCCTGGAGGTTCAAGGGGGAAGTCTATGAAAGTGCAGAGGTTAAAGAGAGGAGCTGTAAGCAGGTGCACCTCCTCCTCCTCACAGCAGTGCTAAAAGGGGTCTTGCCTGACTTCCTAGTGCCCTCAGTTTTGGGCAGCCATATAAATCACTACAAAGTTACTGTAAAGAGAAAGCACTCAAAACTGGTTTTATTTCTGATATCATGTGCTATACAGAAGTGCAGAGCAGCAGGGAGTCTTGCTCTGAAATCTACCTTTTGTTTCTGTGTCATTTTCAGGTTATTAACAGAACCATTACTGCCAGCAAAGCTGCTCTATTTCTCCAAGATCCTATCTTCTGTATGTAGCATGGCTGAGGAGGTCCTCAAACTACATAAATCGTGTGCCTGGAAGGAGAGGAGATGCATCTCAATATAAGCTGCAGGCTGTTTTCTGCCTGCTACAAGAATAAAAGATAACCAAAGAGGGAAAACATGTTAAGAGAGTGGTTGTATTAAGAAAAGTTCTAAATCAGAGAGTGAACAGAGAAAAAAACCCAAACAGGCAGGTTAAAGAAAGTTAAAGTAATTAAAAAAAAAAAGTCTTTTACAGGTGCCTTTTGTGGAGAAACTGGGCTGAAAGCCAAAATGAAAAAGCTGTGACAGCAAGGAGGAACAGATCCCACAGAGACAAAATGGGAGAGGGGATTGTCTCTGCAGGAGTGGTGAGAAAAAACCCAAACCATTAACATTGCTATGGAAAAAACCAATTTAAACAAAAAAATTAAAGGACCAGAAGTCATTTTTTCATAGGCATTGGGGTTAATGGGTCTCGTATCCCTCTCCCTCTTCCCTTCCCCAAACATGGATGTACTGCCTTCGATAACAAATGAGCAAGGCTGAGGTTGGGAGTCTGCTTTCAGGGAGCTTTGTGCAGTGCCAAGGCTTCCTAGAGGAAAGCCAGTCTCCTCCATGGTGGCAGGTGGCAGGAGGGCTGCTTTTGAGCCCTTCCACTGGGGAAGCTGGGACCAGCTGCCACAGGAGGGCAAAAGAAAATTGTAGGACAGTGAGCACAGCCTGCAGGCATGCGGAAGGGGGAGCAGCAGTGATGGAGGACTTGGGGATAGGAAGCAGACAGTGGTGAACACTGTGAAACCACCATCCCCAGCCTGCACTGCATCCCAGTACATGGAAAACCTGCCTTCAGGAATGAAGTGTTAAAGAAAACGTTAAAAGATCAAACTAGTCCCTGAAGCAAAGAGAAGAGAAAAGAAAAAGAGAGAGCCAAAGAGAAGATGGAAAAGATCAAGTCTTGAGCTAGAAATTAATCAGCTTAAAGCTACTAAAGACAAAAATTAAGGCAGGAAACAGTAAAACACTGGATATAATTAAAGAGAGCCAAGTGACCATAGCAGCAGGCTGATCTTTGTTCAGCTGGTCTTCTCCAATAAAGTTTATCATGAGGCACAGCAGAACACTTTAGTGTTAAGAGCTCTTTCTGGAATTAAAAACCAAAGATGGTTTGAAAGGAAAGACAAAGCATTATGAGAGAAAAGCCCAAGCATTAATGCTGGTTGTTTCATCACACCCAGCTGTTTTGGCCATCTCCCATGTCATCCATAATTAAGGATTTACCTCTGTTGCATCTGTCTTTGCCTCTGCACCAGACCACAACAGCACTGAGGCAGAGCAGGTATTTTCATGTTGAGGTACCATGAGGGCTAATTTGCCTCAGCTGAAAATGTTGCTGCTTACTTCTAGTTTTCTCTCCCTTGGCAATTGCTTAAGTAACTACATTTTTAGCTCGGTTGCAGCAAGCCTCCAGTTACAAGTTTCTCATCCTAATATGTCATTGTCATTAAAAATATCCTGTATACTGCTGTGATGGGGAAAGATTACACTTTCGGACATTTTTCTCAGAAGTAAAGCCTTAACTCATTTCATTTTAGTCACATAATTGATTCTTACATCTCCCTCCTCTGAAGCCTTCTATCAAGCTGCTATGTTGTTTTGGGGAGATGTTTGGGAAGCCATGGCTGACTTTTTAGTCCCCCATTTTCCTGGCAAGAGAGGTCTGTCTTAACTTATAAGAGGAGTGATAGAACTAAAGTACGAGGAAATAAACCAATAATAACTTAAATGTGAAGCAGCTTTGCTTTAGCTCAGTTTTTTGAGAAAAAACCTTGCCCCTAAACTTTCAAGGCACAGCACAGGTTCAAAACACAACCCTTCTATAGTTTTTTCCAGATATTATCTGAACTAGGATTTTACCCTACTTAGAAATTGTAGAAGTAAGAGACAGGAGGCTGCCTGAGGAGATCCTGCTTGAGCAGGGAGGTTGGACTAGATGACCCCAGGTGTTCTCTTCCAACATTACCTATTCTGTGCTTCTGCAACTCTGTAACAGAGCTTCAATTCCTGGAAATCACGTTAGTTTTCTTGGTATTCAAATAACACCCAATTTTAAAACCTAAGAGCCCAGAAAAGCAACAACAAAATGACTTTGCCTACGTATGAAGACAATACTTCCTACTCTATGCCTGCCACCCTAGAACTAGTCTGAAAATTACTGAATGCTCTCCAGAGCAAATGTGCCCACATGGTGGCATGATGTGGCATCCAACAAATCTCATTCCTGCTTTTGTCCTCTCACACATCACACTCCCAAATCACAGAGAATAAGTCATGCCTTTCCTTTAGACCTTTTTCTTTCAGACTGATGAGAAGCCAGACTTGGCCAGGATCACTGAGAAGACGACAAGTGGATTTTGTCCTAGAGATTGACAATTTCCATGACCCTACAGAAGATGGTTGTGCTGTTCTAAGTGGTCCTGCCAGCACCCTTCATCCTCATAGTGACTGAGAAGGTATCTTGCCCAATAGATTTCACCATCTAAATCTTCACTGATGAAAAAAACTAATGGCCAAATACAACACACAAAGGCTACCACAATTTTCTGACTTTTGTGTAGTCTGTACTTGAACCCATGGCCATTAAGTAAAAGGCTTTATGTTTTCGATCAGTCTCTAATAATTTAGTTACCCATACAGATGTACTGAACACTTGGTTTGACTTATAGGGGAATAAAAAGAAAATATAAGAGAAAGGGAGGAGAGGGATGGGGAAAGGGAAGAGGCAAAAGGAGAAGAAGAGAGGGAAGGAAAGCCATTAAATCAAAACTAACCAAGTTAAAGTTAGCTGGAGCCTGCACTCTGAAATAGATGCTGCAATACAATGATTTCATGCAATCATCTTAATTTGAATTTACAATACTGTTCTAGAAAAGTTCTGTCAGGGCTTTGTGCCCAACGCAGTAACAGAACTGCCCCCACCTCCAGTGAAATCCATCTCTGTGCCCTGGCAGGCCGTACACAAGGAAGGTGAAGGAGGAGGACAATCCTTTGTCTTTCCAACTGGCTGCTCCTGCCCATCGCGCACAGGGTTTGTGACACTGTGGCATTTTGCAAAGCAGCATTGCCTGATGATGCCAGATGGAAGCATTACAAGGGGAGGATGTAGCTCAGGTTGGGGTTGTCTGATAGTGTTGGCTGCAATTCAGAAGCAAGTGCTGTCCAGCCAACTCACTCATCCCAATTAAGGGTCAAGGCCTTACATGGCACTGCCCCCACGGATACCGCGCCGTGCAGTCGCCAGGGGAGGACAGTCAGCTCACATAACAGTCCTTGAAGAGGCACCGGTGCAGAAGAAGCTCCTCTGATAAAACTTAAAGGAGACTGAGGGACACACGACTGATTAGACAAAGCAAGTTAATGGAACTGATTTAAAACATTCTTAATTGTATTATTCCTGGGTAATTATTTTTTCTAGTGGGAAAGAGAAAAACTGAAAAGTCAACCAGTCAGAACTAATGAAGAAATATTTCATGGTAACCATTTGCATTAACAATAATGTGGAGTGTTATGATGAATCAGAAGGGTACAAACAGTGAGTTAATTGCAGGTTGCTCATTACAGATTCTGAGACTAGGACTAATGCACTAAATGGACACAGAGTCAAATTTAAATATGAAGCCATGTCACTGATTACACTGAAGTTTTCAGCAGTGTAACACAGATCCAGATCTGACCCATGGTCTTCTTTTTCTACTTGGTCTGCCCTATTTGGACAGGTAATTAGGTCAGCTGAATACCCTATTCTTTGACTTTAGCACATAAATGGAAAAGCTTTGTTCATCAGCTCATTGTGAGGCTCACCCCACAGAAGCAAGGGCCCATTCAGTCACTGACTCCAGAAGTTAATGACTTTGCCATATATTTTATGGGAGAGGGAATATGGCTGTTCATTTGGGAGGCAAGGCAAGTTCCTAAAAAGAAAGAAAGCAACAGCCACTAAAAGGGACAGGCTAAGGTGAGAAGTCTGAAAAATGTGTTGGTTTGGGATTATGAGCATTATGTGGGTTGCACAGTTTCTAGGACTTAAAAGGGATTACTATTTAAACAAGCATGAAATCTAAGTCAGGGACTTGAGGTTTCATCTCCAGGCCAAATAACTACAAAAGTTAGAAAGAATGTCTTTTTCTCTTCCTCCTGCACCTCCTCCACAGTATTTCATAATTGAATGAGCCCACTGGAGGGGTTTTGCATTGTTTTGCTGGTCTTTGGAAGAGGGATAACAGACTACGGGATTGTTCAAGTTTTGGCAGTGTACATATTTTATTACAGAAGTTTCTCCAGCAGTACCTAATCAAGACAGATTTTAATTGCAGGTAAGCATTAGTTATATTTTTATTCAATAGCTATTAATAAATTTTTAAATAATAGTGTATTAGCCCGTTAACTACATAAGAATTATATATCCTCAATACTTGTAATGGATTGAACAGTTCAAGGCACGTTCATTTCTAGGGAGATATCTTTGTACTTGAGATGATTATCTGCTTCAGAAGTGGATTACAGCAGGTACATAGGGACTTTCTGAAAGTTAAGCAGGTACTTAACTGCTGTCCTGCAGTGGGATGGACTTCAGCACCATTAAATTCACCAAGGCAGAAACGTGCATCTTTTCTTAAGCATGTCCTTAACTCAATAGAGGGAGTGCCAGAGGACAGGGTGATGCTGAAAAACAGGGTCAGGCTTATGTCTCAGTCTTACTGAATGTGGAAGAGTTGCATTGCATTCATTTTTAAATTGTCTGGTCCTAAATTCACTCCATTTCACAACAAAAAAAGAGGAATATTCATTTGCAGTTTAGGCTGGGTTTTTCCTGCTTTGCTGATGTCTGCTCCCTCACCCATCTGAAAACAAGATCCCTCCCAGTGCCTGCACCATTTAAAGCATGGGCTCACAAAGAAATGACATAATTTTGCCATCCCTCTGTCTATGGCAGAGCCAGAATGTGAGTGTTGAAGGACAGTGTGGACTGTGGGCCTCAGTGATCCTGGATAAATACATACTACATGAGGGAATGACTCTCCCTTGCCTGTGGAGCAGGGTCTGTGCAGGCATGCTGCCTGCGAGAGATACAGCCTCCCTGCAGATGCAGTCCAGTACATCAGATTTACAGCCCACATCCAACTTATCTGCAAGTAAACACCAGTGGTTTTCTGGATGTGCAGCAGCCTGGGGTGCTGAGGATCTTGTTGCCACAAAAATCTTGTTTCCCTCAAAAGGTTTCCCATCTGAGATGTGGGATTGGATTGTCTGTACAGGACTGCATAATACAGGATCATCTCTATTATCAAGCGCAATCCTAGCACAGACTGATGGGTCTCCAGGGTCCTTCTAGGCTGGGCCCTGGGTGCTCACACACTCACAGCCCGCTCCTTAAAAAAGGGCTCTTTCTGCCTGTCTGTCCTGGCTAGCCATAATTAGTTTAAAATCTGTTGGCCTGTTTCAATCTCTGTTCTTTCAGCCAGTTTCAGCTGGCTTAATTCACAGCTGACAGCAACAGAAATCATCAGGGCCCTACACATATTATACAAAACTGCAACAAAGAGAAGAAAGAGCCAAATGAATATCCCATGGAGAGAAAATCTACAGCAAGTTCTGCTGTCTTAATTGTGGTTCTGGCCTTGGCCTCTGCTGGGCAGCCTGGGGATTTGGCTGGACAATTAGCACATGGGTGGCTTGGACCTTGTCATTGAACAGAGCCCCACAGCCTTGAAAGAACCTTTAGTTTTGTGTGGACACTGATGGGGCATGGGGAGGGAAAATTGAGATGTTGTCAGGGTGCCTGAGACAATAGGAGCCATGACAGAGGCAATAAGGCTACTCTAGAGGAGGCACAGGCATCTATGGGTATAGAAAACAAATCTATATGACTTGAGGCTTTTTAAATTGTGCTGCTCCTGGAACAACTTGTTAAATTTCATGATGCTGACTGTTTCCCTTCTTACTTCTCATTTGGAGGTTGTATGAAACAAGTCCCCAATGAGTTTCACATCTCACTATGGAATAGAACTCAGCATTTAAGAGTCAGGAAATTTATTTTACCTTTGTGGTCCCTAGTGACTTCAATTCTTGTAAGCCTGATTTCTGCTGCCTAAAATATTCCATAGTCATTTGTCACCATTACCTACTGTTCTACTAATGTTACTTAGGTAAATTATTATAATCTCAGCAAAAAATATTTTACTATTTCCTTTACAACTTTGTTTAAAGTAGTCTTAGCAGAATTAGATTAATAAAACATGTGCCTTTCAATATACTTCAAAGTAACTTAGCAAGATATGTGCATGCCCATTAATTCTGCAGTAACAAGCAGAGTGTATAAAGGCTGATTTTAACCATCAGGACAAGTAGCTGCATCTTCTATTTTCTATTTCTCTTGAAAATCTGCCTGTAATGTAGGGGGTTTAGTTCACCCTAAAAATCAAACATTTTGGTCACTGTTAACAATATACTTCATGAGGCAAAAGTACCAACACTCAAGATAGGTTGGATTCAAGATTCATCTTTTGCTCTAAACATCCTAAACTGTTCTGCTTCCTTATATAACTTCCTTTCCCTGCATCAGCACTGCTCCTATTTATCTACTGGCCTGGGCTTTCACACCCTTCAGTTGCCCCAAAGCTGTCTTCACAGTGTTTACAAGAAATGCCTCTCTAAAATATGCTCTAGTTTACAGTCAGGTAACTCCTGAAGGCTCACTTCCAGTTGCTCTTTGGCATTTAATAATGCTGAATTAATGTAAAAATAACTGTAATCTGTTTATTCTCAGGTAACTACCTTCAAGAGAAAGCCATTATGTTATCAACAACTACATTACTGATATTACCATACCATTACCATGACCTATTGCTGCCTTAACTCTTCTCTTTCCAGTAGACCTTGTCTGAACACAGCTTCTACACAGGCTCTCAAGTCACAGGAACATTAAGCTTGCTTTTTTTGTTTCTTTCCCCAGCACACACACCAAATTCTATCTGAATTTAATAACAACAGTAACATAGCAATGCAATGGAAATCTAAATGAAGATACAAGACTAAGATTGTGTCTTCTGCAGCAATTCTAAAGCAGTGTTATTTTAAATTGAGCCATAGTACTTGTTAAGCACAGTTCTGATGTCTTTATTAAAAACAAAATAATATAATGCACAATACTTGGATGTCATTTAAAGAAAATTTACTAAACAGTAAACAGTGTAGAAAAGAGGAGAAAAAAATACTACATTTTATCTATTCTCTATGTGGGATATGGAGATTTTGGGAAAAAGAATGCACCACATCTTTCCTGTAACATACAGAACCTGACAAGAAGATCTGTGACTATTTGTTGGCCAGGTCAAATATACGGGGGGAAGAAAACCCCTTCTAATTCTTTGCAAAAGCTTTCCACAGGGACCAAGATCTGGTGCTTTTGAGTTTGAGGCTCTTGGCTGCATGGGTTGACTCTTCCTACACATTTCTGCACCCCAGTACCCAGCACTATGGGAAATGGTTTTTAGTAATAAATAATAGCAGTGTAAGGTGTAGCTTATCTCCTTTTTTCTCCAAGGTCTTCTGATATTGTCTACCCTTTCCTATGTGCATTGGTGAGCCTAATATTTCAAAGGAATTCAGTGCCAAAACTTGCATTAATCTTAGTGGAGTTGGATTCAGTCCTGATGCTTAAGATAGATTTGATATTTTCAATTCTACCTTTATAAGCAAATATTTCATGCTTGAAGTCTGGCATTACAATGACTGAGGTCTGCTGTCAGAGACATCTCTGCACTTCCACAATCACAGTCTTTCCCCATAACCTTTCCAAGACATTCCCATTCCAGATCAGGAGAAAGCAAAGGAAGAAGAAACAAGGAGCACAATTGCTACAGGCTCTCACTGATACCCTTCTGCAGCAAACATTGCCCACTGGTCTGAACTGAGCAAGTCAGGGTATCTAAGTCTTTCATTTAGGCAGATGAGAAAGGACTTTCTTTTCCTTGCAGTCTACCAGTCACTTTCATGAAATAATTGGTTTTACTAGCATCCACTGCAATGCCCTCTATAAACTGGGAAAAAATACTCCTGAAGGCTTGAGGCAAGACTGAACACAATTTCAGAAGTCTTTTTCATAAATGGAATCAACAATCCATGCTAAGCTATTATTAGAAGTTCAAGGTGGAATTTCTATCCTGGATTAAAAAAAAATTATTCGAACACCCTCGATTCAAAGTCTGTAGTTGTTCTTGGAAGGGATAAAGGACCAATCACTTAAAAAAGCCCTATCTCTTTATATTTTTTTCTGCTCTGCCTTCCTCACCCTGACATGTGTACAAGCTCCCCAGAGAGGTATTTCAGTGTTGTTGCAGGAGCTCGTCAGAAGAGTGCAGTGTGTAGTAACAGAGAGCAGTGCTGATGTCACGCAACAAGTCTTGTGAGCAGAATCAACATCCTTCATTAATTAGACAGGCTGACACAGCCGAAGCAAAGTTATGGGTTCAAAATCTTGCCCAACTTCACCATCTGCCCCAACAAGGCTTCCTACCTCTTCTCACTCACCTCCCTTGGTTGGTCAGAGGTGCAGTGAGCACCTCCCCACTCGAGGCTGGACTGGGCCTCCTCTGTGATGTGTGGTGTGCAGGCTGCCCACTGTGCCTGTTGAGGTGACAACACATAAAGCCACCTCCATCTCTGGAACTCTGTAGAATTTTTACAGTGGAGTACATCTAATGGACACTAGTAAAAACAAACTCCACTTGTTTTGTCACAAGAAATAAATAGGGTGAGCACATCAACTGTATTTAGGTACTTACATTCTGCTCTAATTCTAAACTAATGTACTTAGTATATAATTTTGTAGTCAAGAAGTGTAACAAAATGTAGTCTACTAATGCATAACACTTTTCATCCTGTATACTGCAGCCAGACAGCTTTTTACAATTAGTAAGTAATACACATATATTCATTAGGAACTGCAATGTAATACACAGGGTGCCCACACTTTTCCTCCTCTATCTTCTGCATAAAGAAAAAGGAAAGAAAAAAAGGGTCACCTAATGTGACTAGAAGATGCATGCATAGCTAAGAATGAATACTAACTGTGTGCTCAAAAAAACCCATTAAAGCATTAGGGGGAGGCATTAGTAATCCAACACTATGTACTTTAAAACAACTCACTGCCAGAAAGAAAGATAGTGAGGACAAAAATAAAACAAAACAAACAAGCAAGCAAAAAAAAAAAAAGATTTCTTCATACAAGCTAACTGAAATATTTGTAGCAACAATATGGGACTATTTCAGTCACAAAACAGCCTGACTGAATGATAATCAAATTAATTATCTACATTAACTGAACAGTTGAGAGCCCAGGTTGAAATTTAATAAACCACACTGCATGAGGATTCTTAAAGATAAATCACAGCATGTGACTCTGTGAGCATAATTTATTTTAAAACACTGCACTGTTTCTGCAAATTGCATTTATTAAAGCTATGCAAAAGCTTCAAATCTTTTTGGAGGTGAGGACATTTCGATTGTGCTGGTTCCTGTTATTTCAGATGTAATTCACAGAATCACAGAATGGATCAGGATGGAAGGGCTGCATAGGGTCATCCCAGAGCACAGGATTGTCTCCAAATGACTCTCGAAAATCTCCAGTGAGAAAGACTCCACACCCTCTCTGGGCAATCTATTCCAGTGTGCGGGCACCCGCACAGTAAAGAAGTTCCTCCTCACACTCAGGTGGAACTTCCTGTGCTACAGTTTCTTTGCTCAGGACTCTTGTCCTATTGCTTGGAACAACCAAGAAGAGCCTGGCTCCATCCTCTTGACATTCTCCCTTCAGACACTGATAGACACTGAAGAGGTTCCTTCTCAGTCCTCTCTTCTTGAGGCTGAAGAAGCACAATTTCCTTAACATTTCCTCATGAGAGAGATACTCCCATCTCTCAGTCATCTTTGTCACCCTTCGCTGGACCTGCTCCAGGAGCCCCATGTCTCTCCTGTCCTGAGGAGCCCAGAACTGCGCACAGCTCTCCAGATGAGGCCTCACCAGGGCTGAGCAGAGGGGCAGGATCACCTCCCTCGACCTTCTGGCAATGCCTTTCCTAATGCACCCCAGGATACCTTTGGCCTTCTTGGCCACAAGGACACACTGCTGGCTCATGGACAGCTTGTTGCCCACCAGGACCCCCAGGTCCTTCTCTCCACAGCTGCTTTCCAGCAGGTCAGCCCCCAGCCTGTCCTGTTGCTTGGGGTTATTCTTCCCCAGGTGTAGAACCCTGCATTTGCCTTTGTTGAATCTCAGGCTGTTCTTCTCTGCCCATCTCCCTCTCTCCAACCTGCCGAGGTCCTTCTAAAGGCCTGCACAACACTCTGGGGTATCAGCCACTCCTCCCACTTTGTGTCATCAGTGAACTTGCTGAGGAGGCATCTGCTCCTTCATCCAAGTCACTGATGAATAAGTTAAACAGTAGTGGGCCTAGTACTGAACCTTGGTGGACACCACTAGTGACAGGTCTCCAGCTAGATCCTGCGACAGTGATTACGACCCTCTGGGATCTGCTGCTCAGCCAGTTCTCAATCCACTTCAATTTGTGTCCTCTCCAGCAGTTATTGATGATATGTGTTTGGCAGTTTTTGGGGGGAAAAACATGGGTCCAACACTTTGCCCAAGCTTGATCCCATCTCTTGAGCTCCCAGTCCCAAACACATTTGCACCACCTATTCCCCTACCATACATGCCAATGTCTCAGGCATATGACCCTCTGTGTGTATGGCTACTTCTCATTTTTATTTGTTGTCCCTATGCTAAGGTGTCCAGGGCACAGTCAGCATGGTCTCAGCTGCTGACGGGGGTGGAGGAGACATGGCCATAAGGTTGTGTCTTATGCTGAGACACACCCAGCTCTGCCCAAAATATGGGAAGGAGGGTGCCAAAATCTGCTACTATGTCACATCCTACCAGCCCTTTGATAACAGCCAGGGCAACCAAGAGGAGCGAGGCCAGCCAGACTGCAGCACAGATTCCCCCTCCTCTCCCAGCTGGCAAGACCCTGGGTGCCAGGACTGTGCCAGGACGAGGGGGCGTGGGAAATCATGGGGTGAGAGAAAGCAGCCTCCCAACTGCTATTTCCACAGGGTTTCAGGGAGAGCATGGTGCTACCCGACAGCATGGCCCCAGCTCTGAGGGGCAGCCCTCCACCTTGGCCACTGGGTGCCTGTGTGATGTGGGGGAGCCTGGCTGCCAGCAGATCCATGGCGGGGAAAGGTGGCCTGAGGGCCAGGTGGCTACTGATGGTCCTGGCATGGGAACTGTGCTCCTGTCCCATGCAGGGACATGGCACCTGTGCACACTTGAGTGACGTGGGTACTCAGGACCCACAAGGTTAAATACAATGCCACCTGTAGGAGGTACTTTCCCACAAATACTAACCGTCTGTTTTTTCCGTATGCTCCCATATGGTCCAATTTTTCTTCATAAGCAGAGTTGTACTAGAGCTAAGAAATGACAGAAAAGCTTTACTTGTATGCCTGTAATGTCAAAACCAGAAGTCACCTGACTTTGATAAATCCAGGGTTTTTTTAAAAAAAATAATTTAAATAAATTTTGTCTTTTCCTTCCACACTCGAACTTCTTAGGAATAATTTGCATTCACAAGATACATGAAATTTAATAGATTTTGTCATGAAACATTTTCATTTGTGCCTGGCAAGAGGTCAGTGAGAAGACTCAGATTTTCTTATCTTGGTGTCTTTTCTGCAGCCTTCTCACTTTGCACCCTTTCTGCAGTCCAAATATGCCCAGCTCTACACATGCAGAAAACATTACAGAAATCAAATACAATCTCTGTTAATCTTGGGAGGAGCAGAAAAAAGAGTTTGATTGTGATGCACTACAAAACACAGTATTAATGTGTTATGTACTATAAAACATAGTATTAATCCCTCAAATAATAGCAGGATAAGCACAAGTGTTCTTAATCAATTTCTACTAATTCTTATCAGCAATAAGAAAAAAATCAGATAATAAAAATGCTTGAAGCATTTCAGGTTTCTCCACATGGAGTCTGAAAACAGACTTTGTTAGCAGATTGACTGAAATCTCTCTGGTTTCAGAGATGTGCGAATGGTTGTGAGAGAAATGCCTGAAACAAGTCACTTCTAGAGAAGCTTTGAACAATAAAGAGCCTCTGTTTTCCAGTGAATTGTGCATATGCACACAAACGCTCATCCATAATGTGAATTTAAAATAATCCTAATGGGACTGAGAGGGGGGAGGGACACATGGAAATAACTAGGCAGACTTTGACCCTTTGTGTCAGAAAACAAAGCCTTGTAGTTCAAATCTGAGATAGCAGTTCCCATTTGACATGGTTTCAACAGACGTACACGCCTTCTGGCTTAAGCCTGTCCCTAAAGGATACTAAGACCAAGCACAGCTTGCTTACAAGCCACCCAACCACAACACGATGGTTTTAAGTGGAAACAAATGAATGGAATATATGTAATTAAAAGTCCAAACTGTATTAGTCCAAATCACTACAGCTTCACTTTACAAAGTCAGTGAAGGGCAGGAATGGAGCATCTGGAATAGCTGTTTGGCATAGGGTCACTATGAAGATGAATTAGGGTTAATTTTCTACTGGAGTGTAGGTCAGGCACTGTGCTGTAGCAGAACACTCAATTTAGTGGGTATATTTTGGCCTACTTAGAACTTTAGAAAATAAATATTACAATGTTAAATTAAATATGCTCTGTGACAAGGACTTGCAACATTGGGAGAATGTGATTTATATGCAATTGGCTCATATATACCATCTAATATGATATGCACAGTGTAATGAAAGCTCAAGGGTCTGATCTGCAGTGCAGAGATGCTTTACAATCCTCTTTCAGGTTGCACATTGTTTTTTCTTCCTCCTTTTATTTTTTTTTTCTTAATGACTACATGAGTTAATTAGTGGTTATGTACTCTGTCTCTTTGCCTGGCCTAGCTTATCCCTACTGCAATAAATCTCTTTTCTTTCACTCTCCCAAGGATCATTACAACTTTAGCCAGCACTGTCAACAAAACTAATTGAAAGCCACCTGCTTTTAGGATCACCTTAATGAAAAATGAAGAAGTTAAGAAACAAAATTCAATCAACTTTCTAATAGTCTTTAATTTCCTACTAATTCACACAAGTGCAGAGGCAGAAAACCCCTCACATGATCCTTTTTGTTTTTAATCATCCAGTCCTCCTTATACTTGTAGAATTAGAAATTATTATTTTTGTAACCTAAATCTCCCATCATTCTTTAATGTGGAACTAACAGTTCTACATTTTGTCTTTTTAACTGCTGCTGTACAAAAAAGAAATGTACTTGCAAATAGCCTTCCTACTCTTTTTGCTAAATGTTTGGGTTCTTTAAACCAGGCAGGTCCAGATTCAGCAGAACTTTTAAAGATGTCAAAGTCCACTTAATCACTTAAACGAATGATCTAAATCTTGCTGCTTTTGATGACATTCAAGCACCTGCAGAAATCTGAGAAAAAGGCTGAACATGCAAGACTGAATAGTTATGGATTTCATGAGGGGAGCCATGGTACCCAGACGTGCAAACCCTCTGAGCACATACTGAACCTCAGGCAGGTGACCAAATACTATTGAAGCAGATAGGAAATAAGCACATGCCTCAAGATAAAGCACTTCAGTACCATTGCACAGGAGCACACAATTTTGTGGAGTTAGCACAAGTAAAGGAAACATTCTTGAGATAGCTTGTTTGCTACACTGTTTCTCCTAACTAGTTTCACAGATCATCCTTAATTGTGGAGAAATAAGCCTGGAAAAGGAGAAGGGTGGCTGATTTATTCCCTTCAGGCCAACTGGAGCAAAATACTGAGAAAAGAAAAAACAAAAGGGGAACACGAGACAGATGGGACTAACGACTATTTGTGTTGCAGCAGGGCTTAGATGTCCCAGTAAAGCCTGGGATCCCACAGCGCGAGACGCTGTGCAAATATGTCAGTGAGGGTGTTCAGTAAAGGGGAGCTGCCTGTAAACACTGCATGTGGAAGTCACTTTGAAGTCAGTAGAGCCCAAGCATGCAAGAGGTTTGTACTGCCAGGCCATGCGCTTCAAGCTGTATGATTAATTGCTGTCGAGTGTGCCAAAGCAGAACACAGGCTCTCTCATAGGATGGCCACCAAAGATATAACGAGCAGAGGAGGAAAAAAAAATAAGGTCACAGATAATATATTGCTTTTATTTAATAGTCCACCATTTACTTCCTGTGAGTGTAAACATATCATTATTTCTCCTACTTCAAAAGAATAAAAATTCTATTTAGATGAAATACATTTAGAACAGCGCAGGTGACACACAGTATGGGATAAATGCTACCATCATGCAAATGTATACTTCTCTCTTCGATTATAGCAATAAGATATGCAAAGAAAGATCAGAGGAATATAATTTGATCCTTTTTGGAAGTTACTCTAAAATCCATGCTGCATGTAGTGTGTGTGCATGCACAGAAGAGGAAGAACAGTGAGGAGTCACAGCCCTGCAGAACCTGCCCAGAGATGGCAAATTCCTGCTGCTTTAGAAGGGAACTGATGGCTACAGGAGGTCAGTGGACCTAGAAACAAGGTGAGCCCCCCAGTTTGTGAACCTGCAGTTTCAGTGATACAATCATTGCTGCAACATGCAGAAAAGGCTTAAACACAAAGGCATACAGAAGAACGAAAGAAAGGAAAAAGTACCAGTCAGGAATAATTATCACAGTGTATAAAACTTTCCACTCCTTTATTATCATAAATTGCAAAGTTTTATTGATGCATATTTTATCACAGCACTCTTGCCATATGTGATCTGAAGATTCAGAGCCTGTCCCCGGGGACAACGGTACTGATATAGATAATCAAGAATTCCTTTTATGCTCCTCTCAACACAGCCACAGCTCAGATTGAAATTAACATCTTTTACAATGAAACACCAGTTTTCTGCCACAACTAGACATGACAGCTGGAGAGAGAGACCTGCTTATCCAGTTATTCCTTCAAGTCTCGGTTTCATTACAGCCGTGAAGATGTAAACTAAGTACAAAGCAATGCGGACGGTCACTGAATACCAGAAAAACGAATCTGCGTGCAACCTGCCTCATGAAGAAACGGGAAGAGAAATGCTTCCAAATAAATCCAGGGATGAAAAGCAAAGATCAGACGCAGCCCCTAAAAAAAAGTGATGAAGAGGAATCCAAAAGCTTTGAACTTTTGCTGTGTTCACTGCCTGGACTAGACTGGGTGATGGTTGCACACATGCATGTGCACACAGGAGTGGAACCCATGGCCAGAAAGAAACCTAGCATGGGGCTCTGTCCTACTTAAATCCTCAAAAGCGAGGATTTGACCTAGTGGAAGCACTAAGACTGCTTAGTGTTGGTACACGTTCCTGGTCATTTTTTTAGCTTGACTACTTCCACCTGTACATCGTCCCTGTTTCTCACGCTGCTGAGCAGGGGAGCATGGAAGTTGTTTTACCCTGCTCCCCATGGGGTCAAACGTCACTGTAGCATCTGACCGCCTTCCTGTAGGGCATTAAACAGCCAACATCTGCCGTGTGGGGTTCTCCCTCTCATCTTACTCCCAAAGGAGAACTGAGTATGCATTGTGGTGTTTTGTTTTGTTTTGGCAAGACTTTGATTTTGTTGTTTTAAATCTACATGCTGGGTATGTTGGGAAGGTAAACAAAGGCAGCACCTTGCTTGCAAAGGAGAAAGTGGTGGGGTTTGCAATGGTCATTAGTTTTCTGAGGAGGTTATTGCCAAAGTCTCAGCCTGGTTTCCCAGAAGGTACAGCTTCCTGCTGGCTGCTAGAGCTGATAGAAAGGTGAAAACTTCACAGATTGTCACAGGGAGCTGGAGATGATAATGCACTGGAAAATTGCATCTGTTCCATGTGTAAAAGCAGTCCAAGTCCAGCTTTGAGCACTTGCCTACCTATCACAACATTTCAAAAGGGCCTGTTGCTTTGTCATATTACATGCTGGGACAATACATAGCATAACCTACTTCATCAATGAGCGGCTATTTTTTCTTTTCTTTTCTGATTAACATCATGGAACCTAGAGGTTATTTTCAAACAGGGAAGCACAGAAGAGAGGTTATCAATGTGTTTTGAAACATATAAGTGGGCAAATATGCTGTTAGAGATGCAAGGATGCTCAGGAAACATTTAAAGGCTATTGCACACCTTCAGGTTACATCAGGAAAGAAGTACAAAAAGGAAGGGACATGCCACTTTTCCAGCCTCTTGTCTTTGTATTTCTACAGGCTGCACAAAACAGTACTTCTACATTTCAGTTCTGTGGATGAGCTCAGGCTAAAAGCACATGTAAAAGAAAGCCTGCTTTAGGGTCATTATCGAGTAAGACAGGGAAAGAGAAAGCTACGAAAGAGGACAGATATGTGGCAGAACTGCAGTGTAAGGATCTAATTTAAATAATCAGCAAAAAATAGCACTAACACATTAGTTGGATGAGTCTTCAGGGGATAAAAATGAGAGGGCAGGACCTCTCACCCTGCATTAGGAGACTGTCATTTTCACTTTCCTTAACTGAGGAATGTTTGGAATTTCCTGCTCTTCATCCCACTGGAAGGGCTCATCTCACTGGGAAAGGTTGATTCCCAAATACTCAAACTCTGGTGTTCATGAAGGAGATTCTTTCATTCTGCCTTTCATGATATTTTTAATTGACACATTTCCCAGAGTTCACTATTATAGAATGCTGGCATTGGAAGGATTTAATACTGAAGATACTCTTCTGCATGAAGGACACTTAGGAGCACAAGTTTAGATGACTGGGATTTCTCCAGTCTTGCACACATCCACACCCACACCCACACACAGAGTGATGGCTACAACATCACTACAGCTATGAAGTCTTGATTAGCTAAGACTGTTTGAGAGAAATGTAGCAGTACCTATTATTTTTCCTTTTAGAAGAGATTTAAGATAGAATATTTACTATGATCATACAATTTTTATATCAGATTGAAAAACAGAATTTCCATCTTGCAAGAAGTTATAGCATTTGGCATTTCTCCCAAGTCAGGCTAAAAAGCCCAAATGATGCAATTTATCTTTCCATGGAGTTTTTAAAAATCAGTTTAAAAAGGCAAAAACTTTAACATCTATGTTATGATATGGGTCATCTTGAGGTTTTAGAAATAAAATGTTTAGTGTTAAGGAGCAAGAGGGGTGTGGTGATCTTGCTCCTTCACTCCAACTGTAGATGGCCACAACTGGGAGCTGATATTCCTGACCCACTTGTCTCTATCTACCTATGGATCCCTCTCCCCAGCCAGAATTAGAACCCCATCATGCATGAGAATCTCATGGTGCAGCTGTTCCCAAGATACTTCACACCAATGCAACATCTTATCCCAATTACAAAATATATATGCCAGCCAGATTTTCCTGTGAAGCATTTTACTAAAAGGTCTATTTTCCCTATGAACATGCTCAAATTTAATGAACAACAGAAAAATACTTAATTGGACACTTTAGAGATCAAACCTAGTTGTTTTATTACACCTTGCTTTTTGAATCCTTTGAGTGGGACTATCAAGGCAGAATATCAGGTAAGAAGACTAGTATCAAGCTAGAATCTCAGTGTGATGTGTAAATAAGAAGGGGCTTTGAAAAGCATTTTAGATGAGTCCTTCTTCACAGCCTCAAGTTTAAAAAGTATGTTTTATAAGCAACACTTTTCATAATTCTTTTCATAGCAATATTGATTTTAAAAATTATTTTGCACCTGGAAATCAAGAAGCACACTGCAACACTTTTCTATTAAACTTTTAATAAGGTAGAGACCTCATTGGGAATCTGTGCAAGGTCTGCCATGATGGATAGAATGACCAAGCCAGAGGGTGGTGAGGTCATCTTTGTAATAGAAGAGTAACAGTAAATTCTTAAAAAAAAAAAAAAAAAAATCAGAGACAATCAAGCAATCAAAAATCAGTTGCTTACTACAAAGAAAATTCAGGCCCTCTTTGAATGAAATGTATTCTCGTTTCACCAGCATAACCCCATTGAAACTAGTGAGCTTGCATTACTGTATTAAAGAGTGGAGTAACAAAGACACATGCCATGTTGTGAAAGTTTTTTACATCTTTCTTTGAAATATTGACATGGCTCATTGTCCCAGACACCAGTCTATCCTGAGACAGTAAATCCTGGATCTTTAAGATAGATAGATTGTAATTAGAACTAAAACACGGCCTATGGGGAAAGATCTTTCCCCACTTAAATCACCTTGTTTTCACTGCTGTACTGGAGTAAATGGTATTTTTATGTATGTGTCTAGAAGAGAACCCAACTGCAATATTTCTTCTCTGCTGCTGAAATATTAGCATTAAAAAACCAGTATTTTACAAAAGTCATATGCACACAGTGCTTCCAACACAATCAATTTTGTTGGAATTATTTTACACCATCCTTCATCCTTGAAATTATATCCGTTCCTTTGTGGAATGTTTGAAAACTTAAAAAATTCTGAAGTTATTTGAAGTAAGATTCAACAGTATATTAACTGGTAAAAATCAAAATATTCCTTTTTCTCCCCAAGCCCAGAAGAATTAATTTTGTTGCCACTAAAGAAGAACAGGCACCCAACTTTTGAACAGGAACTGACCTAATATTTCTGAAAACCGTGTATGCAATTAGCTTCTTGTAAGAGCCATCTTTCAAGCAGTCTTTTTCTGCCTCTGAACTCCAAAAGCTGCTCATGAGATCCAGAAAAATTAGGATATTAATAGAGAACCATTTATCAAGCTCGATGGGTTTGTTAGAGGCATGCCTGTCTACTTAACCAACGCTGTTAGGGTATCTTTTAAAGCAGAAGATACCATTAAGGGCGTCCTTATTTCTACTCCAGGTTTTTCACAACAGTGTGTCTCCAGCAATGGAAGCAATGCTGCCCTAGGAAGTGGTGGTCAGACAGGAGAGGGTCTCCCCAGAAAGGGAGCCCTCCTTGGCTATGGGGGTGTGTGGCAGCCTTATCCCAAGATGTTGCGATGTCCAAAAGGACGCCTGGTACAGCGGGGTGTGCGCCTGCACCCCTTGGTGCTGTGAGCATGTGGAATCACTGATGGGTGTCCAAAGCAAAGAGGGCTGCTGGCCTCCTCATTCCAGGGACTGCAGCCCATTCCTCAGAAACTCTGGCCTAGGCTTAAAAGAGGAAAAGGGATGGTGGATTGGGATGGCAAATTCATGGTATGGGATTGGCAACAAGGGGGCTGACACAAGTGTTTGGTTTCTTTCTTGCCTTTCTCCTTCAGCCCACACTGTTCTCTGAGCTTGTTCTACCTTCCCTCTGCCTTGTTTTCAACAGCATTTTGGCTTTTTAGATTCATTCTCTTCAAGTAAAATAGAATTTTTTTTTTCACCAGAAACATATGAACTTTAACATTTTCCAGGAAAATATTTCTCAGATCAGGGCTCTTTCTTGTGACTTTGAGACACAGATCACAATCTTGACCTCTTCATTACTAAATATGATTGCTCTGACAGGCCTTTTGTCTGAGCATTTGCTAAAGGCTTTGGTTTCCCTCTAAAACATGATGATTTTGAAATCTAAGCTTTGACAAAACAGAACTGTTATCTCCCAGCTCTGGTATTTGGACTGCAAACACTTCAATGGAGCATTATGCCCTAAGTGTTTGTACTGCAGGGGGATCTGCATATTACCTAGCACCTGCAGGCACTTCTAAACCATAAATTATAACTAATAATAGAACTTTTACCTTTGTCTGGTGATTCAGTCTCAGAAACCTAAACCTTATGTACCTCCTCAAGCACTCAGATCCCTGTGTGGACAAAAGCTACAAAATCCCTGTTGTATCAGCAGATTCGAAGCTAAACTCAAACGCTGCTCTTATCTAGGCGTATAATTCCATCAGATTGTGAACCTTTGGCTTTGGCAATAGAGTGTCTAACAGTGGCAGAAGTTGTGCTAAGGCTGGACACTTATCCCACCCCATCTCTGCCTCCTTTTTCACCCAGACTGACTTGGCTGTGCCTGCAGCACTCATTTACTGACAGCAGTACTGCACAAGTTTCAGATAAAGGAGCACCATTTTTTACAGTCCTATTCCTTAAGCATTTAATGTCACATCTGTGATTTTTTTCTAGTTCCAGGGTTTTCTCTAAGACAGGAACATAGAGATTATCTGATCAACTGATGTTGACAGTACCCCACACATGGCAGAGGACAAGAGGATAAAACACTGTAAACACTCTGAACACTGCATCTTCCCCCTGTCTCTTTTTACTTCCCGTAAACATTACTGGAGACGAATGTACTGCAAAGTCATAAATAAAGTATACTTGTCAGAAGCTATGATCTTAAAATATTCTAAGGGTTTGTTTGTGTTGTCTCCATAAATTGTTTATTGGTCAATATGGACAGAATTTGCAAATGCATCCTCCTTTGCAGTTCACTGATATTATCTCCATTCTAAATACTTTCATCTAGTATTAAGCTTCCAAAAAACACCCACTTCCTACCCTTTCTTCATTGGTGGGAAATTTTCTAAAGCTAAACATTCAATTATGCAGCATTACGTTACCCTGTGTTTCTTATCTTTAAGGAGATGGTGAGCATTAAAGGACAGTATGATTGTTAAAGTTACTGTCAGAGGTAGGGCTGTGCAGCTGCGGCAATGCTTTTTAAGTGGTCTCCATTTACACAGTAAAACAAATCAGCAAAGAAAAATCTCTGTAGAAAACGAGTTTCTAATTTATAGTTTTACTTCCCTATGTCATGTGATTGTTCTTCAAGTAACAGGCCAACACTGTGAAATGGTACCCTGGGGAGTAAATTATTACAGAAAAAAGTTTATCAAAGCAGTGATTTCAGTGTCTGAATAGCCCATGATCATACAGAACAGGAGAGATCTCTTTAGCCGGAGAAGACACCAACCTTTAACACAGAAAACAGACTTTCTTCTAACTCTCCTGGAGCCCTGAAATTCAGGGTGGTCTTCCAATAAAATAATCATCCGGCATAGGGTGATATTTTAAATGAGAAGTTAAGTGGTTCAGTCCCCTCTAGATAGTTCCTAAGGAGGCAAAAAAAGGACCAGTAGACCTTAAAATGTTTTTAAATGCATGTAATGGTTGATAGATTGGCTATTTACAGCTAGTAAGTCAAATCTGTTATGACATTTGGTAATTGCCTCTTCAATAAATAACTTGGTAAGTTCCCAGAGAAAAGAAGGCAATTTATCTCAGAATAAAAACAGTTTTGGTCCACCAACTCTTTGAGGACAATTTGGTAGGTAACTGTAACTACATGGGGAATTTGGATGCTCAGTGATCATTAAAAATAATGGGAACTTAAGTGCCCAGATCCTACAGCAGTTTCAAAACTCTTAGCCATGCTTTCCTGGGACAATTACTTTTTGCCCACTGCAAAGGTATTAACACTTAGATACTCAGAAAAGAAAGAGAAAAAACTGCATAAAACCCCAGTGTCAGATGGTCATCTACGAGCATTTTACTGATGTTTTGCTAAATTGACACAATGAAGAAGAAAACAGGACACCTTATAATTTATTTTTGATACTGTAATTAATGATGCTTCAACAAAACAAGGACTTCATAGCCAAAGGGTTGATGGACAACAGGATTGAAGTAGTAGCAGATTTTAATCAGAATGCATTTTTTGAGGCTGGGAATTTGTAGTAAAAAATTAGCACCTAGCTGCCACACAAGCATATATGTTTGTTCTGCATAAACAGCTGTACAGCTCAGTAAGGGATTACAGAGGTAATGCAATGGAGCTCTTTCTCCCAAAGGTGAGAAACAAATGAGGTGGAGATAGCAAACAGTAGTAGGGAAAAGTTATTAGCTATACTGGGTATCACTGCTGTTAGCCAAGGTTGATTCATTGCCTCACTAACAGTCGTCTATTTAGCAGGTTGTAATACAAATGAGTCTTTAATGGGAGCTCCTTTTCTCGCACAGAGCAGCAGGATAGCAAAAGAGGGCACTTGAAGAGCTACATGGGCCAAACAGGCAAGGAAAACAGACGGGCCGAGACTGACAGCTCAGTATTGAGCTGTGCTCTTTTCCTTTTTTTCCTTTGCTTCCATTATCTCTTCCACACATTTGAATCTAGCATCCAGTTCCTTAGTCCTCCACTTCATGCTGAGATGTACCATGGGCACGAGACAGCAGGAGCCCACCTGGAAGAGTGGATCCTCCACCACAGTGTATTTAACACAGTGCCCTTAGAGGCACCACTGAGCTCACCCTCATGAGGATTCACCTTTCCCAAGTCTATACTACACAAAGAAGGTTTAGCCATGGTTCAGACCAACATTTCTATACTATGGTTACATTTTGTATAGAGCCCTTCTATCTACAACACACTGCTGACAGACACCTCTCTCTTGGCATATTGATGAGCTACGACCTGAAACCACATGCAAACCTAGGAATATGATTTTTTTAACACCCCCTTCCCCCCGCAATGCTCTTTACTCACCCCGGAGACTTCTTGTGGGATCCAGATGCTGTTATTCCAATCTCTATCTGTTACCACAAACTCCTCTGCTTTCTGCAATGCTCATTTACAACCCTGTGGAACAGTTATTTGCCTTCTTTTTGTATTAGTCTCTATCTGAGCCAGAGCCAAATTCTATACTTGCCACCTATCAGATCTATCCTTTTTGTCTCTGTTACTGTATGAAGACATTTGTAATTTCTTCCTGTCTGCCTCACTATACAAATCCTGTTTTCTTGCCCTCCCGCAGCTTCTTTCTCTGTTCAGTCTCCTCAAGGTTTTGTTGCTATTATCATCGTTTTCTCTCAGCATGCTCTCTGTCCTCTTGAAGGCTGGTTTGACAGATCCTCTCTTGTCATCTGCTTGAAGGCTGATTTCAGCTCTTCCTTGCAGCACTGTGCCTAAGCGCCTCCTCCGCTACAAGTGTTTAATGTGGAGCTTGTTCTTCCAGAGCTGCTCCTCGTGGCCCTTCCTCCTGAGGAGCGTCTCCAAGACAGAAGGTGTACATGGCTGTGGGCCACAGAGCCGGTCTGATAATGCCAACAGCTGACTGCTGCCTTTCCAACAGGCCTGGCAGCCCTTCCTCTTGTCATTATCAAGGACGTGCACTAGTTATTTTACAGGATCTCCTCTGGGTGTCCATGGGGTGCGCAGAAAAGATGATGTTTAACCTTGCTATTAGAATAAATTTACCAGCTTGTGCTCACTCTTCATGCATTCTTTGCATGGAGACTGTCCATTTCCACATTCTGAAGGAGACAGAGCAGCAGCTCCTCTCAGGAGATATGGTAGTTGTTTGCTGCGTGCAGCCCTCCTCTGACACTGAAAGAAACTGAGTGTCCAATTAAAACACAGACACCACTGATACACAGTCTTCCCATACTTCCCTTTCTGGGAAGGCATTTTCCTGTCCTTCATAGGTCTTTCACAAGGTCTGCAGATTTCCTCTTTATTTCTCCACTCTCTTCCTTAAAAACATATTTTTGCTCTGAAGCCTTAATATATTACACCTGCAGGTCAAGTAATACATAATATTTACTTTAATGGTTAATGTCCTCCAGATTATGCATGGATTGGAGGATGCTTGGGGCAAAACTTCAAATTTTATTTGAAGGGAAATGCTTCTTTTCATTAACGAAGCTCCCCTTTCCAGAAGTCAGTCTTCTAGTTCACGCAAAGAGTCACTATAACTTCACCTGTTAAAACCCTTCTCTCCTCTTCAAAAGTATCTTAAAATTAAAAAATAGACTAATTTCAGCAATAGGCTAAGCACATAGAAAGTACTCCTAATCTAGTGAAGTACCTATATTATTCTTAAGAGATTTGCCAACTAGTGATCTACTACTGCTATTTTAATTTATGTTACATCGTGATTGCCATTCTAAATTAAACTCATACAGGCAAGAAAATTTATAGTTAAGCCTTTCCCTCAATCCTTAACTTTCTTTGCTGTAACAAAGTGACATATTGCAAGGGCTTTTAACTGTGTCTCACAATACCTAGGCATGTACAAAGGTTAATTACTGTGTTGGATGTGAGTGACAAGGTTTTGGTAGCTGTGAGGCTACAGGGGTGTTTATGTGAGAAGCTGCCAGAAATTTCGCCCATGTCCATTACAGCCAATGTCCACTGGCTCCAGGATGGACCCACTGCTGGCCAAGGCTGAGCCCATCAGCAACAGAGGCACCACCTCTGGGATAACATTTAAGAAGGGGAGAAAAAGCCCTTGCGAAACAGCAGCCAGAGGGGAGAGTGAGAACATGTGAGAGAAACAGCCCAACAGACACCAAGGTCCGTGAAGTAGGAAGGGAAGGAGGTGCTCCGGATTCCCCTGCAGCCCCTGGTGCAGAGCACGGTGAGGCAGCTGTGACCTTGCAGCCCATGGAGGACCCCACACTGAAGCAAGTGGATGCCCAAAGGTGGCTGTGACCCCATGGGAAGCTCACACTGGAGCAGGGTCCTGGCAAGACCTGTGAATGCGTGTAGAGTGCCCATGGTGAAGGCAGCCTATGCTGGCAGAATTTGTGATTGATCCTGCAGGGGACAAACACTGGAGCACTTCATGAAGAACTGTAGCCCATGGGAAGGACCTGAGCTGGAGGAGAACTGTGTCCTGTGGGAGGGACTCCATGCTGGAGCAGGGGAAGAGTGTTAGGAGTCCTTCCTGTGAGGAAGAAGGAGAGGCAATGTGTGATGAACTGACTGCAGCCCCAATTCCCTGTCCCCCTGTTCCACAGGGAGGTAGAGAAATTGGGAATGAAGCTGAGTCTGGGGAGAAGAGCTGTGTAATAAATGAAATTGATTTCCCCAGCCTGAGTCTGTTTTGCTCGTAACAGTAATTGGTAAAGAACACCCCCTGTCCTCATCTTGACCTGTATTCTCATTGTATTTTGTCTCCCCTCTTCAGCTGAGGGAAGGGCTAGAGCGGCTTTGGTGGGCACCGGGGTCCAGCCAGGGTCAACACAATTACACAGACTCATTTTTTACCTTTGATTTGCTAAAAGGAATCATGTAGAAGAATTCAGCTGCAGTGTGCTCTCTATTTGAAAACTGTTAGCACCTCTTGGAATATGCTGTCGGGCGCTGCATAGTCCAACAGGGCAAACCTACACAATTCAGTGAGTGCTTGCTCCATTGGGCATCTGCACAGAAGCAGGAAGGGCATCAGTCCTTCTGAAAAAAGTACCATAATTTACAGAAAAGCCTTATTAAGAAATAAATCCACATGTTTTCTCCAGGGGCCCCATGGCAGCCCTATCCAGCTCTATTCCTTCCCTCTTTAGTGAGGACATGGACATAAACTAATTGCATGGGCCCACAAGAGCATCTCAGTGCTGTCGCTGCTAGAAAAAACAGGAGATGACACAGATGGCAAAAAGGAGAAAACCAAGAGGGAAATTCAGAAAGCATTTCAGAAGGAACCTATAACCCAAACGTGTGTTTCACTGGTTCCAACTTAAGCTTGGCTGGTTGTGGTTTGGGGTATCAACCCCTGAATACCTAGGTTTTTGAAGAGCCATTACTAAAATCATCACAGTCAAACACTTTTAACATACAGAATTGCATTTAGTAGTGTACCTTGAATTTATTTCTTAGCATATGAATTTCAAAAAGCATATGCTTCTCAAAGCACAACAAGTAGTTTAAAAATTGGAACTGCCTGTGACTGCATGAAATGCTCCTTTCATCCATTCATTCTCTAAATGAGGACCCCAGTCAACTCCTTCACAACAGTTACGGTTTCTCAAGTCTGCAAACACTTTTCAAATGTGGGCTCTATCTTTTGGAATGCCATCAAGACATGCTTGGTAGTGTTGTAGCTGGTGAATTTTTAGTGTTTAACTTTCAGATGAAATGTATGTAACTATGTTAAAAATTCCCCTGAAAAAAGTAGGTCTTATACATGCGTTGCTGTCAGTTTTCACAGTTCTATCCTTGTTTTAATTACCCAAGGCATTCTGATTACAGAGCTACAAAGTAATCTATTTAAAGCTGGGTTTTAGAGTGATCTAATGGGCACAAAAACCATATGGAATTAGAAAACATTTACTTCTCTTCCCCTTCTTATATTGCCAAATATGTTTAAATCAAACTTGTTTTAAAAACAAATATTCCCTGGGTAAGGACTTTCATATCAACTTCTGGTTGTTTCTGTTGAATTAGAAACCTCTGGCAATTTTTTTTTCTACTGAAATGTAAATGATGACATATCGTTAACTAGCAGCATTACACCACTAAAATACTAGGATGTGTCTTGCTTGCCTCAAACTTCCCTTTCCTTAAGTGCAATGCCTTAGAGGCAGCAGTGTTTAAATGGTACAAAGTACTCTACTAGCACCAGCCTGAATCTTTATTTAGGAGAACAAGCTTCACATTCTTCCCTGCTGACGCAGTATATGGGCATGTTCGGCTCTTCCATAAAACACACTCATACACTATTTCTGTCTAACCCAAGGTACAGCACTGACATGACAGATTCATGTTCCCAGCTGTGACATAAGGGCTCTTTGACAATACCACAGTGAAAGCCCTATTAAGAAAACATGTGCCGGACAGTGCATCTGATGCAGTTAAATGCTATAAAAGATTTTCCAGGTGTTAATGAGTTACGCGAGTAGAATGAAAATGAGGCGGATCCATGCACTTGGAAATTCTCAAGGAGCAGGACTCAGGCTCTCAGAGAGACGGACAAACAGTGCTTTATAAGCACCACGGACCACGCTCTGCACCTGACCACACGAGGTGATGAGCGACCCCGACTATTCACTGTTCATTGAGGATCGTTTGCATGGGAAAAGACAGACTTTCATGTCTTCCTGCAGTTTACTACATCCTTTTTACTTTGCTCTATTTGGGAAAAAGCACTAGCTATTTTTCCCTTCTTAAGCATTTTTTTTTGTTCTAAAGAGAAGGAAAACATTATGCCTGTTGCTTCATTTTTTGTTTTTAGTTTTATGAAGGATTCAGCTTGACCCAGTATAGATAAGACGCTGTCATTTAGTTCGTGTTAAAATATCACTACTTAGAGTTTATGTTTTAAAGGACAGACATACAGTCTGTTGCATATTTTGAAACAGCAGTGGTCAAAAATTTTCAAGACAATGTTGAGGCTTAATATATATTCTTTTAAGATATGTATAAAATCCTGTGTATGGGCTGCCCTGAGAATTTCAACCACTGATACTTCAAAGTACGTGCATATGTTATTTTATACAACAGCTGCCTACAGGAGAATTCTTTATTTATATAATCTGTTTACTTGATAAAAGATTGTTTAATTTCTTTAGCATGTGTGAATTTTATGGTCATTCTCCCTGAGGACATAAGTTTTATCTACATCTGACAGGTAGAGTGAGGGAAGGCTGCAATGCAGATTTTTCAGTGCTTTTGTGACCACAATCTCAGTCTTAATCCTGGCATACAACTGTATCTAGGGGAAAAAAAAGATAATTTTGTCGCCATGCTAATTTCAGCCTGATTTTCTGAAAAGGGGAAGCTCCCAGTAATACGAGAACCAATGGAGTGTCTCCTCTCAGACGTTAACTTAGAACCACCCATTTTATTTCCCACAGAAAAGTCAGTACTATTTTATCTTTCGTTTCCAATCTAAAATCCCAAGTTGTCTACCCACTCTTCCCCTGCCCCAAGAGAGTTACTTAAATTAACTTGGAGAACAAAATTTTCTTAAGGGCGTAAGAAGACTAGGTGGAGAGAACAAGCAAACCAGTGTAATAACACACTGATTCTTGAAACTCATGTCTTAAGGGTTAAAATTCCTCTGGCTTGCCAGGTGTTCTGTGCAAATGTTGCATTCATACAATGTAGTATCTGACCATTTAACCATATGTCAAACAATCTCTGCTATGACAACCAGATGTAGACATTGCCATGGAATGAAATTATCATTTTATTAATTACCCTTTAATTAGTTGATACAGGAGAGAACATGCAGTAATTTAGTCATAATTGGCCTGACTGAGACTCAATACTTAAAGGGATGGAATCTGTTTGTGAGATTACTTGTTATGAATAACAATTATGTCTGTGACAATGCAATTTTATTATGAAGATGTACTGTGCATTTCAAATATTGTAAGTTAGTATTAAGGATAGGTATAAGATAGTATCCAGGATTTTACCTACAATTTGATGAAAAATATTTTCCTTGAATAAAAGTGTATAATCCTCTTGTATTTTGCTGCACGTTATAACAATGCAAGAAAGGCCTCTTACCAAACTCACCATGATGACCAAAATGTGTTTCCAATACATTTTATTATAGAAATGAGGAGCCACTTGCACTTCAGACTCATCTCAAAATCTTCCTAGCAATGTTCAAATTATTCTGAACTTTAACATGATATTCATGCAAGGGGCACACTGCGCAATTTTTTTGAAGCATTCTTTGTCAAAACATAATCAGAAACTTGAGCAGAGTCTCTTATGTGATCACTTGTCACCACATTTTTTGGATTTTTGTAAGAAAGTGGAACATCTCTAGGTTTCTCGGACTACACGGGTGCAAATAAAGTTTGCAACATCCCCCTTTAGACTGTAGCAGTAGGTAAATGTCTTGCAGACATTCTTTCACCACAGATTGCTGTTAAATCAGGAATACTCTTCACAGACTGAATATTGAGTATCACTGTAGTAGGACAGAGCACATTCAACAGCTTAATAAAAATGCTCGTAAAGTGGATCTTAACATTGGCCCTTACATACCCAGTTGTTAAGAGATGTTTTTGCCATTCTGGAGCCATCATTCTGTCCTTGCTCTTCTAAGCTCTATGACCTGAGAGAAGACTGCAGTGTTTTATATTAGTTTTGTTCTGTTAGATGGACAACATGCCTCATGTTTTTGCCTCTTGTCTTTCCACAAAAATCTCAGAAAGTGCAGGTCAAAACCTTCAGCAAATGCAGCTCCAACAAAATGTAACAAACTGCTTTACCTTTCAGAGCTGAATGAAAGCTCCCTCCTTTTTTTTTTTTTTTTCTTGTGATGGGTAGCTCCTAGTTTCCTACATGTGCAGTGACAGAAATTATACTTAACTGAATTATTTTTTAAACCTTGCCCAATTACAGGATGTTTATTTATTTATTTATGATGGATGTGCATGCTATATAGATGTTTCCAATCCAAATGAGTCATTCATGTAACTGTTGTAAAGTCAAGAGAGTTATATGAATGGTAAGACTGTTTCCTTTACAATTAGACTTTGAGAAATTCTTTTACCTTGCTTAAATGCCTAAGGACTGCTTTCGAAGTTGGTTTTTCTTTTTCTTTTTAAACACAACATCATTCTATCCTTTCTGATGGTTAATTCACTTATATGCTTCTTGAACACGAATGTGTGCACATATATGGAAAAACATGCTATACAGGAAAGCAAAACACCTTTTGCCTAGGGTGCCATCTTCCAGTTAATATCAGTAAGTCATATTCTGTTGCTTATAAGTGCATCTTGCTCGACAACTTATCACCACCTCCCGTACAAACGCTTGCAGGTTGTATCTGCCTGCTGTGTCACAGGGAATAGCTAACACAGTGTAACAAGAGATCATTTCATTAGATAACCATGAAAGAATCACCGCTGCAAGGAACTTGAGCTGAACAGGGACACAATCACAGTGTTAAAAACTCGAAACAGTTTACCATTAAAGCCTTGTGTGACTGCTTGAGAAATGTCTTAGAGCAGCACAAAAGCTGGCACCATTAGCTTTCATCCCTGCTGAGTTGGCAATAAAGTGCACACATAAGTAAAATGCATTAATTGGTATTAGTCAATCTAGTTAAGATGTTCTTTCTCCAGGCATCTTCAGATTTCATTTCCATAAAATAGGATTTCTTTAAGTCTCATAATTTGATTTTGTCCAGCCCAAAATAATATTGACACAGTGGCAGCAAAAGCACAATTACACCCCAGCTTTACAAAGGTGTTCTCAATCTAAAGACTGGGACCCACGTGCTCCCAGTCTCACACACACAAAAAAAGAAAAAGCAACCCTCGCGAAAAAAAACTGCAGAAGAGGAAAAAGTGATACATTTTCCTATCGTTTCCCTATGCTGTTCTTCCTCCCTTTCCCCCACATTTTTCCTACTGTGCGCTACTGATTACTGCACTTTAAGATCAGAATAAACAATTAACTGCCTAATTATTCCAGTCACACCAAGCCACAATGAAATCTTTATTCAGTGTTTACAGCAATCTTTGGCAGAGACTGTCTTGCTGTTTTTAAACCAAGAAGAACTGCTCCCTTTGGCTCCCTTCAGCATCAGCTGCCTGGGTTTCAGAGCTGGATGCCAATAATCAGCCTCCTTTTTCTCTTCCAAAGTGGCTATTTTTTTTTAAGGGTGAAAAGACCTATTCTCATCAACTCCCCATATATTCTGCCTGATTTATGTCCCAGCCACTGGGGCTCTTCCTTCCGTATCTTTTACCATTTGTGTGCCCCCGCAGCCCCTCCGCGCCGCTCCCGCAGCGCCCGCCGAGCCCCGGAGCCCCCGGACACCCCCGGACGCTCCCGGAGGGGGGGGCGCTTCTTCCTCGGGAGCCCCGGCGAGGGGGCGGCAGGCGGGGGGGGATAGTTTCCAGCTCCGGCTGTACAGCATCCGCACACATCCACACACGCACACCTTCTCCCATAGTTTTTTCTCGTTCTGCTGAAATCCTCGAGGCGGCTCCCCGCCCCGGGAAAGTTGGAGGGAGACGCTCCACGCCCCCGGCGGCTCTTTCTGCCCCTTTTCCGTCTCTCTGACCTGCTTCTCTCTCCCGATGGGCAGCCGCGCCGCCGGGACGCTCCGTGCCCCGCTCCGCCCTGCCCTGCCCGGCTCTGCCCAGTCCTGCCGCGGCAGAAGAGCACCTGCGGAGCGGGGGGAAGCTTGTCCCAGCCAAACTCCAGAGCGACCCGGTGTGGGCTCATTCCGTTCCCCACCGCCTCCTCCTCGCCCTCTGACTGCGGATGGACAGCCAGGGAAAGAAGAAGAAAAAAAAAAAATAGAAGGAACAACTAAGATCAAAAGAATACTAAAAACCTAAGGAGAAAAAGAAGAAAAAGGAGAAGAGAGAAAAAAGAAAGAAAGAAAGGAAAGGGGAAAAAGAAGAAAGAAATAAAGGAATCAAAAATAAAGAGAGAAAAGAAAAAGGGGAGGGGGAAAGAGGGGGGAAAAGGGAAAAAGCAGAAGAAAAAGTCCGCGAATGAGAGGTCGGGTTACCTTGCAGTGTGGAGGAGCTCCCGACTGCCTTCCTGGCGACGGGACTTCCCTCCTCCGCCGGGTGCGCCCCTCACATCCCCGCGCCGCCCCGTTCCGCTGCCGCGGAGGGAGCTGCCACTCGCTCCTGTCTCCGGCTGCGGAGAGAGGCTCGGGCTGGGGGGGCTGCGCGGCCGCAGGCAGAGGAGGAGGAGGAGGAGGAGGAAGCGGAGGAGGAGGGAGCCCCACGGCCGCCCCGCTCCCCGGAGCTGCCCGCTGGAAGTGGCCGCCGCTGCCCCCGGCTCGGCTGCCCGTGGCTATCGCGGCGGCTCTAAAGCTGCCGCGGGGACCTGCGGGAGGCGATTGGTGCCGGGGAGCTGCGCCCCCCTGCGCCGCCCCCCGCCCTCCTTCCCGGGGAACCCCCCGCCCCAGCTGCGGCCCCCGGGCCCCACGCAGCCCCCGGCTACGGGAGGGCAACCCCAGGTCTCCCCTCCGCAGGGCTGGTTACATCCCGGGAGGATTCCACAACGCACCACATGGGCTGCGAGAGGATGGGCTGCCGAGGTAGACCAAAAGTCATACCGGAGAGGCGAAGCGCTTCTTTATTTAGCAAAAAGGGTACAAAGATGAAAGCTGAATTTCTTTGGAAGGCTCGATTTTAGTTAATGAACATGCTGAGACTAATGTCAGAGCTGCTTTTATGAGGGCAAACAGTAGAGTTTCCTGGAGGGTTTGTGTAAGACTTTGGAAAAACAACCAAATAATAAAGGGATTTTACATCCACCTTTAAAGATCATTTTAGTGTTCATAAAAGCTGTCAGGCTTGCTGAAATACTCCCCATCCGCAGAACAACAGCTGCAAAGGCAGTGGCAGGACAAGGCATCCTTTCTGCCAACTAATTCATCTCAATCTTGACCTGAAGGAACCAGGAGGGCAGGTATTTCTTATTCACCATTCCAGTGCTAGCCTTCATCTTTCTGCACAGAATGGGAAGGCAGCAAACTTGCACCAACTTTGATGATGTGTATGTGTGAAAAAGAGAGGGAAACTTGTCCACTTGGGTATGAGAAGGTTATTACCCCTCTAATAGTTCCCTGTAGTAATAACTCCTTTTTGCTGCTAGCACAGAGCCCATTCCCTGTTTCAGGTACATTGGTAAATCTCAAACAACTCCTCTAAGCTCGGAGCAGAGTTGTGCCCCATCAATCTGTGGCCAAGCCAGTGACTGGCAGAAGGAGACTCTAAATCTCCTTATCGATTACCTGGGACACTGCCAGTCCCTCAACAATTAGATCTTGAGATGAAGATTCAGATTATACAGTCAAGATTTGTTGTTTTGGGTGGGTTTTTTTTTTTTTTTTCCTCTCCAGATTTGCACTAATGATTATTTGCAGAACTAAGGTCTCACTGGCTAGTTTTCTGGCCCTGCATTTTTCATATTGATCGCAATGTAGTCATTTCAGCATTACAGAAGAAAAAGGGCAGTCAGATCTCTGGAGAGAAGTTGCTGGAAGTTTGAATGCTGGCAAAGTGCCCAAAACAAATGATGAATTACAGCTATGATAAATGAATACTTGGATGTGTTGGGAAGCCATACAATATTCTCCCAGTTTCCTCTGTTGCGTGTTCATCTTTGGGCTCATCCTCAGGCTGATGGAACATTTTTAATGTAACAGTTGGAGGAGGCAGGAATGGCCTTTGTCAGCATTATTGGTCAGCCGCAGAGACTCAGTGCACTTCTGACAAAAATAAGGCAAAACAGACCCCTTAGTAACACTTTTCCCTAATACTAGGACAGAATACTTGTAATAACCTCTATTACATAAAACCTCTATATTATAATAAATACTTGTAATACTTGTAATACTGAAAGTTATCAGTACACCATTACTGCTTCGAGTCTGACTGCAAGAGCAGTGACCTCTTGCTAGAATTGAGCTGGTTACTGAATAAATTCACTTGCTTCTTGTAGTATATGCACACATCTCCATTCCTCTGTTTCAACATGGTATACTTGGAATAAGTCTGATTGAAATCTTAAAGGCTAAATAGATGCCACTTGAAAAGTTTGCATTTCAGTTTGAGTGTAATCTATGAATTGTTTTTTTCCCCCAAGCTGGACTGCAGTAGGGGGAAAAAAGTCAGAATAAAATACATATGACAGTTTTAACAGAATGGCAACCCTGGTGGATGCCCTTTGATTATTGCACGTACCAGAGTACCATGAAAATAAAATGCAATATTGTCTATTGTTTAAGTTTATAATTTAGGATTAATATACAGTACATAATGCGGCACTCCTATATGACACAGAAAACACAGGAGAATTCTATGATACACAGAGCAAGCACTAGAACAAATCCATGCATTTAATACATGAACTCCTCAGTTTCACATACACAGCCAAACGGGTTATCCAAACATTGTATTTACTAAAGCAGATGTGGCTACACACTCTAAATTCTGCCTCATGTGCTGTCTTCCTTCACAGGGACACAATTCAGTAATGTGCCTGTGACTTATCTTTTCTGAGACCTGTGATACACAGTAAAATAGGAGGAACTTATATTTTCACTGTCTCACTGTTTCACTGGCTCCCCTCCCCAGTACACGGCAGAATCACACAATCTGAAGAGTGCTCTTCTGTGCCTCTGAAATTGGAGTTGAGAGAATGTGGCAAAGAGTGTGTTCATCAGCTCACCTGTCTCAGCACTGCATGTTTTCAACCACCAGGCTTTTCAGGAAAAACGAGAGAAGGTTTCAAACATTCATATGTGAAATGCACATATGAACAGGTGGATGAAGAAGTGTCTCATCTCCTTCCTCAAAAACATAAAATAAAATGACAATTTTAAATTACAAAAATGGAATCTAACTCTTAAACCTTACATGAACCATAAAAATAATTTGTTTAGTCTAGAGAATTTTATTAAGCACAGTTGTGATTAAATATCCTTACATGAAAGAAGTGAATCTTTCCTCTCCAATACTTGATGGTCTCCCTTCCACCATACTATACATAATTCTAAAACCATATAAACAGAATGAAAAAAAATGCTAGAGAATGCAGCATGCTGAATTGTTTTAAAATTTAGAGGCTTTCTGAGAGATGAAAGAAGCATTTTGCTATCACTGTTTGAACAAGAGAATTTTGTATGCTGCAAGCTATTTACACTGTTCTCCTACAACGAAGACTTTGAAGATGAAGCATTATATATGGATATTGCTTATGTGTTCATATAGTTTTCTGCCTTGCAGGACTGAAACAAGGCATGAGCTACAAGTTACCTAAAAGACAGAGGTGAAGGAACAAGAGAGGAGAAAGCAGAAAAACAACTATTTTCAACTTTTATGTTATTGCATGTCATACAGCAGCTTTTATGTTTGTCCCTTATACCCCTGCCTCACTTTATCCAGCTCTGTTCATCCATATCTGTTCATTTTTCTTCTGACAAAAAAAGAGGTTTTGGATTTTGCAGGTGTGGACTGTGTGTGGTGTCACTTTAGAGGTGGCTAACAAGAAACATTCACTCTTTACAAACACTAGGATGGTATATTTGCGCCAGGAGATGTTGGAGGAATTGGTATGATGGAATTTTTGTAGCACCTTTGTGGCTTTTTAAAACAGTGGGTGTTCATTTAACCATTGATTTGCTTTTGTAGTTAATTGCAACCTAAACCGTATTGGTTTGTATTGTGCAATAAATCACGGCTTTTCAAAATACAATTGTTAAGGGCACCATAGAATCTATTCAGGAAGGTGAAAAAGTGAATATTAACTAAAAATGATTCCATATGCCAAATGATAAAATGAATCCACGACCCAAAAGCAGTAAGTTTCCAAAGCAATAAAACAATATTGCACATTGCTGAAGAAGTGACATAGCAAGAGAATGCATAAATAACAAGAATGGTGAAAGGAATATGTGCAGTCATAAAGTCACATCCATCTCTATAAAATGTTACTAAACCAGTAATAGGAATAGCTTTTAAGTTCTCGTGTCCACAGGGAAGAATATCAGCTGTACTTGCAGCCAAGAAAGCCCAGACTGACACGTGCTACAATGGTGAAACTCCTGAATGCTGTACCATCTCTTTGAAAAGCATGTATGCACACAAAATCCAGTGGAGAACTTAATGTGACTAGAGCACAGGACACAAAGAGCTGTGTATGGCTGTGTTTGTTCTGCCACATGTATACAGATGTACCCCAGAACCTCTCATTCAGCAGGCTCCATGACCTTCTCTGTCACATGCTTTTCTTTTGGCCTTCACTCTCCTTTTCTTCCAAGCAACCAGGCCTTGCTCAGGAGTAAGGCCTAATTTGAATCCTTCTCAAGGAGTTACCTGAGCTTACCACTGTCAGAAAAATCTTTGTAAAGTTTTCCTTTCTCAGAAGAGAGGGATCCCCTCCCTCTTTGCTCTGCTTCTTTTCTTGTTTTGCCTTACTCAGTCACTCAATACAGTGATTTGTCTCCTCCATTGCTTATGTAGGGTGGGGAAGGCCAATCTGACACGGCTTTCTTCTTAGTCACATTTTCTTCTATATTAATTAAAGAAAACCATATTCAAGCATATATTCAAATCTAGTGGCCATCTGGAAGCACAACCTTGTTTTGGTGTATCTCATGCTCTTTCAAATAAAGTCTTTTTTTTGTCTCTGCCACCTCTTTTTAACCTTAATTATCAGTTTATCATTTTAGTCTTGTTTTAGTCTATTGTTTTTTGGGAGGTCTGTAGGATTCAGTATCTTCTTTCTCAATGGCTGTTCATAAGGAAGAGACTAAATTGAATATGGACTTCTATTTCTACTAAAAAGACCATTACCATGGTCTACTCCATCAGTATCTTCAGCAGAGTAATTTGTGGTCTGGAGTCATTGAGGAAAATACTCTTTTTTGTCCTGCTGAGAGATGCATCAGCTTTTTCTTCACACTGAGGCATTAAAACTCCACAGCAGAGGCAGGGAATCCCAAGTGTAGGCATCAACTTTAAAGCTCTGGACTTTATTAATTTAGTTTGAAACCTGATTTGGTTTCAAGACAGTAGCAAGAAAGTTCACAGAGTCCTATTCACATCTCAAAATGTCACCTCAGATGGAGGGCACCAGGAGGCTGAAAGTCTCAGAAGGAGCTGCCAAGGAACTGCCGTGTCATCTTGGCCTCAGCCTGGCCTCTTCCTGACAGCACCATTTCATTTTGCTTATTTTTATCAGGGCATGTGGAATTTCCAAATGAAAACAAATGAAAAATGCACAAAACTGTATTATTACAACTCTACTTACTCTTAACAATTTTTCTCCCACAACATTTCTAATGGGATGCTGATGAGCAGATTTTCTGCTCTTCCAGGCATTTACTAAACCAATTCTGAATATTACTAACTGCACTACTTAGGTAAAAGGAGGGAATTATTTGCTGTGGTACCTGTACCACAGGATGTGAAGTGTGTACTATGGACAAATCACAGGTAGTGTGCTGGCTGTAAACAAGCAATTGTCAAATTGCTAGATACAGCCTTGTCTGCAGTGAGAGAACTGTAGCTAATGAAGGATTGTCTTCTCGCCATGCATGATGACAGGGGCTAATAGAAAAGAAATAAAGTGAAGAAGGAAAAACACTTCAGATGTCTCTATATGAATAGTAAAAGGAACAGGCTTCTATTGTCAGAACTTAAGTCAGTGATGTCTGTGCTTGGGCTGCTTTTCCTGCTTGCACTGGATGTCACAATACAAAATGCAGCATAACTCTGATTGCCCAGCACTGTTCATGTTCTCTCTATGGGAACTGAGCAGGGATTTTTCTTTGAATACATCATTTACAGCTTGCTACAGCAATTCTGCAAAGTCAATACATATCCTTAGCACAAAGCAGAGAATGAAGGGCACTATGGAGAAAGAGAGAAAGATACTACATTGACAGAGAAAGATGAATTCCACTGCACAAGCACATTACAGGTTCCATTCATAGGAATAAAATTACTCTTTCTTTCAAACAGAAAGTCTTTTTCAAAATACATTTAATATAGTTATATTTAAAAATATCTTGTGTGCAGCTTGTATGCCACTACTGACAAACTCTCTGGCACTGAATTATCATATGATTATGTATTGTGCAAAGAAGATCTATTTATTGATTCAAGTCAGATATATTTGCAAGGCAAGGTTTGTAGACACAGGTAATATTTTTTATTAGACCAACTGATTACAATGAAAAGATGGATCAGAAACACAAGCCCTTCACTGAGTAAAAAAGAGTCTGTTTTTTTTTTCCCCTAGGAGCTCAAACTGGCTTTATAAAAGATGTTATTTCTCCTGGCAAACTTAGCTGCTGTTACAATCTTAGATCACCATGACTGTTACAATGCTGCTGCTTATGTAATTATAAAATACCTATATGGGAACCTGGTTACCCCTCTGCATTATTAGTAGTGCCTGACATGTTTTCACTACTTTATTGGGAATGCATTTAGACAAAATCTTCTTCTGACCACTTGAAATAACCAAATTGGAACCTACAAGCGTTGAGGAAGGGTATGGAAAGCAATTTTCAGCCACAGGGTGTCTGTGCTAGAAGAGGTCTGCTAGAAAGCGTGCTACCCTTGGACCTGCAGAAGGTATACCCTCTCACTCCTGTGTCTTACTTCTACAGGTAACAAAAAGAATTAGGAGGTTATCTGCCACCTTTATATTTCCTTGAGATCATGGATTGTGCTGGGAATGGCTTGGAGTCTCCTGAGCGGACTTTAGGACTAAACAGGGAATAAATGAAAGATACGATGAAAGGTAATGTTTTAGATTTTCAATGGGTACTTGCCTTGAGCTTCAGAAATGGATCAGAGCTAGTCAGCTTTCTCTGGGAAGGGAGCAGAGCATGGGAGACCGCTGCGGGACAAAAATGGACTTTGCAAAAATGCCTCTGGATGCTTTGAAGAACACCCCCTGACCTCCTGCAAGCATTGTGGTGGGAAAAATGTCAAGCTGTCAACTACATCAATTGAGAGAAGTTTTAGTTTCATCTCACCCCTTCACAATCCCCACTGACAGGCAAAAATTGAACACATCCCCAACTCTAGAAGAGAGGAATCTATTTGGTTGTGTGCTGCAGGCATGATCTAGACAAATTGCACCTATATTTTATTTGAACCCATCACAATACAACATAACAAGGCTTTTCAATTACCTCAACAAGCTACCAATACAACTTTATCATTTCAATTTTTCATCTGTTTTCTCCAGCTCGGCATTTCTTCTATATATCTCTGTAAATCTCATCAGTTCCAGCCCAGTTTAGGCTAATAAATTTCAGTTACCAGCTCGAGCCTAATGAAAAGGGGAAGCTGGCAGCGAAGAAAGACAAAGGCACGGGTTGTTGCCTCGGGCCTCGAGCTCACCCCTCTGAACAAGGCAGTGGATGGGCTCATCCATCCCCATCAGCTCAGGAATTGGTACGGCACAGGGAAGAGGCAGAGCTGTCAAGTCCCGTTGCACTCAGCAGAGCTGCAGGGTTGGGCCAACCCCAGGAGCAGACCTATTTGTCCCCCTAAAGCAAAATTTAGGCAATGGTTTGAAGCACACCATGCCAGAGCACAGTCTTAGCTGGCATAGCTGGCACAGACCAGAGGTGTGATTCAGGGTTGGGGCTACATATTTTGCCACTGTAACTTTTGTGGTCTTGCGGCACGCTATTCCTGTCTTCAAGGAGGAGGACAAGTTAAGCAGGAAAATACTAATTTGCATATTAGCTGGAAATGCACAGAGATCCCAACAGACAGAGAGAGAGAAAATGAATTTTGTACCATAATTATGTTTCCTTCTAAAAGACACTGATAAAGCTTAAGGTTTTCAAAGATTTTATGTGTACACGGAAAAGGCAAACAAGCTAAAATAATACTGCAAATCAGCAGACATATGTTTATTAATTCTGACTAAAATTTGCCATCTGCAACTGAACATTTTACTAAATAAATCCCATAAAATGCAGATTATTTTAGCTACGAATCTTCATGACACTGCTTTTTAAGTTCTGGTACTGAAATAGCTTCATTGTAAATTAATATTTACAATAAAAGTATGCTCATAAAAGTTCCAAAGCATTTTCTAGTGACACTCTGCTCAACTATTTAGTGATTCAAAAGCAAACGCTCCAAGAAAAGCTCCATATCAGTGCAGTACATAAAATATAGACATATATGAAAAATGACAAAGGCAGTATGTTACTGTTGAGGTGACTCTAACTTGATTGCTAAGCTGGTTGAAGTAGCTTTTCATAAATGAAATATGTCCTCAGTTTTCCTAGAGTAGATAGAATAAGAGCAATGTCAACAAAATGTCTCTTCTTTATTTTCCTGCGAAGACATTATTTTCTCTGGAATGTAGTAAAATTCGGTGCTCAGTGCACGTTAGCTAATTCTGAGGCACATGCTCACAAGCAGACACTAAGGGACTAATTTACATGCTTAAAGGCAACTGAAACTTTGTTTTGCATATGTAAATATACCTGCCCAGGGTAAGAAGTGGGCTTTCCAGTGTACCTGTGTGGGAGCTGGGTTTACAGGCTTTGAAAAAACAAAGTCTGATCTGCTATTACTGTCACTGTAGCTGTCATCACAGCACAGTTCAGGCAGAAAACCTCAAGACACCTATCAGACCAAATCCTGTGGACCTTACTCAAGCAAAAAATCTTGTTGATGTCAACAAACATTTTCCCCAAAGAACCTGTACATAATTGAGCCTTTTTTGTACATGCATATTTTAGTATCATTGAATATCTGCACGAAAACCAAAGTAGGTTTGTTCTTTAAGTCAGGGATCAAGACATTGGGGAATGAAAAATAAAAAAAAATTTAAATCCAGATAGGGACTGTTTTATAATTTCAGGATATTTTAGAAGGCTCTGAGTTTTCCAGATCAGTAAAGAGACCTGTTTGAAGAACGAGTTCCTTTAAAGACGAGTCACAATGGTCAGACACAGGAGTATTAACCACTTACAATATTTTTTTCCATCTAAGCAATATTTTTAATATGAGAAGCATACATTTAATATCCAAAGGGTTCAAAAATAGTAACTGTTGGTCAATAAATCTGCACCCTGTGTGCTTTTTTTTTAGGACCCTGCCGAGACCAGGGTCTGTTCTGTCAAAAACATGCCCTTAGGCCATAATTCTAGCTGTGGTCTGTTTGCCAGGGACAGCAACTTTGCTTTACACATCTGGCTACCTCCCTACCAGGGACTCCAAGTTTAGGGTTTTAAGGTAAACAAATGATGATAAACTGACAATGGCACAGAGGGTTTCACCCTTCATATCCCCTTTGGATCCAAGAGCTGAAGAGAAGGTCCCAGTCACCTTCTACAGATGAAGGGTACCTGCTAGAGATAAATCTAAAAGGAGCAAAGAGAGCATTTTCAGAAAGCACCTTCCTGGTTGTCATAGTCAGAGCCCAGCTGAAAATTCAAAAAAATGAAAGAGTTTCTAGAGACCTCAACCTGCTTTCAAATCAGCAGACATTTTTAGCAACAATATAGAGGAGACAGGTCTGGACATTTTCAAATGGTTTCAGAAATGCTGAAACTGTCCCCTGTCTGAAACAGCACTGCACATTTGAAGGTAGGATTTGTGTTTGCTTGAAAATGAAAGACTGGGAGGAAAGAAAATTAAAAGATAAAAGATAAATTTTTCCCAACAATTTATAAATGAAATAAGGCATTTATTTTTAAATTATCTGTAGAAGAGATATCACTCTACTAAACTCTACCAGCTATTAATTTATCATAATGTAAATGGTTTAATTAATGTTTAATGATACAGCACTTTCCACAGGAACTGATCTCCAAGTACACTTCTTTAGAAGAGGGATATGATACTCTGATAAAAATATTTATGGGAGATGGGGCAAATGTGTGGTTCATGTAAATCCTTTTAGCTCCAACAGAATCAAGAGAATTATGCTGATTTCCACAAGTTTACTATCTGCAAATGATATTACAAATAACAGAGTACCTTAGTGGTTATCTCATACATCTGTGTATATACACCTTGGTAGCTATTTTTGTTTTCCAACGGTACAAACTAACTGCAGAATCACTGAATTACATTGCTTGAGACAAGTACTTTTAAACTACACTTTTTGGAGTCCTACCCTCCAATGCTTTGTAGTCTGAAGGCAAACTTCAGTAGTTTACTAGTTGTTCAGTTAGGTAGCAACAATCATACTAGATAAAGTGGAGATACAGTAAGAAAATGCAGAGTACTCAATAAAGTTACTAAGGTAACTTAGTAAAGCAATCCCAAAACTCCTGCTGCTAAAGTGCCTGTTGACATAGTAAAAACAAATTCAAAATTATTCAAAAGGTTCATACCAAGACATATCTCCTCCAGTTGTACAGCATTGTAAACACTATGTGTATCACAGAAAGTAAATTAAAGATCTGAGTAGCATTTACAGCTTTTCTTGCTTGATTTAGTATTCTTCCTTCTCTCAGATGATTTTCCAAGTGTCTTTCTTCCACTCAATGGGGAAACAGAACAAAAGACACTTTCACTTCCAATGCTCTCGTAAATGTGGAGTTTCAGATATAATTTTTCCAGTGCTTTGGAGGCTGTGTCAGTCACAGGGCTATTCTTGGCATAGCCACTGGCAATCCAAGAGCAAAGCAGAATGAATTCTGGAGCAAGAAGACAACCAAGTCAACTTCTAACTAGGTGGAATTGTCTGTAGGAAAGAATTAATAAATCAAAGTATCAGAGTGCTTGGCACAGAAGCGTCTGGCAAGTGGAGAGATACAACTTAATGTAGGTGATAGGATTTTATTTTCTTGAGCTACACCTTTAAGTATCAAGAGTTTATGACTTTTTGCATTGCTCTCTTTCATGTGTTAGCTTTAGAAAATGTAGGAATGTTGTTTTCAGCTATAGTAAATTTGCTGTTCCTACAGCTTTAGCTCAAACCTTACCTATACTGGCTCTATTGCAGTTAAACAAAACACTGAGGTTCAACTTCAGCCTAAATGTTTTCTGAATCACTTACGACACGCAAATTTATAATTTGCTTTCAATTTCTTCACTGGTTCCATCACATGGTACATGTACTCCAGGCAATTTAAGCTAACTCAGCCAGTTTGTCTCCTGCAATGCAGGCCCCATTTCCTTCAGTGACAATTTATGTTAATGATAATCAGATGCTTTTTTAATTAACAATGACCTACAAGCATCCTAATATATTTCTCTCTCTCTCTGGTGGTATTTTTTTTACAGGACTGTGTCACTCTTTTTCATTTGAAACTTGGGGGCTTCTGTATCTGTTCAGACAGCACAGGTCCCACAGCCTCTTAATTTTTGCTTTCACAGTGTTTATGTTCATATGTCCCTGTCAGTGTGTGTAGCTCTAAAAACAGTAGCATAGTGGGGGGCTGAGGGGGAGCTGTGTTGTTCCAGCAGTGCAGATTTGATCTTCACATGTACAACAGCCTTGCAATTGCCCAGGTTGGCTAGACTTCCTACACATTCCTAAAGTGGCTGCATATTACACATAAGGAAGTAGGGTTGCCTTGGACACACTACCAAAATGGCAAGGTTATATGCTATCAGAAGTGGTCATGGTGTGCAAGACAACCAGCAAAACCAGGCAGCAGAGGCATTAGACATATATATATATATATACACAAAAAACTCCAGCCTACCATGTAATTCCTTTTATTCCATGTCATATGTATTTCTAAGAAAAAATAATAATTATACATTCTTTCAGTGCAGAAGGATACAGATCCTGATCCCATCTCCTTCACAGAAAAACAACAACAAAAATCCCCAAACCAACAACCAGGCTTATAGTTCTGAATTGTTCAAAATTGTTGCAGTTTCTTTTCCAGACCCTTCTTTTCCTGCACTTCTTGTCAGGGCTTTTGCTACCTAAGAGAGAGTGCAGGCAACTGTCTAAGACAGATGATGTCAGAGGGCGGCAAAAAATGTGCCCATATCTCAGTTGTCCCATATCACACTCTGGCATGTTAATACAAATCTGGTTTCCCCTTTGACTTTTGCTAACAATGCAGGAGTGTGACCAGTTATGGCTGAGGCACTGTGCATGTTGTGCTCCCTGCCTTCCCTGTCACAAACGCATCAGCCTCCCACGGAGAGCAGGACATGCATCTGGCTCTTACAGCTGGGGCTTGGATGTCTGCTGCAGGTCAGAACTATCTATCAAATTGTTGGCATCTTTTTGTGCAACCTGATCTCGTGTGTAGGAGTGTTGTTCTGGACTCTCTTGAAGGCAGTTTTCCCAGTCAACGCTTTTTCCAAGCCATGGCTACGTGGATGCAACAGTTTTCCTTCAGTAGGACTGGATAGGATGTGAGCTCTCTCCTGTCTTAAGACACTTTTTAACAGGAGAAGGGGAGACAGAATAGGATGCTATAAAATGCTGATAACTCCAGATTTGGGAGATTTTATTCTCAGATCCATGTATCCTTACTCTAGCCTGTAGATCCTCACTATTGGGTTTCAAGTTTTGGATTGCTGTTTGGTAACTGGGTCTCTTTCAATAAAACTCCTGCAAATTAACCTGCAATAATGAAGGTTGCAGCCAATGTCATACAATCCTAACCACATCACACTAATAGAAAGACGTACCTTAGCAAAGAGGTTTTAGACTGTTTCTAGACAGCAATCAGGCTCTGGAGGCAGCAGAAAGATGACTTTTATGGCTGGAGCTGATGCATTGTTTAAAGTACAGGGAATTTTGTTAACCCAGTTGGGAGCTGTTAAGTGCCTAATCTGCATCACAGGAACCAAAGACACACTCAGAATAAAGGATCAACGTTTCCTTGAAATCTGAAAGTGATGCACAGTGTGTGTGGGGAGAGTGTGTCTGTTGTGGGTGGTGTTCAGTAATCACTGGCATTAGCTGATCATCCAAGCCTAGTTGATGATTCAGATAGCACCCCAAGGTTTTATCCCTCTTTGACAAATTCAGCAGTATCCTTTACAGACTAGTGGTGTACATTATGCTGTTTTATCTTTTAATTTGCCTTGGTGATCATGGAAGGACTTGCATAATTTGTGAATTTGCAAATAAAAGTCTTCTGGTTTTTTTTTTTTCCCTACAGGAAAGGTAAAAAACCACAGACCTAATGTACCAGCCTGACAATAACTTTATATGAACCATATAAGAAACTCAGATTATCAACAATTGGCTGTAATTGAAATAGAATTACTGCAGCTAATTCCTGGCACTAGGACTCAGGAGGAGGTATTAACAACGAGAAAAGGGGCAATCAGAGAACCATAATGACTGAAGATTAAGGACTTCATACTGTCAAAAGGCTGCACTAGCTGATATGTTATAATTTATTTGGAATGTTTGGACTGTCATGTGATGAGTATACCACAGATTTTAATTTTATCTTAAATTCTTCCAAGGAACACTTTGCATTTTGTCAAACCAGAATAAATTACACAGCTTTCATTTGTTTTCTGCCAGATCAGTTATCCAAAATTAATATAAAATAAAGCTATTCCTGAAGAAAGAGCTGGGTGCTAGACACCCGCTGGGAACATCAGTATTTCTTTCCTGACACCTCATTTGCCTGCCAGCCTGCAGGATAGGTGTTGCTGATGGGAAGGATGCGGAAGGAGAGTATGGACAGGCAGTCCTTGGAAGTGGAAAAGGAAATTCAGCAAACTGCACTCCAACTGAGACATGACAGTACATTGGCTAGTAATAGATGTGCCTCTTTTCTGTAGCATATTGGCCTTCCCTATTTGCCTGCATTTAGCCCTACTGGAAGCAAACAGAGAAGAGATAGGGGTGGAGGCTGCCAGAAGCTTGTTTTTGTCTCTGTATTTCTTCTTGAATTGGGCAACACTGAGAGGCACACATGGGCCTGGAATATTTACATATTGAAATGTATTCTCTAGACATTCCTCAAGCTCATCTTTCATCCTACACAATGTTCAAACTTTTGCTTCAGCTCCATTAGCAGCCAAACACCTGTTTTGGCTGACACAAATGTTTTGAGCTCTGTTTTGACCAAAGGTGCCAGACGGAATGTACTAGATAAAAATGTCCTTCATGCACTTACACTCCTGCAGTTGCAAACAGATCTGGTACAGACATCAAAATCACGTTTCAGTTCATGAGAACCACTCCAGAAGAATAGGGGTGTTTATTCACTCCTCATGTCCTTTCATACCTCAGATAACTCAGGAGTTAAACTATGGGTTTAGATTGATTTCCTGAACACCAGCATTTCATTGAGCTGAGATATCAATTCATGGCCATCAGGAGTCCAGGACATCGGCAGCTAGGGTTTTTTGTTGCAATAATAAAGATTATTAAGGATACTAAAAGCCACAGATGAAATCCAGCTGGTCAGATAAATATTATATATTAATACAAAGACATAGGAATGTGAAGAGCATTTATATATTTCACTTAATACAGGAAAGTGAAAGTAAGATTTTTGACTTTCTGCTCTCCTTCTTTCTTTCTTCCTCCCTTCCTTCCCTTAGCACAGATTATTTCAGCTGGAAGGGACCTACAATGATCATCTAGTCAAACTGCCTCACCAATTCAGGGCTGACCAAGATCAAGCATGTTGTTAAGGGCATTGTCCAAGTCCCTCTTCAATACTGCCAGGCTTGGGGCGTCTACCACCTGTCCATGCAGCCTGTTCCAGTGTTTGACCCCCCTGTTGATAAAGAAATGCTTCCTAATGTCCAGTCTTAAACCTCCCTTGGCACAGCTTTGAACCATTACCCTGTGTCCCACCACTGGATACCAGGAAGGAAGAGATCAGCACCTCCCTCTTTACTTCCCTTCCTTTCCATCTGTCCTCATTCCTGCCTGCCTTCCTGCCTTGCTAAGCAGCCAACTAGGAAAATGGGCTTGTACCATTTATGATTTTGCCTTCCATAAAAAACCTGAAACATCCAAATTTTTTCATACCTGCAACACAAAATTTCTTCTTCACTTGATCTGTTACACACAGGCTCTAATGACAAGCTGTTTTGCCTTTGGAACTGGAATACTTTCTTCCCCTTCCTCATGACAAACAAAAATAAATCACACCAGTGTACATGTCAGCCTTTTTCCTTCTTGCAGAAATTTTTGCAAATTAGAGCTTCTAGGAAGTGTTACTGTCCCTTTCATTTAAAAGAATAAACTGTTGCATTCTTTTGTAGAGATCAATTTGCAGGTAGGTGCCAATTTGTAGGGTTTGATCCTCAACAGGCATTCCAAAATATCCATTTCCCTTTTGCATAGCTAAATTGTAGTTTTGAATAGTTTATCAAAATAATTTTATCTGGTATTTGGGTTGTCATATTATCTTTTGGTTTTGATTTTTTTCTCTTTTTAAATCTTACAGGCATTACTCAATGCCTCCTTCCCAAGCACTCTTATGAGGGTATACTTCCCTGTTTACAAATAACACATGGGCTTACAAGACTGAGCATACTGTAAAGAGAAAGAAACATGCAAAAGGCAGAAAAAATGGGTATTATTATACCTTTCTTAATGATCAGTGAATCTTACTCCCACAGTAATTTTATCTGTCATCCACTGCCTCCATGTGCTGGTGAGAACATAACAAAAGACAAGGGTAATTTATTGTATACCAATTCCCATGCAGTAAACATTATTCATGGTTTGGTGGCATGCTCCTGCCTTGGGAAATATTATGTTGTTTTGCTTTGGGGCTCCTGCAATTAACACATCTCTGATGATTTCTGGGGTTTTTTGCACAAATAGTCAGGAGGACCATCATAAGAATTCACTAGGGTCTGCTCTCATCCTCTGCAGTTTGCAGTGTGTCTCACTAGGAGAACAAATTAAGTCATCCTTGACTGAGGAGTTGTCCTTGGTCATTGTACACTGAACAGTGCTCCCAGCTGTTCAGTCTTTCCATGGGAAACAGCCACCCTGCCAGGGATATTTGAGAATAAAAGTCTTTTGCTTGCTCTCAGTTCAGCTCAGTTTCCCATCCAATTCTGCTTTTGTTTGTAGTTATGGTGGCTCCAACAATATCATCAGAAGGAATTGATACCAAGAAGGCACATGAGTTCATGTGAGAATATGAGTTCTCTAAACCCTGAATAGGAATAAGCAAAAAATTTCTCAATTCCTAAAGTTTCTGCTCATTTTACGTTCTGGGTAAATAAACTGAGAAACTGGCTCTCTATATGTTCTTTCACCCACCCAACAAAACACAGGATCAGAAAGATTGCTGGCCACCACAGCACACTTATACCTGACATCCTGAAGATCACAGGACTAGAAGCAAGCAAGACACCTATAAGTGTGACTTCGAATTTTGAAGGCCCTATGGGTCAGTTACCCCTAGATGTGTGACTTAAAAAGCAATGCCCATCTCCATTCTTACTGTGATTTTTTCCCCCTCTCTTCTGGTTACCTTGTGATGAACTCTGTCACCTCCACACTACGTGCCTTCTATTACCTCTCCCCAGCTCTATGGTGATTTAAATTTATTTCATCCCAAATATCACAGATTCTAAAGCCTACCAAGTTGCAGGAAGGCTTCTCTACATCAAGGCCAGGTTAGGTGGGATCTTGAGCAACCTGGTCTAGTGGAGGTCGTCCCTGCTCTTGGCAGGAGGTTGGATTATATGACCTTTAAGGTCCCTTCCAACCCAGCTCATTTTATGATTCTATATTTTGAGCAGTTACCTTTATCAGGCTTGTGCAAAGCAAAGAACACAAGAACTTCCATTCTTTGCACAGAGTTTAGTGAATACTGAGGTCTGTGGGGTGTGAATGTGCCTCACTACATATTACAGATGTATGAAAGACCGAGTTGCCCCACTGGTACAGGGCTCCCAGAGACCTGTGGAAAAACACTGTGTTTCCTCTCATGGAAACTCCCGCACAAGTTTGGGTACTGGGAGGGCTGAAAATATGGGGAAACTGAGACAAGGACACAAGCAGGTGTTACAGTCGATTCTCATCGAAGTTGTTGAGATTTAGGCATCTATTTCCGAGGAGTGAAGCCCCTGGCTGCTCCTGCAGTGAGCAGCAGGTGATGGGCACCTCTCAAGGAGCTCATGGGCTCACACAAGATGCCACAGAGATGCCTTGTTGCATATTTCTGAGGGCATGAAAATTCTCTCTGGAAAGTGCTTCAGGTTAATTTTTTTGGGGCAACTCCTTTGAAGATTATATAAAAATATGAAAAAGGAGAATACAAAGTAGAGTGTTTACTATGTCTCAAGATGCCAGGTTTTCATATTAATATTATTAGTATTTACAAACATTCCTACAATTAGGTTGATACTGTCCACTTCCAGATTGTTTTGAAATAAAGTGGCAGAAAATTAAATGCCAGAATTTACATCACTCCACACCATTTATTGTGCTACATTATTACACCCTTCAATTGCCAAATACATGCCACTTGTCTAAGACAGTTTAATCTGACCTGGAATAGCTTTGCATTAATATCCTCTCAGGCTGGGTCTACATTAGCAAATAGTGCTGCACAATAGGAAGGGATGTGTAGAGTGCAACAGGTGATACAGGGTATCTGACATGTACACATTTTGGAAGGGTTTACTTTGGACTGGGTCTAGTCTAATCCTGTAAACCAAATGCCTGGTAGTGTTTGTAGCATATCAGTGTGCACCCAGAGTGTATATTTTGGTTTATTTTCATTCAGAAGTCAGCATGTTTTCAATACAAATATGAAACAGAGCAGGGTAACAGTGACAACTCAGAAGTTTGCTTGAAAAACTTATTCCTCACCTGAACTGCAACTCTTATGTAGAAGTGCCTTAGAGATAAATTGGTTTTCGATGTAAGGAATCAAAGGAAATCTGAAAGTCAGAGAATCCATACTATGAGACTGCAGCTGATTAATTTTAATGCTGAAAACAACTGACACGGTCCCATGTGAATTTTACAGTGTAGGTCTCAGGCTGCTGTGTCCACACTTGGCTCTGGCATCCAGATGTGGTCAGACAGGGTGGATAGTAGGGAGCTGGGGCCCATGCAGAACAAGACAGAACACACCTGCACCTCACAGTTCATCTCAGAGAGGACAGATCTGGTCAAGGCCAAGGTGTTTCATGAGGAAGACAAACTGGGGCTTAACACTAAGCATGTCAGCTTTGTAGGCTGCAGTTAAGGACAGGCTGTGACCCTCTGTCTTAATGTGATAAACTAACATAGACTTCTGGAGAGGTGAGAGCTGCCTGAAATATTCCAGCTTGTGAAACATTTGGATTTGGCTGACAGACTGCAAGAGGAAATAAAACTTTTAAAAAAAAGTGATACAGAAAGAGGAGAAAATAAAAATGGTCTTAGTCATTCCCTGGAGCACAAACAGACGTTCAAACAATATTCTGAGTAAAGATGAGATTTAAAGCTCAGTGCATGGGACACATTGTAAAAATCAGGGAGAAATTCCCATTTATATCTATTTCTAATGTTCGAGCTTTGTTGTTGACTGGCATAAAACCTCATCAGCAGAGGATAACCAAAGCTTCTGGAGTCTCTGATATTAACAAACTTCAATAGGTCTAATAAAACATGTCACTATTACAGTAACATTGGAATTGACAAACTTGGTCAGATAATTTCTGAGGTGGGGGCCACCAGAACCAGAGATGATACTGAGAGGACAACATGCTACCCATATCTACAACACCAGTAAAGTATTGTCAGGTTTATTCTCCTGACATTTCTTACTGCAGTCAGTTTTGGCTTATGCTTCAATATTTTTTTTTGTCTCACGTGCTTACTCTTTCACTGGGCATTTTCACTCAGCAGGGAGACCTGTGCATTATGACCCATAGGTTTTTTAGGATTCACCTATGCAGAGTCCAGCAGAGGATTTTCCATATGTTTTTATCAGACAACACATTGTTATCCAAATGTTTACCTCTGGCTTGGATTTGTTTATTCAAATTTGTAATGAGATCTCTACAAAGAACCTTCTCTTGTGTATTCTCATATCGAGTTATCCTGAGGGATTCTTTTGTTGCATGACTGTGAAGGGCAACATGAGGTCCCGATTCAGAGACATTGTGTCTCTTTATATTGATTTCAACAGCCTTTGGATCATAAACCAAGCAATAAATTCCTGCAGCATCTAAACTGTGTCAAGCACATCATGTGGGCTTGATGCATCCTCACCAAACTGCACCCCTTTTCCTTTCTGGGGAGGCAGACTTCTTTAACCCATGCAACATAAAGATTTACCCACTCTCCCCTCCAGCCTTGCTAATGACATCAGCACCTTATTCATCTATCTAAAGCCACTGCTTAGCAGAAAGCAAACTAGAACTGATTGTCTTAACATCTACGTAACATGCCCATTGCAGATGCCCCTGCCATTCCCACCAGCAGGTGAAAACACACCCTAGCACAGCACACTGCTCTCAGCTGTGCTGGAGCTAACCCCAGATCAGCTCTTGCCCATCATAATAGTTACTTCAGGGGTATATCAGCTGGGCTGAGAACAGCATCTGACTGGTACTTTTTGTAAATGAGAATGCAGTTCCAGTTATCTGAACATACTGAAAAGGAGAGCTTTCTAACAAACCACCATGCTGCCAGTGTTGCTGGTGGCTCAAACACTTACTTCTTCATTTAAATGGCAAAACTTTCAATTATTTCCTCCGTATCTGAATCTCACAATGTTATGCTGATGTTGTACTCAATGAAAATGTCATATTCTCTCTGTTTCACTGAATTTGCAGCTTTGTTACATCTCTTCCACATTACTAATTCAGTTCACAAACATGGCAGTCTTAAACTTCACCTTTTAATCACTGAACTTCAGAGTTGCTACCTTATTTGTAAAAATCATCCAGTAAGTTATGTTAAACAAAAAAACCAGAAACAGGCAAAACTGCTCGTTGTTACCTTTGAGAACCCACAATAACTTTCTCATCTTTTTTTTGCACCAGACAGCGACTTAAGGGCAAGTTTGATGAAAACAGGTGAGAGACTGTGTCTAAAGTGATATGACTTTTTATGTAACACCTGCTTTACTGAAGTCCTGCTCTTTGGCCTTTGCCATTTGCAAATGACTTTGTATCTTCTCAATTGAGGTAACTTGTCTCCCTTTGGCTCCTGATTTATGTTCAGTATCTCTAAAATCTGATGTACAACTTTGTTTCCATTTCAGCCCTGGAAGAGCAGCCCAGAATCTCCTTACGAGTGTGTTTATGTGAAGCCCTTCCTTTGCTTTTCCGTTCCTACACTTATCATGGCCCCCAACATCTGAGTGCTGCCTAGAATCCTTCCTCCATGCTCTAGAAATCCTAGAATCCACCTCCCTGCAGAGGTGAAGGGGGGCTCTTTGACCACCACCTGCTAGCAGGGTGAGATATTCTTTAGATATTCAGGGCTTAAGACTTCTGAGAGAGCTGACTCCTGGGTCTGTGGCCAGCTCTGCATAACTGCATCAGATCCTCAGTACTTTGCAGAAGCTGTATTTTGGGAGCTGACCACACTGCCCAGATTTTGTTCCCTTACAACAAAAGGGCTTACCATTAAAATGCCGGGCTGTAACGCTTTTAACACCTTGCACTACACACTTGCAGCTAAGGCTAACACCAACACCAGGGGCTCAGACAGAGTATGCAGCACTGTTGCTCAAGCTCACAGACCTCCCTTCCAGCCTCAATGTCACTTGCCCAGGGAGGCAGTAAACCTTGTGATACAGCTCTGACATGTGCGTCCTGGAAGTCCCCCGTCTCAGCCTGTCGCGCTCACTGCCTGGCAGAGGACCCCTCAAGAGGGAGCTGGCTGACCTGAGGCAGCCCCATCCTCTCTCCTCTCTGAGACTCTGAGAAGGTGACTCCACTGTCTGGGTTGACAATTTCAGGCAACTGCAGATAACCACTACCTCTGGTGATACCGTGGCAATTCACAGCCAGTATTTACTGACGTGGGTAGGTACAGTCTCTTCCCGTGAAGTAGCAGTGGCCCTGGGGTCCGACTCTCATCAGTGAGGGGGTTGTTTTGCCTTAACTGTCACTCTGCATATATGTAATTTCCCAAAGTCTCTGGCATCTGTTCCTAACAGCCCAGGCATTCTTGTTTTTAGCAGAACAAAATGTTATGCCTACGGACTAGCCACTGTCAGAAACGGTTACCTTCTGATTGTCTCTCTTCTTAATGCACCTGTGGATGCTGTTTGCAGATAACAGTCAAAAGCCATCTCACTTTCTCCTTGTTTTCCACAGTTCCAGGCAACCTCAGGACTCCCATATTTTGCTGCTTCGTCTCAACACAGCAATTAAATATGTTTTGATTGCCTTTTACTTCTGGAACCATGGGACTGTCAGAGCTCACTTAGTGCTCCAACTGCTTCAGGATGATTGGCCCCAGCCTTTGTTATTTAGGTTGCTGGTTATATCAGGAAGAGTTTATGCATTCCTGACTCATACTTACTGGATTGAGCCTGTGAAGCACCTTGCAGAGGAACTTTGCTTCTTCATACTTCTCTTCTAGCTAATGGGGAAGGAGAGAGGAAGATGGGAGCTGTTCTCTGGAATTGCCTCTCCTTCTTTCTCCCCTCTTCATTAGCTGTAGGACGAGATAAGGAATGTAATGAGGTAGGGTTCCTCCTAGATGTCTCAGAGCAGTGAAATGGAGCTGGGCCTCCATTCTGAGCTGTGAGCAATACAGATCTAGAAGGTTTTCTGTGTTTTTCGATGGAACTTCAGTTGAGCAACTGTAACAGGAAACTGACTGACACAGTTGAACACCTTGCTGCATCAACACTTCATAAAAAAATAAACCTCACTGGGCAACAGAATTACTTAGGGTTGGGGAGGATTAGAAGTGGTTTTTGAGTTTCTCAGCAGCAGTCAGATCTTTCCCGATGAAAAACCTGTAAGTCACGGTGAACACAAGGTGCACAGGGTCTATTATCTTAGCAAGCATACTACAAGCTTCAGTTAGACTAAGCAACATATCAGACCCAGCATTTAAAAAAAATAATGAAAGGTTTTCCTTGGGTAGAGATAAACTCAAAGAACTATGCATTCCCTATAGCAGAGAGGTCTAAGACTCAATTACGCTGAAATTCTGCTTTTATCTGTGTTGTCTTAAGAGAGCAGGAAACTGGCATAGGGAACCTCCTCATGCCTTCACAATACAGAAGAACAATTGAAGAGAAGAGACATACATCTCACTAGCTGTATGCACATGAGGACACTGCAAAACCAGAACACTAAATGTTGGTAAATTGTTGTATTTTCTAAAGATAAAGTAACAAACATTACACATGCTTGGCGGTAGAATTCCCCCCTTGTAAAAGAAGCATATTCTCCTGTCCCAATGGATGTGGCACTGGACTCTGCAGCCTGTTGGACTAAAGGAACAGCTTTTTTGTAGCTGTGTTCTTGGGGACACTTGCACAGGGACAAGAGCAAGTCTTCACTTTGTACCCCTCACTCTGGGTTGAAGAAACTGCCTCCTCTGAGCAGTGTCTCTGTGACAGTGTCAGGCAAGAGGCCTCCTGTTTGCTCCCACGTTATTTGGCACGTTTCAGAAGAGCTCTCTTTTCAGGGTTGATATTCTGCAGCTGATGCCTCTCTGGCTCATAAATGCTGAATGTTGTACCATAATCAAATTCTCATAGGTAATTTGAGGCAATAAGCAGCTTTCTCTTCTGTGGTTAAATACCGCAGCCAACAAGGTATACATTGGAGCTCTGGCAATTCATTTGCTGCTGTGAGATTGTGGTGGGTTGACCTTGGCCAGATGCCAGATGCCCACCCAGCTGCTCACTCACTCCCCCTCCCCAACAGGAAAACATCAGATGGAAAAGCTCACGGGTCACAGAGTTCTCTTGCCAATTACTGTCATGGGCAAAACAGACTCCACCTCAGAAAATTTAATTTGTTGCCAGTTAAATAAAGTTGAGTTGACAAATAAAACCAAAAAGCACCAAAACACCACTCATTTTTCCAGGCTGAACCTTACTCTTCACTTCTGACTTCTCTACCACCTCCCCTAAGCTGTGCAATGGAATGGGGGGCTGCAGTCATAACAGCTCCTCTCTGCCACTCCTTCTTCCTCATGCTGTTTCCCTGCTCCAGCCTGGGGCATTCCCACTAGCTGCAGTCCTTCAGGATAAGGGCCCCACTGTGGGCTCCCCATGGGCTGCAGCTTCCCACAAGGCACATCCACCTGTCCCACTGAGTTCTGTCCTGGGGCGGCTGGTGTGTCTCTGCTGGCACTGATACATCTGCACCCAGTACAGTGTTTACAAATGTTCCCCCCTAGATACAAAATAAATGTGTATAGCGTGCATGTGTATCATATATATGGCTTAATTAAGTGACTCCAAAAGAGCTGTTTTTCCTCTGTAAACCCTGTGTTTGCTTAGGGAGAAAAGAGCTGTTTCGCCCTTTCCTACCAGCCCTCCTTTGAGCAATCCTCAGCCAGATCCTGGCTCTCACCAACTGGGCACCCGAGCAATCATGTCCCTTTCACTGTGCAATCATTGTGGAAGAGGCCTCTTGAAGCAGCACTCGAGCTAGGAGCTAAATCAGGATGAAGTACCCTCCTTCTTTTTACTGACTACTTAGGTAGCTCATCTAGGGATTATTTGATCCACTACAGACATTCCTGTAAATCAGATTTTGGGCTATGAGTTGTTATTTAAGACTGTATGATCTCTGGAAACTGTGAGCGCAACATTGGTATTTCTGCACTAACTCTCCTATCAACATGCCGTACTCCCAGATTGTTATTTTTATCTATAGTTTAGCTCCATGCTATTTAGATATAGAAAAAAATATGTTAGCTTATCTAGCATACTTCCTATAAATGTGCCATGGTTCCCTGAAGTGTCTTGTGTAGGATTTTTTTTCTCTTTAAACGTACACAGAACAGAAGCATTTCTGATTAAGAAACTTGCAGTGTGTTTAATGGTTTTGGTGAGGTGTATTTTTTTCTGGGTCACATGGCTCAAAACTCTTCTGTGCACAATGTTCATTTGCTTATGGCAAACCTAAATGTCTGGCAAGATGCTGTCCACATCAAGCTCTGGGTTCCGGCATTCCTAGTTGCTTATGTTGGGATCAATTTAGAGAAGACAGCAGCTCGCTGCGTACCTGGGTTTCCTTCCCAGCCAGGTTCACATCTGCACCCATTCTTCTGGCATCAAGGCAGAGCAGCAAAGGGCCACAGCAAATGAGAGGCATTACAGAGTCCAGTTCTTAAAGCAGCCCAGGTGGATTTCAGATCCAGCCCTTTACATCACATTTAAAAGCATTTATCCGATAAGCTTTTTGAGGACAAGATCTATCCCTTTTCAGGCTCATGATGTCTTGAAGGGTGAAGGGGACACCTGAATGTTGAAAAATACTGTGTTTTTTAAATGCACAAATTAGATGATAATTTTTTTCTTAAAATCATCAGTTTTCTTTCTTTTTTTCAGTTGAGAAATGCAAACAAGAATTAAGATTAACAATATCTGTTTGAGCACTGAGAGTGCTGATGTGCAGCAGGCTCTTATTTTTCATGCTTAAACTACTGTAATTCTCTTTTAACTGGTCTTCCCACCAGGCAAATTTAACGCCTTCAAGCTGCACAAAACTATGCAGCTCATCTTTCCATTGGGAGTAAGCCAAATCTACATATTTTTTCTTCATGGCAATGAAGTTCTGCAGTTATTTCAAAATGTTATCACTCATATTCTTTAAAGTTCCCTGTGATCTGTCTTCAGGACCTGCTGGTAGAATATTCCCTACAGTTCAAGCAAAAAGAACCACTCAAGTATCCTCAGACTTAATCAGAAATACTTGTCAAAGCTTCCTCATTTGATGCACAGACACAGGAATATTTTTTAAACCATGTAATATTTGACATTTGATTTCCTCTTTGCATTCCATAGTCAGATGAAAGGACTTTTTTATTATTGTTATTTAGCCTTGAGTATTTTAGCTTATAAGTGGCCTAACACATATTTTTTAATGGGGTTTAAAACATACTTGAGGGCTGAAAATCTTTAGCCCAGATTAAATTCTTATGGCTTGGTGGCATTTTTAAAGGAGATGCTGACACAATCTTAACTTGGTAGCACAAAAAAGCCTCTTATATCTTTTCCCCTGCAAAAGTCAATTTGGTACTTGCGAAAAGATGCTGGATCAAAACCATGAAAATTCTGCCCTCTCTTTATTCACAGGGAGGAGCCAACTACAAGAAGTAACACTTTGGTATTCCTCAAACTGCCTCAATAATCTGTTTTATTTCTGTTTTGGAGGGACCAACTAGAGGCCTTTCATAACAGATTAATTCCACCTCTGTGCCCAGTCTGTCTTTGGCTTCGATGTTGAGGCTTATGTGAAGAATGCCAAACGCAATGATGGGATTTTTTTGATGGTACAGACATCTGTCAACTAGAAATTAGGCTAGAACTACCATTCATTTTGCACAGACCACCCAAAGGTAATAACTCTCAGTTAGTATTGATTTTGAATACATTTGAACCCTTGACCTCTGTGATGAGAGTCCTCATACCAAATCCCAACCCACTAAGGTGTCTATTCAGTCATTTGTAAAAAGGAACAGAGTGCCTATTTTTAAGCATGATACTGATGTCATGTGTAGTGTAGGGGTATATTTTATGTGTAAATGGTGGATACAGCTGTCTTGGAAATACTGGAAGCTTAGACTGCAGTCAGGTGCCTTCAGAGTTTAGGCAACTTCACTGTTACATCTGGCACAAAGATAAATCACTACAGCAGATGAAATGACTCCACTACTGCCTGTGTGTACCTAATGAGATTAACTCATTTTAAACAAGTTGGTCAAAATAGCCACCCCATGGATTATCCTTGTGGATGGACCTGAGTCTTTGTAGAAGTCTACAACATGTTTGCTCTAGTAGTGAGCTTGGCAGAAGGGTTGTCTGGTTCCTTTCTCCTTCCTCACTGCTTTTGCACCTGCCTACCCACTAACACTGGTGTCTGCCTCTCCTACAGGGATTACTGACACCTCTCCTATGGTTACATTACAGGAATCATTATCAAAATGATCTGCATTAAAACCCACTATTTTTGTGAAATAGACTTTAAAAACACCCCAACAACTCTCCCTCCCCCGTTTTTTGTGTTTTGGATAAAGCGCCAAATTATTTTTTTGCTGTGATTTACATTACAAGGGGGAGATGGAGTGGGAATGATACAGGAATGGGGTATCAGTGAAAAAAGAAAGGGAGGAAATATCTTATATGAAGAAGTTCCATTTCAAAGATGAACTTTTCTAATAAAGATAATACACAACATCTCTGGTTTCGTTTATATCATCTCCTGAGACAAGTGTGAAGCCACCTAAAGTAGATAATGAGGCAAAAGATATGAACAGATGTTAAGAAAAGCCCTGTGAAATTTGAAAGTTCCCTTCTTTAAGAATTATGAGCTGAGAAATTTTTGTCCTAAATTATGACATAATTTTCCAAAATATAATTTTGAAGATGAAGAATATGATATAAAATACAATCTTTAAAGATACTTTTAAAAGTCTGGAAAGACCTGTTTTTTGGTGTTTGAATCTTTTATTCCAATCTTCACTTTTAAACCAGACAAAAAAAAATTATTATAATTAAAAGAAGCACCATGCTGATGATGTTAAGAAACGCTTCAAAATAAAATGTTTTGATACCACTAAATGAGTCATTCACTGGCCCTCCCTCCTGTTTTGTCATAATTGACATATTCACAGAGATTGTTTTGTTCTCATGAAATAACATTTTCTGACAGGAAATGTTGTGGAAAAAAAGTTTCTGACCAACCCTAGCTCTGAGAAAAAACTCCATTAATATTTAAGGTTCACTTTTAATTTTCAGTCCACCTGATCTTTCTTGTCCATTTATTGCCCATAGTTATTTTTAAATAACTCATTTAATATTAAACAAATACTTTGATAAAAGAAAAATGTTCTGCAATTTAATTTAATTAGCTTTGCCTTTTTTTTCCCCCAGCCCATTACTGACCTTCATAATATTGCATTTAAAAATGATTTTTAAAGAAACTGGATGTGAATGCCCAACTTCTTTTTTTTTTCAATCGAGAAATACCACAGCACCAGTTCCAGTATCTCATGCAGCACTCACTGGGATGACTTTCCCTTATGCAAATGAGATAAATTTTGGCTTGAGAACCTGTGGGAAAACCACTGAGTAGACAGGAGGTAAAACCCTGTGTCACATAATGGTGTAATAGATCAGTTTGCCCACAGTTTTCCTCCCTATGTGTAAGAGAGAGCACAAAACAAAGCTAATGGCCCCTGGGGCCCATTGTGGAACACTGTGCAGACCTGAATTAGTAGGGGTGAGCAAAGCTTCGAATGCATTAGCTTCATACATACAAACATCTGCCCCTGACTGCTGTCTCTTGGCTCCCCTGGAATTTTACATAGTCATGGGCATCCTCCTTCCATCCTCTTCGACCACCTGACCCATCCTACCAGGAGTCTGCTCATTCCTGAATAGAAAGGCCTACACAGCCTTTCTGTGTAAAAAAAAAAAAAGAGCTTTGACTGTAAGAATCTCACTTGAGCTGAGAACAACTTCCACTGACTGTGTATCTGATTAGAGCATGTTAATTAAGGTTGTCTGTGTCACTCTCCAGAAAAAAAGATGACATTTTACAGGCAGGTTAAACAAGTCAAGTTCTCAACCATGCACAGTTCTATGCTCATCAACACTGCTTTAAAGGAAGAAATCAGAGGAAGCCCTTTGCCCAAACTGCATTTTGAAAGGTGAGGGACGTACACCTAGATGTGGGATGTACATTATTCATCCAGGCCTTGTCAGAAGGCCTGAGAAAGCTCTGAGTGCTCTTCCGTAGTTACTCTTCCATGTTCATGGGTGAACAGGCTGGCTCTGGCCAGAACTGATACAGTATTTCTAGTGCTACATTCTCCCAGTGTTGGACAGAGATCCCAGACTTGATGGAGGAAGATCACAGAGGACTGCCACATTCTGGTCACAGAATCTGCTAATATTATTTGCCGTTGTAGGGGAAAGGAGAGAGAGAATGACGCTGATGGTGCTGTTTCCTTGGAAGTGAAACACAAAGTAAATTGTGTACTACTTGATCTCACAGAGTTACTGTTCTGTTGCAAGATTGAAGTAAAAAAACCCTTTAGCTATTATTTCAATATCATGGGGTTTATTTTCCAGAATAAAAAGTCAAGTTGTTTTACACAGACATTACAGTGGAGTGTTTCATCTTTGCTCTGGGAAAAACAGTCTTGGATTTGCCCAAATAATGTCCAGCATCTGATAGTTTTTCTGCGGCCTCTGAAAGTATCAGAGGTAACTCTTCACTCTCTGGAATGGAAATAACCCCTCCTTAGACAATTCATAGGGAATGGACAGAATGGACAGACCAAATGACTCTTTCCTTTTTTTGTTTTTGGTCAAAAAGAGTCCTTAGACAACATGGCCAAATCCACTTCTCTGGAAGCATTTGAAAGATCTGTGGTACATTTTGTACTGCCAGTCAGCATGAGCCGATAAGAAAATAATCTCTTCCTTTTCTCTTAGTGTTTTGAGGCTGATTTGGTAGTGTTCAAGGCCAGGTTGGATGGAGGTCTGAGCAACGCAGTCTAGTGAAAAGTGGCCCTGCCCACAGCAGGGGGATTGGGACTAGATGATCTTTAAGGTCCCTTCCAACACAAATCATTCTATGATTCTATGGTTTTACCAAAGATCATTAGATTTTACCTCCTTGCACTGGCCCCTTACCTATGGAAAGATATAAGAAAGACTATGAGGCATGTAAATGTAGAAAACACTTGCAGACAGGCATCATTTTCTGAAATGCCCTTAAATGGCAGGCATAAATAAGGTTATCAGATGTCGATCTGATTTGTAGAAGAACTGTGTTGAAAAATCAGACATTTAAATCAGACATTTGCTTCCATGCCTTACTGTGCTGGCATAATAGAGGACCATTTAAAAATCTGCTTCAAGTGGCATGGTAATAAAGAAGGTACATTGGAAATGTAATACTTTTTCACTCATTTAAAAATATTTTTCAATAGATCTGTCTTTAAATGGCTTCTATGCAACCTCCACTTTTCTTGGGCTGATTAGCTCTAAAAAGGCTGCTAATCAACAAAATCCTGACTCTTGCAGTTTATATCCCATGCACTGGTATTGGTAAGGACTTGTGTATTCTTCCTTTTTTAAAATGCCAGGTATATCTGGGGACAAAATCTGCGGCTTTTTTAGCTTTTTTGACTGGAGGTAGGCAATACACAGACATGTTTCTGTAGGGCTTGTTTTGGAAATGCTCCCAATGGACTGAATCAAGAATATCTATAATCAACAAGGTTTGGTTCAATGAGACTAGGAATCTTTTCAGCAGCTTACTGTGCTTGTTTAAGTATTTCTGTTAAGAACTGCAATTAATGATGATATTTGCATTATAATATATACATATGGCTTTTCATATAGGTGGTACTCATCAAACTTTGCTCAAATTCTTGTGACTTGGTTGTGCTTGGACCTATGTTTTCTTTCATGATAGGTCCAAATATGATTTCCCATCTAGCCACAGAAATCACTTGAACCCGTCTGCCTTACAATACGGAAAGACACTGTTCTTTAATACAAAATCTTGTATAAATCCTAAAAGAAGGGAACAAATATTTTCCTGCCTGTCTTTTAAAATCTTACAGAAAATATTGAGGACTACTCAGCCGATCTTGGAAAAGCTCAAGCGCTCTTACAACCTTCTGTTTTAAAGAATTGCCTAGACACTATAGGTAAATGTCTGCAGACAACTTTCTTTTAAAATTTTGCTATTAAGCAACAAGCATAATATCGATAACTGACTGATTTATGTAGTGCCATTTCCTCACTTCCGAGTGCACCATTGATTTCAAATTACAACACACACTGCATCCTTTACCAAAATGAAGCCCTTTCTGGAGAGAAAACTGGTCCCTGCTTAGCTGTCTGCAGGGCACCAGAAAAAAATGATACGCCAGGAAACTGGAGGGGAATGTGATAGGGCAGAATTATTTGTCTGCTCAGAGCTCAAATGTGACTGTTGCCAGCCCTGTGCAAAATAGAAACAAACTGGAGTAAACTCGAGTTGCAGAGGGACAGGGATGTTGTTCATTGTTCCTGTCTCCTGCCCTCTGTGTTTCAGCATTAATGCCCACCACTCACTCGTCTCCCAGCGCTGTCCATCTCCTTCCTAGGGAGCTGATGGGAGAAGCTAAAACTCCTCACTTCCCAAAATTGTCTTGCCTCTTCACTTTCTAGCCCAGGCACATCAGGTTCATCACTATTCAGCCTGCAGCCACAAGAAGGTCATGCAGCATCCCCTACCTGTCTGCACTTTGCTGGAAAGAGCCCCAAGGAAACTATCTCACCTATGTCCACTCACACAGACCAGGAACTCCCAACATTTTGGCCATCCATGGTGTTGCAGTCTATCCAGACCCTGTCTGGTCACCAGGAATGCAAACTCCTGGCTCTACTACAGCTCTTCCCAATATGGAATCCTCTGCACAAACCAGTAAATGAAGTCTGATGTGCTAGACCTCAGCTTGTGATCTGTAGTTGCTAATGTTGCTGCAGTCTTTGTCCTACAGTCATCTTGCTTCAAATAAATAATATGTGGAGAGGTGAATAACGTTAGTTTTATAATGTTAGCAGTTTATTTAACAAATGACTTACCTTGGAGGAAGATTAGGAAAACAGGCTCCTGTTCAATATTACCTGCCACTCTGTAATTCACAATTATAACAAGAAAGGCAGAGCTTTCAGACTAAAAACACATTGATAATTTTATAATTTCATATATAAGACTAATGGGCACAAAGTCATGACACAAGCAATAAATATAGAAAACACAGGTGGTTTGATTGCAAACACTCCTGAAAAGGAGAGTGAGTTTGGAGAAGAAAGCCCAGGAAGGAAAGTTTCAGATGATGCTCCCTTTCAACTGGCTCTTCCTCAGTCTCCAGATTTTCTCAAATCTGTCACAAACAGGAAAGCACTGATATTCTAAGATGTGATAACTTCAACAAATCATCTCTTTAAGGCTGAAGGTACAACTGGTATGTTTCTTATACGGCAAATGTAGTTTTAGACACAGACCATGTGTTGACTGAGAATATCAAACCATCTGCCTGCCAGTGCTGTGCCTAGTTAGCTTGAATCAGATAATCAGATAGTTATTAATAAAATCTAATGAACAGTCTTCATTTAATTTTTGTCACATATCCCTTTGTTAAAAAGGGAAAATGATCAGAATAAATTTATAATGTATGTATTTATAAGAAACATGCTATTCATGTGTATGTGTGTGTGTGTGCATGGGTGTGTGCGTGCACATGTCTGACACAATTATGCATTTTGACATACTTGTAGTCCAGGAAAATAAAAAAGGTAAAACTTACTTTTGGTTATGACAGTATCTATTCAGTTATTAGATGACTTATGGAGATAATTAAATAAGAATGTTAAAAAAATAAAAATAAATTCCTGCATTTTGTGCCTGAATAAGGAGAAGTCAGTGATTAATAACTACACACTGATTTGCAGGAACAGCCAGATACTAGAGCATACCAGACCAAATTGAAATGATGTGGATCACTGTTTTCACTTAAAATGAACAACGGAGTTTTGACATAGAGCATTATGCTCTGCTATAATTAATATGAGACTAAACAAAACGAATAGTACACTTTTTTTACTATTGGATTGCTTTTTATGGAGCATGGTTAAAATGTCCCTTCTAAAGCACAGCAATTTTCAGTCAAAATCATTGTCTAAGATTGCTAAAATGATCTCCACCAATGTTAGTATCACTTTTTCTCTGCTTTGAGTTTATCTGGCAAATGAAATTTTGTTTGCAACACCCATAGTACTGTAAGAGAAACAAGAGGTAGGAGAAAGCTGCTAATTCCACCTCATCTCAGTTCCTGTGGGTGTAAATTGTATGGCAAATGAGTCAAATACGGCTGTGACTTGGCAAAGGCAGCATCTTTCAGACTACAGAAGCAAGCATGGTATTTACTGTTTTTTTGCTTTATCTGTAGATAGTGTTCACAAAAGAGCATCCTAATTTACCTCACTGGAAGGTATAACCACTGTGCATTACTTCAACACAGATACACAGAGACACAGATACGTTTATGGCTGTCACTATCCGCAAAAGGCCAGAACTCCTGTAAACCATTATTAGCAGGGATTGGAGCGACCTAAATTGACAAAACTACCTAAATGACAAAAAAATTCTTTGTACAAAGATTCTGCTAGGCAGAATGACAATTTTTACTATGTTACAGTAGCGCTGTTTAGGCTTCCATCCTCATCAGTCTGTATGGATGTAAGCTGTGGCGCATGCTTTATTCTTTTCAGGCTCAAAGAAACTTTGTTAGAAGGAAAGATTAGGTCTATAGAAGAGCTGCAGATTGGAAACCCCAGGGCCTGCTCTGCAACCCACTTGGGTTTAAATATCAACATGGGAGATTCAGATTAGATTTTATGAAAATATGTCTAGTAACAAAGATTGAAACTGCTTTTCCTGGGGAAGGAATTGTCAACACTGGAGGTTTTCAAGAAGCAGTAAGAGAGACTTCTGCCAGGGATGGAACAGACAGATATATGAGTGAACTTCTTGAGGTTTCTTTCAGGCCAATTTTTTCCAGTTCTGTTGCATTAAAGCAGCATCATGTCAAAAGAAAAGAATCAGACAGAAGAGTGATAAACATTAGAGGGAAACATCTCACAGGAGTTCATTATGCACATCACTAACCACTTTAATTACGCATTAATTTATTATTGATGAAAAAATTGGTATTATATCTCAGTATCTTTTCTGACAGAGGGCTGTATAAAATGACTCCAAGAGTAAAATAAATGGTATAACTAGAGCTCCTTTTTTCCTCTGCACAGATAAAGCATCTCATCATTATCAATTAAAGAACTAGGGAAGTCTTTGAGAAGATGACTTGTTTGCTTAAAGTACGTGAAGGTCATATTCACCCTGTAATAGTTGATGAAGAGTAGTCATTTGTAATTTTTAAGCAGGCTGTCATTTAGCCATTATGAAGATGAATAACATTTGTTATTACCTAATAATCCTCCTGTTGATTACAGAGGAAAGACACTTGCAGACACCTTATGTGCCTTGCTTAGGTTTCGTAGATTATTAATGTATTTTGATTAAACCTTGTAAACAAAAAATTACGATCCCAGTTCTCTGGATGTAGTGACTGGCATGTAATACAGGATACAAGAACATGTCCAATCCCTAACATTTTGCTCTGCATATGCTATTGGCCTAATACTGATGCAACATAGTAAAAACAAAGTTCATATTTTAATATCAAACAGATTGTCAATGGATCATATGCTGCTCTATTAAGGTTAGTTCTTGGATGCCTGCCTTCTCGAGGAGAGTTAATGAAGCTATAAGTTACCTGTGTGGCTTCATTTGGAGTTAAGCCTAATTATCTGGATCACGGCCACGTTTTGGAAAGTCCGAGCCTCATTTCCAAAGCAGATGGAGTCACTCAGCAATGACTTCATTTGTATTAATTTGTTACACTGTCTTCTGTTATTCATCTCAGGGAATGTTGCTGTCTTTGCAGTCCAGCAGGAATGGAACATAAAAGTTTCAATTTGGGAATTCTTATTTTATTTCTTAAAATAAGTCCATTATCTTCCTCCACAATGACCAGTGGTGAAGTGCAGAGGCAATTAAGTGGGGTCCAACCTGTGGCCATCACATGCTGCAAGATGGTGACTGTGCCACCAGGGATTTATGAGGCTTTCGCTTCTTGGAACAAGTGAAATGACCAAAACAGTGACCTAAGAGCTGTATCAATATAACCTATGGACCACTTCACACTGGAGTTCATAAGTAGAAGGTTTTTGATGTCAACTTTACCACAGCAAGAAAATCAAAAGAGGTTAAAAAAAGAGATGGTTAAAGGCACAGGAAGGAGGGTAGTTTTACTGACATTTTGAAATATTTGTCTGAGAGAAAGGTTAAATTACTCTATTAGAGCAACTATACCAGGGTTTCTGATTTGATACAGTTGTTTATGCATTGAACAATGAAATTATATGAAGTAAAGATTGGGTGACTCCAGTCATTGTACTACATTGCACTACATTTCTGAGGTTAGGAGCAAAATGCAGACTAAAGCAAGGGGAGTTTAAAGGTGTCTGTGGCGCTACTACCACACAGTATCATAGCTGACATATCCTGGCCTGTCCACTTTTTAAATGAGGGCAATACTCAGCACCATTAATCCTTGAAACACTTTACCAATGAGCATTATTATTACCATTTTATGCAAAGGAGCAAGGACAAATGAAAACAGTGTCAAGGAAAATAAAGACTCTCATTTTGTGTCCTATCACAACACCTCTCTCTAACAAAATTATTACTTGTCAATTTTTTTCTGCAGGAGACACAAGTGTTGGTCTGCTTTCCTTACAGTCAGAAAGTGTACAGGTATGTCTGTATGTGGTAAATTGCAGCCAAATAATTCCTTTGTTTTTTTTCTCACTCTGGCCTTCTGGTGGCTACTTCTAGTGATTATTTGTGATTGAAGTGGAATCTGGGATGCTCCCAGACTACAGGCTGCTGCTACCAGCTCAAGAACCATCTGAGTGATTCATACCCCGTGCTCTGCCTGATGGCATCAGAGCTACTTCGGTGGCTGTGCTGAGGAGTGAAGGGAAAACTCATGCAAGCAAAGTGCAGCTATCCAGATTGTCTTTTCCAGGCTGTTTCAAAGTTCATGAATGCTATGGAGTAGAGGGAGAGAGGGCATAGCACTGATATCTGAGGGAAAGGAAAGGCAGGAATAGAAGAACATCCTTTTTATCAGAAACATTGTTGGTAGAAAGAAAAGGTTAGGTTTCTTTTGGCAGGATAAAAATTTCGGTTATTAAGCTGTACACTCTGACTTTGGCACAGTAATATGAAACAAAGCATCTAAAAGTATGGAATTGTGAGGTGGGAAGACAAAAGAGGCAGTTGCAGGGAAATTGAGCCCCAAAGTTGTTGCAGTCTCATTTATGACAGGAAAGGTCAGTTTCAGTTTCTACTCCCTTTTATCAGAAACACCCTCTGCCTGTTGCCACCAAGGATATCCTGCAGGTCTTTAATCACACAGAAACAGAGTTATAACCCTCCAGCCCTTTGTGTTTGTGCATCAATAATACTATTCATGTCTCCTGACTATCAAGGTAACAAGAAGAGGGCATTCTTTTGGTCTGGCATCTTCTTTCAGAAATTAAAACTTTCATTTCTATAGGAAGAAAAAACTCAACCATATGTCTTTCCCTATTTTTGACACTATTAATTACACACATACACTTCAAATTGTTAACTACTGGAAGTACAAGGCATAACATATTTCAAAGTATTCAGAAATGCCCTAGTATGTTGAAGAGCAAAAAAGTCCCTTTCTGTTCTGAACAGTAGCCAGTCTCAACTGTACAAAATGATAATGCATGTAATGAATTATTTTGCATATTTGAGGCAATAAAGGCCAGATTCCTCAGCTGAAATCAACAGGTTAAATATAAACACAAACACAAACATAAACATAAATATAAATATTGCTACAGTGGGGATACTGTAACATGATGTATCAAACAACGAGGCCGTGGAAAAGAAATATCTATGGACCGATTCTTGCTAGATGTTTCAGAGATGTTTATTTCCCCAGCCGCATGGCCAGGATCTGCCCAGGAACTGCTCAATCACGGGACCCGAGGGTCCTTGCCCGCGCAGGGAACACAGAACAACCAGTGGGGAACGAGGCTGACCAGGGGCAGGGAAACCCCGTGTCTGTCCCCCAGGGCCCCTCTCCCAGGGCTACATGGCAGGGGGGGAGACCCCGACATTTCACCCGTTTATTTTTAACAAAAAGAGATTTAAAACTTAACATTGAAAACAACTGGATAAACATAACAAGAACAATTCTAAAACAAAATAAGCCACCCTCCTGAGTCTTTAAATGTCCAAACAGATTCTGTGGAACATCTTAAGGCTGACAGAAGGGAGACAGAACTCTCTGAGCATGCTTTGTGGGGAAACTGAGGCAGGAGAGGGTTTAATTTCCCCCACCCCCCCGTTTGCATCCCCCACTCGGCATTGGAAAGGGATTTTTGGGGGAACAATTGACAAAGGCATGGTTTTGTGAGGGAAACCATGGGTGGAAAAACGGATTTGGAATACACTGGGGGTAATAGGATATAGGGTAAAAGGGAAAGGTGGGATTAGGAAAGGGAGACTGCATGGGGGGTTTATAATGGAGATATTGTCTAACATGACTACGATTTTTAGCATATATACCGCCTTTTACAGGAACACCATCAGGCCCAGTGACCTCTGCTGCTTGTAACCCACCTTGCACAATTTTGAATTCCACCGCCTCTCCATGTCCTAATCTTGGGGTGTATTTTTCAGGTTATTCTTTTTAATAGCAGTTCTATGAACGAATATGTCTTGCTGGTTGTCACATCTCGTTATAAAACCATAATTTTGTTTAACATTTTACCATTTTACTATTCCTAAAACCTTAGCTACGGTGATCTTTTCCTTTTTCCAAGCGGCTGCTGTTTTCTTTCTCGCTGCGTTTTTGCTTTCTCTTTCGCTTTCACTCCCTCCCGTGTTGGAATTGCTGGAGCTGCTGGTGCCTGCGTGCTCTTCCTGGGGTCGCATTCGGGACCGTGCGGACCGGGCCGGGCCACACCGCTCACTTCTCCGCGCGTCTCCTCCTCTGGTCACAGCTTCACTGCCGCTGCCAGGCGCTGCTCCCACGTCTTGGCCGGGCCCCCGAGTGATGACTCCCCTGCGCCCTGCTCCAGCGCGCGTTTCGGCCGGGCGCGGCTCCGCTCCACCGCCACCGCCGCCCACTGCCACCCGCGCACTGCCCCTCTCGGTCAGGCATTCACAGGGCTCGCTCCACCACGCGCTGCGAGGGGCTGGGTGGGCTCTGCCGGGTCGCCCCGCTCCCGCCGCGCCTCGCTCCGCCGCTGGCACTGCAGCTCACGTCACTCTGCCTGCGGCACTGCAGCTCATGTCGCTCCTCCTGCGCGCGGAACTGCCTCGCTGCTGCTCAGAGAGCATTTGGTCCACGTGGCCGAGGCTGCACAGTCCCTGAGCAGGCTTCCCTTCGCCAAGACACAGCTGACATTGCTCAACAGTCTCGGTAATTAAATAATATTCATGAAAATATTCTTCCATCTTCATAAATTTTAACTCAAAAATTAACTGTGTCCAAATGGTGTTCCAAAAGTCTTTGGTAAGAATTAAATCCCAAGAAACATAGAAAAAGTTCTTAAACAACCATGCCAGGAAGTGTTTCAGTTCCTTTTGAGCTTGAATTAAGCTAAAATTTACAAATCGTTGTTCAAGAATCTTTTAAAGTTTAAGATAAATATCCATATGCAGCTCAGAGAGCCAAGAGTCCTTCCATGGTTCCTCCATAGTTTAGATATGGAATAGCAAAACAAAAACAAGAAGAGGAATCCACAGTTTCTAGAATTTACTCACAAATCAGTCACTGTAGGGATCGGGGATCGTTCTGCTCGCAATTCTCCACCATTTGCTACAGTGGGAACACTGCAACATGATGTATCAAACAAGGAGGCCGTGGAAAAGAGATACATATTAGACTGATTCTTGACAGATGTTTCAGAGATGTTTATTTCTCCAGCCGCATGGCTGGGATCTGCCCAGGAACTGCTCAATCACGGGACCCGAGGGTCCTTGCCCGCGCAGGGGAACACAGAACAACCAGTGGGGAACGAGGCTGACCAGGGGCAGGGAAACCCTGTGCCTCCTGCCCAGGGCCCCTCTCCCAGGACTACATGGAAGGGGGGAGGGACCCCAACAAAATATAAACTACCAAAAGGCTTTTTGTGAGCCAGGCACAAAAAATGTGGAAGGAGCGAAAGAAATGAAAGAAATGTTTAGTGGTTAAATGGGGAAATGATTACTGCAAGAGTAAGAACATACACCCTGATGACTGCTAAAACTGTCATAGATATAGAAATAAACACTGTTCTCAAATATTACTGGATTTGAAGTAGTATGGAAGTATCCAAGGAAGTATGGACTTCAATAGAAACAAACCCAGGATGAAATTAGGTAAACTCCATTTTGAATATTTTAATGAGACTCACAAAGTTAGCTTCAACATAGAAATGAACCCTACCTTTATAACAACTTCATTTTACTGAATACTGTACAACCTAGTACACTACTTACAATACATAGTCACTACTTATTTATATGCTGAAACTTTGATTGTGCAAATTATGCATAAAATATTTGTAAAACATGTCTGTCATATGAATAAAGTCACTGGCCAAGGGACAGATGTCTAAATAAACACAAAATAATATCTGAAGAAAATTTAGGGTTTACTTGATTATGGGATCAAAGGATGAAGATGAGAACAATAATAATGTAAAGATGTAAGTTCTAACAAGTTTTAATAAAATTAATAAATGTCTACAACTTTGTAACTTTTTTTTGTAATTATATCACAACAGATTCATAGTGAGAGACATCAGACAGAGGAGATAGAAAAACATCTATGTGATGGATATTTTTTTCAGTATGGTGTGATCTCCTAGAGTCAGGGTTTTCATGCAGCCAGGTGCATGAAATCTAAGTTTTGTATTTCAGAGTTCCTTAACAACTATGGACAGGTCAATCAGTATATGAATTGGAATATCAAATTAATTTATACATTAGTTACCTAATCTAGAGTCTTTCAATTCAGGTTTTTTTCAATGAAAAAGTTTGTTGACTCAGTTGTACAGAGAGAAAGCAAGTAAGTGAATGAATGAGTGAATGGGCCATTTAATGTTATATCTGTTTCAGCATTGTCTTAATGATGCATTCTACTATTTTGTTCAAAATGGCCTCAATTTGAAGATACTTTATGCTAAAGGGCAGCCAAACATAGAAACCACTTCAAAAAGGTCAAAAACAACCTAAACATTTCACAACATTAAAAAATAAATAATTTACAAATTTGATTGGACTTTTTAGTTATGGATATTGTCACTATTTGACATTTTGTAGTAATGCACCAGAGGAAACATTTTCTCAACACAGAAAAACTGCTTCACTGAGTTCAATCATCAGGAGACTGTCATTCTGCCACTGGCCAAAGCAGGCTTCTATTTCATGTGGACATGAAGTCATTCAGTATTTTTTCTTTTCCAAATGAATAATGGAAGACAGTTCTTAAGGGATGTGAGAACAGATTTTATTAGCTAACACTTTATTTGGAGACAAAAATCATCTAATCTGCCCCCAGATATTAGGCATTCCTTGTAATACGTTTTCTCCAAGTCTCACAAAGCAGAATTGAGAAATGTGGATCAGGTAAAGGAGAGTATGAGTAAAATATTTCATAAATGTGACCTTTGGTGTCAAGGAAGACTGCAGATGGTAGTATTTCAGTATATTATACTGTAATACTGAACTCATATAGCTACACTGGTTCAGTATTGAATTTAAAGGAAGACTGCTTATTAAAATTTGAAGTTCAGAAGAAATTTGGCTTACTGTCTTTTAGACAGACTTGTTTCCCCTTATATGGGAAAAAATAGAGTCTGGAGAACTTCTTGTGGACTTACCTTTTTTCCCACAGCAGTTTGTGCCAGGGGAAACCTCTACCTCCTTATGTGGCAAAGGCCAGGTAGGATGTTGGTGCATGGGTGCTCCAAGTGGGCAACACTTTCTTGCAGGGGCTGCTTGGGAATAGTTACATTACTTATTACTTACTTACTTACTTAATTAATTTATTTATGAATCAGTGAATTGCTGTACTTGCAAGGCAAAATTAACATCAGTACTCCTGCCATCACAAGTAATCTTAGAGCATTAAATTCATCAATGTTCAAACAGAGAGTAAATTTAGAGACGTGCAGACCTACAGTGTGTTTGCTATTTCTATATGGAAATCACAGATCCTGCTGTTGAGTTCAGCCCCAGTGATCAAATTTAGGTCCAGTGTCTTGTTAACATAATTACGTGAGTCTTAAACCAACTAACAGTAAAGCTGTGTATTTATTCCAGATCTTAGGTGTCTGTGAAAATATGATGCTAGTTTTTAAATGCTTTTGAAGAAATCTATTTCTGCATTAAATGAATAATGTCACAGTTTTTGGACACTTGCTCCGGTAACTAGTTATTTTACTGTCATGTTTGTAGAAAATCAGTATAGCCCAGATCCATTTTCATTTTTGTTTTATCTGTTCACCTCAACAGCCAAACAGAAAGAAGTACTGGGTAGAAAGTACAGATCATGAAAAACTCCTATAATTTTAGCAGGTACTCCAGGGAAAAATAAATTGATTCCCTTAATTTTGCCAGAAATGAGCATAACATAGAAATGAAGGCAGGTAATATGTGCTAAATAGCCTTTTAGCTGATTTTGAATTGTGGAGCTCTTTCCTATGTGTTGTATCACCAAGGGGCATAACCCACATTACATGGAAGGAATAGTGCCTGAATGATATACATATGTAGATGCACACAGCTCATAGGTATTATTACAGCAGGAACTGTAGAAGAAATCCAGTGCTGTATTATATGGCAAGGCCCTTCCAACTAACTAGGAAACTGGACGTAAAAAGGTCCTCATTCATGCTTATTTGGAAGTCCTTTGCTCATCTTTCTTCACGCTACTGTCATGCATAAAGCTATTTTGGCATTCATGTTGAATGAAGATCAAAATGATTTTGTACAGCACCTTTTTGGACATATTCTAGTTACCTGGGGACATGGATTAGCATTGCAATTGCTCTAAGTGCCAAATGTTGTATTTGCTGTGGGAATACTCAGACATACAGCAGTTTGCAAGCACAACACTACAGGGTTCTTGAAACTGCTTACTTGATTATTCCTTATTTTGCACTTTTATCAGAGTATAGTGCCATTGTTTACATAATTCTACATAACCCATAAGAAGTGAAGAAACCGCAAAAAAGATCTAGTCTAGCATCATCAAGCTGGTGTAAAAACAATGAGAAAAGTAGCTATCAGACCAGAATTAATCTCTCTCATCCAGCCTCTTGTCTCAAGACAACACCAAGTATTAGGTGTTTTAGGAGAAGTTGTGCCATACTTACGGCTAAACATGCTCACTGCTCAGCTGCCTTCCTACCTACCTGTTCTGGCTTTAAGTTGGCACATGCCCTGAAGCATGAGATTGTACTTCCCTAATGTAATGCTATCCTACCTAATGCTAGATTATCAGTTTTTAAAACCTCAGGGGAAATTGTGGCTCCCAGAACTCTACTGCAAATAGATGACTTGGTTCAGCAAATATTAGGCACAGCAGAAAGCAGATGATGTTTGGGACTCTGACATACAAACTTCTGCAAACTGTGCTGGAGTGTTTTGAGGACTTATTTCCCAGATTCTTCCTACTAGAGGCTCCTGCCCTCCTGCTGCATCAGATGCATACTGGTGTGCCAGCTGCACCCCTTCACTCACTGCTTTCTCAGCCCAAAACTCATTAGAAAAAGCTTGGTCTTCTGAGCTGTTATGCTAGACTGTGATGTGAAGCCTTGTTTATTGCTCTTCCAGGCTTGTAACATGTTGTGGGAGGCTGGTGGAAAACTGGGACACCACCCCTGTAGAACTTGTCTGTAGGAACTCTTCAGCTTCTGTAAATCAGCATGCTTAACAAGGAAGGTCCCAACCCCAAACCCTAATTTGAGATAATTTCTAGAGTTTGTAAGTCATGCCTGAGCAAAAGACTGGTGAATTGTGGCTGTTGTATTGCCTTTATGGCACATATGTGCAGGGTGACTGCTTTTGGATATGTTATGTCCCAGAGATAGCAAGACTGGAACAGAAGCAGCAATAAAATATCATCCACAGGTCATCCAACAGCCAGTGCTCTCTCTACCAGTTCTTTGACAGCCCAGTTCTTGGGCACATTTGTACCTCCCACACGTGAGAGCTGCTGCCTCTGTGAGTTGTTGTTCTGAGATTACTCAGTGCCCTGCTGGGAAGGGTCTCAGGGGCAACACCAGCTCAGCCTTGCTCCAGCACTGCAAGTCATAACAGCAACACATTGCTGACAGAGTGTTGCCTACATAAGCAAGACAAGTTCTGAGATATTTGCAGAAAAAGAGTGTTCCTATTTTGTAATGATTTTCATTTTTCTTTCCAGTCCAGAAAAATCTAGGGCTTACACAGGTCACTAAATATAACTGTGCCTTGTTAATTAGCTGCTCCATTCCTTCTCTATTTTACGCATCTTTAAGCCTCTATTAATGGCATATGAGTGCTGGTAATGCCATTGATAGAGATCTGCTTGCAGTGCTTTGGGTGTTTTCTGTCAGTGGCCTAGGCTGGAGTTTTCTCCAGCTGGCTACCGTAAATAGACTGTCTGCCAAGTAGGCTTGGATCACTTTAAAGCCATATTGACTTTAATATAGACAAAACCTGTTGATGATCATGTTTTTCATCAACTAGAGACAGGCACATTCTGAATTTGTATCCTAGAGAGGAAAGTGAGTTTTAAGACCTTGACCTGTTGAAGCTACAGTCAACAATCTGCCAAACCATCCCCTGGCACAACTCTGATGGTTATGCTACCTGTGTTTACTTCTTCTGACATGTACTTCTTCTCCTAGCAGCTTCCTTGACTCAAAATTTGGGAATTCTGCAGTATGGGAGGTAAAACAGGTGGCCCTGGAGAATGCAATACATTTATGACTCTGTTTTATTGCTTGAAAGTGTATTAGCCACACTGGTGGAAGCACACAGAAGATACACCATTCCTTGGGGAACTTATAACTTAACTGAAGAGCAGAACAAATAAATATAGGCAAAGGAAGAAGGGGAATACAAGAGGAAGGATACAGCCTAGGTAGGCATTTTGATAAATATTTCATCAGCTTAGGCTTGAACCTTTCCTGTATCAATTGGTGAAGATTTATTGATAAAATTATAAAAACATAAGGAATATCTGACTGGGTCAGATCAATGGTCCGTTTAGCCCTGGATTGTGTTTCAGCAGTGGGAATAAATGGTGCTACTTAAAGAAAGGAGATGAGCTTGGCCACTTTCTGCAGTCTATATATAAAACCACAGGGTACCACAGTGCTCATCCGGTCTGACCTACATGACATAAAACTACAGAGCCTCACTGAATTAATTTCTCTTTGAACTAGAAGAAGATGTTGTGCACCTCAGTGACACTCTGCTGCTTAACACCAGCTGTGGATTTACCCAGAGGTCTTTGTGGCTTTTTTTCTTTTTATTTAACATGTTTGAAGTGTTAATATGCTTCCTTTTGTTTTTAATAAGTTATCATAATCAACATCAGCACTTTTTTTTTTTTTTTTGCCTTGCTAGCTTTCACAAGCTTGCAATAGAAATAAAGAAAAAGAGCTACCATAAAACTCCATGTATCAAATGACAGAAATTAGTTCCCTGATAGCAAAAGCTGGGAGAGACAAGTACACAAATTCTGTACACCTGGAACATCTTCTGTTTACATCCCAATGTCCATCATACTTCTTGTATCATGGAATAAGCTCATTCTTCTCTGTCAGATTAGAAGATGGATGTCTTGCCCATGTGTGCATGCCCACCTTTTATATATTTTATATTTCATTTTTTTGAATCTGGTGTTTGTCTGTGTCCTTATATCTCTTTGCTTGTGGTTTTGTTTGGCTTTTTGTTTTGGTTTTTGTTTTGGTTTGGTTTTTTTTTAAAATTTAATGTCTTATGCCAACATTTAAATACTTTCGTGATGTTTGCAAACAGAAGTACATAATGTTCCATCCTTAGGGAAGTGATCTGCTTCTACTAACCTCATAGAAAAAGCCTATGCATGTCTTAAACAGCTCTGAAAACCACGTGCCAGATCCTTGTGTGATGTAAACTGGCTTAGCTCCACTGAGGTAAATGAAGCCTGCCAAATAATGGCAGCTGAGGTGCTTAAGACATATCAAATGAAGTGTTACTGTGCAGAAATGCACAGAGGCATCACAGTCATCATAAAAAAGCATAATAAACCTCTGAAAGGATTTTCTGCAGATATCTGTGATTATCTCAGGGACATGCTTCACCCTGCAGTTTGCAGAATTTCTCTAAAGTTTTCCTTCTTTCTCTTTTTTTTTTATAGTCCAATACTGAATATAGACAGATTAGACAGAAGGGAGGATATTTGGAACAAATTCCTCCTCAAACTGCAGAGCAAATGAAAGGTAACATAACCTTTGCTCTCTCTGTGACTTTCCAAAACAGTAGCTGCCTACTATAAACAACTTGGCAAATACTATTTTCTCCCCAGCAAAATAAATCATGCATTGTGAGAAACTGTTATAGTATTTCATCTCTCTCATGTTTTAGTAGATGCAAATCCAAAATATTTATGATTTCCTTGATGGGTTTACGTTTCCTTTTTTGATGCTAGGGGAAACCCATCCTGTAAATAATAAAATTTAAACTGCTGTTCAGCTCTATCTGAACATCATTGCTCAGAATTTCCAATAGTCTTTGCACTTTGCATAGATGCTTTTATTTATACTTTGACATGAAGGGGCATATTTCCAAATTTATGTAGTACATTAAGTTCACCATTATTTTATTTTTACTTTACAGATTTTCAACATTTACAGTAAATATATCTACTGATTTATTTTAATTATAGAAGTGCTTAGAGGCCATGCAAACCACAAAGCTATTGTGTAATTACTCGTACACAAAATTGTCAGTTTATACAGAAACTCCTTCCAGTTTATATAGATACTACCTGAAAGCTTAACTTTGAAGAGATACTTAAGTAACATGGCAGAGGCAGGCAGAGGGGTTTCTGCATGGATCACTTGACAGGAGAGTTGGAGAAGGGGGACCCCAAAGGGGACATGCATGCTTCAGACACTGAGGCCATCTGCCCCATTCCCTCCTCCAAGGAGAGCATCTCAAAGCCTCCAGCAGCTGCCCAGCTGGAACGAGGAGGTTTGATGCCAAAATGCCTTTCAATGGCTGAGGCAATCCAGAGTGCCTTTCTTCCTTCTATTCTAGGCAGTTTAATTAGGAATGAGTATGCATATACGAGGAGATTTTTTGTTGTTGTTATTTTACAGGGGAGCAGCACTCTAATGAGCTCCTGCTATTAATTTTACTGTTTGTGCTATCCCTGTATTTATGGTTGCTGAATCTGGAACATTTCACCATTTGGATTTCAGCCTTCTGTTCAAAATGAAATAGATGTTGGGGGCTTTGGCTCGGGATTTACATCATCTCTGCTAACTGTGGAAAAGCTGCTATGACTCCAAGGTGTGGATCTTTGCAGCTGTCTTGCTCACAGGGAAGGTGCACCCAGCTATTGCCTCCTGCCTGGTGCAAAACTGCAATGTATCATCCAGGTCCCAGTGCCATGGTCCCCTGGAGCTGAGCATTACATGCTGAGTCCTTGTGGAAACCCATTAATAAGCAGTCAGGCCCTCCGTTCAGCTATGAGCCAGGCTGGCACTGAGCTTCCACTCATTTTTTTCTCATGTGGTGGCTGTGGAGACATTCCAGCCACACAATTAATCCACAGAGAGGCTGGAGAAAGCAGCTGGGATGCAGGCTCCAAATGGGAACACTGCAATATGTTGCTCACTGGTGTGCCTGCACATGGGTGGCATCCTAAGGGAGGACTCCACTGGACTCAGTGGTGTGACATGAGGATGAAAGGAAGACCATGAGAGAGTCCTTCAGTCTTCCCTCTCCCTGGGAATGGGTTCAGGGCAGGCTCCAGATGGGTCTGGTGAAGGCCACAACAACCAGCCGGGGAACCACCAGTCACATCCCCCACACCAGAAGGAAAATGGGTAGGACATGGCAGCTCATATGCTGCCTCTTGGCTCCAGTGGTTCACCAGGACTGGCAGGTTTATCAGCAGAAACTTCTGACAGTGCAGTGGGGAACAGCAATCTTGGATTCTGGAGCTGGTCCCGCTTTTAAACCGAGTGTTATCTATGGACAAATGTCTTCTTTGTTGACCGGAGCATGATAAAATTTCTCTAATGAGAATATATTAAGGTTAGCACATTCCCATCTAGTCAGCCATGCTCAGAAATTGGCTATTAGCTTTTTATTTAGATTTCTTTAAAAAAAAAAAAAAAAAAAAGAAAATGCAATACCCCTGTCTAAATCCCAGGGCATGAACAAACAAGACATTTTAATAAGTGTGCTAATGTTCTTATTACAAGCCTCTTGGTACACCCAAACAAAAACCTTTCCTCACAACTCAATTATTTCCATTCACTCTATCTGCACAAAAAGCCTAGAAAAATAAGAGCTTAGATGCATTTGGAAAATAGCGATTTTGAGTACTGTCAGATAAAGGTTGGGGGAGTGAGTCTCCAAAGACATTTCATAGATTGCTCCCTCCACAGTCTGTCCCAGCTTTGTTTCTAGACCTCACGCTGTTAGTGAAAGCAGCAATGCCTATTTTATTTCTAATAAGAAAAGAAGAGAAATGGAAGATCTCTTTGGCACCCAAGACTGAGGATAGCCATGACTGTACATGCACAGTTTGCTGTGCAGGCGGCTGCTCAGCCCAGAAACAAAATGGAAGGCAAAGCAAGATCCGCGTCTCATGACAGCTTTATTGCTTTTCTCCCCTGGAGGCATTACGACACTTATTGTAGCATTTTTGGGAGACTTTGAAGTTCCTTTACTTCTAATTGCAGAACTTGTGTCATTTGGGGAATTTGAAAATAGCCTCTTTTCATCTTTTTCAACAGTGAAATGTTACATGTTAACGTTTTATTCTGCACATTATGAATTCAGAGATACAGAAATGACTGGCATTTCGCTCCACATCTTGCCATGATTTTCTCAGCTAAAAAATGCCTACCCAAATCCAGCCACTGCCATGCTGCCATGAGATGCCTTTTAGAGAAGTGTCTTTGGGAGCCAAACTCCTGCCCCACCAGGGGCAGTCTTACTGCCTCCAGGTGCAGCACAGCACTTGTACCTGCTCCTCCAGACTTCTAACTCTGTGTGTGGTCCCTGTGCCCTGCACTTGCAGGATCAAGCTGGGGGAAGATGGCTGGAGCTGCCATCCCTCTGCAGGATTTACCACAGAACAAAGCATGGACTGGGCTGTGACAGCTGGTGTGGGATCCCTGGGGCAGGGATGTGCATCTTCTGCCTCATTTGGGCCATAACAGAGCAAAACATGGGCACCAGTAGAATGTAAATAATAAAAGGAATAATAAATTGTGAAATCAAGTCCTGTAATGAAAAAATAAATAATCTAGATAGACTGTCTCAGAGTGTCTAAGCCTGATTTATTAGCAATTCTGGCTGACCGTTATTATTATTAGGTGAGCAACTTGCAGTGATTTTTCACCTCATGCTCTGCAAATTAACTACGCTGCAGGATGAATGCAGGAGATTTGTGTTTATTGTTTTATGAAATTATACAGTAGGTAAAAATTCACTTGGAACATCACCACCATCACTTTGCAATTTTATGACCTATAGCGCATCTGACACACAGTAGTACTGCTGCTCAACACAGATGAACAGCAACATCAGTATCACTGGTCATCTGGAGCAGTGAAAAACAGCAACAGGAGCAGAGCCAATGCTTGTTCCAGACTGGCACAGAAATCCACTCACCTGCAGGTTATTCTCACATTTTTTCCACGTGAAAGAGCAGAGGGAGGCTTTAGTTTTTCCTGCACGTTATACACTAATGTTTTCTAGGCCAAAATTCCAGGCCAGGTATCCTAATTATGTACAAATTCCCTCCCACCCTCCCCCATTGCAGCGACAGATGAATCAGTGGCTGTGTTTATTTACCCTCCTCAAAGAGGATGCAACTATGACCCTGAGGAAAAAAATGCATTTGCATATGCAGAAGAAGCTGGTGGCAATTCGCATTCTAGTTTAGCTCTTACTGTAGTAAATGGCATTACTGCAGAACTCAAATATTTCTTTTATGTCAGACTCTACTTACTGGTTTCCATTTCCTAGAGTCAATACAGAAATCAATCATTTCAAAAGGAAAATTCAATAAGAAAATCCTTTATGGTATCAGCTTAATTATAGATATGTTTTCCTTTGTAAAAGTAGAAGAAATCCAAGAGACAGAGCCCTTACACATCTTTCTACACAATATGAATTAGCTATATTTATATGTAAAATATTATGAGTGAACTTTCACTATTCCTTACATAAAAGACCTATGGGAAAAGGCCTGAAAACATTTTATTCGTGACTAAATCACTGCATGATGTCTTCTTAACTGTGCTGACAGAAAAGGAAAAGCATTGCAAATTAAATGTGATACAGCAATATTTTAACATCTTGATGTCTGCCCTGTAACACATTGATTCAGTCATTAAAGCCCACATATTGAAACTTATTGATAAAAATATTGGGAACTGAGCTGTCCCTGGTGTCCTTGGATCCATAGAAACTCTGTTTTCAGTCTCTTAATTATCTAGCCAATGAACTGGACTTGAGAATTGTGTTTCATATCAGTTGTGCTGGGACATACTGCACGTGTTGGTGGCTTTTATGTGCGGAAGGATGAGGGGTACACCTTGGTCTGGATTCTAATCTCTTATTATTTTATAAGGTTTTTTTTTTGTGTGTGTTTCTCAGTGAACTAAGTGCATATAAGCTCTTAGTGGCATGAAGCCATGCATCAGAATCTAGCCCATCTTGAGATACGCATTTTATATGATGTTAAGATAATTTCTTTGGGAGAATTTCGGTATCAAGAAAAAGAAATAAAAAATGACGTAACTCATTATGCTACATAAGAGTGGAATGACAGATTTTGAGGGTGGAAACAGTCTTTACAACAGATCTAGATTAAACCTCATTCCTCTATGTTTTTAGAAAGATAGAGTCAACTTTGCTTTTGAAAATATTAGAAAGTTTGCAATTGATTTAATCTCAAGAACAACATGTATTATATGAATTCGTCTACATCTTTTTCCATCCTTTTTTTAACTTCTCTTTTACCAGGGATATAAGCAGTAAGCCAGCACTAAACAGTTTTCTCCTCACAGCATGTGGATAACAGCGATGAAATATGAACTTAAATCTCCACTCTTGTCCATTGTCCATTGTGAGATTTTATGTGGGATAGCTAGTTCACTGCAAAAGCACGCTTTCCCTATTCACTGCAGGCATAGTGCAAGATTTTAATATCTTAATTTCAAAATTGCACATCCATCCTAGGAAAAATACAGAATGTGTGTTGTGCCTGCTGTGTGCATATCTCTGCTAGAGGCAGCAAGTTAGACTCGGTAGGATAGGCTCTTAAGATTATAGCTTGTTCCCAGACCAGCGCTTAATTTTCCCTTCCAGCAAGCTCTGTCACTGATGCTCAGCTGCTCTGCAACATCTGCCTCTTCCCTTCTTTACTTGCTCAGACGTGGGGTGTGAGGTTCCTGCTCCACCTCACCCCAAGGTGTTCAAACAGCAAAGCCTTGGCAACGATGAAGGAAAATATATCCCAGATTTATTTGGGTAAACCCACTTTTGAGAGCAGGAGCAGAAGGACAGCAAATGCAGCAGCTCTTTGTTATCTTCTCTATAAAGTTACTGTCAGTAAGAAACAGAGCAAAAATCGATGATTTTCCTAACAGAAATTGGAAGAACTCAATACCTAATTAATTCCTGCCTTTCAGTTCCTGTAACTGCTAACAATGCTGGATGCAACATTGCCAGAATTTCTTACTATTTTTTTTCTATATGTTGTCTCCTCCATCACAACACTTACATTGTATTTTTGCTTTATATACTTAACATACTTTATTTGCTGTATATACTTAAGGCTTTCCCACTGGTACCTTTTCTCAGGAACCTCCAAAGATAATATTCAGAGGATAAAACATTACCAAAATTTATATCAGCTACTCATCACCATGATGTCATTCCAGCTATGACACTATCAGCCACATCTATGGCCAGATGCAAATTAGCCACCACTATCAGAGATAACCTTCATAAATAAAGACATCATGGCATTTTCAAAAAGCCAAATTTGTTGTTGGCCAGATCAGAATATAAAAGTGTCTCCTACAGGGTATTATCACTAGTATTTTTTCCTCCTGTTTCCATTTTGCTACTGATATGTATTGATATCAAATATTTAAAACTATTTCACTTTATCTAAATACATGTCATTTTCAGCTCAAAAGTGTTATACAATTTTAGTAATTCTTCTAGTGAACTCCAGAGAGTAATGTTTGAGGGTCTATGGAAAACCCATTAACTTCATCAATGTCATTCTGAGTTCTGTATTGCGAGTTGGTGACTTACAACAATATTTTTGTGGCTCTACTAAAAACAAGCGAACAAGCAAAACAAAAAAATAACTTCTTTGTGCTTGAAACACAGTAGTAAACATTTTATTTCTTGACATGGATGGGACTGGTTTTCTATGGACTAAAATGAAGTAACTTCCTCTAATAATCTTTGCTTGATTGTTACTTAATTACTAATACTTGAAGCATACTAGAGAGGCTACTTAATCAGTTTTTCAGATAAACTACGCTGAGTGGTGTGTCTAGATTGTGAGAGAGATGCTTGAAAAATAGAATTTTACATGCGCACACACAATCACACTGAAAACAAAACAGAATTTGTGCATTTGCATATTACTGAATAAGATACTACCGTGACAACCAATTTAAGAGGTCTGGAGAAAATTTGATCTCATCAAAATCCAGTAAGAAGCTTCCTGAAACTAAAAAAAAAAAGAAACCACAAACTTTGTATGATGGAAGAGCAAATACTGCTCCTTCAAAAATGATAAACCAGAAATAAGATGAAAAATACAAAGTTTTAGAAGTAAATACTTGGCTTGATGAGCTGTCTCCTAACATTTGCACAGCTCTGAGAACACCTGCTGAAGCAAGTCAGAATGTGACAAGAGTCCTGAATGGTACTAACACGTACCACATGCCTTCACTAAAATAATGCATCTGAAGAAATCATCATTAATCTTCTCTTAAAGGTTTGAGAGCAAATTCAAAGTAACAAAGTTTTTAACTGGAACTACTGAATTATCACTTTTAGAGAATCACTTAAGTGATTGGTTATTAGGACTTGGGGTTACTCATTCATTGCCCAAGCAGCAGTTGCTCTACACCATGTAGGATAACCCCAAGCAATAGGGAGGCTCATATATGAGCCCTTCCCACAGGTCATCCTAATGCTTGGATACCATTCCATCCTGAATCACAATGGAAAGCCAAAATAGAGACTAAAAGTGTATGTGAGGAACTCTGCAAGTTTTCATCCACTTAAATGTGTCAAGGAACAAGGCTTTTGCATGGAGTGACAACTTAACAATGCTCCTCTGACTTGTGACAGGTTAGTGCAAATTGTAATTCTAAATCACGCACTCCTCTTCTTTTGAATGTGTTGGTCTCTGCCTTGACTACATCTCCTGCACTACATTTTAGTCAGGGGTTACACTGACTCATTACAGTGGGAAAATGGAATAGAGCAGAGGGAATTGTAGCTGTTCAGTGCAGAGATTAACTGAATTTCCATGGAATGTATTAATTTGGCTTAAGCATATGGTAGAAACAGGTAACTGAAATTCAATCTCTTTGATTTTCAAAAATTGTTCAGACCTCTGTTCACCAGTAAGGTGATGAGGAAAATCACTCTGGAGGTGAGAGTTCTCAATTCCTCTCAGGCCACACCACAGACAGAATAAATTCTGGAGATTTGCTTTTTTCTTGGACTGCTGTCACTAGATTGTGTTCAGGGGGTGTTTTCCTCCATCTGTGCACCTGCCTCTGTGATTCCTTCTTAGATGCTAACACCACCATACCTCTTCACCTTTCAGGAACTGAGCTGTTTCTTATGACTATGTCAAGACAAGAAACGGTGACTATAGAGGTTTTCTCGGAGTCATAAACCCTTAGAAAATGTGAATATGTCATTTACATTATTACGTATTTTTGTAAAAATGCTTTGAAAGAAAGAAAGTGTGAAAAAAAGGAGAAGAAAAGATAGATGAAAATTCAGTGGGGTGAAATAGTTTGGGAGCTGTCTGCATATGCTCACAGAAATCTATAATGGAGCCTAAAAAGCTCATTGCTGTCACTGTAGCAGCAGGAGGCTGAGTCGTGCAACCCCAGCACAGTTACAGTCACACTTGATGCGCAGTTGGTTCCTTTCCAATTTGGATGATCAGACTTCAGTGAGGATGGAGCAACCCCCCTTCACAAAATATGCCATTGTGGAAGCAGTGAGGGAGCCATGGTTGGCACAGAGAAGGAAACAGAAGAGAGAGTTCAGAGGCTGTCTGACCTTGGCAGCAGAGCTATGGACAAGGTGGGGTGAAAGGGGAGGCAGGATGGAGAGAACCATGGAATGCATGAGATGGAGGGATGTCCGGAGCTCAAAGACCATAAATAGCTCAAAATTTTCCAGACAAGTTCTTTTTTTTTTTTTTTTTTTTTTTTTTTTTTTTTTTTTGTCTTTTTCTTTTTATTTATTTTTTTTTTAGGAGAAAAGGCTGATGAAAGAGATGAGCTGACAAAAATACATTCTGTGAAGAGCAGCACATTTGCCTATTTCTAAATCACAGGAGTCCTTTTTTACTATTTTGTTGATAGGAGTAAAGACTGTTATGGAAAGTGATATGATTTCTGCTACGTCTTAACCGGGTTTTGTTTTCTTGGCATAACTTTATCTATCAGTGCCTTACTCCAAGTGGCATGGCCTTATTTTTTTCAGTCATAAAAGCAAAATTATTTACTTCTCAATTAGTGTGGTGGTATGAATACGGAACTTGGGTTCCCGGCAATTGTGCGGAGCAGGCTTGTATGGCTGTACTAGTAAATTAAACACACCCAGGATTGTGCCTAGATACTGAATGTGCTTGAGCTACTTGATGTCACAGATTTATGCTACTAAATTTTCTCCACCTCTAGGGTGTAGTGACCACAGATCACCTGTTAGGAATAACTTCTGGTAAATTCCGATTCCCAAAACTTGGCTGGGAATTGTTAAGGGGACTGGATACGGGGCAAAGGCATATAAGGTGGTATCTTAACAATCAAGAGTACAAATCATTGCTGTTCAGTGCTCGGAAGCAAACCTAGGCAGTATTTTACTAATGTAAACTTAGGCTGTGGTTAGTTGTCTCCCCGGTCAGTGAAGCAGACTCCACCATTACAGAATGTTTGGACTTTCATGGGACAAGAATCTGTTATATTCCTCATGCTCTTACCATTCTCTTCTTTCGCATTATGATTCTCGTTGGTGAGATGAATTGCAATTTATTTAATGTGTATGTGAAATAGCAATAGAAGGTAAAACCTTTCCAGTTTATAAGTATGAATATAACAAAGCCACCGGGACCCCACTGTACTGAGTACTGTGCCAACATAGAGTGTGAGACTGTCTGCTGGATACTGCACAGAGCTCTCATTTCAAATTTACAGAGACACTGAGCAGCAGGGATCAGGGGTGCATTCAAACAGAACTGATGATTCGAGAAAGACCAAGAAGCAAGTTAGTAGCAGAGAACTGGGACAAAGATAACGACTGAAGGGTTACAGTGGATGTCAAGTGGAGGATAAGCCAATGAATTAGTATCCCTGCAAACCAGGCACCAGGCTGTTATTGGAGGAGAGTGGCCACCAGGCTGAGGAAAGCTCTGATTCCCCTCTGCTCAGCATTGATGAGGTTGCCCTGGCGTGCTGCATCCAGTTCTGGGCCTCCTAGCTTGAATGGGAGGGGAGAAACTGGAGATGGTCCTGCAGAGAGCTGCCTTGGTGAGTACAAGCCATGGACACATGCACTGCAAGGAGAGGTGGAATGAGCTGGTGCAAAGTCTGGTGAAGAAGAGGGTAAGGAGCAATATGATGGGAGCCTACATGTATTTGAAGAGAATGCAAAGATGTCTGACCCAAACTTCTTTCAGTCAGTAGGTGGTGCAACAAGAGGTGGCAGTAACAGATTGTGGATGGGAGGATTGAATTAGGATAATATGAGAAAAAGACCTTCTTCTCTAGGAAACTAGAGGAGAGGAACAGGATAGCAGTAAAGGCTGTTGAATCTCTACCTGTGAAGGTTTGCAAGGCTTAGCTAGGCAAGGTGGTGGCTGACCAAACCTAGTGCTGTTTTCATCAGGCTTTGAGTGAAAACAAGCTGTCTGGGCTTGGTGATTTGCAGCCAGCACTTCTCCTTCTGCAAGGGAGAACCCACGTGCAGCAGTGCTGGGCATGAGCCTTGTCCAGAAAAAAACATTTACCACAGGTTGTGCAGGAAGGAACATCTACTGTATTCTAGCTCAGTGTATGACATTTTTGATAAAAAAGGGGAACAATTCAACTGAACGTGGCTGGCACTGAGTGCTATGGTTAATTGACTTGGTGTTTGGGCAAAGGTTTTTGCAGTCTTGGTGATTCTTTGATTCTATTCACATAATTACTTTCTCTCCCTTGTTTTATGCTCTGCCCCTGCAGACCAGCAGTGGAGCTTACATTTTGAAGAAGTGTATTCTTCTTATTAGTGGAGTTGATTTCATTCATATGCTGGGAAATTTACTTAATCTGCAGTTTAGATACTGAAGATCATAATATATTTCAGCTATTTTTTCTTTAAGAGGTATCCAATTGCAGTTTTTGTCTTTACAGACATTTTTTTTTACATTCCTATTGTGAAACGTGACTATGACCTCAAGGAGATCCAAATTTTGCCTATATGCAGAGAAAATACTCAAATCTGCTGACAAATATATGTCAGTAGTTTATGAGAACTTGGTATATTAGGATATATTTGACAAGATTAATCAGAGACCAGCTCATGGAGATATTAGCCAAACTGCACAAGTATGAGTGAAAACCACTGACAGCCAAATTAACTTAATAGAAATGCTGTTGCTAGCACAGCACAGTTCACTAAAGATAAAATACAGTATCTGGTCAAAGAGGAGAGCACAGCTAAGCATTTCATCCATTAACTGTGCAGCTTCCAGTCCAGTCACACAGCTAGCAGTGGTGTGTATATTTCAAGCAATGGTACAACAGCATGGCCCACTACCAAATCTGCAGCCCTGTTGAGCTGGAGCCTTGTGCACCCAGTGCTGAGAACACAACAAAACATGTAAAAGCTGTTTGGTGTTTTCAAACTGGAAAGGCACACCATGAAACTCAGCCTTGGCCTCTTCCACGCCACCTGTTCAGGATGCCCCTCATTACACTCCTGCAAACTCCCAGTCTGTGAACATCACCTTACTACACTCTGCATCCCAGCTTGGCTGATAGCATTCTAAAAAATCCTACATTACATTTGAGGCCATTTAAAAACCTGCCCAGGTTTAGTCTCTGTACTCATTCAAATCAATATTAAAGTTAGAATTCAGAGGGAGTTATTTTATATATTTGTGAAAATGTCTCATTTGCTTCCAAATATTTTGCTTTACAATAAAAACCATTAATTTTTAAAATTCTTCAAATGCAAAAATTTCCCCCCCTTCAGCTTTTGGCTGCTGAAAAGATCCTTGGTGTTTAGGGAGTTTCAGAACCTAGTTTGAACTGGCTAATACATTGATAACACAGTCTTCACTTTCCCCTTAAAAAATAAAATATAGGAAAATAGGCATTCCATGAAGATGAAAATTGGAAAAGGAACAAAAACATGCCAATTAAAGCTATTTCATAAGCCCCAAAATTTTCCCTGGATTAAAAAAGTGCAGTGCTAGGCCAACCCTGAGCAGTTCTGGAAGAAGAGGAGAAAGGTTTTGCTGGTGTTGCATGGTGTTCTGCATGTTTGTTTCATTTTGCTTTATATGAGCTTTTATACTTTTCTTCTGGTAAATAGTAGTGGTGTTACTGTGAGACTGTAGCTTTTCTTGGATCCCTGTGGCAGCACCTAAATACGTGCTCTGCGACACCCTCCACCATAGTTTCTGAATCCACTGGGCTGTCAAATCAAATCAAAACTGCTGTCAAAGATATTAAGCTCCCACAAGTTACATGAAAACAGGTGGCTGGGAGAAGAACGATCCTATTAGCATCCCCACAGAGGGGAAAGTTGCAAGATAATTTCACCTTTTGTTCATCATAAGAATTCAACACGGCAGAAACACTTGATAGAAAAAAGATGCTCCTTATATTGAAGAGACATCTTCAAGTGGCACCTTATCAGATGCTGAGGAACCTAACCATGAGATCTGACACCATGGAAAAGCAGGCTCCCCTTTGTTACTGGGTTTCTTATTACAGGATGCATTTCTTCCATGGGGTTGTTCTTTGTTTAATCTCTCCCTGCATGTTTGGAAAGTCTGACACATGGAGTAACTGCAGCTATGCATCAAAGAGCTTCCGGAAAAAATCAAATCCCCAAAGCATTAAATACATTATGCTTTGGGAAAGAAGGTGGTCTTGACAGAATCCAGGCAGATACAGAGTCAGCTTGTGGAGTGGACTGAGCAGGCAATTGCCCAGAACAGCAAAACACCCTTGGTGAGAGTGGTCATTGCTGCATTAGAAAATAGGCTTGCCAAGGGTCTTGGTGGGCATGGGGCAGCTCCTCACAGAAACCCATTGTCCCCTCACCCAGGGTGGGAGCAACAGGTGTCACTCCTGGTCAGCTCTCCGAGCCATCGCCATTCTCCCACCCTCACTTCTCATGGAAGCAGCAGCCTAACACCAACTTCCTCCCCAGTTTCTCCCACACTCTACAGCATCAAAACTCATCTTCCCCACACCTCTGAAAAATCTTGAGCTGGCTCAAGATGCACAGGAGTACATCAAACTGGAAATGCCATGAGCTCTCTTCTCTTGACAAGCTACACTAAAGCTCCTACATGCCATTTTTAACAATCCTAAAGTCATGCTAGCTGCTGCACCTGTATTAAAACACAGGCCCTGATCCTATACCACTGACATCAGGGAAAGTTTTGCCACTGGATTGAATGGGGACAGCTTAAAAGCATGTGCATTTAAGACAGATTATGTTTTGCAGCTTTAGTCTATAAATATGTAAACTCTGTGGACATTTATTTCTTACATCTGTTGTAATATTAATGCTTAAGCAACTAAAACTCTTATTATTAGTCTTTTCTACTAGACTGTTTCAAGGTTCATGGCCTGATACTTGTGAAAAGTTGAGTAGAAGCGTTGCAGAAATTTGTCTGCTAAGTGCAGGAATCATTCTGATTACACTTTTAAAGTCCATTCTCATCCTAGAGATGTTACTGATCCTCCTGGCACTCCAATTTTATGCACCAGTACCTTCAGCAGAATCAGTCATCTCTCTGAAACTGGAACAAGCTGTGCAACTAAACCCTGTGGGAGAACTGTGCAGTAATGTGGCCTTGGTGAAAAAATGCAAAGATGAACCAGCTAGGCTTCACCCATATAAGTAGTTTGCAAAACAGAGCTTCCTCCTCAAACAGGTAGGAATAAAACAAGATCCCTCAAAAGGAGCCTCCCCTTTGCCTCTGCTTTCCTGGGTGTGCACACTATACTGATTTTGGCTGGGGTGGTTTACTTTCTTCACAGTGGCTGATACGGGGCCGTGTTTTGGATTTTTGCTGAACACAGTATTGATAACACAGGGATGTTTTAGTTGTTGATCAGCAGTGCTTACAGGGTCAAGGCCTTTCCTGTTTCTCACCCCAGCAAGGAGATTGGGGATGCACAAGAAGTTGGAAAGGGACACAGCCAGAAAAGCTGACCCCAACTGATCAAAGGAATATTGGATATCATATCATGTCATGCTTAGCAATGAAACTAGGGGGGAGGTTGGCTTCTCAGGGACTCACTGAGCATTGATCCATCATTTGTGAGCAATAGTTCTCGTTTTCATCACTTGCCGTTCTTGGGTTTTATTGCCTCTCCTTGTTATTTTTCTTTCCTTCATTATTATTATTATTATTATTATTTATTATTATTATTACGATTATTACATTTTTCATTTCTCAACCCATGGGTTTTCTCATTCTTACCCTTCCAAATCTCTTCCCCCCATTCTGCTAGGGGGTAGTGAGCAAGGGGCCACGTGATGCTTAGTTATTGGCTGGGGTTAAACCATGACAGCACAGAAAAGTCCTCCCTTATGGCAAGAGGGACTTTTTCCTTCCATACAGAAGCAGCTGGGGGATGAAGCTCAGGAAAGGAGCTGGCTGGACTCCAGCTGTAAGGACCAGTTACGGAAGCTACCTGAGCTCCCAGAGATGTTCCTACAGGTTCATCCAGCCTCTCACTGCCCCAAGCTCTCCATTGCCAGCCTCCCTTGCCCTCCCTGCAAAGAGGTGCTTAATTGTGTTACCTCATTTTGTCTCTTTGACTGAGAGCTAGACTTGCAGCTTCCATGCAAGAAGAACATGTCTGATGAAGAAAAGTGTTTGAGAGGACAGACCTTTTGGCTAAAACTCAAAACAGTTCATTTTTACTCCTTCAGTGAAGTATTTTGGGGTGAGGGTGACAGTGGGAATGTGCAGTGTGGGGAAAAGGACTACTTTACCAGCCATATATTTGGAATATAACACTTCATTTCAAACTCCAGGAACAGATATTTATTTTAAATATAGAAAGACTGATTGTCTTTCCTAATTACAGTATACATCAGAATTATTACAGCATTGAAATTCGATCTGTGAAGTGTGAAATATTGATAGAATTTGGTGATCTGTTTTCCACTCAGTCTCGCCTTTATATGAGGTACACAGAAGGTATGTATTATCAAATAATGCACATAAGACCGGTTATTAGCAACACTTAATAACCCAGTTATTAATGATCCCAAGCAAACTCTGAGTGTGCTAGTGTGCAGATGTTACACACCAAATCAGTCATTAAATGCTGTCATGACCACTTTTGTGGAGTTTACTGGTACTGTACTAAAAAATGTATTTTATGGTTTAAGCATTTAATTTTTTTACAGGGAAAATCTGCTGCTGCCTATTTGCTGCAGAAGAGCAATCAAGATTTAGTTTGCTTTCATGTATGAAATACAGGCTTTTACTTTTCTCAAAAAAAGTTATAATCTAAAATATATAGTTTCCTATCAGGTCATTTGCATCAGCACACAGAGAGGATGTGAGCAGGCACTTAGTGCCTTGTGATTAACACTCATGCAGCTACAAGCTCTCATTTACTAATAAAGAGAGAAAAAGAAAACTACATCCCCTGCTGTAACTTAAGTGAAGACAAATTTGTTATTAATTTAATAACATAGCTTATTTATTCACAGACAGAGAGAATTTCAGACTGCATGATGGCTGAGAGCCGTGGAGATGCCTGCATTCATCTTTGTGAGTGAGAAAAGGGATAACTCATAACTGCTACAGCCCAGAGTGAGTTATTAGATCACTTCTCAGAGATAAAAGGTTAGACCAGATTGCAGCCATCAGATCTTTTAATGTCTGTGTGTACATTCAACAGTGAACATGAAAAGATAGACTATTTTTTGCTTCATGCTCTAGCAAACCACTCCACAACTTTTCCACAATTGCCCTTGGTTCTCCCTATATTTTCCACCCAACTTGTGCTGACTTTGCCGCTCAGAGTTTTGTCTTTCACATCTCAACATCTGTATGAACTAGTTATTCAACTGAGTAGAAGATCAACAGCTGTTTTTTTCAGAGACGGATTAATAGCTTGATTTTCAGTGGCACCAGAAGAACACGCATCTAGGGAAAGTTCTTATTGGTTTAAGCCTGTTGTTCAGGGAAAGGGTAATTTACAGGAACATTCAGCCCGACCCTTTCACTTTAGCATGACCTTTTTATTCCAGCTGCATGGTTGGTCTTGAATAAAGGCAGCAAGCAAAGCACATCTTGTCACGTAACATGGTGTTTATGACCAGTCACTAGACTCACTCAGGCAGGACTAAATGGCCTGGCAGGGTACAGATTTGCAGCATCTATATTAAACTGATAAACTTATTTGCTATTCAATCTAAAATCATGGGTTTGATTATAGATGTCTAAAATTAGCATCAGTGTTGCACACATTTGCAGTAGTTGTTACTTTGGCTGGCTTGCCACAGACTGACCAAAGGATAAACCAAAATCTGCTGCAGCTGTAGATGAAGAAACACACCTTTTCTGTAGGTGTCACAATGAATTCCACTGAGCTGTCCTGGAGCTCAAGCACTCACAATGATCTGACACATTCATAAATGCATTATAAAATCAAGAAATCATTTAGTGTTCACTGATTTTACTACTTCGTATTAAATCAGTTGTTTAAATGTATTTCTCTGTCATATTTTTGAATTACAGAATCTATTACTGCAGCACTTGCATTGCTACCTGTAAGTTCAGTCCTGTTATTTATAAGTGTTCCATTTATGGCATTTATTAATATAACCCAGTTGAAACTGATCTCAACTGAATTATGTATACACACAGGTTACTTTCTTACATCATTAACTTGATTAATATAGGGAAGATTTCCCAGGTTTAAAGAAGGGTATTGAGAACACGGATTCCTGATTTATATCTAATGATAATTAACATCATTGGATTGATTGCAGCTATATTGATTGCTGCTAGTGGACTTTCTAAAACACAGAATGCAGTCCTACAGCTTGTCAGGACTCATAGTGGCTGCATCCTTAGACTCAGCAGTGAGACAAAGTTGGGTGCATGAGCTCTTTATTAGAAGAAAGAATCTGCTTTTGAAAATGTTTTTGTATCTATAACAAATAAGCTTTGCTTTCCACTTATGAAGACAGGGTAATGCTTTACAATAAAGCATTTTTTTCCCAGGAAAAAAAAAAGTAATATGTACTGTAAACTAAAAAAATATCATCAGAAGCACATTTCACTTTTCTGCAAGTGATGCATGTGTATGTATTTCCCAACAAGGGCTTTCAGACATAAAGCTAAAAATACAGGCAGAGAGAGAGAGATGAGGGAACCATTGAGATTAAAAACTAAACCAAAACACACTATAAAACGTGATTAGAAGAACGAGGAAGAGTTGACAAGGCTTATGAACTATCAGCCTTCCTAAACCATACTCCAACCCCACAGGCTTTTGTCAAAATTTCTTATAAAAAGGTGGGGGAGGGGCTCTCATGTTCAGAAATTGCCAACATGCACCACTTCAACAGGAGCTGCAGCTCCTCAGAAAATGAAGTTCATGGTCTAATAGGTTCCAGTTGCCTCTGTTCCTCTCTGCAGGTCATGCTGTAAAATTACAGCATTCATGCATAGCAGCTATAGTGCTCAGAGGAATTGACAGTGGAGCACAAAAGCTGTCCAGGGTTAGGGATGCAGACAGGTTTCTGTAAAGCATCAGATTATCAGCTATTCACAGTGAAAAATGAAAGGCAAGAGGAAATCTTATCTCCAGGATTTGGCATCAGTCAACAAGAAAACTTAAATTGGAATTCAAAGACCTAATGATGAGTAAACTGTTAGCAGTCTTATTACACATACACATTCTGGGTAGATTTTTCACACAGGAACAAAGGAATCTATTTCTTCTACTGTGCTTCTGTAGTGCACTATATTGGACCTCAACCCTGCAAGAGTACGAGGGGGCTTTCAAATCAATTTGTTTCAAATTCTCTGGGAGGATTTATTGCATCAGTTTTTCCACCATGACATTCTGCACAGTGACCAGACTGTTATAGGCCTATCCATTTGAGACCGGTGTTTAGTATAAAAACTTATCCCATAGCCAAAGTAATTTAAAAATTTCTACCCCATAAGAAAATAAAAGAGAGCCTGAGAAAATATAATTGATGATCTTAAAGACCTTTTCCAACCTAAATGATTCTATGATTATACTTTTGTTTTTGGGAGAGGGTTGTTCAGACCTTACCCATCCTGGATGTAAGGATGTGTGTTTTGAGTGGAGCTGAAACAGATGGGAAATTTACAATTGAAAAAAAGTGGTTTTCTTTTATTTTTAAAAATTAAAAATTTATAAAATATAAAAAAAATTCGAAAAAGTTATTCATTTTTTTAAAGTGTTGAGAGGACTGAATTTTGAGATCAAATGTAGAAATTGCTGTCCATGAAGGATATAATCTTTTGTTTTACCAAAAATCAGCCAGTAGCTTGTTAGCTAAAGAATACACTTAGGAACCAGAACAAACCATTGTTCTTTCTGGTTCTGGCTGGAGGTTTGATCTGGCCTCCAAGATGAATGCCTGAGTCATTGGATCATGGTATTCTAGTTCTCTGCTCCAGGAGCCTGCATCTGAAAGCTCATGGGAGAGCCACTCCACTTTCTACTGCCAGAAGCCAAACACCTTGTTTTTCCACACCCCATGTGCACAGTGCAAGCCAGCCTCTGCTTCACTGAGCATTTCACTAACACGAAACAAAGAAGCCTTGACGGTGCCAAGCAAGAGCTCTTCCCTGCTCAGCAGTCAATAGCCTGATTGCAGGCAGCAGCAGTGAGTGATGGATCAGTGAAGAAAGAGGATATTTTTCTTCTATCACCTGAGAAATAGAAACAATAGAGGTCCTTTTCCTGGTATTTAGTGTATTAGCATAAATACAGTGAAGTTGGGAAGATGCTTAGGAAGGTGGCCACATGTGCAATTAAAATGACTTTTGAAGCCTCAGTGTCACCAAGATACATTTATAAAGCAGTATGCTGGCCATGACCACGCCAGAAATCTGTGGTAGCAGTTGCATTGTGTATAAACAAGAACCTGTTGATAAATTAGCAGAGAATCAAGAAAGAATTGCAATCAGACTCCAAGGTCACCAAACATGTCATCTAGTCTCTACATTATTCTTTTTTAAAGATCATATTTATCAATATTTCTAAATGATAGAAGCAATACCTCACAGACATTCAGCCAGGAGTCTAAAGGGAGAGTAGAGCCCCACTTTCCCCATAACAATTTTCTACCAACTTAAAATTAAAGACTCCAATAATATTACTCCTAATTTACTCTAGTGCTAAGATGATCAGTGTTCTAAAAGAAGAAATTGCCATTTTTTCATAATTGTCAAGAAGAAACTAGGAAAGCAGTTGGAAATTTTCCAGTGAGACATGCTTGCACCAGAAGCTGTCAATTCTTTGAAACAGAAATATCTCTCAGAAATGCCATGTAATGTGCTACCAATGAGCTAGAGAAAGGATTTCTGACAAAAATCAGATGGAAAGCTGACTGAATTTTTCTTCAAATTATCTAAATAGTCACTTGGGAGGCCTTGGTTTCTTGGGTTTACAAATGTAGGATGGCCCTTCTGTGGAGAAAGCAATATAAATGTATAGTCATTCTGCTTTCTGCACAGACCTTGAAAGTTCTGAGAAAACCACATCTGGGTTTTCTTGAAGCTCACAGCTTCTGTAGAAGGTGTGTTGCTGTATTTTTTTCTGGAAACAATGTGAAACTTGGACCTTAGAATTCCTAGTTACTGCAACAAAAAACATCTCATTATAGTCTAGTTCACAGACTCTTAAATTTTGACATTTTCTGAAGAGTACTTTCTGCTCCTTATGACATTTTAAAGTTTAAAATCAGCAAGATTTTACATCTTGCTCTATTATCAAAATGATTTGCCACAGTCTTGCCACATTTTCCCTTGGTATCAAGCAACCTCAAGAAATCTCATCAATAATGCTAAAGTCAAACACTTGAGTTCACTCAGTGTACAGTACACAATTTACCTCCCTTGTGGAGAAAATACATAACAAATAATTTTTTTATATATATATATAAATACATATATATATAAAAAATATATGTACATACATATATAAGTGTGTTTATCTTATATATATAGAATGTATACATGTATAAACCTCCATACACAATACACATACACCTCCTGGTATCTAGTATGTGCCTCTATTTTTTGGTTGAAATTTATCTTACTGCTGGATTTAGAGGAAGTAATCAAAGAAGGAACAACGTTGTCTAAGGCAGCACAATTTTTCCGTCGTTGTAGTCTCAATATTGACAGAGGAAGGCAATCTTCATAAAGAAGACTTTAGGTAAACAAGTGATGTGTAGATTTGGGGTCTAGTCATCCACCAGAGATAAGACTGGCACAGATAAGGCTATTTCTCACATGTATTTCACAATCCTATTTAGTGAGTTTTTGTCTCACCCAAGAGAATTCACTTACAAAAACTCTTGGCTGAGACTGTTGCTAAATGAACCAGTCAGTGCTGCAGTGCAGGAGTTAATTTCCTCATTTGTGGCTATAGTCCATCATTCAGGGATTTAAATGTGCATTGTTGAATAGCTGTGATGTGCTATTTAATTTCTGAAGTAGGTGCATATCAGTGTTAGGTAAATTGATCCCTTTATCACCTAATTTGCAGTACCTCAATGAGATATTTTGAGGCTTAATTGATAAATGCTTGAAAATACATTCACGTCCTTTGGAAGGATAGAGTGGGTGATAACATATGATCACAATGAGTATTTACAGGGACTCAGAATGGCAATCTGTCTTTTGTTGATACTCAGCTGTAATTCGTGTCTGACCTCTACAAAGTCTCTGCTGAGAGAGATCCCAGGCCACGCTCTCTCACTGAGGTTACAATGTTGGTATGAGGCAGAATAACTGAGCTGCAGCTACAGAGAACTGACACAAGAAAGTGCAGCAATTGAAAACAACACCCCAAAAGCAGCATATTTAAAGCTATTAAACAGCATGGGGCTGAAGAATAGCTGTTTAAATAACTACAGTGATAATACTCCCAAACATACAAACCCTTACGCAAAAACAGGACTGGGAAGGTTGACAATCAAAACCATTCACGAGCAGCACCAGATCTGCATAAGTGACAAAGTGATCAGATCAAAGTTGCCCAGTCCCCCTGTCAAGAGCTGTGGAGGAGTCCAAGAGACCAAGAGACAGGTGAGAGATGGTTGTGGCTTTCCAGGAGGGAGTAAACAGCTGGCAAAGCAGTTTTGGGGCTGGGAAAGGTTTCCAAAGCCCTCCTTGAAAAGGATTGAAACTGGCATTCCCACTGAGGTGTGACTGCAGCCGAAGCGCAATTTTCCAGGATCTTGGACAGAAACAGTATACTAAACTTTAGGTTACATTTTAAAGACCTTTCAGGTGGTGGGGGCCTTGGCGTTCCTCAAACCTGGAGTGACAGTGCTAGGAAAGAAGAGGTGGGGAGTCTCCCTAATGTGCGAGAGAAGTACATTAACATAATGTGAAGTGGAAAAGTGAAACACTGAAAACAGCCAGAAATAAGTGGAACTAGGGGGGATTTTACTTGTCTGATTTGGATGAGCAGGGTTCTGCAGGAAAAACAACAGGTGATCCTGCAGTGAAAGATCATCTCAAATTCCTTGCTCACAGCTATGATATAAGGGAGCACAACAAAAATCCCTTCGTTGTGGAACTTTTTGATTTGAGCATATGGCCAAGTGATCTCAATTTGCGTGGTGGTTGGGGCATTTATAAATACACTGCTTTTCTTCTCTTGTATTTCGTTTTATGAAGATGAAAAGAAAGTAACAAAAAAAGGCTTTGATACCTAAAAATCTGTCTAAGCATACCAGTTGTGATAGTAGGAAGGTGTCCTTTCTTTCCACAGCCTTACTCACAAAAGCCCCAGGATACAGACTAGAAAAATGCAGCACAGCTATTAATACTCTAATATTAACAAAACAGCGTAAGTTGCTGTTACCTGCTATCCTACACCTATTCATAAGACTGCTCCTTTTCTTTATCATAAATAAATACCAAAGACTGTATCAGCTGCTCGGCTAATGTGCAGAGATTCCTTTGTCCAAAACCCAAGGACCTTGCACCATGTAGGCCAGGCAACTTCCAGCTGTGGCTCACTGCTTTGAGAAAAGCTCAGGCTGGCCTTGGCAAAGGCATGAAATCCCTTATGTTGGCTAACAACTGAGGAACTCCAGGGGGAAGATGTCTTTTATTTATGTGTGGACAAAAGGGATAATTTTAATGAACAATAATGTTCTATAGTAAATTACTGATGGAGAACTACCAATTGTGATTTGAACCAACGCCGCTTGCCTGACAGCAGCACATGATCACAGTGGGATACTGCTGAGCAGGTTCTCTCTTTGATACTAATGGAGATGTTTATTTTGTAGTTCAGCCTTGAGACAGTAGCCCCTTGTAGTGTCCAGTCTGGAGATAATTAACTTAAGACCTTTGAAGTTCTTTGCACTCCACCTGTGAAACTGTACTGTGTGCCAGAGACATGCTTGGCAAGTCCAGTTACCTGGTAGGACAGCAGCTGGCTGCAGCTGGAGACTCTGACTGCAGTGGGGCATTCCTTGGGCATAAGGCCTCCCTCAGTGGCACCCTTCATCAGGTGAGATCTCTCTCCTGCAGTGGGCCAGGCTCAGCTGGATGATGGATCAGAGGAAGTTGGAGCGACCTGCCACAACAGGCACACTGGGGTGTTAGCTGGGCACTGGCTCTGATGCTGCACTGCAGTGGGTGAAGTACCAACCAAACCAGAGGGAGTGAGCATGAGGTCACAGAGACCTGCATGGGCTTCACACAACTGTGTGACATTTACGGGCTTTTTGGTTAGAACAGCAGGATAAATTCCAATTTCAAGTAATAGATATCTTAAAAAAATTATTCTAATTTTCATGTGCTTAGAAACAGTAATTGAAAAATTAATAGGCCTATTCACATAGGAAGGAAGATGTAACTTTTTCCCAAGAATGAAATTCTTTTGGCAAAGGTTCTCATTTCTACATATGCCTGTGGTATGTCTCCTATACAAGACATGACTGAAAGTAAAAATAACTCATGAATGCCTCCTGTAAATGTCTCAGTGCCCGCACAGTCTGTCCCTTAGCTGGGTAGGGAAAGTGAAAGGAAGAAGGAAAGAAAGATTTTAGTGCACTTGCAAACTTCTGGGTCTGATCTGGACAGCAGAGAGTAAACAAAGCCTGAGTCATACCTTATAATCTGTTTTCTTTCTGTCCATAACATCTGAAAGATAAGGACAAAAAAGGGCATGTAATAATGGTCTCACTTGTTAAGTCCCATCTGTCACTTGCACCAGGTGAAATACAGAACCAGGAAAAGAGGCTGCTGCTGACGGTCCAGCGAGGAACAACTTCTGTCCATTACATATTTTGTTATGCCTGATGACCCCACAGCGCTTTGATAGTAGGTGCTTGTGCCCACCTGCAGCCCAGCATCATCTTGTCATTACAGTATCAGGCACCAGAAAGGGCAGGTGAGCCTGATGAGATTGTTCCAAAACTGCATCTGTTTTCAGGGAGATGTCTGCTGAGAAACATGAACTTGTCAATGGAGGAGGGAAACATGGGGAACTACAGGCATAGTGGAGACTGGTGGGTCAGTGATGAGGAAGACAGGAGGAAGGACAACTTCTAAGGACAGGCACAGCAAAGAGAACAGAGTGGACTGGCAAAAAGCATGGGTGAAGGGGTTTGTGAGCCTGAGGAGTGGATAGCAGCTGTGAAAAAATCCTGCTCAAGTGAAGACATGAAGGGAAGACAATCTTGAAATCACAGCTGCTGGGAACAACTCTAAGGGATCAAAGAGAAGAAGAGGATGGCTGTTATAGTGGACACCAGCAATGGACGTTAATTTGAATGGCTCCTTCAAGGGCAGGTTTTCATTTGGAAGGCAATTTAAGAAAGAATGTGAGGTCAGAAGAAAGAAGGTAAAACAGGATGAGAATGACTTATCCCTCATTAAGGAATGACAATAATTGAGCACACAGAAATGGTGAAGATAAGGCACGGTTTCCAAAAAAAAGTCTTACTGTTACTGAACAGACTTTCCCAAGAAGCACAAGTGGCTTTCTCCTCATTGTCTATCAGATGAATTCATAGACCCATAGATTCATTTGGGTTGGAAAAGATCCTTAACGAAGTCCTTTGGACTTTATAAGAAGAAAGAAGATGTAAGCTTTAATGTGCTCCATGTCATGGATGTCAGAACTGGTGAGAGTCATTACCATTTCTTTGTGTGGGAGCCAGGAACACTGCCTGTGCTCTTCCTTGCCAGCCTGGGGCATTACTTTGCACTAGTAGGTAAGCTTCTCTGCTGTTTTGCTCTGAAGAGAAATGATACTGAAAACCTCCCATTTCAACTGTGGTTTCACCCTCTTACTAGATTTTACCAATCCAGTATTTTCCTCATTGGGTAAAATTAATTTTACTTGCACTCATCCAAGGGTTTCATGTAGAAGAACATCTCCATGCCCTTGAACATCACTGTTTTTGTTGTGTGCAGAGTTGTCCACCCCTTACTTACTCTCAGGCAATGTTTACCTTGGAACTGTAAAATGAAACAAAAGTGGATTGGAAAGTCTTTATGGAGTCCAAATCACATTGGAAATGGGTGTGACCTGTTTATACAAATTGGTCTTGCCTCCCTTTTTTCTCCTCACAAAAAGTTACCTACCTTAAAACAGATTACCCTGCAGTGATTTCCTGCGTCATGAGAGTTAGACTGAAGTTCCACGCCCCCTGAAAAAGTGATATTTTCCATGGTATACTCCATATATCCATATTCCATTGGATCTCATAATGCAACAATGTGGTTATGTAGAAGGAAAAATGAACAATATGTTTGGACAGATAATCTGGCCTGGGACCCTGGATTCCATGGCTACATTTACACTTCAAAATAACTGGGCCAAGGTCACGGTCTGTTTCTGAGACCAACAGACACAGAATGGCATCCAAGCATGCTGTTAAATTCTTTTACCTTTCAAAACAGGATAGCCACACACTGTCTGCCTACTAAGAATTGTCTCTGGCCCGTGCAACTGTTTGGGAAAGTGCTAATTGGCTGAGGCCAAAGTCATGCCAAGAAATATTTTTACAATTTTATGACACAGACAATAACATTTTAGTGTCTGGGAACATTCCTGGCAGCTGCTTAATTTATTAGCATAGGACCATATGCAGCCCCAAATTACAATTCCTTTAAGACAGTATTCCACATTATATGGTTTAAAGCTGAAGGGATACATTGTTTAGATTTTCCCTGAGAAACAATTGAAAAGTGTTAAAGTAATGGATATTTGCTCATTGAGAACACTGATTCTGCAGATGCTGGCACTTTTGCTTTGAAAATCATGAATGAGCAACTCATACTTAATGAGACCCAAATTTTAATCGAACAATGAATTATTTAGGCCTTTTCCTATGTCAGCTCTGCTATTTTTTTTTTTTTTAGAGTTTCCTAAATAATAATTCCCACCACTTTTGTGAGTTCAGTGTAGTATTTCATAAGTGGGAGAATGAGTTTCAATGAGATCAAAGTAAGAAGCTTGCAGTGCTGTGTAGACTCCTACATAGTCAAATAGCAGCTCTTCTACTGATAAGATTCCAGGACCAAAATTTAAAATAATACTGTTCCAAAAAAAAATGAGAGTCATACTAAAAGACACAAACATTTCTGGTCAAAACATCATGCTGGGACTGTGGATATAAGTGAGACTATGTTGGAATTTCTAGGTGCCCTTCAGCTTCCCTAACCACAAGGTTATCTCATCTTTCTTGGCCCCCTATTTCTTTCTTCTGATACGTCTGATTTCCCACAACAAAGAAGTAAGGACACTGGGAGAAAAGATGCAATTTCACTATGGATTTTCAACTTATTTCCAGGTCACACCACAGTCTATATGCAAGTGGAGCAGGAGTCCTATGAAAACTTGGTAATGGTAATAATGGGAAAGCATATCACTAAACATAGCAGCTGATTAACAAAACTAAATAAAGTTTCAGATAGGATGACTTATTTTGCTGCCTCAATTCTGAGCGACTTTGAAACACTAATTCCTTCAGCATAATTTTATGCCTAGGAAATATTTTGCATTGAGGTACAACTGTGTAAGAAGCTCTTGGCATATCAGTTCAGATTTCTTCTGTTAAGATGTGGTTACTTATGAATAAACTATGTGGCCAAAGGTTCTAAACAAAGTATATAAAATATAAATATACAAACTTATATATTAAAAAACCCCCAACCCTAAATAACACTAGAGCAAAGTAAACCAGGTTAACAAGTTGGGGTATTGTTTGAACACACAGCGGAGCAGGCAGCTAATGATGCAAAGGTTACTGGAGCAGGAATATCTCAACTAGATTTCTGATGTAATGATAGTGTGCATTTCATGTTTGAACTCTGAAAAGCAGAGTTGATCACATAGCCTAAAATATTGTCTTGTATTAATATTTGGAGTCTATATACCAAAACTAACAGTTGTTTATTTTCTTTTGTAAATTGGTTGTAGCACTCAGAAACATCCATTTAGTGCTCAGGAAAAAGTTTTCAGATTTAAGAGGCATATGGAGGTTGCTAAAATATTGCTGGGGATTTTTCCAGGCTTTTTTAAGCTTTATTTCTATTTATGTAGCTTTTACATTATACTGTCCAAAGGGGAGAAGAGGAGGGAAAGATCTGATATGAATGAACTTTGCCTGCTGCTAGTGCATGGGAGAGCTCTGAATGCTCCGTCTATTTTCAGAACCCAATAAATATAGATGGAGCAAACCAGGATTGGTTTTGTCAGTACAATTTTCTTGTCTGTTTCGTTTTTTTCTTGGTAGAACCAAAATGAAAGGTGACCTGAATTTCGATATTTTTTTTTACTCTAAACTCCCTATGTTCTGCAAAGAAGTGATAGTTCCAAGCAGGAACTGTTTGTCGACAAGTAATCTATCTCAATTTCACATCATCTGTGGACATCTAGCTGGCATCTAATTTGCATACTGAGGGTATGGAGAGAGAAGAAACTCTACCTGGAGGCTGTCAGAACCAGTTATCCCTATGTAGCATGCAGTGGTTTGCACTGGCACTCACATGAAAAATCCAGAATCTCAAATGGTTGTGCAAATCTGCTGAAACTATCATCTGAAATGAAAGATGTTGAATACCAGGGAGAGATAAAGAGGTGGAATCAGCCATGAAGTGTCTGTTCCATATAGTTTTCCTTATCACATTCTACAGCCCTAAAAGGGAGACCCTAACCATGAAAGAAGTATTTCAGAGACAGCCAATGCCTTACTTTATTTAACATACATGTATGCATATACACACATATATTAGCAAAATGATTTATGCTTGCCATTAAGCTGAATCAGAAATACTTGTAATCATCTTGTTTTCCTCATTTTTCTCCTTTTGTTCCTTACATGCTCTCCCTGACATGCATCAGTGAGAGCTTCTCAATCTCATTTCCTCTTCTCACTTTCCATTCTACTTCTTGCTGTCTTGAACAGGTTTAACTATCTTCCTGCTTCCCAAACTCTCATTATCTTTCCATCTCTCTCTTTTCTACTACAGTTCCTCTTCCTTATTCCACTGCTTCTGTCAGGGCTCCCAAAACCTCTCTTCCCCACTCAGTACGCCCAGGCTCTCTTCCCCTATCACCTTCCCCAGCCCATCACCCTTTATAGTCTCTTCTCTATTACCAGTTTCTACTATACACAGCTGCACATTTACTTCCGACTGTAAATAGTCCTAGCCCTTGCTGTTCCCAGTGCCTTACAATAAAGGAAAAAACCCTCCACAAACCCTTAATCCCTTCCCCCTCTCCCCACTCCTGTCTCACCCTAGAGAAGAAATAAATAGTGTTTGTTTTGTTTGTTGAGGAGTGTTTGCTTTTGCTTGTTTTAAAGATCTAGCAGTTACCATGTAAGAGTCTCTGTATGTTTCTCCAGGGAAAGTGACAGTGCAAAATATGTTTTGTAGTGTTGGAAGTGTGTTCACTCTGAGAGGAGCCAGCCCCACCCAGCGTGCTCCCTCCGGGGAGCAGGAGTGTATGCGTCTGCCGAGGTGTAAAGTTATGCCACTACACACGTCTCTGCCGAGGCGTAAAGCTGTGCCACTACACAAGTCTCTTCTTACCTGCTTCATGTTTTAGCATGGGAAATGAGAGATCTCTGTAACCACCGGGGCAGCCTCGTGGGTTTTCTTGGCAGCTGGCGGTGAGTGCAGCACACATGGAGAGCTGAGGCAGAGCGGTGGGCTGGTGTGAGTAGCACAGACAGGGGCTACTGACTTCACGTGGGTGAGACTGACCAGGCTGAGGGCTTCTCTGTTCAGTGGACCCTGATCTTTGCTCAGCCTGGCATTCAGGGTTACTGTTCATACCAATTCTGCTTGCACTAGCATAAATATTTACTAAAAAATTCATGACGTTCCTCTACTAAAACTCTATGCCATTGTGACAAGCTTTCCTGACCATGAGATTTGGTGACTGACATATGCAGCTAAATACTATTCAACTCCATTTGGCCCCCTGTGTTTTCAGTACTGCAGTTCAGTAAAATGTACTTTATTCCTCGTGTTAGGGGACAGGATGAAGAGGCAGGACTGATTAATTTTTACAGGGACCTGAATAATTTTCAATACTCTAGCCAAGCCTTCTATCCGTTTTTCCTTCTCTGGCAGGATAATCTGGGGCTATTTTTCATCACATGCAAATCCCACCAACTCTCTGGAGACAACTCATGGAAAGCACAACAGCACCACTTTTGTTCTAAGCCAAACCTTTTCCCAGAAGGGCTGAAGATATTTTTTGGCAGATCAGCAGTAGCTATTTTGCAGTTTTCCAGTCTGTTGTCCTGTCCCTCTTCCTTGCCTTTTGGCAGGTTGTCAAACATCATTAAGTTGATCTTAGTGATGCAGCATTGTACATTTAGTTTCGTTTATTCCTTGCTTAAGAATAAAGTTGTGACAAGACATTAAGTTCTGCATGGAATAAGCTGAAGAGCATTAGTTTTTTTCTTCTTTGTTCAATTAAATGATATTTTTTATGTGTGTACCTGTGATATACAAATGTTCATGAATAGATGTGCCAGCACCAAGGTGGAAACACCCAGAGAGTCCACAGAGTACCTTCCTGACTCTCCTGATCTTCAGCTGCTTGTGCTAGGAAAGTCCTAAGAAGTCTGCTAGCAGTTTCAAGTAAACTACTTAATATTCTGTGGCACTGGTGTTACAGAAAAGCAGCTTCTTCTGCAGGGCCTACCTTCTTCAGAGGCAGAAACTGATGAAGCTTCCTATAGCATTAAACATGCATTCTGACAGATTAGTCAACATGGCTAGGAGTATTTTGAGTGAGAGCTGTAGCTACTGTCTACTGTGATTAATTGTGGTAAATACATTTCTGTTTTATTGAAATAGTGTTTCTCTTGTTTAAATAATTCGCTTAAGCATGTGAGTGGGACTTTTGCAATTTAAATTCATTTTTGAGCAAATAGAAGAGTTCAACAGTATTGAGGTGAAATGAAGGTTTGCATTTTGAGAAAATACATGCAGTATATTAATCTTGTATATTAATCCATTTAAAACACACTTGGAAGTTTTCTAATGGAACTGAAGAAAAATATGAAAAAAAAGCTTTATAAATTGTTTGTTCAGAGTGTGTCAGAGGATATTGTTTGTTCAGAGAGTGTCAGAACAAAATGTTCCTTCATATCCTGCCATACTTAAAAAGTATTTTTCACCCTAATGAACAATTACAGAAACCCCAACTGGTGTAGGTCCATGAAAGGTTTTAACATCACATAACCTGTAACTTTTTGCCCTCAAACTCTGTAGAAAGAACATGATTGCACAGGCCTGCCTTCTACTTCAGATAGAAGACTTCAGTTCTCTCCTGACTGTCTATTCCACATTCATTTCCACTGCAGAGGAGCTCAGACTGTGCAAATTTTCCCTTTTTTGACTTCTAGTTAAGTAGATACAAATTTACAAACCTTCTGCTTGTCCCTCACGTTACACCACAAGACCTTTATAAAAGATTCAGTTCAAGGATCTGTACTCATTGTCACCTCACATACAGCACAACATTACTGGGTCCCCCTTGGCCTTCAAATTTGTTGGCAATCAAAGTGACCCTTGCAATTAAACCATGACATTACAAAACAGTATGTCAAAGGGTATCTGTGCTCCTGTGAAGGTCACAGGCTCTATTCCATGGGCAGTTTCAAAGACAACTTGAATACAGTCGAAGTACAATAATTTCTACTGTGTCAAAAGCCTCAATCATATTCCCAAACCATGTTATAACCTTGAGTAAAGAGGCTTTAGCATGGCTGAAGGGAGAATTTAGGTCCCTTCTACACCACAGGAATGGAGACATGCTTTAATTGTATTGTAGGGATAAAGATACTGTAATTGGGTTCCCTGGAATAAATTTTTTCTTTAGATATAGCTAAATGCAAGGCCTTAAATCTCTCAGGGACACGAGATGTCATTTTATCTTTTTTAGCACTGGGACTAAAGAATTTTGAAAAGTGAAGGGGGAAGGCACAAGAATTACTTTCATTTCATTGAAGTATGTTGATTTATACAAATTGAAAACCTGACCCCAGCCTAGATGGGAAAGTCCTTTTATCCAACCAAACAGAATAAAATGCTCTTTGGTAAAATAATTTCTCTTAAGCATTGAGATTAATGTTTGTTGTTTATCTTCACATAACTGTAGAAACAATCATTTATATATGTGTGTGTATAGATGTATATATACACACATACAAACATGAAAGATTTAACTTAGGTTATATCCTGGGTCTGTTAGTTCCTGCTAGAGAGGATTTGTTTTATTTGGAATCTGAGAAACTTGTTTCAATAAGGATTTTTCAGATTCTCAAACTGTCTTCAGCTGGCCTCTCCACCTCAGACTTTTGTTCCCTAGCATAGTGGCACCTGACTCACTTGACAGCTCTTCCTGGTGCCTCCCAGCATGAACAACACCCAGGACTTCTTCATGGTGTACACCACCTCAGCCTGTGACCTAGCTGAGAAATAGACTCCAAGAATTTTATTTTTCCCTTTTACAAAGATACTGAAACAAAAATTATAGGACTATTTCAGATGTCTTCACTTTTTGTAAGAGCCGTTTTTCTGCTGTCTACACAACAGAAAAAAAATCCATGGTTATAAATCGAGTTATGCTCTATGCTTCTGGCTAATGATGGAATTTGTCTCACCTAACCCTAGCCATCCAGTGACTACACATTTAGTTTAATCTAGTTGTCAAGCCTCTGGTTTTTGCCAGAGGACAGATATAGGCATTTTATGGAAATTAGTCATCTTGCTAACTGAGACATTTATCTTAAGGTGGGAAGAAAGGCTTTTGGAGAAGGCTTTCTCTCTAAAGCAACCACAGAGGGAGCTTGGATAACCAGCTTATACTAGACACATTTTTTAAGGTGCTTCAGCTAAGCAAGAGGAATCCTGTCCTTAAGACTGCCATCAAGCTTTTACTTTGAAACAAACTTTTCTAAGCACTATCTCCATTAAAAACTGAGACCTAGTCAAGAACAATAGCTTTCTGACAGAATCCAGAGCTGTTTGTTTTGCATTAGGAATACAAAGCTTAAAATAGGAATGAACTTCCCAATTCTTTCCCTCCCTCAGTGCAGCTATTAACAAGAGGTTAGTAAAAAAACCAGCTAGAGCTTAAAAGAACAAGATATAGGACCTTCAGAAAGTCATGTTTTCAAAGATTCACTTTGCTACTCATAGATGTATAAAAATACATTTTTTGACCCAATTCTCTCTAGTATTTCCCTTCCTTCTACAATTGTAATGAACTATCCCTTTTCCTTCCTTTACATTTCACTTCTGATTTTTATTTTGTTGTTGTAGACAAATCACAGCTATGTGATTCAACGGGATAATGAGGTGGCTTTTTAGTTTTCCCTTCAGGCAGCAAAATATCTGGTCATTATTTGTGTTCAACCCCAGACTCTGAGAGATGCATAGTCTCCAGTTTTCCTAGAGTATAAACATGAAACCAACCATCCCAGAGCCAATGCTGTGAAATAAAATCAATTGGGTCACAACCAGCTTTGTACTGCATTTCCACAGCAGGACCATGGAAAGACTTGAAATGAAAAAAGCATGATGGGGACAAATCATTGCTGGCAGTCACATATATGCTACAGTCTGCAGGTGCATTAGAGGAAATATCTATTGTGTGATACTTCTCCCCCCTCTTCTAACTCAAACTAGTTAAGCTCTGAGGTGGCAGGCAGGGGGTTTGTATCTACTTCTCAGACTACAAAGCTGTCACATAAGTTTTCTGAGAATATTATAGGAAAATTTTTGTCACGCAATCCAAAGATTCTTGCACATGCCACCAGCCGAGATACCAACAACACTACACCTCAAGTGCAAAGAGAGAACCCATTCATCCAACAGCAACTGTATCTGTCTGCAAATTCATTTCCTTGAATGTATTCCCATTACTCAAAGCAAACAAATTCACTGAGAAATGTGCACCCTGTAGGTAGTCCAAACAGAGCATGTTTTACAGATTGGAGATTAGCTCACAAAATCAGAGATAATGCTGTTGCAGCTCAGTTCTAGATTACTTATTACAAATTAACACAGAATACAATTACAATTTAGAATGATGCCTTTTTACCACAGTGTACTGAACAGATTTTGTAAACCAGCTCTTTGGCTGGTATAAATCTGTGTATTTGCACTGAGAATACTATGCTTCATTGCACTCTCTGAGAAGCTAAGTGTATGCTTTTTAGTTCTTATTGTAGAGCTTTTTACAGACATGTAAAACTCTTCACAAAAAGATACATAATCTAGACATCAGAGCACTAAGTTATTGTCAGGAAGGTAGTGTCTGTCCCAAACCAAACTTGGGTTCATCACTTGATCTTCTTGTGCCTCTCTTTCCTTTCTGAGAACTGAAACCAATTTTACCTTTTAGAAGCTGTTCCATTGATTTTTAAAGCCGAAAATGGTCTGATGACACACAAGAAAGTCTGCATTAAAAAACCCTACATCAAAAATTTTACTTTCAGTTGAGTAGCACTGCAACTTTTTAAAAAATGCCCAGCTTTTATTTTAAAATTTACTTAATAGAGGATTCACTATGTTTAAAAATAAATTAGAAATGTCATAATTTAGTTACCTCCACAAAAAAATCCATACCTCTTTTATGATGTGAATTTCACTTATATCAACTTCCCGTCATCAGATTTCATCAAGTCCTTGGAAATAGGTTTCTGTTCTTTATAATACAACACAGGCATGTATATAAAGGATAAAAGCACATAAAAGACAACTATTTTTTTTTTTTAATAAAAGCAGATAGGTTAAATATCTTAGAGTAGGACTGGAGAGCAAAACACAATTGTGTATTTGCTCACGTGACATCTACTTTGCCTGATAAGAAAAAGGGTAGGATAGCTCCAATTCAGTGTCTTCATAACAAAACTTCTGTAACATATCCATTCAAGTGGTAGTAAATACAGATCCCTGACAAGAATATAAACACAGGCATAGATCAGAACAATGGTTCACCCAGCCCCAGTGTATTTGCCACTGTAGTGAAAAGAAAGCACTCAGAGTAAAAAAAATAATGAAATTACATGTGCTATTCTCTGAAATACTTTTTCAGCCTTCAACAACTTTCAGCTACAGTTTATCTGAAAACATGTATAGCTTTTTACATATGTAAAACTTTCCCTTCAATAAACTTTTTCTGTTTTTGAACCCAGGCCAACATTTAGCTACCACAACTGCTGGGCAATTCTTTGTTAACCAGACGTGTTGAGAACCACCTTCTTCTGTTTGAACTCGGTATTTTTATTTAATCCCCCCTAGGTCATGTGTTGGAAGATACTGAGCAATCAACCATACACATCCAGTCTGCAATTTTATAGATGTTTACTCTCACATTAATCAGCTGTCTCAGCCTGAACCAGCTGTCCTATTTTCCAGGCTGAAGAATCCTAAGCTATTAAATAGTTCCTTGTATGGAAACCACTCCATGATTTTCACAGATTCATTTAGATCATCAAGTCCAACCACTAATCCAGCACTGCCATGTCCATCACTAAACCTTGTCCCTAAATGCCACATCTGCATGTCTTTTAAATACCTCCAGGCACAGTGGCTCCACTACTTTCCTGGGCAGCTTGTTCCAATGCTTGATAAGACTTTCCATGAAGAAATTTTTGAAATACCCAATCTAAACCTCCCTTGGTGTAGCATGAGACCATTTCCTTTCCTTCAATTGCTTATAACCTGGGAGAAGAGGCTGACCCCCACCTGGCTACAACCTCCTTTTCAGGTAGTTGTAGAGTCGTAAGGTCCTCCCTGAGTCTTCTTTTCTCCAAGCTAAACAATCCCAGCTCCTGCAGCTGCTCCTCATCAGACTTGTTCTCCGGACGCTTCACCATCTTTGTTGCCCTTCTCTGGACTCACTCCAGCACCTCAGTGTCCTTCTTGTAGTGAGGAGGCCAGAACTGGACACAGGATCTAAAGTATGGCCTGACCAGTGCCGAGTAGAGAGGGATGATCATTGCCATGGTCCTGCTGGCCACACTATTTCTGATACAACTGACAGCTCATGTTCATCCAGCTATCAACCAACACTCCCAGGCCCTTTTCCTTTGGGAAGATTTCCAGTGAGTCTTGCCAAGCCTGTAGTGTTGCTGACTGGGCCTGATCCCCTGGTTATCCTGCACATGCCATGTGATGTCACTCAAAATGATTTGCTCCATGATCTTCTGTGGTGATCTGTTTACCCATTGCTTTTCCTATCCCACATTGTTCCCCCCACCCTGTTCCTTGCCTCTAGCCCTGACTACTCCCTCGGGCTCTCCCTGTTGGTTCCTATGCCCCAACTCCACCCATGTACTGCCCCTGAGCCGCTGCGCCCAGATCATGAGGTCTCTCTGCCTCTGGGGTCTCTGGGACAAGCTGTAACTATTAAAAGATCCTCTTAAATCCTCATGGGGAGACTCTTCTTGCCTTGTTCACCATCACTGGTTGTAATGCTGAGAGCTGCCGGAGCAAAAATTGCGGGGCCGTCTGAAATGGACTGCGGGATAGTGACATGGTCGCACTGCCCTAAGCATCCCTGCTGAGCTCTCAGGAAAGCTGCAGCTAGTTAAACAAAACCTAGCATTACAACAGTCTTCCTGGCACAGAGGCTGACAAGACCCAGAACCTTCTTCTGGGCCTTTTTGTAGATGGGGTCACATTTTCTAACTTCCAGTCGACTGGAACCTCCTTGATTGATGAGGACTGATCATAAATGATTGTGAATGGCTTGGCAAGCTCTTCCATCGGATCCCTCAGTGCCCTTGGGTAGATCCCATTGGGCCCATATACTTGCCTGTGTCTGTGTGGCTTACCTTATGGTAACTTTGTTCTGCTCCCTATCCCTATTTTCCAGCTCAGGGGGCTGGGTACCTGAGAATAATTTTTATTGCTAGCAAGGACTGAGTCAAAGAAGGTATTAAGTACCTCAGCCTTCTCCTCATCCTTTGTCAGTAAATTTCCCCCACTATCCAATGAAGGAAGGAGATTCTCCATTCTCCTCAGCCCTTCTTTGGTCGCTAATGTATTTATAGAAACACTTTTATTGTCTTTTATAGCCGTAGCCAGATTAAGTTCTATCTGGGCTTTGGTCCTTATAATTTTCTCCCTGGATAACCTCACAACACCCTTGTAGTCCTAAACTGACTGCCCGTTCTTCCAAAGGTCATAAAGCCTTGGGGTTTTTTTGGTTTTTTGCTTCTTCCTTGAGTTCCAGTCACAGCTCTGTTCATCCAGGACCGTCTTCTTCCATGCTGACTTGTCTTTGAGCACATGGGGCTGGCTTGCTCCTGTGCCTTCAAGATTTGCTTCTTGAAGAATGTCCAGCCTTTCTGAACTCCTCTGCCCGTCAGGACTGCCTCCCAAGGAACTCTATCAACCATGCTCAAGTCAGTCTGCCTGATGCCTTGATGGGGCTACCTAAAAACAGAGGCTAGAAAAAATTAAGATAAAAGCGGGTACTTATTGAAGGGCCTTCAGGTACACTTTGGGCAGTCAAAAGCCTTCAGAAAGGCTACACCCAAAATGGACGACAGGGTCACGGGTTTTCATACTTTTAAAAGTTTAGTCTGTTTGCATATTGGGGTTAATTCTCCAATTACAATTTCAGGTAATGAAGTCATTACCCCAAGTTTGCTCTCCCTCTTTAGACACTTTGTGTACATATTTCAGGGCCTGAGATGGTGTCCTTGAAGTTTGAGCCTAGAGTGGGTTTTGTTTTGTCTGACCAGAATGGGAGAACAGCAGCTAACAGGCTATATGGAGTCTTAGAGTTACACACTAAGGCATTACAGGATATGAAAAATACAAAAGCTAAAATCCTAAGACATCATGCCCTCTGGAAGCCCAAGATGGCAGTTCTGCTGAGTCCCCTTCTGATTTCCCCGAGAACTGAAAACTCTATTGTTTCATGATCCTGACCATTGCATCACCCACCAGCCCTTCTCTGTTCACAAACTACAGGTCCAGTGGGTTGCCTTCTTTGCTTGGCTCACTCACTTGCTGTGTAAGGAAGTTATCTTCCACATATTCCAGGAACCTCCTAGACCCTCCACCGTATTGTGTTTTCAGCAGACATCTGGTAAGTCAAAGTCCCCCATGAGAACAAGGGCTAATGACTGTGAGACTTCTCCCAGTGGCATGAAGAATATTTCATCTGCCTCTTTATCGTGGTTGCATGGTACATAATGGACTCCCACCTGGATATCTGGATTACTGGCCTTCCCCCTGATTCTCACCCATAAACATTCATCCCTATCATCACCATTATTTAGCTCCAGACAATCAAAACTCTCTAATCTCCTTCCTTGCCAATTCCTTTTGAAGAGTTTATAGACATCCATTGCAACACTCCAGGTGTGTGATTTGTCTCATATCTCTGTGGTGGCAGCCATACCACTATTTTCCTACTGCACCATGACTTCCAGTTCTTCCTGTTTGTTGTCCGTGCTATGTGTATTGGTGTAGATGCTCTTCGATTGGGCTGTTGATCACACCAGCTTTTAGGCAGGAGAAGCCCTAATTCCCATGTGATGATTCTAAGACACTTCTGTGATTTCCAGCACATTGATAGCCCTTTTGTCTTCACTGCTGCATGGATCTCCAGTCCCTAGCTCCATATGGCAAACTGAAGGACCACAACCACACACCATCCCTCACACATTGGTGTGTCACCCCCAGGCTTATCTTTAGCAGGCCCGGTTGTATCCCTTTCCCTCTTACAATCTAGTTTAGAGCTCTTCATTACAGAGATAGTCTCAATGACTTGCCATCTATTAGATTATAAAAAGTTGGATGAGTTGAATACCATGTTTTCTGTTCAGAGTTTCCAGCCCAGGTGAATGTCTCATTGCATTACAGAGGGAGAGTTCCTCAGGAGAACTGAGAAAGTTTGAAGATACACGATGGGAAGAGCTTCATGGGCAGAGCTGATTCTCTTCTTACTCATGCCAGCGTGCATCTGTTTTTTCTCCCCAAATTGTCAGCAGTGGTGCAGTGCCATAAATGACACCAGAATCAAGCTTACAAACTTTGTATTTTATAACCTTGGAAGAATGTGCAGAAAAGTCCCATTGCTATAATAATTTCTAGAAAACGTGCTGCCGAAAGTGTTCATCTCCCTAGCTCCATCCCTCCAGAAGATTGGACTGCATGACACAGATCTACAAAGTCCTATCAGTCAAGCCATTCCTTCCCTGGTAAACGTTTAACCATCAGTGGCCAAGCAAGGATCCAGAAACTGTTTTCTTTAAACAGAAATACCGTGTCACAGATAGAAAGAAGAAGACAACAATCTTTTTTTTTTCTTTTTTTTCTCATGATTTTCTTTTAAAGTGAAAGGAAGGAAAGAAAGAAGACAAGATAATTAATCAGGCTACTTTGGCTATAGTAAGTGACATATAAATAAAACCAGGGAAAAGGCCTAGGAAATGATGAAAACTAGGACTGCACTGTGGCAAGCCAGAAGGTTTGCCAGGCATTATATATTTTTAAATATATAATGTGTGTATATTTAAAGATGTTGAACACTGGTCAATGTTCCAAGTGATTTAAACTCTTCCTCTAGCTTCCAGCCACTTTTGGCTTATCTGGACATGAATAAATGAAAGAATTAGAAGTAGGTAAAGAGAAAGAGGTAGAAACATTTTGGGTATCACCCTACAAAATTAAATGCCCACAGAAATGGTGAGAGACACAGCTGTATGAAATCCACTGGTTTGAGTCAGCTAGATCCTGAAAAAAACAGGTCTGATCAGTCCTGTATTAACTACACATTTTGGACGTAAACAAGCATGTGTAGTCATATCAGTATTCTTCTCTTTCAGAAATCCTCACTGACTGTATCTGTGGCCAGCTCCCCCCCATCCCCCCTTCCAAAGCCATTACCTGGGTACAGAATTTCTTTCTGCTACTTACTTTCTCCTCTATTTTCCTCCACATTAATCAAGCTTAGAACTGACAGTATGACAAGTGGTATAAAGGATGACAAGGTCTTTTAGAAGGGAAATATATGGTGCACAATCCCCTACACAAGCGTTTTTTGGTTGACAGGCTTGTTGTTTGTTTCTTTTTTTTTTTAAAAAAAGGGACATACATGCTATTTGATTGCTGTAATCTAGTAAATGTATGTCCTGGCCATGGTAAAAGATACAATTAATGTCTCTCTTTTCTTTGCTGTTCAATGGCCTAAAACATGCAGCTGCAGCAATATTTAGTGAAGCTCAGGGGATAAATCACACTGAAATTTTACCCAAGTGAATTCTGTTGTCAGATGCTATAGGTAAATAAACATTTTATTTCAATAAATTGCTGTACTAGTGCTTTATTAAATGGCATAAGATTTGTATTCTTAATAGAATTTTCAGATAATATGTGATTGAAAAATTATTTTAAAAAAATATTTTGAAAAACATTTTGGGGAAAGACTATAAATGCCAGAAAATTTTTTGTGATTTTTTAAAATTAAAAAACAATTAAAATCTTTCATTTTCAAAAATGTATTTGAAATAATTTACTGATCATTTCTTCTCTCTTGCTCCCCTCAAATTCAAATGAATTGTAGGTTCCTTCAAATGAAATGACATTATAATTTTTTTAATTACATCTTTTTTTTTTTTTTTTAATAGACAAGTGATAGTCTGTGTTCTTTCCATACTTTTATTCTGAGCAAGCCTCAATTCACCAGATGTTTATGGCACTGGAAATCACATATAAAAAAATGCATTGTTTCTGATGGAAGGCTTGGAATTTTCCAGGGACAAAATCCTTCAACTGCTGTTTTATTTTCATGCCAAGTGCATGTTCTCCCAATATAATCCCCTGATTAGGCCACATAAAATGGCCCTTATTTTCAATTGCTGGTCATTTTCTCCTTGCCCTGCTAAGAGCATTAGTAATTTCAGTTCAAGCTATTGTCCTTTATCTCTCCACACTGGGTGTACACAACTAGGGCAACTCAGAGGTCTGGTTAACTGCCATAAGAAATTGCAAGTTCAAAGGCAGGCTTGGAGAGCACAGCATTGGAGGAAGTAGAAAACCTGTAGCTAAAAAGCAAGACCCTTTTTTAATGAAAACTTGACTACCCAAGGCTGACATTGCTCTTTTGATCTCCAGTTTAGTGCTGCTAGTGCAACACCACTGCTGCTAGTGAGAGATTAAATACTAACATCAGCCAGGGGTCTTATCCCAGAGCCACGTACATTATTCTCTGTGTGTCCAGAAAAGGGAGACTCAAAAGTGCCAAAAGCTTGCTGGAACATTGGGCACTCAGAAGATAACAGAAAAATTGAGGTTGGAAGTGACACTTGGAAATCTCTAGTCCAGCCCTCTGCTTAAAGTAGGGCTAGTTTCAAAACAAGATCTAAAAACCATGGCCTTTGACAGCTGAGTAATGAAGATCTCCAAGGATGGAGATCCCATGACTTTCTGAATGCTGATCTTGTTCTTGACTGGCTTTAACAGGATTTCCCCTCTACCCCTGCCCTTTTTTATCCAGTTGGATCTTCCAATACTGTAGCTTTTAAGCACTGCTTCTGGCCCTTTTGCTGTGTCTCTCTGAGGGAGGTATGGCTTGATATTCTCTGTGGTGTTCCTTCTGGCAGCAGCAGATTGGAATTCAATTCTCTAGTGATTTTCACTTTAAAGGTAAAAAAATCCATCCAGGTGCCCCAAACTGGGCACAATGCTTTGTAAAGGAGAAAGAACCCTTTGCTGGATGTGCAGGCTGTGTGCTGGCTGGGGCTGCCCGGGATGCCCCTAGCTGCCAGGACACTCTGCAGGACTGGACTCTCCACGTACAAAGCACAGCTTGTACTTTTTACAGGCAGCTCCAGCCTGTATTGCTGGGGATCCTTCTGCCCTGAGTCTGCCATTTGGCTTTTAATGCTTTTGCATAATTTGAGGTACTAAAACTGGGATATGAAGCTTCTCATGATTCTTCTAACAAGCATCAGAAATCTACTGTCAAACCTTGGAAAAAGAACTTCTTTGCTTTTCACAGTCAAATTCAATCACAATATACAGAGATTAATGTTGTTAATACTCATTAAGAAAACATAATCCACACAGAGGCAAACTTCATATATATAAACATATATATGCAGTGACTTGAAGTTCAAATAAACAAATCAAAAGCTCAGCCTGTTCTGTACCCATGAAAAAAGGTGTTAACTAAAGCTTTAATATTTTTCTTGTCATCACCAACAAACTACATAAATCCAGTTAATGAACTCATCAGGTTTATGCCTGACATTAATAGGAAGTGAAAATTGCCTCTAGACCTATCAATGTTTACAATAGAGCACTATGAATTTTAAGTATTGTTAATGATCATTTCTTTAAAGAGAAGAATGGTGTACGCATCAGCTTTATATCTGGGGCCATGAAACAGCTGAGTCTCCCAGACAAGAGTCAGCATCCACAAACAAACATCATTCCAGAAAACAGGTGGTGGACACCTCTCTGCACTGCCTGAGACCAAGCCAGCATCTGCATGAATATTAACAGTCATATTACAATGTCCATTGGCTCACTCAAGGCTCAGGCAAGATTCCCAGGATCAACACAGCATTGCTACAATAAGACATTGCAAATATATATATATATATATAAATTTGTATGTGTTTATATATATATATAACATAGCAGTAATTGCAATAAGCTCTCAAATATAGAGTGGGGTGGAAATGTGCAATACTGCAAAAGCTATTGTAGTAGAACACTTGTAAAATTCTTTGGAAAATGAACCATTTCAAGGTGAGAAAAGAGCAGCATCAAGTCCCTTTTGGGCAATCCCATTTCTGTTTCTTAACTGCATAATACAAAGCAAAGGAACCTCATATTCATAGACACATTTAAGATAGATCACTGATGTATCCTGGCACTAGTAATCTGTCCTTCAACCACACAGAGACAACAGTTACGGCTGCACTCTGCAGAAATCACTTACTTTTTTCCTTAATGTATGGGTGATAACTAGTCTGAAGAGCCTTTGTGAATAAAAACCATGCTTTTGGACATATGTCTTTTTTACAACATATAAGAATAATTTGGAAGTAAGAAAGAATTGCAGCTCTTCTCTCTTCTCATCAAGGCTTTGTATTCATAACCATAGCCTCCTCTGGCAGAGAGCAGATGGGGGCAGCTCCTCAATGAATGGGAATCAAGTAAACTTCATGCTGGAGTTAAATCAGCTGGAACCAGCTACAACTGAAGGCCTGCTTTAAGGAATCTTGTTGGGAAGCAGAGCAATGGTCATCCAGTAATGATTCATACATGCAAATTGAAGTCCTGAGGTCTGTTACTGAGCAAATAAAGGGTAAATGCTCCCAGCTATCTGAGCATGTTTGCAACAAGAAGCAGTTTTCAGGAGAAAGAAAGTGAGAGATACTCAAGAGATCACACTGCAGTACAGGATATGGAGCTTGTATCTTAAGCTCAGTGTTGGAAAGCTCAGAGGCCTGAGCTCCATGTTGAGCAGCAAGCCCTCAGGCCTTATTAGCCCTTTCTATTTAGTACATCTATTTATGCAGACTGTGAGCTTTTTTTCACGAGCTTTAAGATTATGGCAAGTAAGCAAGATATCTTAGCTCTTGTGAGCTCACAGAGGGGGTAATCAAGAAAATGGATTTCAATCTTCATTCATTTGCATGACCATAAACATTTCAGTACAATTGTGGGTACTTAAATAGCAAGTATAAACCTACCAGCAGCCTCTTTACAAGAGCAGCACAAGTAGGAAACCGGTGAGGTAGGTCAAATGTCTCCTAAGTTGCTGGAATACATTTTGCCTGCTGAAATATGCTTACAATGATTTTCAGAAGTTAAACATTTCCAAGGCAATGTGAAATCTTAGACAAAGCTATGACAGTTGTACATCTGCAAGTAGATTTGCAATACTCAAGTTAGCTGGTCATCACAAAAAGGAATGGGTGCACAGGGAAGCACAGAAAGACAGTGACACACGTTTAAGAGGTCTCCAAACACCAGTTCCAGCAGCAGCAGCCCTGGCAGCAGGCTATTCACACAGTGCTGTTCAGCAGCTTGCCTATAGTGTTTATATTTGAAAATTCCTGGTTGCAAGCAGCAAGCTTTGTTTGTTAGTGACAAGGTAGGCATTAGCAAGAGTGGCATATTGCATCCTAGATATCTATCTATATATATATATATATATAGATAGATAGATAGATAGATATGCTTCCAGGAAAAGAGATTTTCTCTTACAAAAGTAATTTATCTTCTAAATCTCCTTCTGCCCCCCTCCAACCTCATTCTCACCATCATAGGATTCCCCAAAATTCTTCCCAACAGGCCTCAGGGAGGGTTGTTTTGATATTTGTTGGATGTTTTTACTTTCTGGCACTGTGGGAAACACTTTCCTTTCCCTGTGGATAACCTCCTGAGAAGACCTGGTGTGAAGAGAATTTCTCATAGCAGCAGGAGCATGGCAAATTGTCCCAATCTGAGAGATAAATGAGTCTTTTGTTTTTCTTTCCCAAAACGCTTGTTTATCTCAGAACCCTCTCTCCCTTTATAGTCAAGGCGCAGCTTTGACATCAAGCATTTTTAGGGGGAGCAATGTGACAAAATGAGATCTTCAGATGCTTAATTTAGTTGCAATATGGTTAAAGTGATCAGTTGCTTGAGTTTTCTCACAAGGCTCTTGTTCAGCTGGAATTCTCCCAGAGGAACAGAAAGCACAATTAAAAGACATTTGCAACCTTAAACAGTTTTTTTTAGTTCTTCAGAGACATTTAATTAGAATTATGCTGCTCTCTGTAAGAGATTGGGAAGATGGAGTTTTATTTCAGGTCTTGTTGACACTATTTTTCAACTCATACACTTGTGACCAAATTTCACAGTCAAAAGGGCCAATAGCTATAGATCAGGGCTGCCTATAAATCAGTTCTGTGTCTCAACTGGAATCAGCAACTTCATGACAGTTTTCTCTACTGTAGAATCCAGGCCAAAGTTGTAAATGTAGGAAATGCTCCTAATCTTCCAAAGAAGAACAATGGCTCTGGGAATATCAAACCAGAACATGAATGTAGTAAGAGTAGCAAGTCTTCCTCTTGTCTGCAGGGTAGGTTTGCTATGGTTATATTTATATAATCCACTGATCGCTGGACAAGGCTTAATGGGTTAATTAAGGACAAAATTGGCACACACTCCCATAATAGCATTTTGAATTCAAAGCCTTTGTAGAAATCAGCCAAGATAATACAGAGGATTTTAATATCTATTTCTCAACATTAATAAAATACGCTTAGAGTAGTTCTGACCCAAATTTGCTAATGTGAGTTAGGATTTAGGACACTTCACTGAAACTTACAGCATGACTTTATCAAAGGTTTTAGACTTCCTAGACCTAGCCCATCCTGTGTTAGTTACTTCTGAAAATCAGAGCTTCTCCTTCTAAAACTGTCCACTGGTATTTAGAAGATAAGATTTGAAATTTGGGCACAATTCAAATTAGCTGAGATGATGCAATGCACTCAGAGCTTCTTAACCTCTGTATTTTCAGGATTGCAATAATATGTAATAAATGGAAATGATTAAGATGGGAAATGACCATCAATTAATAGCATTGAGATGCAATCAAAAAAAGCTACATTTAAGTAGGAAAAGGAGCAGGATCTATTAAGATAGAAGTTATTTCCCAGAGGAAATGGTGCAAATTCCATGGCTTGAGAAAGTAAAAACTGAGAATAGGTGAAGTTTAAGAAAAAGTACCACAGACACCATCCTTCATTGTACTGAGGATGGCTGAAGTGTATAGATACAATTTTATGGACTTTTCTGTCTATGGCTGTAGTACTTGTACATGAATATTATATTTGTTTTACCAATACACTAGGCAACAGTTCATCTCATATTTTTCCTAAAAGAAGATGAACACTTTTTTCTAAACAGGTCACTGTTCACAGATGTTTTGGAGAAAGGAGAGGACTGAAAAATAGGCCAGCAAGAAACATTTCATTACTCATTCAGTTGAAAGAAATTCAGGAAGATTTTCCTAGCAGCTAGGTAGGAGAAATAGCAGAGAGATGAACAGAAAACAGCATAGTAAGGTAGAAGGATAAAGGTGCCCAGTTAATTGATCGTATTATTACACCGGAAGCCCAAAAAGAGATATGTCACCTTTTTTCAGGGGTACTGAAATTGTGTTCTTCCTTCAACAGGAGTTAAAACCCAGCAGAAATCCCACATTTTTTTTTCTAACAATACGTGTTGTTGGTATGTATAAGCTGCATCTGGCAGTTAAAGCCCCAAACAAACAAATATAATGGCAGTATTTTTTCCTGTGTTGTAATCGAAGCAAGATAAACCTATGAGGAGAGAGTAAATAATTTTGCTTTGAATTTCTGGAAGAAAGTATGGAAATCTTCTTTGCATAAGATTTTATGTCCAGATAGCTAATACAAACTTGTTATCTTGGGAAAAGTACACGCTATTTCTTCCTCTCCTTTTTCTGTCACTGAAGACAAAGCTTCAGCTTGATTTTGCCATCAGCTCTAACAGTTCTTGTAGATGTCAAATTCAAGCCCTTGGTTTCACTGCACTTTTCTACCTTGCAGTTGTTCTTCAAACTCCTTGTTCAACCCTCTTCGGGCAACTCCATGTGCTGGACTGAAAACATGGGGCACAGCAACCTCACAAGCTCCTGTCCTCTACATGCATGCCAATACTGCCTCAAAGCCATTTCCCACACAGCCTTCTGCTGTGCACCATGTCCAGGGAGAAACATGGCTAATACCAAACTCATGGAGCCAGCAGGAAGATTCCCACTAGTGGAAAACTCTAGTTGTTGCAGTGCCTCTTGATTTTTAAGCAATAACACCAAGGAGTCTAGAGAGAAGGCTAATGTCACATGTGTGAGATTACTGTGCAGAGATAAGGGAAAAACGTGTGTAAAGCAAGAACTGACTCTTACACCAAACCTCATTTCTAGATTACAAACAAATCCTAACTCATTAGTCCTACAAACACGACATATGTTACAATTCTTTTACATTGAGCAAAGTCCTCTACGTGGTCATAGTCTAATTGTATTCCAAAGATGAAAAGCTTTCTTGTATAAAAAGACCATAATCTAACTCCAGACTATTATGAAGAACTACTTTATGATTCTCTGTTTTGGCTGGGGAAATAAGGCCTTCTAAAGAAATATGTAGATGCCATTCTCTAATGCAAAAGTCTTATATTATAAAAACACACCTAATAAGATTGCAATGTTGTGATCATATTTGTGATATTAGTGATTATACATCTACTGACTTATTAACTCTTCTGTGCATCCATATCTAGAAATATGGGGTAGGTTGCGTATTTGCTTAAGATTTGGGCTTTACAGGAACAGATTGCAGTTTGTTGACAAAAAAGGGAAAAGCTTCCTCTGGTATTTGCAGTCTTTCCATACAAATGCAATTCATAAAACAAGAAAGATTAGGAACAGGTTTAGAAACAAAAAAAAAACCCCACAACAAAATCAACTAACCAAACAAAAAATCCCTAATATCTATATTTTGTAAGTAGAGGGTGAGGCTTCATTGCATCATTCAAAATTAAAAGGATTGGGCTGAATGTTCAAGTTCTATGTGATCTAGGCATGATATAAAGAGCTGAAAATTCAGTTACTTCCTTTCTCATATTTACAGCATTATGCAAATAGCCTTTGATTTTTGGCATTACAATACTCTTTCTTATGTTTTCGTGATCAGTAGCGATGCTGCGTATTTCCAAAGAAGCCTTGGAACTAGAGCGGTCTATGGTGAGCAGCTCTGTTTATAACCTGTGCCAGAAAGAGCTGTGCAGTATAGGCTCCATGCCAGGCTTGTAAAGCTTTTCTTCCTTTTCTGTCCAGTAAACCATTTTTGACCAGCAATAAAAATATCACCATGGTTTAGTTTCCCCAGTTCTGAACAGCTTCAGGAAAGGTAAGAGCAGAAGAAAAATGAACACTGCTTTTTCCTCCTGGCCCTGCACAGATTGCTGCATCTTATGTGGCTTAGAACTTACTCAGAGGACAGGAACAGGAGCCATTCTGAAATGTTCATTGGATAGAATCAGACAGCCTTGTGCAAAATATGTTCCCATGCTACAGGGTAAGGAGAAACATCAACCTTCCTGTAAAAATCTCTCTTGCCTTTTTTTATACACCTTTACTGGCATTTAAAGTTCTCATGACCACCATAATTAAGCAAAGCAAACTCCAGTGTTTTGCTGCCACTTTTTTCCTCCTCCTCTGTCTGAGTCAGCTGTGGAAAAGGCCCATATGCTCTTTGCTCTATGGAAGATAGAGGACTCCTCTAGCAGCATGCAGACCAGCAATTGGCTGGAGCCACAGGCAGCTGTGTGGATGGCTTGTGTCCAGTCTGTCCAAAGTGGCTGGCTTGTTCTCTGGGAAGTCATTTCCTCTGGATCCATTTTTAATTTTAGGGAACTGACACACAAGCCCTCTATTTAAAAGTTAAACTCCAAGGAGTCTTGGTTATCACGCTGTCACACTGTCAAATGCAATCTCTATTTCCCACACATTTTTCTTCTTCTTTCTCCATCTTCTCCCCATTAGAGCTACTTTGTTTTGTGAGCATTATTGAAAAATGCTGTCTACAAGAGAGTCTCTAAGTCTTTGGAATCAAATTCTTAGTTAAAAAAAAATAGGGAGTACATTTCTTTGTCGAGTTGCTCTGTAAAATTAAGGCACCCTGTTACTAGAAGCTGCTGCTGCTGCTGCTAATAAAGTCTTCAGGTTTCCTTTCTCTTCAGTTAACTCAGTCTTTAGGCAGGACTTGAATTTTCCTTATGCTACTCTCTACCCTTTCAAAACTTACAGGCGCTGGCCCTCAACTGGCCTGCAGAGACGCTAAAATACAGCCTCCTCCTTCCAAAACCTCACCGGTTGGTTTTACAAGAACTGCAGTATACATACAGCTTCATCTATGAAAAAATGAACATGACAGCAAACCACAAGCACAATTACTAAATAACATGCAGAATTTATAAAATGGGGGAGAAAAATGGTATCAATGGGTATTGTGTGCATATATGTTTGTGTGCATCTGTGTGAGGTGGGGAGGTAGGGACGGAAAGGGATGCTGAGAGCTAAGCCCTAGTACCTGTGGCTATTTTTCATTAAAGCTGTTACCTATTCATGCCAGAACCAAGAAAAAAAAAAGATATAAAAGAAAATCCCCCAAAATCAGAGGCTCTTGCATTCAGTTTATACATTGAACTATGCCTAGGGCAATGGACTGTATGTAATTTTATAGGCAGAGTGGACTATTTTTTCCTGTTTATGCACTCTTCCCTTTTCATACCAAAGTCATTCACATAAATCAAATAAAACTTTTCTAATAATAAAAGAGAAAGGAAAACTTATATCATTATTCTTAGTGCAAGAGCTTGGAAATTGACTTTATTATGCATACTCATTAGGTGATATTTGGGAGACTATAGAGAACTAGAAATCCTGATAAAAACCTTGTCAACATTGACAAGTTTGATTTATATGGCTCTTTCCATAACAATTATATGATTTTTAAATTAAACCACATTTCCCCACCAAGTTGGCTGCAATCTTTTTTAGTCTTCTTCCATGTAATTTTTCTCCAAACTGTCTGTCTTTGTAATGTGTCGATCATTAGAATAATGCATATTTTATGAAAACTTGCAATAAATAACATTTTGGACACTGTTTCCAGTCATTGATTGATGTGCATATTATTTTGTCTGCTGTATTTAACTGACATGTCTCAATTTTTTCAATATCCAAAGGGCACGTACAGTGTAGTAATGGAGAATTTGGATGACCTATTTTCAGTTTCTCTTACGGAAAGAAAAGATTCAGCAAGTTGTAGTTCTATAAAAGGGAAAAACAATGTCATTCACCTGAAAATTAATGTTTACTAATTTTCACTCACTCCCAGGCTGTCCAGAAAAAACAGTATATCAAACAAGTATTTGCCTATTTTTAAAAACATGAACACAAGCGCTATTTATGAGAACACTTAAGAGAAATTGAAAACAGCATCACTTCGTTTGCAATGGTAGATGCATAATCGCACATAAAAACTTTCAGATTTATTGGTCACCAAGAGGTTTCTCTCTATCCCAGAGCTGTCAGAAACCTCACCAGCAGAATCAGCTTTGTTTGTAAAGTGCCAAAGTTAAGTATACAGGGTGGTTGATATTATAACTTTATAGCTTCCACTGTACCATTGAGATTACTTTAATTATGTTTCCTCCTAAGTCAATGTGCATGAGCGTCTGGGTCTGAGGATGGTGGACAAGTTGCCCCCCAATATTGCCTTGTATGAGTTCAGAGTGCAAGCTCTGTAGTGAAAGATGAAGAGAGCCTCTTTTGCCCATCTTCCTGTGAAAGTCACTTTCTGCAACTTTGATTTTCCCTGAGTTAGTGCTTATAAGAGGGTATGCCTTGAAAAATGACTGGTATCTGAGTAAAATGGGCTCCTTTCTCAAGACACAGAAAGAGTATGGGTAGAGCTCTTGTGTTTTCTGGAAGAAAGGTGCAAAGAGAGGGGAAAAGAAGAACTGGAGGATGAGGAAGGTATTTTTTTGACTTCTACAGTTCTACATACTTTGCATCTACTATCAAGAGTGGCATTAAGCATATGACTGCTTGCAGTCTCTTCCTAATCCAGTTAATTTCAAAATGGTGACTCTATTTAGGACAGAAACTTTTATAAGCTGGGTTACTGTGCATAGAGTAAAAGGGATTGATGCAGAAAAACCTGTCTGGTTTATCCTTCTACCTGCCATCCAGAGCAGCTACTGTACCTGACTAATGTTTGAGATCTTCCCCAAATAACTCTTATAGCAAAAATTTAATTGCAAGCTGCATATTGATTCTTTCTTTTTTTTCCCTCATCTATCTAACATTTTGCACCTGATCATTTTTGTGTGAGGCTTTTGACGCAAGTAAATCAGAACGAACAAACTTTTGAGAATATGTATTAAATGACCCAGCTGAGCACTGAACATATCAGGTCTTTTTCTCCTAAATCCTCTCTCACTCAACAGGATGAAGAGTGTCTGGATTAAAAGCATGACTAAGTTACATTTATTTTGTTATACCAAGAACCAGCTTTATAGCACTAACATCAAAGACTTAATGGACATGCTCCATTTTTTTTGAGCTTGTATGTTAGAAAATCTAATACTTCTGGATATTACATTATCTTTGCAACTTGCAAATGAACAGTAGTATACTTCTTAAAAAGAGTTTGCATCCCTAAAAAGTTCCATTTACCCAGGCACTCTACAAGTATGAATCGCAGCAACTCTTCAGGAATAGAACACAGGGGAAAGCAAGAGCACAGGAATGCTGTGATTGAAAGAGAAAAATGGTATGTGTTTTGTCATTAGAAAGTAGAAAAATTTTCTGGTTTGGAATAGAAAACTTTTGTGGTCTGAAGTTTGTGCTAGAGGTGCTCAGGCAAGTCTCAGGCCTGATCCTACAACTGAAGTACTACAGAATGAACAAGTAATCCTTATACTGTTGAAGTAACAGCATAAGGAGCCTTATTAAGCGACCTTGATAGAAAGATTATTTCAGTCATTTTATTTTGTTGTTGTGGGATTTTCTGTGTAGGTCTTTTTCCACCTCTTCCCCACAAATGAATGTTAAGGGTAGAGGGTAAAAAAGTTAATGCCCAGCATGAGAATGGAGCTATGGATCAAGTGACACAACAAGGAGGAATGGCTTCAAATTGAAGAGGAGTAGGTTTACATTAGATATTTGGAAAAAATTTCTGTACTGTTAGGGTGGTGAGGCACTGGAACAGGTTACCCAGAGAAGCTGTGGAGGCCCCATCCCTGGAAGTGTTCAAGGTCATCTTGGATGGGTCTAGTGGAAGGTGTCCCTGGCCATGGCAAGAACATTAGAACTACATGGTCCCTTCCAACCCAAACCATTCTATGATTCTATGACTCTATGATCAATACATTAGCAGGATCTCGCAGACTTACTGAATGAAAAATAAGAGATGATTTATCTAGGACTCCCCTGCAAGAAATTCTTAAGAAGGTGGGCGGGTCATCTTCGTGTCATTGTAACACAATGTATTAACAACATTCTCCTAACCTCTATACCCTTAAATCAATTTTAATAGGTCACTGATTGATGACTATCTGGGACGTTTCCAGCTGGTTGCCTATTTTAACCAAGGCACTGGTAAAAAAAAGAAAAAAGAAATCTTTTTTACTTTATTTATTTTCAGTGCACACAGAAGTGGAGTGAGTCCCTAGTCCCAGGCCAGGAAATAGAGTTGCTGATGTGTATTTATGGGATATTTTGTAGAAGTTATGGCAATTGTTATATTTTCAATGTATGTACCAGTCCAAAGGGCTGAACTGTTGGGGGGGGAATACTACAAGAAAGACTAATTTTGAACGAATTCACTCACTGCCCCCAGCAACAAAGGTCTTAAAGTGAACCATAACCTTCTAATCTTGCCATAATGGAACATCACACCGCAGGCCATTTTGAGCCACAAAATCTCATTTGAAGTTTGATACTCTAGGGTGTGCCTACAGAGGAGGGATTTTTTAACTCGTGTTACGATAACCATTACTCAGAAGAGTTTTATTTCTAGTGTGGAGAGATTTTATAGAAGATGGAAAAGATAGGTATATATACACTATTGTGAAGAAAAATGAAAAATTAAGCTAGCTAAGACTTCCACTGACTAATGAACATCGTAAAGAAACAGATTAATATCCCCTAAGTGTTCTGATAATGGGAAGGTTTGTTTCTTGATTACTGCTCCAGAGCATCTACCTTACCCAACTGAAAAAAAGTCAGCCTCTGACATCAGAAATTCCATAGAAGTAATAACCATTCATGTCAGGTGTTAATTCCTTGAGCCCACCAGCAAATTATGATTAAATATTTCTTCCAAGTTGTTTTTCGAGTGCCTAATCATCTGAACAGGGATGAAAAAGAAAGCAAAAAGACTTCCATATAGGCACCTTCCACATTGTCCTGAAGGTACATTTTACGTGGCCTTGCCTCTATCCTACAAAGCTCAAGTCAAAGCATCAAGCCTAAAACCCTCAAGCAGAACCTATTCAATGAAACACTGGGTTTCTTTTATACAAAATAAATTAACTTCACTGATCACAGCCAGCAAGGACACATGAAAGAAAATCCTGCTTAAGTAATGTAATTTCCCTTTATGACAAGGTCACCCATCTAGTTGACCAAGGGAAACCAGAAGATGTGGTTGGTTTTTTTTTTTTTTTTCCGAGCAAAGCTTTTGATACTCTTACCATAACTTTCTGGACAAAATGTGCAGCACACAGCTGGATAAATACATCATGTTATGGGTGAGCAACTGACTCACGGGTCTGGCTCAAAGGGAGTTAGGCTAGTGGCTAGTCACCAGTGGGGATTCCCAAGGATCAGTTTTAGGACCAGTGCTCCTTACTGTTTTTGTTATAAATGATCTCTACACAAGAATTGAATGAACATTAAGTATTTTGCTGGAGATACTAAACTAAGAGGAGCTGTGGATTCCCTTGAGGGTAAAGAGGCCATAAGGGAGATCTGGATAAACTGACAAACTCAGCAATCAACAACTGTACAGAAGTTGAGCAAGTTCTGAGTTCTCCATGTGCGATAGGATAATCTTGGTTATGTATACAAATTGAGGAACAAGAGGCTGGAAAACAGCCCTGCAGAAAGGGATCTGAGGGTTCCATGGCAAACTGAATATGAGTGAAGAGTGGGCTCTGGTAGCCAAAAGGGCCAACCACATACTGGAGTGCCTCAGGCACAGCATTGCCACCTGGTCAAGGGACGTGACTGATCTGCTCTGTTCTGTGTTGGTGCAGCCCCACCTTGGTGCTGTGTGCAGTTTTGGATGCTGCAGTATAAGGACATCACACTACTAGAGGATGTGCAAGATGGTGAAGGCTCTCAAGGGTAAGACTTATGAGGAATGTCTGAGGTCACTTGGCTTTCATCTTGGAGGAGAAAAGGCTGAGGGGTGACCACATCATGGGCTACAACTTCCTCTATGGGGGTAGTGGAGAGGGAGGTGCTGCTCTCCTCTCTGTGATGACCTGTGATGAGGCCTGAGGAAATGGAATAAAGCTGCATCAAGGAAAGTTCAGATTGGACATGAGGAAGAGGTTCTTCACAGAGAAGGTGGTTGGTCACTGGAGCAAGTTCCCCAGGGAAGTGGACTTGGCACCAAGCCTGTCAGAGTTGAAGAAGTATCTGGATGATGCTCTTAGGCATATGGTTTCATTTCAGGTAGTCCTGTGAGGAGCAGGGAGATGGACTCAATGAGCTTTACGGGTACTTTCCAACTCCAGACATTCTATGATTCTAAGAATCATAGAATCAATTAGGTTGGGAAAGGCCTCTGAGATTATTGAGTCTAACCTATGCCCTAACACCACCATGTCACCTAGACGGTGGCACTGAGTGCTACGTCCAGTCTTTCCTTAAACATCTTCAGGGATGGTGACTCCACCAGCTCTCTGGACAGCCCATTCCAATGCTCAATGACTCTTTCAGTTAAGAAATTCTTCCTAATGTCCAAGCTAAACCTTCCCTGGTGCAGCTTGAGACTATGTCCTCTTGTCCTGTTGCAGTTGGCTGGGAGAAGAAGCTGAACCTCATCTGGCTACAACCTCCTTTCAGGTAGTTGTAGAGAGTGATAAGGTCTCCCCTGAGGCTTGTTTTCTCCAGGCTAAATCCCCTCAGCTCCCTCAGCTGCTCCGTATAGGGCTTGTGTTCCAGAACCTTCACCAGCTCTGTTGCCCTTCTCTGGACATGCTCCAGCACCTCAATGTCCTTCTCGTAGTGAGGGGCCCAGAACTGGGCACAGAAATTGAGGTGTGTCCTCACCAGTGCCGAATACAGGGGGAGAATCTCTTCCCTAGTCCAGCTGACCACACTGTTTCTGATAAGACAGAACAAGCAAGGTTTTTTTATCTTGAATAACAGAGCTACTTGGGGGAGATATGACAAAAAGAAGGGTTGGAGAGAGGTTGGGAACAGAGATGGCTTCCCAGCAAAATCCAGATGGCCCTCTTGCTCTAAATGGCTTGTTGTTCCTTGCACTCCAAGTAGGTGCTTTGATTAACTTGCTATTGGTGTAGCTGGGGGCAAGGATAAGGAGATGGAAGCAACTTCACTCCTCTCTCTGCGAGAAGCTTAAGGAAACATTTTTGAAAATCCTGAAAGAGTTTCTCAGGACAGAGACACTGCTTCCAGCATAGTCTACACTCAATTCAACATTCATTATTTAATCTCACTGGAACCAAGGCTCAAGGAAATAAAGCAGGCCTTTTACTTCATAGGCAAAGAAAATTTAGAAATAACTGGGCTTTTGGAATTGCTGTTTGTTAGGATTTTATTTTGGACTAGTTTGAGTTTGTTTGTACATCTTCAATTTGTCTAATGCATTCAAGAGTTATGTGAAAAATGCATTTTTTTCAGGATGAATATATTTTCCTCTGGGAAATTCAGAAGACCTGATACTTAGCTTTCCAGTGGAAATTTTATAATGATGGATTTTTGCTCAGAATTATATAAAAGAAGGAAGCATACTTTTTTTTGCACATTTCAACATGTATTAGAAATGCTGCAGTGGTTATTTAAAGAAGACAAAGGAGTGGATGAAGAACAACTGTCAGAACTACAGTAAAAGTAACTACCAGATAGAAATATTTAATCAGAAATGATGGAGATCTTGGACTACATTTAATGCATTGCATTCAGGAAGCATGTCAGCCATGGATCTGTTCCAAGCATTAAGCACCAGTATCTTTTTTTTTTTTTAGGAGATGAGCACCTTACTACAGATGATGCATCAAATTATCTTTTAACCTAGACTTACATGAGTTGTCTTGCCTTAGTCCTTAAGGAACAGTCAAGGCAAGTGGATATGACTTTTGCAGGCTAAGAATTGCATATATAGTCAGAGAGCCAAAGACTCAAAAAAACTTAAGACAGATTTATTAGTCTTACTCAATAGCATATCATCTCCTTCAGCAGAAAATGCTAAATCTGTTTCTGAGAGTACTTAAAACATCGTACATTTGTCATAGTTCTCCTCCACTTTCTCTTTAATGAATAATTTTCAGCTTCCCCTTCTAGATGAAAACAAGCAACAAAATTTTAACACAGCTTTCAGTTCATGGATTGTGTACTACTTTGTATCTTCGAGTTCCCTCCTGCAGAACAATGAACCATAAAACAAAGTAATACCTTTCCTTCTCCCTCAAGTTACTTCATATCCTGCTGTTTCAACTAGAAGTGAAATAAAATATGCAAACAAGAGAATGAAGACAGAAGGAGGAAGCACAAGATTTAACACAAGAACTCCCTGAGCAATTTAACATTACCAAATGTCCAAGATTTCATACACCATACATCTGAGTTCTCCATTGCATATCCTACTACATGCACTCACAACAGGAAATTACAAGGCATTGACTTTTTAGGAATGAAAACTGGTCTCTTATCCCATGAAACAGACATACTCAACAATATTAATACTCAGCAGAAAAATAGTTGGAAGCAGACAAAATGTACTCTACATATCAAAGTTTCTTCTGAGGAGTGCAAAAATCACTAGATAAATAACATTCCAATGCCATTAGAATTGTCATTTTAAAATGTGTGTGTGGCATGTAGGTACAAAAGATTACATAATTTTCTCAATGTGTAGTAGATGATCTAAATAACTATCTGTGTAAAAATAGGTATACATCTATTTATAAAGTGCCAGCAGCAAAGGACTCTTAGAAGAGACAGTTCTTCAAAGACACCCAGGTCCCATGTAAGGTCAGTGCTCGCTAAAGCTGCCGGAGTGAAAGTCAGTGGCAGCAAAGTCCACTTCGCCTAATGAGCTTTCCAGTTACTCCAAATCCATACAATTTCTTTGGCTAGCTGTTTTAAACTACAATCATTATCACTAAATGACTTTCTTACTTCTGGGGTTGTCATAGGTGCAAGAACTAGAGGGAGGAAGAAAAGCATTTCTTCTCAAGTTTTCAGTTCTGTCAACATGTACTTTGTAAACCTACACTGTTGGAAATCTTTTAGTTAGGTTTTATCCCAGCACTTATTTTCCCCACCTGTTTTGGATTGTTTGTCTGTGTCAGGTATCAAATAAAAATATTTTCATATCAAGGCTGACCATCCAAACCTGCATTGCCCAGTTAGAAAACAGGCAGCTTCCTACAGCCCATCGAAGTCTAGCAAGCTGACTCAAGTGGTAGAAAAAAAGCGTGAAAAGCCTGACTTTAGCACACTTCAGTGTAACACACATTTATGTAGTGAGAAGAGACAGGATGAGAGAACAATGTGCCCAGCTCTGTGAAGTTGTTTGCTGACACCTGTGTTTTTCAGTGATCAGAGATCTTAATGATAAAGGACAATTTCCTTTAGGACTTTCAGTTTCCCACTGGTTATTCAAAGCCTGGGTTAATGATACTCACACCACACAATTTCTGTCCAACATGTACAGACCTCAAATTGGAGACTTGGGCTAGCGCAGTCCCTTCAGAACAGCAGTGTTTCTGACTGACATGTTGGCAGAATCCAGCCAGAAAGATCTGAAAGGGAGGTGTAATTCTCCACCTGTCATAAATTCAAGCTGATGTGACGTCTGTGGGTGGATCTGATTTTCTACCTTGAAATCAGTGAATTAAGAGCATTTCAGAAGCTCAAAAAGAGGAAAGGTTTAAGGATCAGACACACCAGTACCTTGGGAACAGTACTCACACCCTTTAAGCCCCAGTTAGGTCTGTGTACTGCTAGTCTGGAAAAAGCTTTATGCATTTTGACTTCACTCAAAACATCAGTTTTGGCTAAACCCACAGCTGAACCTCCTCCTGCCCAGATGATATTTGCCCTTTGCACATTCCTCCAGTGATACATTTGCACATTCTGCTATCTCACAGTGCTATGCAAGCTTGCTGTACCTTTGCCATCTCTTGCCTATGATAAAGCCACGTCGAAAGATTAATAGGGTTCCATTCCTCAGCCCTGTCATTCCAGCACCTTTTTTAAAGGTCATTCACATGTGAAAATGAGGCAGCTGGAAAACAGTTAAGCGTCTCTGACAGAATGACTTTTAGGTCATGGGATACAGAGGGCCTCAGCTCCTGGGTCCATCACTGCCATAAAACAGTTGGTAATTTACTGATAACCAAAATTGGTGTAATAATTCTGCATGAAAATTAAATAGAAAACAGAAGTATTTTAGGTGGATAACATCCTTTATTAAAACACTGTATACACCTCAGACAAAGCTGACAAGTTTCATGGCCATGTTGACCAGTCATGGTTAAAATATTACATTTTATGGTTTGTTGCAGATTAATAAGAAAATACTTTTAAGTGCAGTTTGATATTAAAGAACTTAGAAGAGATTTAAAAGTCCCTATTTTGTTGAGTTAAGCAAAAGAAAAAAGCCCTTGAACAACTACAAACATCAGCTTGTGGTCTGTGCCTCATTAATTCCTTTCACACAGCTAGAAAGTGGGTGAAGCAAAGAGAGCATCCAGAAACAAGTGCTTTGCATGAAGATTGATTTTTTTCTTTCTTGCTTTGTTCCTAAGAACAAAATGTGACTAGAAGCCACAGGAACAGAATCCCCAAAATTTGAATTAACCAAACCTAGGTTTTATTCTGAAAAAGTAAAAAATCCTGCCACCCGAAGTGAAATGCAAGGATGCGATGCAAAGTGTGCAGAAAGCAGACAAGCCCCAGTTCATTGTGGTAAGCGTTAACACTTTTTCCATCTTCAGAAGATCACGTTGGTGCCATTCACAAGGAAATAGCGGAAAATTGTTGAGGCGAAATATAAATTTTGCCTCCCTCAATACTCAAGTGTCATTTACAACTATAAACTTGACAGTGCAGCGTTCCTACCTGTCAGCTGAAAGAGTTATGCCAAGTCACAGCTTCAGGGTTTAGCTTCGCCTACCAATGATCCAGTGAAAATGAACGTGTCTCTTTTCCAGAAGGGCTAGCAAAATATCTTCCACATGGAGATTTCCATCTCAAAGACCACAGGATTTCTGAAGGCAGCAACTTCACTTTGACTGCAAGAACCAGCTACCAAATTTGTGATTGCCTCCACAGCTATCAAATTTAAGATTTCCAGAGATTTGGCAGCTCTGTTTGGAGACATGGAAAGCAGAGCATTGAGCCATATCCTTTGAGCCCCATTGTACCTGTGAGAATGATATAGGATGGGTTGTTTGCAAGTCCTAAATATGCATAGCAAAGCTCTTGTACCCTTTTCTACAGCTTCTGAAAATACAACACCCCAAAAATAACATGAATTTACATCTTTTAGCAGCCTTATATATTATGGAAATCTCTATGTTTCTGGATAAATGAAGGCAGGAGATTCAGGTCATCGAAATCTGTGTCTTCTCCATCCCAGTTTGCCATACCATGCTAGGTTCTACCGTAAGCATCTATTTTAAAGATGCTGCTTTTGATTCAGCACCAAAGAAATGCTTGACGGCACCTCAATTCTTCCATCACTAGAAAATATCGATTTACTGTGGAAGGAGGAAGATGAAGAAGACATTTCCCTTGAACTGGATTTCCAAGAAGGAGTAACCCACCACAGAAGGTACTGTGATGATCTCAGAAAGGTTCCTCTCTCTGTAGGTGGATTTTTACAGCAAAGGTGTTGAGGCAAAACAACCAGCTTGACATCCTTGCCAGATTCCAAGGGCCTGAACCTGATCCACCCTCCACGAACTTACTGCCTGCTTTAGCAGCAGCAGCTCAACTGCTTATGTAGAAATTTGTAGAGAGAAGTGCAGCAGTTAAGCAGTTCCACATCCATTTGAGTTGCAAGGCAGGGAACCCACAGATGGGTTTATACATACCAAATGGTTAACACAACACATACGCTAACAGCTATTCTAGCACATGCACTTCTCTGTGTCCACCACCCCTATTTTACAGGCTTTAAGGCTTTAGGAATTCTGGTCACAGGAGCTAGTTTTACTGTAACAATTTAAAATTCTAACCAATTATTTGCAGGTATGTGTTGCCACTACAATATGGAAGTGATTAATACGAAGATTTCGCACCTGCAGTGTACATCCTTCATAAGGTGCTTTCATCCTGCCTAAGCACTCTGGTTAAGGTTGAGTCTAGCAGGACACACTATAATTAAATAAATCTATTGCCTTTGCAGTTATATTCTTAACCTAGATTGAAACACAGTGCAACAGATTCTTATTATGTTCATCTTTGGTTTGAAGTAGAGCCAGGTCAACTCCCTGTTGCTGTGCGTTTCCCCATCATTGATTTTTTTTTTCCCCAGAGAAATGTTAAAATACAGTACTTGAATAGACCTCTTAGTCTGAGTGAGCACATGGAAGGTGCTGGATGGAGGGAAGCAAAGGCAGGATGAAAATAAGGAACAAAAGCATGTAACAAGTAACAGTCATAAATACATATTATTCTTTATATTCTGATTTAAGCTGCCCTAAAGAAGCACTTCCAGTCCTGAAATTCACTTCTTAGGTACAGCACTAGTAGCAAATGTAATAATTCAAGTGTCACAAAACAGACATGCAAAGGATTGAAGGCATCAGCAGTCATAAATCCAGCTAAACTAATGGACAAGAAAGAATATCTTCCCTGCACACACTGTTTGCTCACTCCAGACAGGAATGTGACACCTGCTCTGTGACAAAGCTCTGTACCAGTCCCTGTATTTCAAGGCAAATGCTGCAGGTCAGCCAGTGAGCTGTTAAAGTGCTATAAATCTTCAGATGAGTTCATAATAATTTATCTCCTCTCTTCACATAGAGGATGGTTCAGAAATTCCTAAGATTAAAGGCTAAGGTTTCAAAAGCTAACCCTTTCTATTTTTTAAAAGACAAAAAAAGGGAAAAACACCCATCCCACAACCTGAAGAACCAAACTGATACACTAAAAATTGAAATTCACTCTTCAGAGTATGAGTGCTCAGGACTTTTGGAAGATTTAGCCCACTTATGAGACTCAGGCTGAGTGTTTTGAGTCAGCTAATGACACTAGTGATTTTGGAATATTTCTAGCAAGATGCTACAGTCAGCATGGCTGTGTCACAGACTCCTGAGTCTGGTGGAGTTGGAGCACCAACTGAAGTCATAGTTGTTCTTGAACTGCCCATTACAACTTTTTCTCAGGACCCCCTAAGCCAAGACACTGCTTCCAAGAAACCCTGCTACCCAAAAGCCACCTGCACGCTACTTACCCTTGCTCCCTCCTCAGTCCTACAATGGCTGCGCAGAAAGGCTTTCCACCTCCAGATCATAGAATGGTTTGGATTGGAAGGGGCCTTTGAAGGTCATCTAGCCCAGCCTCCTGCAATGATCAGAGACATCTTCAACTAGATCAGGTTGCTCAGAGCCCTGTCCAACCCTATCTTAAATGTTTTGAGGGATGGGAAAACCATAGCCTCTCTGGGCATCCTGTTGCAGTGTCTTACCACCTACATCATAAGAAAGTCTTCCTTCTATGCAGTCTGAATCTATCCTCATTTAGTCTAAAACCATTACCCTTTGTCCTGTCGCAACAGGCCTCACAAAATGTCTGTTCCCATCTATCATACAACCTCCTTTAAGTACTGATCAGATGCAATAAGGTCTCCCCAGAGCCTTGTCCAGGATAAACAACCCCGGCTTTCTCAGCCTGTCCTTAATAGGAGAGGTGGTCCTTCCCCAGATAATTTGTGGCCCACCCCTGGATCCGGTCCTGCAGGTCTATGTCTTTCCTGTGCTAAGGACTCCAGAGCTGGATGCAGTCAGTGCTCCAGGTGGGGTCTCACCAGAGTGGAGCAGGGGGGCTGAATCCCCTCCCTCTCCCTGATGGCTGCCTTTGGATGCAGCCCAGGGCGCCATTGCCTTTCTGGGCTGTGAGCGCTCATTGCTGGGTCATGCCCAGCCTCTCATCCACCAGCAACCCAAGTCCTTCCCAGCAGGGCTGTTCTTGGTCTGTTCATCCCCAGCCTGTATTGATACTGGGGTTTGCCTCATCCCAGGTGCAGCACCTTGCACTTGGCTAGGCTGAACCTTACAAGGTTCACATGGGTCCACTTCTTGAGCTTTTCCAGGTCCCTCTGGATGGCATCCCATACCTCAGGCATGTCAACTATACCACTCAGCTTGGTGTCATCTGCAAATTTGCTGAGGGTGCACTTGATCCCACTAATGTCATTGATGAAGATATTAAGCAGTACTGGCCCAAATAAAGAACCCTGAGGGGCATCAGTCATCAGTGATCTCTATCCGGACATTGAGCCACTGACCACTACTGTCTGCATGCAAGCAGCTAACCAATTCCTCATCTGCCAAACAGTCCACCCATCAAATTCATTCAGTCTCAGACACAGCCATCTGCATGCAGACTCCACACCATTTTTTTGCTGCTCCTAAATTGGAGGATTTTGAAAGGGTTAGGCAGCCCTGGGTGCCAGTCTCACAGTCATTGGAAAAATGGAGATGCTACTACCAAGGTATTGGAAATTCTCTATGAATGCCTTTATAAACATAACATTCTGAGGTGGAAATAAATGCCCTGGTAACTTCAAGAGAGGCAATATCACCACTGCAGAAATGTTATGGCACCACATTATTTAGCTTATATAAATTATAATTTACTTGAATCAAATGTTCAAGTCATTAAAAAGAAAAAGGCAAAAAAAGGAGAGTTTCCACATGTCACTTAACCAGCTTTTTCTCCAGTTCATTTTCCCAAAAGACCAAGCAGAACAGGCTATCAGTTTCAGCTTCAGCTCTCTCTGTCAGGCTTTAGTAGCTCACTGAGACTGTGCTATGTGCAGCACTTTGCTAGGAGCTGCAGGCGACTTTATATGGAGCAAGTTTAATGTATCCATGTGCTGCCGCTATCAAAAATACCTCTACCTATCCCTCATTCATAAGGAAATACCAGAGGATTTTTTAGATGAACCGCTAGCACAAAGAATGTCCCACAAGTATCAGGCACATGCTAAGATGTCTTTCAAACAACAGTATTAGGGGGTCTTTCACCTTAAACCCAGACCAGCTACTGAAATATAGTATTAATCCATGAAGCTGATGCAGAGTTAGTGCTACATGCATCCTATTATGAGAAAAGTGTTCTTTCTGCCCTCTCATCTCTTCTTCAAGACAGAGAGGAGATATGACGGTGGTCTAAATCAGCAGTCTGAGTCCTTTTCACCTGCCCTTTTTCTCCTTTACAAGGTCTTCCACACATATTTTTAGTTAAATGACAGGACACATCACTCATTAAAAATCTCCAGAGTGCTATCTCATGGAGCAGAAAACATAACCATGTAAGAGACATATGATCAGTTATGAAAAAAAAAAGCAAAAGTCAAATCCACTTGAACCACTTACCACAAACATGAAGAATCCCAGACTGCTAGGTTTTGCTGCTTTCCGCAAAAGTGCGGAAAACTTCTTGACACTCACAGTAGGTCTACAACACCTCTCAGTCAGTCCTTAGCACCTCCTGCATCAGGAATGATGCAGCATAGAAGCAGGTGAGTAGTTGTTGTGATTATAAACAGCTGCCCATAGAAGAGAATCATGGCAAAACACTGGCTCTCTGAATTAAGGGCACAACCATAACACTTCAGTGTGTGGTTTACATTGATAAACATAAGTCTACCTGTTGTTGGGATAAAGAGATGAATATGGCATCCCTTTTATGTGCAGAAATCAAGGGCTGACTCAAATATAGTACACCTGCCCTCTTCCACAGTGTCAAGAGGCAAAACATGAAAGTTGTGCCATGCTTCTTGAGGGTCTTATGCTGAACAGGTAGGACAACTCAAACATGACAGCAGGGTCAAACAATACTAGCATTATGAATCCAAAATTAGGTATTTGAGCTACCAGGGTAATACATTTCTGCCTTAGATCCTGATCTTGTAAATACTTATACAGGTACTTGGCTTTAAGCACAGATGATGTGCCACTGCTTTCAACAGACCTATTCATGTGTTTAAAGGCCTGGAGCTTTAGAGTGCTGATTCCTTGGCTCTGGGATTGGCTAAAATTTATAGCACCAATAATTCTCAAGAGAGGCACAATCACTTGTCTGGTCTTATTTATACCAACATTTCCTCCAGGTGTAGGGAATTCCTTTAGAACAGAAATTATCTCTACTGAAAAGCCAAATGATCTTTTTCTGATACTGCAGTAGCCTGCAACCAAAATAAGTCTCTTAAAATGGCAGAAGATCAGGACCCCTGACATATAATTGGATTAGCATGAAAGAATATTAGCTTGGTTTCATTTCCCCATTGCTCCCCACAATGCTCCATTATGACTAATCATTTAAAAGAATGGTTAATATTCCAAAATGCTAACAGAAAAAACCATACAACAAAATTCAGAGACATTATTTTACAACGTGGTAAGAAGGACTCCATTGACAAGACTACTTCGGTAGTTTTATGCTTTATAATGTTACCTACATCTGCACTGACAGCTGTTGCTGGGGACCTAGGAAGTAAGAGGACACAATCTGTCTATTTTTGCCTTTATACTTCACTTTATTGAGTTTAAAATTCACAGGAAATTCTTCTACCTATTTGTTTTACTTGAAAATGAACAGGGGCCTTTTGATACAAGATCCTCTAATTTTTTGGGAACAGTCTGAAATTCAATGAAGGCAAACACGGAGTTGTACACCTGTGGAAGAATAACTCCATTTACCAGGACAGGCCAGGGGCTGAGCTACTGGAAAGCAGCTGTGGAGAGAAGGACCTGGGGGTCCTGGTGGACAGCAAGCTGTCCATGAGCCAGCAGTGTGTCCTTGTGCCTGGGAAGGCTGAAGGTATCCTGGGGTGCATTAGGAAGAACATTGCCAGCAGATCGAGGGAGATGATCCTGCTTCTCTATTCAGTTCCAGTAAGGCATCACCTGGAGTGCTGTGTCCAGTTCTGGGCTCCTCAGTACAAGAGAGACATGGAGCTCTTGGAGTGGCTCCAGCAAAGGCCTGTGAAGATGATTTAGGGACTGAAGCATCTCACTTGCAAGGGAAGACTGAGAGATGATTGGGAGGAGATCTCATCAATTTCTGTAAATATCTGAAGGGAGGGTGTCAAGAGCATGGATCCAGGCTCTTCTCTGTGCTGCCAAGCAATAGGACAAGAGGCAGTGGTCAGAAACTGATCCACAGGAAGTGCCACATGAATGTGAGGAAGAACTTTACTGTGCAGGTGACTGAGCACCGAACTGATTACCCAGGGAGGCTGTGGAGTCTACCTCATCTCATTTTCCTTCTACTTTCAGAATGTAATAATTTGGGGGGTGGATTATAGGAGGTTGATGATGCAACTGGCTGTATTGCTACTCCATCCCCACAGCTAAAAGTGATTAAGTACTTCAGCCATCTCCCTACTGAGGCATGTTACTCCATATCCCACAGAAGCTGCTACTCAAACTTCATGGTGTAAGTCAGATTGTGGCAACGTATATCTTGTAGTGCATCACACCGTGTTTTGCTGTTTCAGGACTGACTGCATGAATTGCTGAATTCAGTAAAAATTTTGTCTGTGAAAGGTCTCCTATATTCCTGTCTCAGACTCATATGCACCATTTAATATGGATATACGAAAAATTGTGTAAACTAGAATTTTACCTCTGTTGCAGCAGAAAATCAAATTACATTAACAATTTCTATGGATAATTCATTTTTCATCTGTTGCTCTAGAAGAAATATAAGTGATAACTGGGAAGAAGACAATCTCTTCTGCCCACTGTATTTTCCAATAACTTTTATATTTCTGTTAAAAAGAAATCTGAAGTAAGAATTACTTTATAAGCAAATGCCAAGTCAAACAAACCAACAATACTACACAGTTTGTGCTGATACAATCTAGTGGTAGGTTATTGACTCCAGAAAACTTCATAATGAAAATTAGCATTTAATTCTCAGAGGAAAAAAAATATTATTCGTTTCTCAAAATATCTCCTTTTACACTTCAACATGAAGAAACCAATCCCCAAACTCTGTTCTCAGCAACTTTTGTGTCAGAGACAGAGTGGTAGCCATTGAAAGCTCCATTCCTTGCTCTAACAAGGTTAATCACTTTAACAACTTCCATGACATTTGCCAGTGCTAGTACCTGCCTGCATGAGGCTTTTCAGTACCTCATTCATTGAAAAGGTAGGAAGTTCACTCCATATTTCTTTTTAAGTAAACCAATAAAACTGTTGACTCCCCCCACACAGCTGGAGAACTGTCAGTCACCACAGCTGTTATTCTGTGAAAGCCACCAAAGCAATTCACAGTGCCCTTCACAGGATTAAAAATAAAATCCTTTTTATAGTGTCATGCAGGGATAACAGCCTCAGCCATTCCTCATGAACCTTAAAATCCTTGTTAATCATATAAAAAATATCAACAGTTAATTTAAAGTACAGGAGTTACTTCTGCACTTTTCACCAAGTGCCAGAGAATAAACAACTCCATTACCCATTTCCAGTTTCATATTTTCAGTCAAAATCACACATATAGCTAACTCAGGTGACATTTGTCATGAAAGAGACATGGATTCAATTTCTGTTGTTGTTACTAGTACTTTCTCATCTTCAGGCACTGTGACAGATGCTACAGCATTGTTATATGACAAATTCTGTGTCAGCTAACCCTATTTGGCTCTGCGACTGATATATTTTACAGCATTAGATGCACTAGCTTTCTGGCATGAAATCCTGGCTTCATTGTAGTCAAAGACAAAAATCCCACATTTTTCATATCTTGTACAGAGCCAGGACTTTACCTCTAGTTTATGCCACCCCCTATACTGTTGAAAACCCCACTCTGAAGCAAGAACATCTCTGTCACTGACAAACGATCTCCTCTTCTCCTGCATTCATTTGAATTTTCCATTCTTCATGAAAATAACCTGGCACAGTGTGCTGAGGACCCTCTGTCTGCAAGTAGCAGGTTCAGTAAACCTGTGTTACAGCCATTCAAGATATATGTTTTTTCCCTCTCTTGGTGCTACAGCTGTCTGAAAGCTCTTATTTTACTTTATGCTTTCGATATCTGTGATTCACTCCACCCTGCCTATTACAACTTTGCTCCCTCATAAAGCAATGGTAGCCATTGGGCTGTTAAATGACCTTGCCCACAGCTAGTCTCTATCAGATTATTAGAAACCAGCCTTAGGAGCAAACCCACATTTCCCTTAGATTTGACTGGGAGAATGATGGCTGAGTTATCAGACTGTCTTATTGCAACCTAGAAAATGCCTTCTTAGCATATATCATAACCATAGGTGTCTTAGTGACCAAGGAAATGAGCTCTTGAGTAAACACTCTTGCTGAAGTTTGCCCATCCCTGTCAACATTTGTTTAAAAATATGTCAACATTTTGGACAAGGTTATAAAGATTTCCCCTATGAACAGAAAAAATGTGCTGGATGAAATTGTGAGTGCCAATTCTGTTACTGTTTTCATCCTCCCCAATTTTTTTGGCCCGTGGCTCACATCTGAGAAAGCTGGAAAAGAAAGGAAAGGTTACCAAAAAGGCAGCAGGTTACAAAAAGAGGGAAGCGTTGGGATGCAGTGCACACTAGCATTGAGGGAAGGACATAAGAGTGAGGACCTATTTGAGTAGGCCTGCACTATAAATCCCTTGTCTGAGGAATGCTCAGGCAGTAGAGTTTAAAGAAAGAATGGGGACAAAGCTCTCCTCCCTCTTCCAAGCATTCAGTATGCTTCTGTAATTTAAGCACAACACTTGATGAAATATAAATATCTCATTGCAGCTTTTTATATTATTATTTCAGTGGTGATTAAAGTGAATAAACAAATATGCTTCACCCTTGCCTGTAGCACTTAAAATTCAAACCCTGCCAGTATATGAAACCTGGAGATAGACGTGATAGAGAATAATATGTAGTAAATTCATCAACCTTGGTTGTCCAGCATAATGCAAAGAAATATAATTGAACATGAAAAAACAGAAATTAATTTAAATTATTTCTTATAATTACCTAAACAATCTAAGTTTTCAAAGTAACATAAGTAAGAATATTTTTTTTTAAATGATGATTTTTTTTAAACACAGGACTATAACTCTTTTCCCTCAGAAGAGTACTTTAAATTGCAAAAGATGAGAGGGACACCTTTCGGCATTAATAAATTGAGGAATATTTATGAGAATTAGCCTGGCATCTTCTTTGAAGAACCAGACCCCTGAGATTAATATGATGGGTACAAGGCAGACCTATTAGCAGTGTGAGAGATGCTCCAGAATTTGTGATGTGGTGTCACTCCAAGGGCACCTGGACACACAAGAACACAATGACTCACTGCGGTTCAAGACATGCCTTACATTAAACCTCTTGTCAAGGGGAGCCCACAAGAGGATTCCAAAGTCAAGACAGGCTTCTGGTGTGGGTGCCTGTGTCTGAGCAGGCACACCAGCTTTGGAAGACACATATTATTTGAGGGCTTCATAGTGCACTAACAAAAGAAGCAGAATGAGACAGAAACTCACCTTTTTAGCAAGTGGGAGAGATAAAGCATGAGAATAAAGTATATAATTAAACCTGATTAAAAATGATTACATTTCCACTGCATTATCCATGATAATAAGAAAGAAAACAGAAAATAAAGGAAGTGCTATGAATACTGCCTGGGATTAAAAAGAAAAATGGACTATCCTTGTCTGACTTTCATTTAGTATGAGAGATGAGCTCTTTGGCTTATAGTTTATTGGGCTCTTTTTCTATACCACACCACAGAGAGCTGAGAACACAAAGAAGAAATCTAAATAACCTGTTCATAAGAAAAAGAAAACAAAATGCTGATGACCTTTCAGCATTTGAGGGAATAAACCGTAAGCAGCAGTTTGAAGATGAAAAGTAATTGGCATTGCACCTTCTTAATTATTTTTCCAGTTTCAGGCCTTTAATATAGTTCTGGCTCTTGCTGACACACCTAAATGAGGTTTACAGAACCTGGAGCATGAATTTTGTGCTCATTAATGGAGAGGCAGCAGGACAAAGGCTGCAGGTATTGTTTTCTTCTTTCACCTAGCTTAAATCACCACCCACTATTCAGAATTCATGCATATTTGTGGGCCACTGAAATGGAAAGCCTTTAATGCAGCTTCAATCAAACATGGCACTGGCAGAAAGAAGGCAATCTAGATGATCCCACTGAAACATTCTGAGCAACTAATATATAAAAAGCAGCAATCTCAACATCCATCACAGCATGATAAAATAAAAGAATTAAACCAGGCCAGTCCTCAGAGCGCTGTATTCACAGACCTGCAACACCTTTGTGTGTAGAACAGAAAAAAGATATCTTGGCTAACAAAACCCAACAAACTGGCTTATTTAGGGCAGGAACAGTAATGACACAGAGGAAAACAGTGGAATGACTCATGCTTCTGTGTATTATGGAAAGGTAATAGAGGTCGAGGATCACCTTCTGCATTTCTGATGTGCCAGAGGAGTCCTTACAGTGCCCAGCTAACCTCCAATGATGCTCCTGATGATGAAAAAGGAGATACCTTCCTCCTCTGAAGCCCATTGCCTCTAGACGGTACTTGTACTGCCTCAGCATGGCAGAATGCTGTGTATCTTGCAACATCAGACTGATGGCTTTGAGATCTTCCTGCCTAGAAGCACCATACAACTGGAACTTCTCTCCATGGGCTACATAGGGGACCTGGGGGAATTAGCATCAACTGGCTGACTAAATGATCTCCATTATTTTGTCTGAGTGCCAAAAATTATATTGTGCAGGTACCAGTCTCCCTCTTTCCCTTGTGTACGTAGCTATAGGTGCTATTGCAGCGTGTGCAGTCATGTTGAAATTTTTGTCAGTTTATTTGGTTTGAGTGACAGTGGCAAGGTAGCTCTGGCAGAGACCTGAGCACTGGCCCTTGAAAGCAACAGTGAAAACCTTGATATATATTCCAGTGGTGAGCTTGAGACAGGGCTCGACTGACCTGGTTTCACTTGACTTGTGCTGGAGCCAGAGGGACTACACCTTGCTGAACTGTGCTGGAGTATGAGGCCCTCATATCTTCAATTACAGTATAGATAGACCATTGTTGCCTTCCCATGGTTCAGTAATGGGGTGCAAGGAGATCTGGGCCCACCCAGAAGCAGGCACAACCTGGTAGTGCTAAAGTGTGGAGGAGAACAGATTGGGGCTGTCAGTGGTGCCAACAGGAACAGGTAGGGTGTCGGTGTAGCAAGTGTGTGGGGATAACACCTAGGAGGTGGTGTCTGACTTTCCCCACCTTTATCAAACTTCTGACTTTCCCATTCCTTTCTGAGAAAGCAAGAGATGAAGACTCAGTGCCATTCACTCACTAGGGAGGTCAGGGCAGACCATAACCTTTCTTGATGGAGTGCCCAGTGCAGGTGAGGGAGAGCAGCAAGAAAGACACATCTAGTCAGGTGGGTAGGTGTCTCATCATAAAATCAAACAGGGCTAAGTATGACACTCCTACATTAATTAAAACTTAAGAGTTTAAGCCAAATTTTTTATCATTTCTGCAATTACTTGTATGACATATAAGAAGTGCCTGGAAAAATACTAATACATTACTGTCACAACATACAACATGACTCTACTAGATGAAAAGCTAGGAGAAATAATATAGGTGGGAGATTTAGAAAAGAAAAACATGGTTTCATATTGCCTTCCTTCTCTGATGGACAACATAGGTTCGAATAACTTTCACTTTTTCTTCTACTGGTTGTTAGTGGGGACAGGGAGTGGGGAGAAGGCAGGAATACCACATGGAGCAGACAACCTTCAAAAGTTTCTCGTATTTTGAATAACTGCTAGTTTGGAAGATGCTAGGAAGGAAACTTATGAGCATGATCAACTGAATTCTTTTCATCATGCTTGTACAAAATACAGTGTATGTACCAAAAGGAAATAATGTTGAATATACTCTGCTTGGTTGAATGCTCCACTATATTCTGTTCACACAAAATGACTGGGAACAACTGGTATCTCACTACCTTTTGCCAAAAGCCTGAAGGGAGCTTCTGTAATGAACTTCCTACCTTTTGCTTTCCTTAACATCAAAATGTCAGTGCTGCATGTGCTGCTGTGAACAGCACGTGTAGAAACAGCATCATCAAAGATAATGGCAGGTAGTATTTGGAAGGAGGTTATGTCTTATGAAAAAATAAACCTAAACAAATAGCCAGTCTGCTGATGCCTGAACATTCCTGTGCTTGGAAATACAAATATATCATTGCCAAAATCTGTTTGGCCTGAATCAAGAACAATTCTACCGCTAAGCCAAAGCAGTTTTGTAGGATAAGATGGTGCAATGGAGATTCATTCTATTATCTCTCTCCTTCATGTATGGAAAACTAGAGAAAAGGCAGAGCAAAAGACAATGGAGGACAAACACCGGCATTTTTGCTTATTATTTCTTCTTTGGCTACATGAATGTAGTGTGATCCACAGTTGTGAGAGACCGGTAGAGCCAAGCTGACTGTGTATTTGGATGCCAGGAGCTGGCTGGTGATGGTCTGCTTTTGGGTCATTGGTTCCCAATGGAGCTGCAATACAGAAAACATGTATTCACATTGCACACACTGCAGAGCGCTGCATCGGGGCTGAGGGGCAGACTTTAGCTTTAAAACAGGAGATCCCTGTGGATCTGTGAAGAAAGTGTTGTCAGTGTGAGCCACAGAAAGAACAAGAATGTGTTATGTGGCAGCCTGGTAAGGGAGAGGGCTTGGGACAGTGAATACTCTTTGTCTACTTGAGTCCAAGAAAACAAATATTTGTTCTAAAATCCAAATCTAACTTGGCTGGCCAAGAGCTTCTTTGGTCACCATCCTTGAACTAGTTTTTTTTTAGGAATTATTGCCAGGAAGAATTAAATTGAATTAAATAGATCGTTCTGATTTACCTTTGTGTCATCCCTGGAAGGAAAAAAATCTCATACTGTTGCAGAGTCCATACATTTATTTCTCTTGTTTTTAATGTGTACTGTAGTGCTACATCTTAAAAAGCATGCTGCTAAACTGTGCAGCCTGTAAAACAGACATCAGGAGTTACGTGCACAGTGTGAAATATCCCATAATTTAATTTGAATTTGCACCATTACTGAGACACTTGTGCAATTATGTGCTGCATTACATTTCCAGCTGGAGACCAGAGATAAGGTGTTTCAGGAATACCTATAGACCAATCACAGTCTTTAAAAATGGATTAGCAATTGGAAGTCCTGTACTTCAGAGCCTTGAAAGGGCTCTGTTTAAGGGGAGGAAGGGAAAAAGGGCAAAAGGAAGGATGTGTTCAGCATCTTCTGACAGCCGGCTCTTCTAACTTATGCCAAGCTAGGCATCCTGATGTAACAGACTCTTCTGAGAATTTAGGAACACAGAAAAATATAGACCTCAATCTACCTGCAGATCTTGCAACAATTCCAGAAGAAGGGGCAGCGTATGCCTGCACTGCTGGCAGAGCTGACCCTAAAACAAACCCAGACCCACCTTCAGCCCTGCCCAGTTCTCTGGGAAAGCAGGAGATATGGGGAACCCAGGGAAGCTGCTATCCTCCTCAGGCTGCCATCTAGTATTTCCACAGGTGACACAGGAACCAGACAAGGATGTGGCTTTTTGTCTCTTGTATCCCCTTGCAAACCATGTTGCAGAGTGATCCTTACTTTGAAGTTGTCCTGTCCTCTTGTAGTTTCCTGTATTCCCTCAGTAACACACCATAGCAAATTTTTGTTTTGTTTTGTTTTTAACATAAATATTACAGGGATCATATCATTCATCTTGTGTGGTGTGTGGAAACAATGTTTAGGTGCAAAGGAAAGACATTTAGTAACTCCTCTGACCTGGACAGCCTCATCTATTATGGCATTATTTTATTTGAACTGTGAGACCAGAGTGTAGCAAAAAGACGTCTGCTGTTTGACTGACAAACGGCACATAACAAACATCCAGTGTGATGTGAACGATCATTACTTCTAAGGACAATGTGGACTCTTTCTCTCAGACTCCGTTTTATCTCTGAAGGTGAATGTCTGCTCACCTGCAATATATTCTGCCTGCAAATTGGCAAATGCCATTGTAATTCTTCCCATTTTATCTTTTTCTATTAAGCCTGAGGAAAGAAGTTATGAGTAAGACAGAGAGAAACACATTTTTGTTTTCTCTTCAGAATCTTCTATATAAGTGAAACTTAATCAAAGGTCACTGTTTATCATTTGATTTTGAAGTAATTTTGCCTTTCGACATTCCCTGCACATGTCAAAAGGAATAGAGGCTTGCTGGAAAGACAGCTGAAATATCCTCCTGTTTTTATTTATTGATTTTGTTCAACTCAGCATGGAAGTTTTGTATAACAAAACCAGCAGCTTAAGAAAGATGCCTAAGTCATCAAGAGCCACTTAGGTACAAAATGGGTAAAACTAACAAACCACACAAGGTTATTGTATGTGAGAGGAATACATACACAAACACCCTTTCATACACATGTGCACTTCTGTGGAAGGGGTAAGAATCCCCTGGGGAGCTAAAGTTACCCCTGTGATGTGCCAGGCAGTGAGGCAGCCTGTGGGGGCTTTGCCTAGGCCTCAGCAGTGGCAGAAATTACATACTCCCCAAAATAAACAGAGTCAGTGTTGTCTCCTGCAGCTGATACACAGATGACCATTAGCTGTTGGATAAAGGCACGTTCAAGTACTTAGAAAACCCCTACAAACCACACCATAGCTCAAAAGAATTCCTACAACAAGCACAGAAAAATGGTGATAGTACCATCCTGCTATTTCACCCCACAAAAATAGAGTTTCCTCATCAAGATAAACTATTCAGCCTTCAGCCTGGTAGTTTGTCTGCTCAGGAGCTGGATTACTGCCTCATAAAACAGTGCAATGGTGCAATTATCACTTTGGTATTAGGCAGGTACTGCAAGGTGCTCTCATTTTGTGTTAGGTGGGACACTTAACGGTGGCCATAAAACTGATGTGGCTTCAAGTACTTGCTACAATGATAAATTAATGAATCATACTGTGGGCTGTGTCTTTAACAAAATGGAATAGCTTCTTTCCTTGCAACATTCACTGGAGGTAGGTGAGATTGTATGCAAGTGGTGGGGATGTCAAACTGGAGGGGGAGGGCTAAGATGAAGGTGTATGAAGCTGAAACAGAAGCATATGTTAGATACTTCACTAATGAGCATTTCTACTTTGCTTCTCGTTTTCACTATGTTTCCCCTACCCCATCATTTGGGAATGATCAGGCACTAACTTGTGCAAAACCATGGGGGACTCTTTGGATAAGGTAGAGCTTTCCAGTTTTGTTCATTTGTCATGCTCACAGACAAAGAAGAAATCTGTGAGGAGACCAAATGAGTATTCCACATCCTGAGATGTAGGTGGGTTGGGAACAAATACCAACATGTATCAGGATTGCTTCTGGATAAAAAGGAGTCATACTCACTGCAAAAAAGAAACAACAACAAAAAAAACCTAAACAAAAAAACTTGTCTCATTCCTTGCAGACTGGGTAGATGCAGAGGGATGGGGATGCATGGGAAAGTGTCACACAATATACAGTATTTGCAAAGTCTGGAAAGAGTAGTATTAGAGACCTTTTCTGTATGTGAGCTGACTAGTTGCTGCAGTGGAAAGAATTCCAGTACTGAAAGTGTATTTGGATTGAAAAGTAATGGTATCACATGCTGAAGGCACAGGTAAAATAAAACTGAAGCAGATAAAGGGAAAACAGACCAAGGTAAGATAGAAACTTGCCTACCATGTTTGGTTATCAAGGATGTTAGGTACTTTCACAGACTTGCAGAAAGTGATTATTTGGGGTTCTTCCCCATATTTTCCTCCCACCCAGTTTTGAAAAATTCTGGAAGAAATTGCCCACCTTCTCCCCTGCTTCCCCCAAAATATCAGATTCAATTTTTGTGACAATCACATATTTATGAATTCCTTCAAGCTTAGTTTTTAATTGCACGCTGTCTGAATGGGCACTGAAGTACCATTTATCAAGAGCTCAAGTTGGTTTCACGGTAAATAGAAAACAGAATCAAATAAAGTGGGGATAATTTAAAAGATTTTGCCGATTAAAAAACCCTGAGTAATTAAAAACACCCTCAAGATTTTAAAGCAAACATAAAAGGGTTAATTTTAAGAGTCTAAATCAAGAAAATGAAATATGCCTTATGCTTTCAAAAAATTTCTCTTTTCTATTTTAATAAATCAAAACAAGCCAGAGAGTAAAAGTGCAGGTGTTTCAGATGAACGAGTAACTAAACCATCTTTGAGATCTGACCTTCACATCCATAGTTTAAAATGAATGCTTGTCAACTTTATATGCTTGCTTAACTTGAGACTCATTCAAACACTCCCAATCTCTTAGCTACAACGTGCATAAAGGTTTTAATGGCATTTATTGATTCTGGATGCATTACACCTGGGGATGTCACTACTTATAAGGAAAGTAACAAGTTACAGCAAATATGCAAAGCACATGTTTATGAGACGGGGCTGGCTCAAAGCTCCTCGGAAATGTAAGCAGATGGAGTTTTGCTGCCAAAAGGATGAAAAGGAGATGGTGCCAGACTGAAAACAGACTTCCCCTGCTAAATGGGAGAGAAGAGGACAAAGGCATGCACCTGGGATGTCCAGGTACCCCAAAAGCTGGATCTGCCACGCCAGCACTGCTTGAGGAGTGATGCGGAGGCAGTAGCTGACATTTTGGGAGAATTGCTCTCCTCTCACACCCATGTGTGCCCCTTTATGGCCTCTCTGCTGCATTCAGAACCCCAGTGCCACCACCTCAAGCTGCCTTTGAGTACAGCCTGCCCAGGAGATGGCAGGGCAGGGGCAACACCAACTAATCCAGGGCCTTGGACTGGTCCCAGAGTGAAACACAGACAATACATAGAATTTCCAGTAGCAGATGGACTGGTTTAGTGTTTTGAAAGATGGAAGAATCATCTATGGCAGTTGAGGACAAACAGATGACAGTTTCACAATCTGCTTTCCAGTTTTCTATTGTAGCTAAGTGACCTCTCGAGCTGCCTTAATACCTAGTCACCCACAAGCTCAATACTCAGCCTTTAGACAGACCTCCCATTAGTTTAAACACTGTATAAGCCCCTCTTTTCTCCACAGTTCTTATCTACAAATCCTCTGAGAGGAAACACACTGCTCAGGCATTTCAAAAACCACAGCAAACTTGACCCCATGACCTGATTGTGCGATTCCCACCACATGCAAGTGCTTTCAGGACTCAGACCTCACTTTTCAATCATTTAAAACACCACCTAAAATCAAGCAATACAAGGAAATCTTCAATTACATTCAGGTATAAGCTTCCATTGGCATGAGGACTTCTGCTCCAGCCTGGTGCCCAGTTCAGGTGGTCTGAATGCATCACTACAGAGGGAAGGATGTCTGGTCACCGGGCCTCCACAATTCTTTGTGAGTTCACTGAGAAATTGAGCTGACATGCAGCATAGGAAACCTTGCAGAGCAAGAGGGACCCATATCACTGTGGAAATGACAGTCCTCCACACTGTGAGTGGAGAAGCTGCATCTCTGGAGCCTCCTTTTGATGCAGTTTTGTTTTTTTTTTTCAGGAGCAGCTAGTTACTACAGAAATTGGTCCATGGTTTATTCTTTTAAAGTCAAACTTTTAAAGAAAAACTGATGGCCCTCTCTGCATTCATAATTTCCAAGAAATGGACTTACATGATTATACCAAACTAAGTTTCAACTATGCAATTACCTCCTTCACTAATCAGCGACTGGAAATACAGACTCTTATGGTCAATTTACCTGACTTCTTCTCCTTCTTGCCCATCTTTCTTTCTCATTCCTACTAACCCCACAAGATTCTTCTTGGCAATCATTCCCTGTAGTTGCCCTTGTTGCATGCATGCTTTCTCTGCCTCAGAAAAAAACAGCACCAGAAAACCCTATGACAAATCAAACCTCAGTCTTCTGAGAGGAGCTGAATTTGGTAAATGCTGAATAAGCAGAAGTAGACAAGACTTTTTTTTTTTTTTTTTGCCACTATGTATGTTTGATTATTGTCATGTCTGATTAAAAGAAACATATACATCATGGACCTGAAATGACCTTTTTGATCCCTTCTTATGGGCATGAATCTTTACATGCTTTCTTTCTCCAGCTCTTTGCTGTCAAACTCATGCTTGAGGAAGAGGTACTAACACAGCTCACCTCACTCCTCTGTTCTGACCTTTGGGTAGATGCTATCCATGCATGCAAATTGGGAATGGGACATTAATCAGCTGAAGGCATTGAGGTTTACTCTCTGCCGTAAAATCAATGCTTAGACACTAGGGGTAAGTCTGATGGGAATAACAATTTGATGTAACTTTTCATTTATTTCATGTCCACTACTAACACTGCCAATGAGAAAACACTGTTTCAAACTGAAAGACAGCCCATTCAGAAATTCAGTTGCTTTGTTGATCAGAATGGAGCCACAAAAAATTATTAGCTCTGTCATGCAGTGTTTACTGTTAAAAAAAAAAAAAACCAACAAAAATATTCACAGTAACTCATGTCAAATTTTAGAAAGCCAAAACATGCTGTGAAAACTGATGAGCCATATAGGAATTATTCACCATTAAAAAAAAAAATTACAAAAAAATAGAAAGAACAAGAAAAACCCCAAAGTAAAAGTATTAAAGCACTTAAAGATAAGGGCCAGGTTCACAAACCTGTGCTAGTTGCTGTGAGCTTTTCCAAGGAGCAAAGCAGCTGGGCATGCAGTTGAAACTACTGACATCAGTGCAGTTGTGCTTTCTCCCACCTAGTCCCATTTTGGACCATGAGACGGATGTCAAATGCTGGGGCTAGAATTTCTGCTCCAGCTGATCCATTGCAATTCTGCTCCTTTTATAAATTTCCAACTGCAGCCTACTTTCAGCCTAGCTGTACCTGCAGCTACCATCAGCAAACCTACCTCTAACTTACACAGGCTCACTAAATGGCTAAATGTAAATCCTTTGGTGGTAGAAACAAACGTTCATTTGTAAAGTGCCAAGCACATAATGGATAATGGAAAAGAAACTCTTCTAATCACATCCTACAGGCTAGAGATTAACAAAACCTGAACAACACCCTTGACATATAGTTTGTATAAGAACCAATCACCATCCTTTGTAAAGCTGTATATAGTGATCTATACTCTTCTAACTGAAAACCCTAAGACAGCCAGCCTCTTGAAGAAGGTTTCAAATCACCTATATTTTATGTTATATTACATTGTGTGCAGTGGAAGCTGTGAAAAACTCCTTTGCAAGGGCTTCGAGTTGGCTGCAGATGTTACACACAGCCCTCCCTCTTTCCTCTCATATCAATGCAGTTTATTTACACAACACACAATAAATCATACATCAGCAAGTAGATTTTTAATGAATAGAACAGCTTTAGAAATTGCACTTCCAGAATTATTTGTATGTTTTACGTTTATTTTCTAATACATCTCTACCTACCTAATTCAATTTCTAATCTCACAAATGTTGTTACCAATGTATTATAATTGAGGTTATGAAAGTCTGCTTCTAACCTATTCAGAACAGTCAATCTGCCTTAAAATATTTCTGTTTGGAAACAGGCAAAATCTCTTTCAAGAGGTGACATCCCTTTCATTGCCTGCTTTATGTAGAAGCACGCTCCATTTGGGCTCCAGGAAAAATGACAGATAAAAGGGAGAAATATAATTATACGTATACTTCCTATCAAATTAAAGCAAAGCAAAACAAATAAGTGGGGTTGGTTTCCATTGTGTGAAAACTACTATAATATTCATATATTTTAAGAACAGCAATAAAAATGTCTTCAAAGATATCATATGTTATTTGATTTAGACTCAAAGCTTGAAAAATGGAATAATTTATAATGCCACTTTATTACTGAAGAGTGTGCACTACAAAGAGATGTGCTGAATTAAATGGCACAATTCACTTGTTAAATTAATTAGGAACATAAATGCAAAAGTTCAAAAAAAATGGATAGCAGAGGAGAGGTGAGTGAGGAAAGAAAAGCGAACCACTACATTTTCTTACAGAAGATTGGAGAAACTTTCCTGGGCAGGATGGCCCCCTGGACTCTGCAGCAGCCCTGTGTGGCCCACTTCCATCTTCCATGGGAGGTATTTCATGAAACGAGCATGTGAGACACATCTGTGTCCAGGCTGTGACAGTTAACAGCTCAGGCCTCTTTCTTCAACAGGGGAAAATGCAAATTATTTAATTAGCATATTCCCGTGAATTAATGCCATTTATCAGAAAAGGTCCAAGTGATAATCACGCTGCTTGAGAGCTAATTGAATGCAGAAATCTTGAGTACAAGCTCGATGTGAACTCAGACATCTGGGCACAGCATGGGGGCGCCCGGGAAAGTGCCCGGAGTAAGGAGATGCCTGTGCTGCCTTGTCCCTGCTGAGGGGACTGAAAAGAAGGGCTCCCGTGGGTATGAGTGGCATGGCAGCTGAACTTGTAGGACCCAGCACAAGCCAATCCCAGCCAAACCTTTTGAGGCTGCTCCTCTGAAAAGATTGCAGGATCGTCTGCATCCTCCCTTCTCCTGGATCCTACCCCCTGTCACTGCTATGAATCTGTGAAGGCAGACCTTTGGGGTGGCAGTAACATGGTGCTGTTTGGTTTTCTTGCAGACAAGTGTTGGTTTCTCTGCAGAATACATCAAAGCAGACACACTGCACTAAGGAAGGGCTTTTCAAGGGGAGTGGATGGCACTTTAAAAAAAAAAAAAGAAAAAATAAGAGAAAAATAGGCTGGCTGTATCTGTGTGCTGGTCTGCATTTGCCTATGAGCAGCTGGTGTCAGTCTGAGAAAATGCAACTTCTGTAGCAAAAACGTACAAACCAGCATTTAGGTCTTTCACTTCTTCACTGCCTCCTGCTGCCCCGTGCAGAAGGCATTAATGAAGACCCCAGGAGCTGGATGATATCCTAGACACTGGCTGATAGAATTGGGAGCCAGGAAACAGGAGCCTATGGATGCCACAGCATGCCAATACTTCTCTTTACCCACAATGTACTTAAATACCAGGTCTCATAGTGTTTGTTCATTTGTCATCCATGTGTGTGAAGCGAGACATATTCTGGACAGAGGCAGGTGTAAAGGCACATTTTGGCAGAAGAGATTCCTGGTCATGTTTTCTCGGCTGGAAGCTGAGAGAAATGTACCCACAAACATGGCAATCACCAATATGTTTGCTTCTCTGCTGCCCAAAGGCAATCTGGAAGTAAGGGTTTCCTGGCTGTTCCCGGTTAACAAAGATGTTTAAAATGTTAATGAGAGTCTGTGTGGTTAAACAAGCATGGACTCCAACAACTGCTGCCCTGGATCAAGGAAAGAGGTGCTTTGCTTAAATCTTATGAACAGTGCAGCTGCAGACCCTTGCAGACAGCTTTGGTGCACCTGGCATCATGTCCTAACCTGAGAGACCTCCTGTCAGGAGAACAAAATCCCCTGAATGCTACACCCCATTGCAGCTCATCTTTGTCTTGACAGAAAGAAAAGCTCATTTTGTAGATCTGGAGCTTCAGGGGCAGTCCCAAACCAAGTCAGCACTCCAGCCTTTTGAAAAAGGAAACATTTCTAGTTTTCAAACATTAAGCATGTATGAAATTGCCTGTATGAAACAGCCAGATGCTCATATGCTTTATTGTCTCAATGTTTGTCTGTAACAAACCGGGTCTTTCCCTCTCCTCAAAGCATTGTTCTGCACTGCCAGAAAAACCAATAGGGACTTCTCATATTTTACTATAGAGAGAGAATCTGGGAGCAGGGGCTGAGTCACTTTTCTACATTACTTCTTTAAGGGTTGTTTTATGCAAATTGTCTCACTTCCTCTAACCTTTGAAATAACATCACTGATGAAAATTGAGGAACACTAAAAGTTTTTCTCCATCTGGAAATACAGCCTTTAGGCATCAAGGATGACAAGACAGATAGACTACTAATCAATGAGGCAGTGAGAAGAGAGACTTACTTTTTTTATAAAGAGAGACTTACCTCTTTTATAAGATAAACCTTAACTGGAGAAGGCTATTTGGTCACTTATCTAAAACTGTGCTCCTTGTTTAACAATTAGACATGACACAGGCAAAAAATGTGATGCTGAAACCACTCAGAGAAAGGTGCTCCCTCTAATTATTTGTGCTAATAATGTCCCTTTATCTTGTCTTTGGCATTTGCTTTAAACTCAAACTGTAAGAATACAATGCATAATTGTTCTCAGCTACTTAATACGATTAATGATGCAGAAACAGGTGCAAGGATGCATTTCTCCCACTCTGTTGGAATTTATCTCAATATGTGTCCCACCAAAGTATTTTAAAAACTGAAGAAACAGCTTTTCACACAAAGAAATGTTCATAAACACAAGAAATGGAGGTAATTATATCCTGTAGTCAGCCAAATTCAATGTGATTCACATATCATAGTCACTTGACTTCTCTCTAGATTTGCTCTGAGTGACACATCTCTGACTTGTAACAATTTTTGTTCCAAGCTGTTATGAAACCATTTACCCTAAGTGATGGCAGCACTTAGAAGGGTGGCTGAGTGAGTTTCTACTGCAATAGTGCTCTCATTAAGCAAAATCATGGCTTGTGAGTGTGTATATGGCAGGGTTTTTATTTTTCCTTTTCATTTCTTTTGGCTGGGGGTTTGGGCTTTTTTTTTAATGTTATATAGGGACAATAATTCAGTATAGATGCCATTATGGAAAGCTTACAGTTTCCTAGGAAGTCGCTGTCATGTCATTATCTGACCTCAAATCTCCTACCTCTGAAAGTACATTTTTAAACCTCCCACCCTCAAGCAGCAGCAGTGAATTCCTTGACAGATATCCATGGCCTGCAAACCACCTCTAACATCTAGTGCAGCTCTGGGATCCACTGCACACATATTCAATCTCTCATATACACAGCTTAAGATCTCACTGCTTTGCCCATTTCACCCCAGCCCTACCAGTTTTCCAGCCTACACACTCATGTGAAGGTAGCAATCCTTCTGAGTCCCATCCTCCCAGATTCTTCAGCCTTTACCCTGATCCTTCTACAGCTCTGAGGTGCTTCCTCCCTGGGCCAGTGCTCAGCTGCCCAGATCCTGGCACAGCAGCACCCTGCATGGGGCATGCACTGCCTGCCTGCAAGTGCTTGTCTGAGCAATGGTCTCAGCACTTCACACAAGCTGGGCCACAGGAGATACTGAGGAGCATCAGAACACCTGAAGCTTGTTCTCAGACACAAATAAAATGCAGAATCCTTTCATAAATTCACTGTGCACCCAGAGTGGTATAAGAGAACTGCAGAAAGATTTTGAGTAGAAATATACTTGATTTAGTCTTGTTATGCCTTCCCTTTTATTCCAAAATAAATCCACAGAGAAGAAAATGGGTAAGCTGAATATTCATCAACCACCATTTGTAATACTTTAAGTGCATCAGTGCCTGTTTACAGAAATAGGACTTGCCCTCCAGTACACTAGTTTATCAGATGATAAACAAATGATAAGCATTTCCTTTCATTTCTAAATGAAAAATATAAAAGCTAGCCAACACTTGGGATGAAGTACAATGCAGCACTAAAGAAATTTGTTGTGACTCTCCCTTCTCCTTCAAGGATGTGAGGTTTCTGGTATACTGAAAGTTGTTTTTGGGATTGACTTTAAAGATTGAAAGAGTCTATAAATTTTCATGAGCAGTGAGCTATGTTGCAGTTACAGCAAGAACTGTACGTGCACTGTATGTGTGTTAAAGGCACCTGACTGCTCAAGCAATAATTAGAATACAAACTACTTACGTAGGACATTTCTTCCCCTTACACCCATCTTCTTCCTATCAGTAGGATATCGAGGACTGTAAGTAATTAAAAAAAAAAAGAGGAGGAAAGGAGACAAGAAGAAGAGTTCAAGAGAAATGTAGTAAGAATTCTTCTGAAGTTGGCACCAGCTGCTGAAGGGGACTGCCTGACTCTGATCTTCTGAGATTGATGGCCACACTGTGCTCTCTGCTTTTCAAAGTAATGGTGAGCAGCTCGGCACAACTCCAGCTGAGTTCAGCAAAAGTATAAGAACCCTTCTTAAAGCCTTTTCCTTGCTCCTGCTAACACCAGTGGGACCCTGCATAACCCACCCTTGCTGGAATGTCCTCAGTTAGCATGAGGGCTCAAGTGGGGTCTGTGGGTCAATGCTAAAATCTACAGTTGTGAGATGGACACTGTCAGAGGGCACAAGAGAGTTTCCAGCCCTAGCAGGATCAGTCAGAAACACATACAGATTCTGTGGAGAGTATTTTAAGGGAAGGAGATCCATGTGTTACCCACTGAAAGCACATATAACACTGATTTTAAACTTTGTGTTTAAAAAATAAAATCATAACACACAGGAATTTTATCCTGCATTTACTTCGACTGCCACCTGTGTCTTTGAAATGGTACAAGTCCTTGGGGCATGATCACAATTAAACAATGGAGTGATAATTATATACTCATTTCTGCTGAGGTGTATGTTCACTTCAGCTGAAGTGTTGGGTGTTTATTATGGTGTTGAAGAGGTTCTCATGCTGGCTTCACACAGTAAATGCACAGTGGATTATTTTTTTACCTTTTATTTAAAGATGGGACTTGTAACTTCTCTCCCGTAGGGACACATAGTGCCCAAGTAGTATCCACTGCTTTCCTGTAACATTGAAGCAGTGTTGGTATGGGAGTGAGAAAATCACACACATACTTAGTCTCCCTCCTCCCATGAATTCTAATACATCTTTAATATTAAGGATTCAAACTGTCCCACTGAAGTCAGTGCTATTCTTTGCATGCTTAAAAGTACAGGAAGTCTATTGATTCAAATTAAGGTGACCTGGTTTTATACCAGGATATTTCAGTGTTGAGCGTGACTGAATTCTAGCACTGCTCTCTATGCATATTCATAGTTCTTTGCCTCTAGGTCTAACACTATCTCCTAAACAGGATAACATAATGAGAGTATCCTAAAACATGTCTGTGTCTTAAAAACAGCAGCTCTGACCAAGGAATGCCAAGGAGCCTGGCAGACAGTTACAGTTTAATAGATGGTTACTCTGTCTGGCCTTCTCTTCTAGGCTACCTCTGTGAAGGTGTTGGCCTGACAAGGTTTAGCACACAACTGGGGAGTACCTCTATCACAGTGTAGTTGGCAGCTGCATAAACACACACAGGGCAGCTGCAATCCCACTGTGAGCTACATCTCACTTGGCCCAAGAGCTGACTACATTTTTTCTTTGGGATCTTGTCTGTGTGGAGCTCATTGCAAAACAATGGGATCAAAGAATTTCAAATACCCGCCTCAGCAAGTCAGTACCACACTGCTGATGGTGGAGCCCCATGGGCTTTGCCTAAAGGATTCATCAGATCACAGCAAAGGAAAAGCTATGTCACCAGAATGTAAGCCCTGGTTTCAGTCCCAGTTGAACAGCTTAGATACTTCAGAGTTATCTGGGCTGGTCTCTGCCAGATGCCCAGTCTCTCTTGGGAAGTGATTGTTTTCCTTCCTTCTCCTGAAAAGCCTGGCTTAAACAAAGGCTGAATTGGAATGAGAGAGGGTTCTTCACCTCAGCTCTGAGTGAGGATGGATACAACTCAGCTGTCTGAGTACAAGCAACACCCAATTTCATATTCCCAGTGATTCCCTTTAAAATGGCCAAAGTGATTTCACTGTTTCTCAGATAGAAATATAAAAAAAATTAACCCATCTAATAATAGAACATCTATGCCAGAAAAATTTTTTCTCCTCCTCCATTAGAAAGTAAATCTATTGAAAGGATGATAAAAACTCCAAAAGTAAATTCAACTTTCAGGGGTTTGATGGAACACCACCACAGGCCACCAAAGGGTTTGTGTCTACTGTGGGAGTAGTTTGGTTAGGTTTTGTTTTACCTTGAGTCAACATCAAGACTTTTTATATTCCTTCCCCTACAAAATACATTACTTTCAGCTATTCCTAGATGCATATTTATCTCCTTTTACATGGCTACTCAGATTTTAGGTCAGTAAAGGTTTTTTAAGAACACAGTGAAAATACATAAAAATGGCATAATTAAAGTAGTCCCCCTCCCTAAACTGTCCTAGTCCTCAGGCTCCAAACCAACACATCTTTCCTGATCATTATCTTTGCCTCCTAAGCAAAGCCTTGACGGCCTTATGAGAGCTCTTAAAGTCACCCAAGCCACCCAAGTTAGAAGTATATATCTCACTGGAGCAGTGCCATTTAACTAGTTAATGTTTAGAAAGCCTTTTGATATCCACAGATGAAAGGTATGGAAACAGTGTGAGACATTACTATTATTACCTGCAGATGGTAAGAAGTTCTCCCACAGCTACTGTGTGTATATAATGAAAATCTGAAGGCTGGCAAATTTCCTATAACATCACAAAAGGAGCTGCAATGGTCTTCTATTTAGTCTGGCTTAGTAAAGGCAGAGTTTTAAAGGGCTTTGGAAAACTGCAATAAGCAGCATTTTCCCAGTAGATCCAGAGAAATCTACATAATCTGTCTTGATTTGTTAATTGCCTTAGTGTCAGACCTTCAGCTGGTTGTTTCAAAATCTCTGTTCTGCTAAGTATCCTCTTCTCACGCTCCAAATACTTCACAGCTACTGTGAAAAAAAACCCCTCTGATCTTTCTGTCATGCCATCAGCTCCCCAAATCTCTCCATGTGGCGTGACCCCCAAAACTCATCCCTTGGATGCCACAGTAAGGGAAGCCTGTGCTCGGATTGGGATGGATGCACAGCCCCAGCGTGGCAACAGAGAGCATAGCATGGACATTCCTGCGGGCACAGGGCTTTGGGGGTTTTGTGCTGCTTGCTGCAGCACAGCTGCAAGACCCCTCTTTTGCAGCGTGTGTCCGACATATCAGGCAGACAGTCAGTGAGTCCTGCAGCAGACTGACAAAGTACGTGCAGTGTGTCCTCTCCTGGAGCTTAGGACAAGCTAAATGGGGAAGGAAGAAGAAGCAGTCAAAGCCTGGAGCCAGACCTTGGTTGGAAGCAGATTCCCACTGCTCCTTAAGGAGCATGATGCAGCCGGGAACACAGGCACCATCTGATTTGCACAGCCCTTGAGACAAGGAGATAACACAAAATAAAGCCTCTGGATAATATGTTTTGTGGTCCAGGTGTACCTGAAATAATAATGAAGAAGGTGTTAATGCTTTAATTGAGTTCAAGTCTTTTACCCTGAGTTTGTGTGTATTTCTTGCTACTGTGAATGCCACCCACATCCCTTCTGGAGTTGGCCAAATGGGAAAAGGCAATCCTGCTAAAAGCTAAAGATAGAGTGATGAGAACACAAAGTGGACCAGCATCCCTGGAGCTTTAAGTGCCTCAGTTTTTTTTTTTTTTCTGAAGTTTAGGGCACAGGTGTGATTTAATTTTGTCTTACAAAAAAATTAAAATCGAAAGAGGAGAAACCGGTTATGCCTTCTATTGGTACAGGAAACCATTATTTTGGTTTCTCAGGCAGTTAACATCCACATGTTTTTAAAGATCAACCCCATGTAGAAAGCGATCAGACTGATCTGATCTGGCCTGGAGAGCTCTGACGGCAGCATGAGAGGCAGCTTGGTCTAGTGGACTGAAAGGCAACAATTCCTGAGGTCTAATCCTGGCTGACACAGAGCCACTGTGTGGCCCTGGGCAAGCTCCTTAAAAAGACATGTCAGGTTAACTTAGGCCTAAAATTAAAGTTTTACAAATATACGTATTTGCAAATACTTACATCAGTAGAAATGAATGTCACTTTTCTTTAATTTAATTCCAGTAGGGAAGAGAAGCAATATTTCCAGATAGAGGACTTGGAGATTTTTTTTCTGAACTGCAGCCTCAGTGCTCAGCTAGAGATGGTGTCTGAAAACAAAACTGGTCAAAGATTGCTTCTGCAAAGTAGAAGGATCCTGTGGCTGTAAGACAGCACAACCTTGATTCAGAGAGCTGTGGAGCAGTGGGTGCTTGTATGTGTTAAAAACTCATTGTCATTCAAAGAACACTAAGTATTAATTAAGTATATGCTAAGCAATAACTGCAGCTCAAGAACCAGACTCTGCTCTCTTGTGAGTGCTTTCCATCACCCTTGCCAGCCTGAATTAGGAACAAACTTTCAGACCTGTGCAACTGCATCCAAGGGCAGGCACAGGCAGTGTTTTAGAGATTATAGAGGTGTTTAAAATGATTTACACCCGGTGTGATACTAACTTGTTAATATTTATCAAGCCGCTTCAGCTTCCTATGATCCTGTTTTTCCCCAGACTGCTTCATAATGACCACTACTGCTAGACCAGCCAGCACTGAATTATGGATGGCCCTTATTTAGGCAGAGTTTGGATCTGTGAGACATCTCAATTTGTGTGGCAATATTACTGCAATGTTACTGCATTCCCTTAAGTGATGAGACTGCCTCAGATAACGCTGCTTGGTTCAGTGGATTTTGGGTTGCTCTGGGGTGGAATTTTCCTCCCTTACTGGGAAGGGCAGCCTTTGGGTATTGTTTATATGACTCTGTAGCTCTTGGTTGTTCTAGAGGAAACTAGGAATTTGGGGGAAGGCAAAGGATTTGCCTTGGGAAAGAGGCCAAGCCTACTGCCTTGCTGGAGTCAGGAACAGCTGCAAGTGACCTGGTATCCACAGCTAAAATGACAAGAGAAAATTAGCTGCCAGACAGGGAAACATTCAAGGAATTAATACCTCTCTATGGCTTACTGGCACAGTGGAAAACACAAAACCAAAGCTAAAGTCCCATCATTGAATAAAAACTGACTGAGAGACAGAAATTAAAGAGGAGAAATAATGGTCAATTAAAATGTGTCAAAAGTTGTCAGTGACTGCACAAAGCCCTGCAGTGAGGCAGGTTAGTTCATATTATCCATGAGAGATCTAAAAATGATTTGCTAGGTGGCAAAAACCTGCAGATGCCACAGAGTTACACAGAATAATTAGGACTAGAGGCTGTATGGCACTCCAGCGACATGCAGTAAAGATGGGTGAACTGAGAGCACAACACATAAAATGCAAGGTAACACAAATTAGGACAAAGCATTTGACCTACCTGAGTACATTGCTGACTTTTAAATAAATGTTGGTAATTCTGGAAGATGATCCAGGCATCACAGAAAATCCATTGTACTGTGCACTGTCATGACCCCTATGTCAAGAAAATTCTTTAGAAAAAGTGCTTCAGAAGTAGGAACATGGGTATCAACAGCTCAAAAAAGCTTCTGGAGGAGGAGAAAAAGATGATATATTTAACAGAAAGAAAGGTAACAAAGTAATATGTGATGACTAATGGCTTACAGAAATTAAATCAGGTAAACCATCTATTGTTAGACAAAAGACTGGCAGTGAAATTGAAAACAATGCAACAATTTGATATCTTCAGTGAAGAACTCATTGCTGGAAAAAATAATTGAGGCAAAGAACTATTTGGGACTTCATTTAAGATACTCTTGAGTCCATACCCTTTTGCAATAGTATTAACATCTCTATTGAGGAGATACAGGCATTGATACCACAGGACATAACCTAACAGCTAAAATGTTCAATGTTATGAGAGACTTTCCCAGTGAAGTTGTTCCTAAGCTGTTCATGACTCTGTTCCTTGCATTTCCCTTTGGAATATAATCTGTTGTCCATTTCTCTCTGTTATGTGGATGATGAGGATCACTATATTGGGTCAGAACCCGACCTGCTGGTTTAATGCCTGAAAGCTGTTAAAAACACAAGCAGAACCACATTGAGATGCATCTCTCTTTAGCCAATTATCATCTCGCACCAAAGAGCAGTTGTTAAATATCAATAGAGATTTCAATTCTTTTTTCTCAGAAAAAGACACAGAAATGATGATATGAGACCTCTACTCTTTTAAATGCACTGGGACAGTAGGGGACAGGTGTTCAGCACATAGAAAAAAAAAAGCAGTTAAAGAGTGTTGCTCTAGGCATAGTTTCATCTACCTGACTCAGCACAAATGCCAAAGTACAATGGAGAAATGAAACAGAAGAATCAGCTCTGTACTGTCTGGGGTCTGTTCACGGGGCATGAGTATTAGATTGCCTCTTCTTTTAATTAATGTTTTCCCTTTTGACATTACACTGGAGACTGTGACTGAACTTTATTCCTCAACAGCAGCCTATGGCAATCAACAGAGTTCTCTGGGAAAACAGTCTGCCCAGAAGTGCTTAGCAGAAACTAGGAGAAAAATGAATGGAGAAGAAGAGACTCTACAGCAGAGCGTTTATTTACTGCAGACTATTCCTTGAATTTAGCTCCTTTTCCCGACTGTGGATAGCCCACAGGGAGATGATGTATGAGCTGATCTGTCGTTCAAATAGTGCCCTACAGATATTTGATTGAAAACACATTTCAGCCAGGCAGTTTTTCATTGGCTAAACATTTAAGGTTTAGCTAAACATACCTAAACATCTGAGGTTCATTACTGAAGTGACTCTGTCAGTCATTACAACCATGTGATGGCATTTTTGCTCCTTGACTGGCTCATCTATATAACCAAGACAAGAAGGTCTCCTGGAATGCCAACAAACAGCAGGAAAACTCTGCTGGGGCTTTCATTTTCTTCAGAAAGAGGGGGCTTAGAAGAACAAAAAGGACACACCAGGAAAGCAAGGAAAACAAAATGCCAGCACAAGTTGTTTGAAATCTTGTCTTGTTCCCTTATGTAAACGGATCCCACCAAACTGGAGTACTGCCATATGGTATTAAGTGCCTCTCCATGATTTTCATCCTTTTGTCTATTTGCCATTCTTACATGCTCTGATGAGCATAATTTGCTTCATGTTTTTGACATCTATAGTATCATTTTGATTGGAGGTTATGTATACCAAGAGCAGCAAAAGGGGCGTCACATGAGTGCCATCTGTCCTCCTAACTGGAGAGTGAGAACCAGTGCAGATCTGGAAGCTATTTATCTTAAGGTCAGAGTGAACACAACTAAAACTGGCGGCACTGAATCACAGAGATGTGTCCTGATGGATAGCAAAGCTGAGTTAATTGTGGGACTCAAGGATCTTAGAGGTGTTTTTCAATGTTAAGGATTCTATTACTCTATTTTAAACATTTCAGATCTCTATCATTTTGGCAAAATCACTCAGGCACTCTTGCGTCTGAAACAGCCTGAAACAACATTCAAAAGAGAAAAAACCAAAGGGAGGGCTCCTGAGAAGTCATTTCCCTTTTCCCAGCGAGATCAGTTCACAATTAGTGTCTTTCTGCATTATATCCCTTTTTCCTTCTGCTCATGGTCTTGGTGATGAAAAGGGTAGGGAGTGTGACATCCTTTTCAGCAGTCTTCCTGAATTTTGATTGCTCTGATCTTTCATGTTAGAAATCCTTCATCCTGCAAGAATTTAAAAATACAGTCTCTTGTTCATGCTGAAGATCTGGTTTTCTGTTTTGTATCTCCCAGAAAGTGTCTTTTGGTCACATAGCCACAGATGTTCCAGTGAGTAGCTGTCCTTTTTGTCCTAGTTTTGTCTTAGCTCTTCCTTTGAACTACAAGCCCTGAACATAGCTTTGAGCACAAATACTGGACATTCATCTCACTGAACTCACAACTGCAGAACCTGAGAGCAGGTTATCTGTTATTGTTAAAGACCAAGGAGCCCATTACCTTAGCATTTTCCAGCAGAACCCCAAAAAGGAGCTGTCTTTCACACACACAGTTCTGTCCCCCATGAGGCAAGTCAAATCTGTTCTGCTATCTACAACAGAATGTAGCTCAAGACATCCATCATTTGTTTTCTTGTTTAAAGTGTAATGTAAGATTGCAAACCAGAACCAATTTTAAAATCAGTCCTAAATGGAGGGCTATGTACTCTGTTTTAGAAGTATTGCTTTGTTATGTGTAGAACTTTTGAAGCAAAAATAAAGTTTCACACAGAAAATATCAACCAATTCTGACTCTAAATTAGATATAAGAGATTTTCATCTGTCCTGTCTCCACTACCCTTCTTAGCTTCAAAGTCAGAAAAATATTGAAAGTCAGAGAAAAATTAACTTGGCTAACATGACTTTTGCCATGATTATCTACCAAAGTTTTGATTTCAGCTTCAAATATTCTAAAAGGATAAGAATTTCTTACTTTGTATATCCTTTATATATTTGTATACATAAAATTGTACAATATGTGCATCGCAACATGGTGTTTTGCCCCCTTTTTACTGTTCACCTCAGCAAATACAAATGAATCATTTGGCTCCCAACCTGAATCTCAGTCCTAGGTGTTCATATACTAGGTATTGATAACTGACCCCATTCTTACTTTCAACATTACCTTGTATGGTTTGCTCTTTCTTGCTGTTTCCTTCAACTTTACAGTTCTTCTGTCCTTGCTTGTCTTCCTATTCCCATCTAAGAGTGGTACATTTGTGTGCATGGGAAGAATGTCAGCTGAAGCCTTGGGGTGACACCCAAAAATTGTGTTGAAATAATATTGCAAACTCCCCAAGCAAAGCAGTTAGAAATGCAGAAAAATATATCCTGACACTGCTTCCATTAAAATAAAAGAAACAATTTTTGAAGGAGGAGGAGGATAGAGAGAAGGGAAAGGCTACTACAGACAAATCACAGATTAAAATATTTTGGTTCTTATAATTTCAGTTACATTGCACCATAATCCATTAATTATAAGCATTACAATGTGTTTACATGCATTAAGATTGGACCAGCATCACATTGTAACCTTCACCCAACAGTTTTACATTTAGGTTTGAAACGTCTCTCGCACCTGGACCTAGCTAAAAGACACTGACATTTCTTGAGGAAAAAAACACTGGTTTGCTGAACTGGTTTGCTGTCAAGTGAGCATCTACCTTTTGCACACAGGACTGTGAATTTCACCCCCAGGTGTACTCTCACTGAGTCAATGTGCATGTAAGCTGCAGCTAAATGCATCCATGTTCATCTGGTTGAACACTGCTAATTTTATACCACCTATTTATGGAGGTATTTTTAATTTTCAACAGTGTTGTGGTTGTGTAGTCCCCTCTATCACAGTGAATAGCTCAATAAACCCACCAAGAGCCAAGAAATGGCTGTCAGCTATTTTTTACTTCCCTAACAGCAGGGTTCTTTTTCATTTTTCAGATAAAGTTAATGGATGCAGTTTTCCCACTGCCACATTTATAAACAATTTGGTTTAGCAGCTGCTAAAAAATACTTGCAAAACATCATTTAGGGAGCGAAAGTAGAGTATTTATGCAATACAGTGTTTATGTCTTGTGGAATGACAGACACACTGTTTAAGGAGATGTTACTTTTCTCTCAGAAGTTAAGCACTTAGGTTGTACTCTATAGTTATTCATTCACTTGGTGGTAGTTGTTACTTACATACCTCCTGTCTAATCTCTGTACACAGACTTGTGGGCTTGGCAACCAACAGAGATGCCTGGTATGATTTGGTGAGGAGTAACAGCAGCTCCTGGCTCACTCCACTGCCAGGGCAACCCAAATATCGTATTGATATGGTGCTTTTTTTCATATTTAAGTAATCAGCTCTCTTTCCTTTGGTTATTCCTTCCCTATTGAATTAGTCTGTCAGTTTTGGTTTACGTCTTGTTCATTTACTTTTACAATCACGTGTATGTATGTATTCACCTCTATTGACACACATTTTCCAAACACATATAATTATGGTAGGGAAGTAATAAATGTCCATTGGGCTTTTACAAATTATCCGCAGTTGCACCTGCCAAAGTTTATCTCATTATACTCAAGAAAGCATTAGTCTAGCATATATAAAGAGGAGTTTTATTGCCCTTAGTGTGATTAAACCATGACTAGCTAGGGTGGAATTGATGTTTGTGAAAACACTGTTTAAAAAGAGTACAGTTGCACTTCTGATAAAATTTTCCAATTTAAGTAAGGCTCCAGTTAACCACATCAAAGATTGCAAAGAAAGAGACATGGGGGTAGAAAAGCAAATGGGGGGAAGTCTGGAGTGACTGGGCTATCAGGCTAAAAAGGAGCAGTGGTGAGGGGCAAAACAGGGTTAGATCACCTGAGCATGTGCCTCCGCACAGCTGCTGAGATACAGCTTGTTTTCTGCTGGTTTCAATAGTTAAGTCAAAGGGTAACTGCATGAAAATACAAATATTTCTTCTGAGAAATAATCTCCTTTTACTAAGAAGACAAATCAAATCCCTGAGTATTGAATCATTTAACAGAACATCATGATTTCCGTGTTGTTCCGAGGATAGTAAAGCATTTGAAAACAGATCAAGTTGCTCTTAGTTTACAAGCTGTCAGTCCAGATCCACATTCTTTTTAATAACAATAAAAAACATGTTCAGTTTGTCTGGTTTTTACTTTTTATTTTTGTTGTTTCATAAAGACACAATTTGGACTGGATTTTGGATGTTTCCTTTCCCCTTAAGCGCTTCTATAGAAAAAAAAAAGTGGTTTAGATTTAGCAACAGCATGTTATTAAGTGCAGTTTGCCTGCTGTCCATACAACAGCTTTAATGCATAGCTGCAGAGGCATCACTCTAAGACAGAAACTAAAAAAGTTAGAAACTGTATAGAACCCAAGATCCTCATCTGGTGTAAATTAGCACCCAAGAGAATGCTGATTTATACAATTTTTCTCTTCCTCATCCTGCATGTTTTTAAAAATAATGGATCTGAATTTCCAGTCCTCCCTTATTTACCTGTTAGCTACTTAAGTATCAATTAAGTGTGCAGAGAAATAGACTGAAAAACAGTAGTGATCTGTAATATATGGGAGTATTGGAACAGAAAGTAAATCCCATGAAATTCTAATGATCTTTAATACTGGAAATTATCACTTCTCACTGCCTGTACCTAATGCTTTTGCTGATGTTGAGCACCAAAGGGAAGGCATGGAGTAATACACTACTTGGTGGCCTGGAGAGGATAAGAGCAATAGCAGAAAAGAGAAGAGCTCCTAGAGGAGGAAATTTTCGTTGTTAGCTTTGCTAATGAAACGAATTGCGAAGTAGCAAATGTGGAACCTTTGTTCAGCATTTATACCTCTAGGAAGGAAAAGCAGGGGTTATCCGCTTTTCTAGGAAACTCCTCTTGCTCAGAACAAACCAACTGGGAAAGAGGATTTCACTGTAAACAGCTGTTCTCAGCGTCTGCATTTCAATCACTCTCCTGTTGGGAGTACAATACATTCATATGCCAGCTGCAAAAATCAACGGGTATTACAGTGTGCTTCAGTGTATCTGCAAAATGGAAACAAGTACTGCAAAATGCATGTTCTAAGGTCCCTGCAGGAACCCAAATACCAGAGCACACATACCAGAGAAGAATATCAAGAGAACAGGATCTTGCAGTGAAAGCTAGTATTAGAAATGCAAATAAGAGGTACATGGCAAAACAGCAAACTGACATTTCTCAATAGCAGTGAGGATTGCCTTTGTGTCCAAAATGCAGGTAAAATTAAGTGAGTCTGAGAGAAAAATTCCCACAGTTCCGGCTCTCCACCCTCCATCCTTGTCATTCATACTTGCTAAAATAAAGTTTGTAGAAAGTTATAGTGTTCATTAAAAAATATGACTCAAACATCTAGCCCCAAGTATGCACAAGCATGCTGACGGCATACTTGTCTGTTTTAATGTTGTAGAAGATCAAATTTTCTGGGAAAATGCAAACAACTTTAGCAGCAGGTGGCTGAAGCATAGCCTTCAGAAGCTGTTAAGAACCATTTTTGCCTGGGAAATAAAACATGGTTGCAAGCTATGTTATTTGCACTTATTGATTCAGTGAAAGGAGTTGCCTTATGTTTAATTCAACTTGTAGTCCTGGCTTGGACAGGCTTAGAACAATCAAGTTTTACAAATCCGTGTGTTTAAGGGACTCTAGTGGTGGTTGTTCACACTGTCCCCCATGTTTTTTTAAGATTATGTCTTCTCTTACTGGCAGAGGCAAGAGCTGAAACAGATGAAGGGGTGCATGAAGGAGTGGGAGGGAAAGAAAGGTTATGGTATCCACAGGAGGGGGCTGAATATGACAACAGGGTGTAGGGCTATGGATCAGTGGCAGATCAGGCAAACAGTGCCTCAAAAGCACTGAGAGTCAGCACCATTCTTTTTAACTACCCACCTCCACTTAATGGTGCATTCAGTATCACATGTGTTGGGGTTTTAGGAGTTCTCCTTTTGTTTCCTTTTTCTCTTAAAGAATTTTCCTAGTACGTGTTGCCAGGGGGACCAATTACTGGGTGCTTAAGAAAAACAAAAGACCTGGCCACAGAGGGAGGGGTGCATCTGGCTACTCTCTTTCACCTGAGCTTGTGGGCTGTTGTTTGGACGGAGAGAGAGGCTGGAAGGAATTCATCAGCAGGGCAGGCTTCTGCTTTTTCGGCTGCCTTCCTTCTACCGGAGAAACCCCGGGATCCCAAGCCCGCCTTCCCTGCCCCGCTGGGAGCCAGGCTGCCGCTGCCCTGCCCCCGCCGTTGTTTCGAGCCTTCGCTACTCTGTAGCCCTGCTCGCCCTGCCTGCTGAGACCTCCGGGGGCTCCGCTGCAGCTCCAGAGTTCAATACATCTCGTCTGCCACCCGGGATTTGTGCTCATCCCTGCCGTTCCAGCCTGCTGTTCCCGAGGGCCCGGCCGGACACCGGGATCGGCTGCCCAGGGGTTTGTGAAGCCTTTGTCCCATCCCTTCCCGGGATCCCAGGCCGCCAGTGCCGCGTGCTCCCCGAGCTCGCTCCGGAGCGCCCCCTGCAGCCGCGGGGGAACCATCGCACCTGCCCTGCTCACCGGGAGCCGCCAGCGCCCCTGCCGGCTGCGAGCGGAACTGCACCCGAGGGGAAAGGGCCCGACAGCCGAGAAGGCTGGCACTGGGTTTGTGATTGTTTGCTGTTACTGCCAGAGTTATTGCTGTTTGTTTGACTGGTTATACACATATAGATACATAATAGTAAAGAACTGTTATTCCTGTTTCCCATATCTTTGCCTGGAAGTCCCTTGATTTCAAAATTATAATAATTTGGAGGGAAGGGGGTTGCATTTTTTTCCCCCCTTCATTTCAAGGGAGACTCCTGCCTTCCTTGGCAGGCACCCATCTTTCAAACCAGGACAACATGTAAAATCAATACCCTAATTGCAGGCTGTATTACATCCCAATAAAGATTTATTTTTGCCTCATTGGTGAAAGAATTAAAAAAAAAAAAAGTACATACGTGCTTATATATTTCCTCTGCCCCCACCATTATTTTTCTTTTTAAGGAAAATCACTACAGCTCCTAGGCAGACAGAAGAAATTACATCCTGCAAGCAGAAGGCTGCTCCTGTTACAGGGTGGTGAGTGCACTCATTAGGTGATCAGCTTCCCATCTTCAGAGAGAAAATGTTCTTGCCTGTTAGTGACATCTGTCAAATGTGGGCACTGCTGATTGATCAGAATAGGTTAATTTCACAGGAAAAGGTCACTCTGAGAATGCTACAACATTAATTTGCTAATTTGGTTGGGTCAAGAGAGCCCTTCAAAACAAGGGGCCTGCCTCATCATTACTGGATATACACAATCCTGTGTTAAGGTTTCGGGTGTATTTTTGTTCCAAAGACGAAGTACTTTGTAAATAAAACAAAACCACCCTACATACCCATTGCAGATATTTAAATTTAAAAATGAATGCTAAATACTGTCCAGAGTTTCCTGCAGAAATATATACATTCTCCCTAGAGAACATTTCTTTGCTAAAATCAGCTGTACCTTTTCAAAGTTACCACAAGATTTTGTACAGAGTGGGATTTCTATGGTTGTGGGCATTTTTCTTTTGTTTTCATTTATTTTCTCACATTAATTACTTTCACCATGGAAGAAAGAGACAAGTTAGGCTATGAACAAATAGGACCTCTGTCCCTGCCAGTCTCCTGGGTAGCACATAAGCTCAGTGCTGGACAAAGAATATCTGCTCTGTACCTGGACCAAAGCAGCAGATGCCCTCCTCACAAAAACTCAAAAAAACTTCCAACTTCGTTGTACATTTTCTAATACCTCCCTCACCAACATTTTAGTGGGGCAAGTGGCTGATGGTATACTTTCATGACAATATCAGCTAAAATAAATGCTGCTATGACTTGATGTTTCACTAGCCTGCCTTGAGAATGCGATGTTGGTGGGTACATAGTAAAAGGGCAGACTCAGGTGTTCACACATATGCAAAACACTTCAAAAATCCTCCCTAAAAACTAAAATCCCAGCACAATGTTCCAGAGTTTTAATGCTGATGAGAGAATATGGAGTCAAAGACCAAATAAAATGATGAAAACCATGTTGGGATTTCACTCTACAACACAAAAATATTTGAGGTACTCTGAAAAAAACATTACATAGTGGCAATGGTGCACCTATGCAGCAATTAAAAATTATAGCAAAAACTGCTCAGCCTTTCACCCTCCACACACAGGTTGGGACTGAGGCAACAGCAGAAATAAAGACCATGCTTTTAAACTCAGGTGTGGAATGAGACAAGTTTTGTTTGTCAGTTTAGCTAGATGCACATATATATATGTATATATATATGTATAAGTAGAGGTGAGACACCTCACAAATAGTCTCCCTCTCCCCTATCCCTGACCTCACATCACCACCCCACCTGCTGAAAATTGCCCTGCCCAAACTGGTGGCAGAGCATGCAGAACTCTCAATATTAACAAGCCATTTTTTTTAAAAAGCAGCAACACTGATGTCAGCAGCACTTCCCTACAAGTGCTTTAAGATGTTTAATATCCTCCAGGGAAGGCAATGCTGCTATCAGTTATATAATTCACTCTGAGCATGGCATTTCTAACTATAGACTAGTGTGGTGCAAAGTCAGCTGTGGGTGGGTAGAGCTCAGAACAGAGAAGAGATGTAGATATCACCCAGAGAGGCACCACAGTAAAACATCAGGTTTTGTCATACGGTCTTTTAGTGAACAGGTCAGGATATCAAGATTAATTTTTGAAGAAGGTTATGCTTGTTACCTCCCTTGACACCCTGAACCATGCCATTACAGATACACTGCTGGGCAAGGAAGAGTCACTGGGGCTGCAGTCTTTCTTCACTTCTTTAAGGCCTTTTGTAACCCTCCTGGAAAATCTTGGAGTCTCAGATCCCATAAGACTCTGTGAGTCACAAAACACACTCTGTTATGGATAAGGCACACTGTGCTCAGCTGCTGTACCTAAAAGCTCTGTGGTCTACAGGTAAGTGGTCAAGATTTTCTGAGACAGACTGTGAAATATTCCGGGCTTGATCCACTCTCCAACAGATCATTAACTTGGAAATGAGACATGGAAGGTTCACCTAAAGCATGATGTCAGAAAAGTCTGATCAATTCTAAGTTATGAAGTGTGTAGTAGTAACAGCATTTTTTCACTTCTAATGTAACTATTTTGTAAAATGTACATTTTCTTTACTTTTAGCCAGGATCTTTTTAGAGGTATGCTACTGGGCTGACTGGTACATCTTGGCACTCTTGCAAATGTAGAGCTTTTGGGGCTCTTATGATGGCAAACAGACAGAATCAACCACATGGAGAGAGGTGCTAAGGTTACAGGGCTACAATTTCCAAAAGTAACTTTGGATGTCACTGAAGAAGCCTTGTCAAGAATTGATTAGTTGAATTTTGAAAAAAACTATCTAGGCTCTCTATATCCAAATCCATATACTGTATCCAAATAAATTCTAAGCTGATTATCCATCAGCTTGATCAAATCCAGTCAGAATTTAACAGATGAAGAAAAGTATAAAACTGAAAATACTGGAACACGTCAAGATAAAAATCATGAGAATTTTAATCCCAACCACATACCAGCGGATATTCCACTCAAGCTATGCTGCAAGGCTTAAGTAGTATCTACAGAAATAAACTGTTCAGAGATAGGAACAAGACATCAGGAAAACACTCTTTCTAGCTATGTAGTTTACATTCTGTTATTATCTTCAGAAATCCTCCCTTCTTCCTTGAGTTGGATGGAAAACACATGCTGGACTCAGATGCTAATAATCTCAAAGATTACTTCAACAAAGGCAGCAAAGCAAAAGTACAGCAGGAATATCTCAGCAGAAGATTTCAAGTTAGACTGATTTTGTTCTACAGAAATTTGAAGGGTCTATTAAGCCTGATTTTGGTGATAGATAACTGATAGGCCACTAGCACCACAAAGCCTGAAAGTAAAATTATCTTCCAGTTTAAATAAACCCAGACAATCTCAGAATCCTTAGAGAGAAAAAACCAGATACCATTACTTCTTTATTTCTTCAAGAAGTCTAGTAATACTGCTAAATAAAACCCCAAAACAAACCTGAAAACAGTTCTGTTATACATAGCAAGGTTCAGTACATATTCAAGAGCAATCCAGTTTGACCAGACTTCTGTGATGGATGATCAAAGTATCATGGTGTAAATTCCATCTCCTCCCCAACCAAATGGGTGCTGTACAGGGACAAGGCCCTGTATGTGATATGTCCAGAAAGGCTGTAAAACAGACTAATGATAGTTTAACCTCATCAAACTCGAGCTAAGATTATGATATAAGGTAAAATTCTTATGAACTGATAAGAGTTCACTGAAGCACACATGGTGAAATCAGACAGCCACTAATCAAGTGCCATGACTGGAAGGAAGAACATTGCAGCAAGTCCTTATTAATAAAATAAAAAGGGTGAGAAATCAGGCAGATTTGGCTTGGGCTTTGAAGCAGGATGAAAACTGATCTAATAATGCAGATACTGTTCAAAATTTATATCTAATCTAAATGTTTCCAAAATAATAACAGAAATTATACACAAATAAAAGGTCTGTAATCAAATATGAAGACCACACAGTGGGGCACTCAGATGATGAGAGGACACTCTCCAAAGCCTTTTCTCTGCTTGTACACAGCTTGGGACAGGAGGGAGCTTGGAATCACATCTGTATCCAAGGAACTGGTCATGGGTTGTTCAATTACAAGCTCCTGTATTCTTAAGGAAGATATTTGTATGGTCTGAAGCAATGCAACATCAGATGGTTGACAAACAATGTCAGTGTTTGTCATATAATTCAAAGGCACAGAAGTGCAGTTTTTCCAAGTTTAAAAAAGGTTTGTATTGAAATCCTAAGTCTGTTCTGAAAAATTCATACACAAAAAGAGGAAATTCAGTGACATCACAAAGGGTCAATTTAAGAAGACAGGGCTTGATTAAGTTAAATTTCTAACAACATTTTATCCATTCACTTGGGTGCAATTATTGGGACACCATCTTCTCTCAGGCATCACATATGCTTCTGTATGTAAGAAATAAAAAGATCTCATAGATCATACAAGGGAAGACATGAACAGCTGCCCATTTTCTCCATGAAGAATGATAGCCTCTTATTAAGTGGTGCATGAGTTATCAAAGCAAATTCATTTCTTCAAGTTTCTCCAAGGATGAAGGAACCCCTGTTTCAGCTGTAGCCCCATTGCTTGGATAGTTAAGTGGCAAACTTAATACTTGTAGTGCTCACATGTACTGTAGATCATCCTTGCTGGTCTGTGCACTGGCAAGAGAACAGGAGAGAGAAGGGGAATCTATTGTACATTCTCAAAAATAAAATGTTAACTGCTGACGTTGGTCAAATTAAAATCAATCTCCTCCCTATTCCCTTCAGTAAAGATAACTCAAAATACAGTAATTTCTCTTATTTTAAATACCCTCTTTTTATTGCAGAGTATATTTTCCTTCCCAGATTTCTTCTTATGAGGAAATGACTGTTTTCTCAGTCAGATACTAGAAGCAAAGTATTTATGTTCAGGCAGAGTTGAAGAATGAAGTTGCAGTCAAGAAAGTACAAATTTCAGAGAAGTTGCATGTGATTGAAAACCAGAGGTTAGGAAGTTGCTGCTCAGAGCTAATGATAGCAGTCACTATTGGACTGCTTTGGCAGGTCTTGCCTCAAAGAAGATCTGTTATCTCCTTACCCAGAATTTCTATATTTGCATACTCTTCTTACAAGAGGTCAGGGTCATGGAGTGATGTCTCACATCATTTTACAAGACAGGATTTTCCTTTCCCTTCTTTTGGTCCCTCTACTCAATGTGGCTGCAACTTCTATGATCCACAACAAGGTTAATCCACTTGCAAATAGGCTGTGCCCCGGGTGCCGGGTCATGGGAGGTGACGCAGTGCAGAGCTGTCTCCAGTTCAGCATGACATCACAAATCACATGCAACCCAGTGCAAGCAAGGTTATATTCTTTCCATAGTATGCTGCTTTCAAGGTACACAGTGTATGCCAGTTATCCCACCTATCTTCTATTATTTCAGCTTGTAGAAAATTTACTGTAAAACCTGTATGTTTTAAAAAGAAACAGACTATACGCAATTTTCATGTGCCACTCCATTATGGTAGATAATGAGATTTCACATTTTATTTTACTGATAATAGAATCAGGGATTTAAGTGCCCTTGTCAGAGCATACAATGAAGCTTTGTGAAAATAGGTAGAGTTTTATTACTAAAAACATAAAGCAGAATACTTTTTCTCAGAAAGTTCTGCCACAAACATATGACAACATGCCAGGCAAGAAAACCCATTTCCTTGTGCCTTAGTTTGTACTCATCTTCAGCAAAAAATTAATGGCATGTGACTGCCTGATAGCTAGCACAGAATTTCTTTTTCACAGAGTGTGTATTAAGAGCAGATAATCCCTAACACTGGAGCTTGCAGAAACACCATGAAGGAGTTCTAGTGCTCTGCTTCTTGCTCATGCCCTTGGGAGGAAGTGCAGAATCCAGGAGACGTTTTCAAATGAATCTCCCATTTCCTAAATTATTTTGTAAGTGATCCTGGTTACTTCAGTTATCTGGCAGATAAAGGAAATGGAAATGTTTGCTGTTTTGCTCTTGAGTAAAGTATCTACACCCCTTAATGACTCTGATCTTAATGAAGAGGTAAATGAGACTTTCAGAATTGGATAACTCTGAATATATTGGATAGTTTTTCATGGGTTTTTTTGGGACCAGTTCCTTGCCCTAAGAAGCAACCAGTCTGTACGAGTAGCACTGTACACAAAGTGATAACAAAGTTTGACTTAATTTGGTTTCCTTACCTTCTTCCATTACACAGGGTACAGAACAACACAGCTAATTACATACATAACTATGGCTGGTTTCCCTCGAAGTGTACACTAAAGGCTGCTTCAGGGAAACTAAAGACATGTTACAGTATAGAGAACTGGGCCTCCATCAACGCTAGGACAGTCTGCTCTGCACTCTCAAGACCTCGAAATTCTAATAAACAAAAATAGTTTTTCTCTGGAACAAGACTTCTATCTAAATTTCAAATTTTAATCCCAGCAATACAATTGTTCAACAGAAAAGGTAGGGAGGGTGTATTTTAAAAAATAAGAATAAAAGTGTCGGGATTTCCAGGACTGTCCTGGGATTACTGTGTGATGTCGCAGAGATGATTTATTGCTGAATTAGTCTCATGTTTATTGAAGGGTGAGACAGGAGAGATGTCGTGAACAACATCTCTAATAGCAAAAGCAGCAGTTACAATAGCAATAGCAATAGCAAGAGCAATAGCAAGAGCAAAGGCAAAAGCAAAAGCAAAATCAAGAGCAAGAGCAAAAGCAGTGGCAGGCACAGATGCCAAGGTAGCAGCAGCTGCAGCTGATACAAAAATGCTGAGGTAGGTAGGTAGCAGCTTTTTTCTACAAGGCCTTGTATGCTTTTTTAAGCCAATAAGCAAATGCCACAAAGCTTGCTAACACATTTGTACCAGTCATCACTGTATGATTTGCCGCAATGCATATTTTCTTATCCACATATTATCAACATATTGCTATTAAGGCCTATTGCACAGGCTTATATTAATCCATCTTAACTTTCTAAGAAACTCTACTATAAAATTTATTGTTAAACTCAAAATTCTTTACTCTTTTACTTATCACTATTACTTCTTGCATAAAACATGTTTTTACTTGTTAAAAATACATTTCTACTTTATAAGGCATATTTATTTCAAAACTACAAAACTACATTCTTACTTTAACTGCAAAAGCTCATTATTCTAACTCAGGCAGCCTTCGCCAAGGTCTCAGATCGAAGCATGTATCCATTTCTATCTGTTCAAGCACAATGCTGTTTCTGTACCCTGTCAGCACCTGCGGGTTCTCTGTAATTTCATTTCCCACAAAAGTATATCATTTTATGCGTTACTTTTTTTTCCAGTAGTCAGATGTCTTGTCCTCCAATTTTAAAACATGAGGGGGGCTGCAGGCCAAGAAAGGCCCCCTTCCATACTACATGGTATGGAACCATGGTAGTTTACATTTCTGTGCACTCAGTCTTGCCTTCTGGCCTTGGAGAAATGTTTTGGATACTTTTATTTTTAAACCAAGTGTCAAAAGCTAAACCACTCCAGCATCAAGGCTACAACTATGTATTCCATTTTAGTTTTTTTAAAAAAGAAAATACAGCGAAACTAACAAAAAATCTTTTCCCTGTTAGTTACAGACCTGGTTTTAATTATTGTGCTGTAGACCTAAAGCTTACAATGAAATCTTACTCACTTGGGACTTTCCTAGTACTGTTTTCTCTAACATTGTCCTCAGTATTGATCAAAAAAAAGTTGTTTAAAAAAAAATCTGGCATTTACATATCTAGACACTAGACTATTGACAGTATTTGTTCTCTAATATCTGTGAATTTAGCCCTCAAAAGCCACAGAGGGTTATGGCAATTTCTCCAATTAATATGAGAGAAATCTTTGTCTGCATCTATTTTTATGTAAGAGATAAATAATCAAGATGAATTTAGTGCTAAAGACAAAAGGGAGGATATGATGGTTTGGCATACTCTTGGCATAAATGCTACAGTCTTTTAAAACACAATCCAACCCCCAAAATACTCCAAACATTTTAATGCTGAGCTGATATCACTGTTCTAAATAAAAGAAGAATTACTCTTGTTACAGTCTCCCTTTACTTTAATTGAACTTCAACCATGGAGAAGTCACTGTATGAGAAGTCACATGTGGGATTGCATCTCATTGATGCATTGTAAGGGAAAAGACTATTAAATGAGACAAATTCAGCTGCCAACACTGAGAATATCAAAGTATTTAAATGACAGCAGAGCTTGAGTTAAAATAGCTGAGACACAAGAGTTTAAGAGATGACCTTCTCTTGAATGGTGACATGATTTGCCAATTATCCATCAAGCTCTCTCTGTGTATTTGATACCTTTATCAAATATGAAACCATTCATTTTAATACAGAGGAGAGCAAGGTTTTATTCATTGTGAAGTAGCCTCGTTATCCCATTGTGCTTTATCATAGAGACAGCACAGCCACCTTTAAATGTTTCACATTCAATGGCCTTTAAGAGTGAGAGATGCTCACCTGTCTCAGCTAACACTTTCATAGAAATAGATGCCCATTTATAGCAGAGAATTAACTGCATAAAAAAATGAATATACTATGACACAGTAGGACTACTACACCCATCTCAATCACATTGCACTTCTGGACACTGCACACATCTCTGCCTTAGTACCAAGCTATATTATTTCTCCAGCACAGATTCTCTGGATGATCCCTAGCCTCTGAGATTAGTTTCTGTCTGCAGAAAATTATGATTTTTTCTTTCTTTGAGTGAGCAGACAGACCTCATGTTGGTGAATGCATTGTAAATGTGTCAATAAGGAGCCAGGATACATGCAGGACAGAAACTACAAGGGACTGCCATCAAGGAGACAGACTGACCTGCTCTATGAAGGTGGAGCAGAAAGAACAGAAAAGAAAGGACAATCATTGATTACTTCTGGAAAAAGAACATGAGTTTTAGCTCCTTGTTTTATAATAACCTTTTAAATAATTGAGTGTTCTTAAAAAAAGATACATGTTTGCTTCTTAAATTTCTCTGAAGAATAACTATTTATATATGACTGATAAGTAAAAATGAGATAATTCAGACTAACAGAACTGCTGAACATTGGCTAGATAACGATTGTCTTATGCAAACTCAGTCTGAGTATAATCAGTACAAACACTGAAGGGCTCTTCTGAAGGTGATGGAGATGAGGGGAAGGAAGATGATTCCTGTTGAAGGAAGAGAGGATACAAGAAGCATTGCTAAGATGTGAGACCAACTGTCAGGAAGACATGGATGGTCATTGGAGCTTAGAAGGAGAGCAAGGATGAGTACAAACAAGGAATATGAGATTATGTGATAGAAACTAAACAAACAGCTGTAGTTACACCCCATTGCACCCATGTACTACATATATATATTCTCTGATAAAAAACAAACCCTGTCCAAACATCCGTAGTCTCTACAGGAAAGTAAGAACAGACATAAGAGAAATAAGGCCAAAAATCTCAATCAAGTGATTGAACAATATCAACAAAACCAAGACGAAACTCACTTTGCATAAATTTGACTTCACTGCTTGTTCCCAACCTCAGCTAAAATGTTAGTGTCCTGAGGTTTGCAGGTTGCCTTAGGAAAACGTTTAGGAAAATAAGGTGTTCCAAGGACAAATGAGATGAAACAGGGAATGTATAGAGGGCCCAAAAGACAGAATATATGCCTAAAAGAAGAGTAAATATTACAAAATTGTAGAAAAAGATCAAGGTGTATCTCACATAGTAAATTTAAACAGTGACATTGAAGGCAGGGAGGGGAAAATTGGATGCTGTAAATCCAGAAGTAAAATACTGGGCAGTAGTGTAAAAATACCAACCTATTACAAGGACTTGAAGAGGAAACAAGCATCTCCTTTATTGTGAATACACTAGGCAGTTTTCCCCATTCACTTTCATGTTATTAACTCAATAGATGGAGAAAAAACAACCAGATTGATCAAATTATTACCTTTCTTGGCACAAGGTAGTTCACTGGTACTTTGTTTCCTGACTTTGTTATTACTGATGTTCCTAGTAGTAAAGTTCAGTGGCTTGGAGAAAATGTCCTTTCTCTGCTTGGCAACATTTCCTTACTGAAACTGAAGTAAATAAAAAACCCCACCAACAACAAAGAAAACAACAAAACAAAAATATGTATAGTAACATATCACATGGGGATTTCTGAGTTGCAGCCTGAAATATGAAAGCCTGATGAAAATCGAATGCTTAACAAGAGTAAAGGAAAGTAAGAGAAAGAGTCAAGAATAATAATGAGCACTATTAAAAAGAAATGCAAAGTCCCTCTCTTTTCTCCTCACAGAACTGTAGTCACAGCTATTGAAGACAATTAAAGGCTTCAGTTCAGATAAAAATCTCCATCACTAAATGTTATAGACACACTCAGAGAGGATGAGAAATGATTGCTGCCTCAAGCACTGACGCTCCAAGAGGACAGGACAAAGGACAGAAGATGAAATAGGGGCACAGAGGACTTCTTGAAAGATACTGTTTTCTTTAAGTACTGAATCAACAAAGGTCTTACATACACACAGTCTTTCTTTGAAGACAGTTCAAAGTGACTGTTTCAAGATAAGTATGTGCTTAAGTGTCTTGGTAGACTGGAGCCAGGTGTCTTGGCAACTGACAGGACTGAGCCCAGAAGGTATCTCATCTGTGGTTGTGTTGAGGATGGGCAAAGGAATAATTACAGCCTGTTGATATTATTGATGTGAGCCTTGGTATCTCTGATAAGCTCTTGTCAGAGCCACTCATAGGCACATGTAGAGTGTCAGATCCATGGAGGGCTGCTTCTTTTAAAAAACTTAAGAAATGGCCAAGAAATACGGAATTATGCTATGAAATACGAAAAACTTCACCTTGCAGCCACACATCTGTGTTGTGCATGTGGTACAGCACAGAAAAATAGCCCAAATGTATATAATTTCCCTGAGGGAATTTGGAACAGTTGAAAACACTAAATTGTTAGGTTCCATCACCCAATCTCACAAACATAGCTCCTGTTTGCAACAGGAAAGATGGCAGAGAGACAAGCTGTCCAATCGGTAGTATAAATTAGCAAAGAAACATTTCAAAGAGACATAAGTATAGAAAACATCCCACAGTTTTCTTACTTAATTCAAAACTGCCACAAATTCTGTTGTCTCCTTGCATATTTTCTCAGCTGCACCAGATGAGTTTGAGGACTTCAAGTTGCATCTGGAATTCTGTATATACCTGGATTAAACAGCACACACTCCCCAGAGACAAAAAATTCAGGATACATTTGGTGAGCAAGGATTTCCTTAACAAAGACACAAAATGGACAGAATAAGGCGCCCTGACAAAACCTGCCCTGCAACATCCTTATCCCATCACTGAGGAGAACAAAGGCAAGGCAGAGGGGGCATGGGGGGGGGGGGGGGGGCAAGGTGCAGGGAGAGAAATCAGTTGCTTGCAAGTCAGCTTACAGTCATAGAGAAAAGACTGCTTCTTCCTCTACAGAAGGCAGATAAAAATCAGCAGCCATTAATGGCTGGGGATGCAACTTTACCCATGAAGTTTGTATTTCCTCAGGTAAAAAAACTGAAACAATCAACAAAAAAACGATGAGTTCTGTGTTGCTTGGCTATGTTGGACCATATTTATTTTGTCCTATGGTATTTGAGTATTTGAAACCATATTTTTCACAAGTCTCTAAGTTTTATGTTTGCATGAAATAACTGCTATGGATCCTTAATGAGACTTATAAAATGGTTTCTGCTATAACATATCAAATAAAGGGTAAGTGGTGCACCTCTGTCTCCCACTTCCATATTGTTTGTTCTTTCTTGGGGCATCTGTAGCCACGGTTGTTTTCCAATTAGTTGATTGCTGATACAAGCTTTCAGAAGTTTCTGACTCCAACAGAAGTCAACACCTGAAAGCTGGTCAGAAGCATCCCTCACTCTATGAAGCACTTCTCCATGTAGGAAAAATTTCACCAACCCTGGAAGTATTTAAAAGATGTGTAGATGTGTTTGGGACACACCACAGGGATGGAATGTGGCTTAGTGATGAACATGGCAGTGCTGGGTTAATGGCTAGACCCAATGATCTTAGAGGTCTTTTCCAACCTACATGATTCTATGATTCTATGATTTTCAGTGTTTTCGGTGGCTGTCTGATGAAGTAGTACCAGCCACTTTTGCTATTGACAGAAGATATGTAGGAAGAACTGTGTAAGGAGTGGAAGGAATTGCAGTAGTTCCTTTTTAGTTAAAAGAATTGCATGATTGCATGACAGAATGAAAAAATGGTGTAAAGAAGACAAAAAACTGATGGGAAATTTATGTATCAAAAGAAAACAAAGTCTTAGCAGTAATTTCACCTGAATACTATTGCCCATGAAATTTTTAGATATCATCTTTTCTGTCTTCTGAATAACAATGATGCCACAAACCAGCAATAATGGACTTAGAGGACTGAGATTTCTTCTTCTATTGTTCTCTCCTGGGACATTTCAGGATTTGCATTGCTTCTAGTTTTTAAGAGTAGCTTTATTTAACTGTGCACTTCTCTTCACCTCCCTGCACACTTCACACTGGGGCAGGAAAAGAAATGAATGAAAAGCATTGTGAGACCCACAAGCACTAAGAAAGAGGAGGTGAAAGGGGAATAATGTATATGTCCCTGAAGGAAAGAATCATATTAGAAACAAAGATGAAAACCAGACTGATTTCAAAATCACTCAAACACATGAGACTGCTTGTATTAAAAATGAGAAGGAACGCATTCCTAAGTTTTCATACTCAGTTTCACTTTCTCTTTCAACTTTGCAAAAAGTTCTCTGCTAGTAGAAGTATACATTTGTAATAAAAAAATTGCATTTAATATTAATAAGGTGCCTTTCACCTGTCACCCTCAAGTTGCTTCACAGAATGTGGTTCTCACAGTTTTTCATAGTCAGATGAACAGGGCAGTATAATTAGGTCCATCTCACTCTAGGAAAAAAGAGGGAGAGAAGCTGAACAACCCATATTCCAAACACTTGTGTTGAGTGTTGACTCTGACTCCTTACTACACATGCATATATTGGTGCTGTTCAAATTCTTGGCACAAGCAGCTCAACCAGAAATGAAAAACAGAATAAATACTGATTTGTGTAGAGACATCAGACTTGAGAAAACCAAATTCAGTCTATTATTTTGGTGTAGGTGTTAAAGTTTCTCAGTCAAGGTACTCTTTGTGCTTAGAGCTGCCATGAATCTGGTAGCACTATGAGTGTAATTACATCAAACACACATTCCTTACATGCTGCTACAAATCTAGGAATCTAGGCTCAATTAAAGGGACTTTAACCATGGTAGCACTATGAGTGTAATTACATCAAACACACATTCCTTACATGCTGCTACAAATCTAGGAATCTAGGCTCAATTAAAGGGACTTTAACCATAGGGACTCTAGCAATCCTCACTGATGTCATGGTGACAGAGAAGTTAACATGCAAGGCTTTTGACCCGTGGTCCTTTGCTCTACATGGGGTAACCTTTCAATAATCACTTGCTCTGGACTTCTGACCTCCATTTTGTCCCACATGCCAAAGGGATATTCATCCTGGGATAATTTAGGTCACCAGGCTCACACTGTCAGTGCCAACTACCATTCCTCAAGACTACAGCCCTCATGCTGACATCCCCCTGTTAGTGTTACCTGTAGGCAATGCAATGGAGTTTCAAGATCACCATGGTTCAGTTGTAGCCTTCTCTTCCATCTGTTAGCGCAGTTTCCGTTCTGAAGCACTCCTGCTCCACTCTGCTTGCCCTGACCACAGAAGAGCAAGCAGCCAAGAAGCCTTGGATACAACTTTCTTTCTTGTGGCAATGCTACTCCATTCACCAAAGCTGTTTGAGCAGGGAAAGGCAATGCTAAGAACACAAAGGATATCTCTTTCTTTCCCATCCACTGTTTTAGCCCAGTAAGTTTAGGATGAACACGAGTCTTAAACATACCTCTCTAACAAATCTTCAATGGCTTCCACAGGTTTCAAAAAAAGCTTCAGAGGCTATCCTGAAACTCATGAAGTAGTGCAAAATAACCCCCAAATATCTCAAAAGAAAGAAAACCAAAGCCCGGTAGCACTTCTCTTCAGTTACACATTACTATATGAATTTTTTACTCTTTAATAATGTTTGTAGATAAAGACATCTAGGAAAAATCTCCCAAGGAAGACCATCAAAACTTAGATGTGGTCTCTTTATGCTAGGACAGATTTATTGACAAAAAGAAGATGAAAAATAAAATCACTCATGTTTGTCCTATTAAATCTGACTAGGTGTTTTCCACGATCCTTATACAAGTTCTGAATGAGAGAGGATTTTGACATTGGTACCATCCTCTAACACAAGAGATTTTGATTTTTATTGCCATGAATAGTTACACAGAGAGAGGAAGAAGAGGCAGAGTGAGAATTTCAGTGTACAAATATTTATATTCACAAGTTAAAAACTGATACAGTCATCTACTACACAAGTCAGTATCTTACACTGCATTTCATTGCCTAAACAGCTAGAAATTGAAATCAGGATTCCCACAAGATTAAAAGTATACACTGAATTTGCCCATATTTAAAGTACCAGAGAGGCAGATAAAAGTTTGAATGTCATGAGACTGTAAAGGAAAAAGAAAATCAGAGAAAGGTCATTGGAGGCCAGCAAGCAAGAGACTAAAGACAGCTTGCAGAACAAGAAGTTCATTTAAACACAGTAATTTGAAAACAGGCACAACAGGAGACGATCTATATTATCTTTTATTTGCTGAATCTTTTTGCTTTTACTACTGCCAATTCCTCCCCTGCAGTTTAGACCTGGCAGCTAAATCTCTGCTGCTTTCCAGCAGCTTTCAGAAAACAGATAAGAAACCAAGCTAGCAAAGAAATAGGCTAAAGTACTCTCATTTCTTGCTCACTCTCTGTTCAAGTACAGCAAGTGAATCTTTCTTTACAGCATCATCTAGGAGTTTGGGAACTCTTGACAGCAGAAGTCTTATACTGACCTAGAAATGTCCAAGTCTATGACTACCATAAACGTCTTGATAATGGGTTCCTAAGTGATTATATACTTTTTAGCTGTACTGTGTATATCGTGGCAAAATAATGAGACTTAGTTCACACTCAGGCCCCACAAAGGTGATACTCACTTGATTTGTAAGGCTCTGGAGTGGTTTGGACCCTGCAGAAAGAAAAAGGAGGAAAAACCTCTAGCTATTCTCCTGATGGCAGAATCATTCTGCAGAGAAAGACTCATCATATTTTACAAGAGAAATTATACACAAAAGATGCTTTAAAAAAAAAAAAAAAGGCAGCATACGGACTAGTCTGTTGTTGTGCATTTGTTGACAGACTTTTATTTTTCATAGAAATAAATATCTACTGAGTCCAAATGTTCTCTAGCTATTAAGAAATATTTCCCTCACAACTTTTTTAGAAACAGCTGCTGCATTCTATGTAGACTACAAAACCAATCTTTTTAAGCTATCACTGTGCTTGAATCCAGTTATGTTTGCACTTTGTTGACTGTGCTTTAAAGTCTTAAAAATAAATCAGCAATTCATTCTGCACATCTTTACACCTTAGAAAATTGTTGAAATGCTATAATGAGGAGACAGAATTGGAGAGCATGTACTGTGTTAAATGTGCTTGTGATCACTGACTACAGTGGGAGTGCTATGCATTGTCCTTGCTTTATAAAAAACCTAAACTTTGAGCCTGCATCCCACTGTCTATCATGGTGAAACACTGCAAAGCAAAATCTAGCTTAGAGGTCTGGAAACTTTGTCTCCTTTTCATTCCCTAGTGGTAAGTCATGCTCTGTACTAAAACTACCAAACTTTACATTTCTCACAAAGTTCAAAATGAAATCTAACTTTGATTCTCTCACCAACGTTTCTTTATGGTGCTTCACAGCTGAAATTCTCTAATTTGAAGAATTCTAGTCTCAGACTCTGGCAGATGAATGGTTGAGTCCTGCTTGCTTCCTTTCCTTCAAGAATTTCTTCCTATGCCTTCCTTACTAGTAATGATATTCCTATGACTTTCTGTTTAATTGCTGTTCCTTATTGTTGAGGTAGTTCTCAACCATCAAAACAAAATTTACAGGCAGCTTTTTAGCTCTTATGATCACAGCTGAAAATACTAATTTCAGACTAGACTTCCATCTCTCTCCTTGGTTCCTCTCAGCACAGAGAAAAAGGTTTTCCAGAGTCCCTTTGCAATCACTGCTTACTATTCTGCTACCCTTGCAAAGGAAGGCCCAACATTCCTCATTCTCAAGTGCAGGCCTCTCTGTGTATTTATTTTGAAGCACAAGGTATTTTCCAGATTAACTAATTTTTCTTTACACAGTCCATCCCAGTAATCTACAGATATTTTGGTAAAAGTGTGGGATAGGACTCTCATTCTCTGACCTACAGATCTGACCACCTATTTGTGTCAGAGGAGATCTGGAACTGGAGATGATCAACCATTTCTCAAGAAAAGTTTAATTCAGTAAGACAGAAGATTTCACAGGAACAAAAAGCTTAAGTTCCTCTCTCAAACAAGAGAGACTAGACAAGACATATCTGCTACTTGGCACATTTAAAAAAATCTTAAAAAGCTATCTACATGACCCAAAAACTTTTAATCAAAGCTTGCAAAAATTTCTTCACATTCCACGTATCTAACCGTGATCCCATTAACAGCAAACTTCCAGAAGTTTAATGAGAGAGTGAGATTTGGTTGTTTCTTTCAGCATTGCTGGAATGGGTATGCAATCAACTTCAAACCAGATTTAATTCAAAGGCTAATTCTGAAAGGATATTGATACAAAGGGACCAATGCAGAAACCTACTGAAGTCTGTAGGAGCCTTTCAATTGCATGAAGACTACAACTTGAAGTGAATTCATGGCAGGCTTTGGTCTTAAGTTAGGAAAAACTTCATGAAATGATGGAAGAATAACATAATTTTATAGAGACATAAAATCTGAATGAGACCTGAGGTGGCCCAAGTCTTTCTCTGTCCATGTACTGATAATCCAAAGAAAACTGATGGCAATAGTGTTATTAGTCTAGGGGGGAAGTTATACAAGTACAACCAAAGCATTAAACAATCATTATGCAATATTGAAATTTAAAAGGTTGGTTTCACTTGATTCACTGGAATGTAAAAAGAGAAGACTCAAAATGTTTTATATATTTTCTGTGCTAGAAAGTGAAAACACTATTGCTTGCAGAAGTTTCCTAAGATCTAAAAGATAGCTGGGCACATATAAGTTGATCAGTTACTTTACTTACTTCAGTGTTGAGAAGGAATAAATAAAGATATTTCAAATTTTAAATTTTCTTGTGCTATAATTTTTTTTTTTTTTGGTGATGTCTATAAATCCCAGAAAAGCATTTTGTGAACGTGTCACATTAGGTCTGCAAGCTCAATTAATTATGCTACCATCAGGCTGTGAAAATCTACAACAAAAATAAAACACATCTAGCCCATTAAATTAAAAGTAACTATAAATACTAAGCATTGTAAATGGAACCAACTTTTGGATATGTCAGCTGATTTTTGAAGCCTTGTATAAGAGTGACTTCTTAAAGGACATCATCATGTTTTCTTGTTACAAAGTACTAGCACCTCATGAAAAACATTTAAAACATGAATTGAGGGAACAGCTATTTGTAATAAAATACAGGTTGTTCACACTCTATTTGCATTTTTTAATCTAATTTTTTCATTGTGTTTCTCAAAAACTTATTTACTTAGAAAAAGAAAGCAGGCAAACTTGGGAAGTAACAGATAAGATTTCAGTTATCAAATGCAGCATTTTAAAGAGGTTGCTTATAAAACAAATGCAGACCCACATAAATTATAGTAAGATAATTTTGACTAGTAAATCACCTTCTTCACACTCATTCTTCATGTCTGAGTACAAGGTATTACTGCAATATAAGATGAAACAAAAGATAAGAAAATTGTTTCCTTCCCCCATTCCCACACCCTCAGTGATTCTGCAGTTTTGGGCTTTACTGCCTTTGTAGAAAACTCTTAGGAAAGCAGTGGTATTAATGAACCTGAACAAATTTCTCAGAGAGGTTCTGGGACGGCTCAAAGAAGGGGAACTCATTTATTGGTCATAAAGACCCAACGTATCTGAAGTCCCACTGCCATAATAGCATTTATGAAGCTGTGAACGTCCATCTCAGATGTTTACTAAAACACAGGAAAGCCAGCCTGTTACATTTGTTGTATTTTCTCGTGAACACAAAGATCATATTTATCCATATGTAAACAGATGACCTACCTGAAGAAATGAGTATAGTTCATGTCAAGTTCAACCCTGTTTAAAGGACTAATTAAGGAAATTCTCAGTGTGTAGTACTAGTATTTACCTGTGGGCAGAGGTGTAAGAAGACACCCAGATGTCACAAATTTGAAAGCACTGCTTCATGGTCCATGACAGTGCAATGCAAGCCAGATTGGTCCAGCTGTGACATCGCCTTGTTAACAAAGGGGGACATTTAGCAGGGACAATGATTCTTGCAACTATATGTTTGCCAGACACTGACTAGCTCCCATACAGCTGATTCACATGGAAAATCTGTGCCTGCTCTGACGTGCCCTTTGTCAGTGTCAGGAACTTGTTAGTACTGCTTCCCTATTTGTCTAAATCCTTGTACTGTGCCCATCACAGAGGTGGCCAAGCATACTCCCCTGCTACAGACACCTATTCTGTGGCACTCATGGTTTTAATTTGTCTATTTTGTACAAGCTGAGTGCTATTTAAACATCCCTTTCTCAAAGCTTCAAAACTTGCGTGTTTTAAGTCCCTTTAAGTCATGTTACTGAGGATGAGCTGGTAAGGATTCTGCTTCTCTCTCTGTTCTTCTTCCATGATTAATAGTGACAGCTGAAAGTAAGTGGCAGAAGGCCAAACAATCAAAGGGCATAGCAATAACAGTTCTGTTGCCCTGCAATTCACAAATTATTTCATTATCTTTCAACATTGCAATCAGGCAAATCCAATACTATGCCAGCTGCCTGGGTTACAGACATTCAGGCAGGTTTGATCTGATTAACGTCTGCTCTCCAGAAAACTTTTTCTAGTTCTAAGAGTAGACAAACCACTGGAAAATTTGATATTTTTTCTTCAAAGACCATGTCAATATACTTGACTGCAAAGAAATCATTTTTGTGCAAGCACTGCAGTCTGCTGAGTTTGAAAGATCTGAGAGCTCATGTTTTGCATCTGTTAAAAAAATGGAATGCATTTTTCTGCCTACTTTAAAAGCTGATTGTCAATGTACTTCAAGAAAGACAAGTGGAAAAATATATTTCATGATGTTTTTAAATCATCTTCTTATAGGTTTGCTGAGATTGACAGCTCTGAAGAAAAAGAAACATTCTTCATTTGAAATTAAATAGAATAACTTGGAATATCTGAAATTGTCAGGAGGCTTTTTGAAAGGATGTCCTTATGCACGTAACTGCAAGTCCATCTGTTGTTTTAATTTGTCTCTCTAATAATTCCCTGGAGTTCCACTTGGTTTGAATGTTAGAATAAACAGAAAAGAATCAAACCACACATTCTTAAAACAAAATTTATCCAAAAATACGGTTCTGTGCATTAACTCTTGCCTGTGTCAGCCTCATTTCAAGTTTCTCTGTTTTCATTAACATTTACTGAGTATCTATTTAAAGAAAATGTATTCATTCCAACAGTTGATGTGCCTTAAACAGAACTTTATACAGTTAAGAGTTTAAAAATTATTGAAGCGTGCAGCTTTTTAAAGCAGGTAGCTGTATAAACCATTTCATCTATTTGTACTTCCGGATGTTCCTAAATTGTCTTTTTTTCATTAAACATGTATTTCAACTTTCCAAATAGTTGGAAAAAATAATTAAAGGCAATTTGTTTACCTGATTTCAAGTCATTCTTTTTGTTTGGATAAACAAAGAATAACACACTGCATATTAACAATATTCCTAGCACTGATGCATGATACATCTTTCTGTGTACAAATTAGTGAAATGGGAAACTTACTACATCTTTTTCAAAGACTAAGAAAATATTACTAACTCTGCCTTAGTGTTGGAAACACTGAGGATCCAGGCCACTTCTGGACTAATTTAAAGGAAGATTTTCAATTACGTTTAAATAGCAATTAAAAGGACAGAATAAACTGATTCATTAAATTACATGAACTGATGGTTTACATTATTTTGCAGCTAGAAATAAAATCAAATATTTGCTTCTAAACTACCAATGGCATAACAGCCCAAAGAGGCAGCCTACAAAATTTTTCAAGTTTTCCCTCAGGCTTAAATTATTTTATTTCTGTAGATAAATTGTTTCAAGCTGAAGCTAAATTCTGATCTTTGAAATTGATAGAAATGTATTGGAACCAATATGTCTGAGGCTATTATACATGCAAACTGTATCTTGCATTGAATATCATCTCCCTCTGTTAAAATTGACATTTGGAGTGAATATGCTGGAATTGGTTTCTAAAATTGTGTACTAAAACATAACTTGTCATTTTTTTCACATATTAAGGTCAATTATTTTTGTAACTGACTAGAAAAATCCTACAGAATCCAACGATGGAAGCTTCGTTCTCACTCATATGTTGTATGGGATTTACTGGTACTTACAGATATGTCACTGAAAATCTTAAATTGGCTAAAAAAGAATAAAGTGTAGTGAACTAGGCACCTTTGTTTATTTTTATGCCCACTTTAAAACCCAGGATAATTTCTGAGCAGTCATTCTTGATATTACTTGCCCAGTTCCATAAGTGACACTGCATTTAGATGAATTTGAATTGGCACCCCCAGAGACCTCTGTGTATGTCTGTTCAGTTTCACCTGAACACAGACATGCATTCCTGGACATGGATAGCATTCTTTAGGAAACTCAGAACATGTTACAGGTTCTTAGGAGTGCCTGTGCTGTGACTGTTTCCATGATCTACTTCATAGTCAAATCTTCACCCGGGAGAAACTGGCACCATTTTGGCATAAACTGCAGGTGAAATGATTGGAGAACACATAAAGAAAGAGAGAAAAAAGAAGTCTCAGATTTGAGGTTCTATTAAATCTCCTCAGTTACCTCAAACACACACTTCTGTGGAGGCCATGGACAAACTGATTCTCCAGTCTTCACCTGTGCTTGCTAAAGAGCTTCCACACCTGTCTCCCCCCCACAATACTCATAGTAGGCCACCAGATCCCACTGATAACTCTGAAAAGGTTAACTACTAAAAAGTAGGCAAAAGCCATGACTGACTATCTAAAAAGTGGTTTTAGTAGCTCAGACTTTTTTAACCCACAGGTGAGAGTGAGACAGCTCAGTTGGCACATGAGCAGTGCTGGTAATGTCTCACAGATGTCCCACAGGGTTAAGACAAAGGGTCACAGAAGCTGAATGAGACCAGCAGCTTCACTGATGGTGCAACTATTTGGAAAAGTAATCCTAGGGAGTATTTTAGTATAAAGTGCAAGCAAGGGAGAGATTGTTGCTATTTTTGCGTTAATTATTTTTCCAGCAATGATTACAGTCATATCTGATTTTTGATATCTGTCTACGGAAGCCTTCCTTATTCAATGCCCTCATGACTCAAACACATAATTCATACTGTTTTTACAATACATTGCAACTTAAGCACCTCACTCTCCAGAAGCTTTGTTCAAAACTGCATTAGTTTTACCATCCAGTATCACCACATTCCACTGACTCTGCTTAAACCAGCAACTTATAAATGGATAATGTCCCTCTCCCAACCTCCATGAGGTAAAACTGTTATAAAAACTGTGAACAGTGAAGTATGTCAAAACAGCAGGCAGTCCACCATGGTGTGCTTACTCCAGCAGAGATGCCAGAGTGAAGTCAGGCTGAATTTCTGCTTTAAAAGGCACTGATAGCCTCCACCAAGAGATGCCAAGAATTGCATACTGAAGCTCAAATACAAAATTTCATCCCATCTGCCTCCATCAACCCTTGGTCACCCGTGGACCTGCTCCATTTGCAGCTATTAAAGAAATAAGGCTTTAAAATGATACTTGAAGTAATATACTCTACACCACTAGGTGCCCAAACAAATACAGAAGAATTAACATTCAGCTTCCCAAGAGGAATAAAAATGATTCCTGAAGGCAAAAGTACACTAATGGTAACTGTGACCAACATGGCTGCTTTAGGTTGTCTGAGAAAATAAAAGAGGCTAATAGAGATGTGGGAAAAACAACATGTAAAGCTGAATTAATGAGGAGAAGAAAAGAAGAATTATGCTTCCATCAGAAGGGTCTGCTCAACTGTAGTCTGTATAAGGTTTCACTGAACTAGAGCAACTCCTTAATATACTCAGGCTGTTCCTTGCTACAGAGAAATAATCAGGGAGTGCAAGAGGATAAGGCTGAATTTAAGTTCTATGTTTTCCCTGCTTCCTTCTGAAGCTGCATGCTTATTTAGTGCCTCTTATGGGCTGCTGTGACTAATGCCATAGTCAAGTATGCAAAGTTCTTCGAAGACCTAAAACCAGCATGGATCCTGCTAAAAACACATAGATCTTTCCCTCTCTGGGAGTATGCAACATTCTGCACATCCCTAAGGCAAATAACACTCAGATTTTAACAGTGGCAACGTATTAATTTTAAAAATCACTGAAGTGTCTCTGGCTAGAGGGAACCCAACCTAATCACTAATACTCATTGCCTCAGGGAGGTCTGAAGATCTAGCTCCCCTATATTTCTGTATTAAGTCTTTTAAAAATATATAAGCCCTAACCAAGAGCAAAGCAAATCTCTAAGTCACTCAAATATTCTCCCAGCGATGCAAAATCCCTGCAGCCAGAAATATCCTTCAGTTGTTAGTTATGCTGCTATTAACTATGAAAAAACCCTCTGAATAAGCAGTAGGTGGCAGACAGTTCTGACAGAAGAGACAAAAGCTTGCTATACATAGGCACTGCCATGTAAAAATCTTCAGCATGGTGTACGGACATTAAACTCCACCTAATTCCCCTACTGAAAATGTTTCTCTTTTGTTTTATTGGTTTCATTCATCAAGAATGTTTTGCCAGACTTTCATGTTCTTTTGGGACAAATTCTAGGAGTCTGTCTGCTGCTGTGCTGATGGGGATCAGGCAGACCAGCAAGTTATGCTGCATCACACACAGAGAGTACTTAAAGGAAGTTTAAGACCAAATAAACTTCACAAATATCATCACTGGGTTTAAATTACATGCTTGGTGAATTCAGTTCTTTTTGCTGGATCTAATCTAAAGAGGATTTTTTTTCCACTCTCCTTCTTGAAGGATTCGTTTGCCCCTGCTGCTTATTACTCATCGAAAGTCATCATTTTCTATCTGTGACATCCGGATAGGCTGTTGCCGTGGAAAAGATTATGAAGCTGAAAACAAGCAAGCTGATTTGCATTAAGAAGTGAGTTTCAAAGAGTGCAACTTCTATTCACAGAGGAACTTAAGACACATTTGATCAGGCAGTGATAAGGTTACAGGAGAGAAAGAGAAGATTTACTTGAGAGACACCTTTGCTTTTTTAAATAGTGTGATGATTGGTATCACAGAGCAAATTATAAAACCAAATTATTCAAACTAGTCTTTTCAAGCACTCCTTTCCTGAATGTTCTTCTCCAGTTTGTCTTTCTCTTCTACTGAGCTCTGAAATAACAAATTTCCTACTAGCCACGTATCCAACTGATGTGGCTCTGCATAGCTCCAGTAACTTCAGAGAAGCTGTACTTTATCAAGCAGAGGATCTGAATCTCTCCTTCAGGACAGAAATAACACGGCACATCCAGAAGAGGAATCTCTGTGCAAAAAGGATCATTTGAGGGAAATCAGCCCTTGGTGTACTAAGTGTACCTGAGTGTAGCTAACAACTGCACTGCTTCATGGCATTTACAGCTACCAAATAACAACTGTTAATTGATTGGAGCATGAGATAAAAGTGTTTATAATTAGGCCTAACAACATTCACACACCTTGATTTGAGATGAAAGCATTGTCTTACCTCTGAGTTCTCATTCAGCTATATACAACACTCCAGATGTCAGGCTTGGCAATAGAAAATTCTGCTGGGGTGAGGAAGGGAACAATTTATTATCCCTTAATATAGGAATTGCATGGGGATGCTTTGCTGCTTTCTTTTTTGTGCTTTTCTTAGTTGAGGAAAAAAAGAAAAACTAATTACCTTTGAAGTCTCTCTGTAGAGTTGGATTTCTCTATTCTTTGATCTACCACAGGTTTTTCTTTCTGATATTTAGAACATTGCTTAGGCCCAGAAAACCCGAAGATACCTCCAGAGGTCAAAAGGGGTATGGTGGGTCCTTCTGCCTCTAAAGTTCACAGTTTTTCTGCAAGATGATTCTGGATAACTGTCTGTGTATTAAACAGTGGTGTCTATATTGGGCTGCACCCAACTACATGTTTGATTGGCAACAACTTCGAGTACTGCACTTCCGTGGTGAAGGCTGGTCTCCAGCAGCACAGGCTGCTGCCTTAGTTGAGATCCTCTCTCTGGGCAAATTTCACCTGCCAGTTCATGAAGGACAGAGTCCAGAAAGATGCAGGTAGCTCTGCTAATCTGCCTTTTCCAGCATGTGATTCTCTGAGGCTTCAGAAGGAGTTTGCAGAATTTCTTAATTCAACCTTAGTTTTTGTTGTGACTTTAGCTCCTACAGCAGCACAGTAATCAACTCTACCACTTATTTATTCATTCACAGAACACTAAAAATTGATGAATTTTAAAACTAAGTGGCTTAGTTATTTTATTTTCTCCCCCCTTTCTTTCATTATCTTTGTTCATTAAAACTAATATTCCTTGATGATAATATTAGAGCATGACACAACATTAATTTTTACAGCAGTTTCCCTATGAATATAATAAATCAGCTTATAATAGACTCAGATCATTTTCATTTTAAATAGCATATTACTACACATCTTACTGAATTCATCATTATATTACTGTTAATCAGTTAACATAGTGTTGAATTTGCATGTTAAGCTTAAATAATAACCTTTATCTATAATGTTGATCTTATCTTTTAATGTCCCGTAGTCTTGCATTTGTTCTAGCTTTTGGGGGGATCTTCCCAAAATGCTTGCCTTGCGAGGTCAGAGACTATATTTCTTCAGGAGGTTTTAATCTATGCTCTGAAATTCTTTACTGATTATAGGGAAGACAGACAATATATATCCCAATATATTTACTGTTTCAATAATCAGAATAGTTCTGTGTTTTAATTAAATAGTGGAAAGCTGTAGTTTCTGGCCCTACAGGTCTTGCCACTGCATTCAAAGACACAGTCAAGCAAATCAAAAGAACATTACACCCACGAGCAAAGGGATTAAAACTCCTGAGCAGAAAGTCCCCTTAGACTTGAACCAATACAAAGTACACATCTGGTGACACTTCCTCGTTACCTGTGAGAGTTGCTTGACTCCTCAGCTCTGCTGAGTCCACTCCCTCCTGAGAGTTAGAAAGCAGAGCATCATCTGGGTCCAGTGAATTATGCTGCAGGCTGTCCCACAGCTGCATGTCCCAGGGTGTCTATTGGCATATAAAAACTGCATTGGAAAAGAGTAATCTTAACATGTCTAAAATCAATGGCTGATTTTTACGTGCTTTGCATCAGTCGAGAGGAGCACGGTCTTCAGTGCAGTCACCTGGTGGCAAAACCACCTTTTGCAGGTTGGGCTCAGTTTGGCTGCCACTAATAAGGAAAGCAGCCTGTTCACATGTGTAAGGATTTTCAGTAGGGAAGAGACATTTGCAGAACTAAGTAAATGCTTTTTAATATGACAAACATTTTACCTCTATGCAAGCCCATCCTAGTCCTGAAAGCTGACCATCATCCAACATGACCCATAGTGAAAAGGGAAAAAATTCCTCAAATTGAGAAAAGGTGGCAGAGTGGGGTAGGAACGGAAGTTGACTTTGAAGGCATCTTTTTCTTTCTCCATTTTGCCTACAACATTCTACTAAAAGTATGATAGAATGGCAGATAAAGATCGTAATAAAATTCAAAGTGCTTATTTGATCTGCTAATCACCTAGTTAATGCTTTTTCTCATCTTGCCAAAGCAAAGAAATACAGCCTTCATTATGCAAGATCTTAATTCCTTCACTGCCTGCAATGACAATGCTGCTATTGCATTCCCTACCCCTAAGAGTGTGAATACATGGTCTAATCTCCTTCTGCTAAAGTCAATGCAAGCAGGGATTTGACCTGCTCATTTTTTTGCCTCTCATCTCCACAAGAGAGAGAAACAGATAACCCCAAATTTAAAACTTGGATCGATTCCTGAATGGTTTTGTTACGCTTTATTTAAAAGTGCTTTGAGTGTATTTTGCTGTTTAATCCTTGCAGAAAGTTGGAATATTTGCCTGAATATTTATATTTATTTATTTATTATTTATATTTTTCACTTACAAGTGCTCCAACAAGAACTAAGCTCCACTTTTTTATTTAGCCCTTTCATGAAACGTTAAAATTGCCAATGTTCTCTGTGTGCAGTCTATAACCACATGTCACCTACTTAATTTAAGCTGGAACAGCTGCAGATTGTTTTGGCTTTGTGCTGGTGTTTGCCAAAAAAAAAAATTGTGAGCATCATTAAAAGAAGAAGAACGGATCACATGATAAAAAATTCAAAATCCTTCCTTCCCATATTTTTAAACCCAGGTCGGTTTTCCAACAAGAAATGAAACTATTTTTTATTTAAAAAATACTTAAAATGAAAGATGTTGTCCTAAAAATTTCACTCATTTGGGTTGAATGTATTTGAGGAATTTGATGGGAGCTCATGGAGTTTTTATCATCTTGAAACAACATTTTAAACAAAAAAAATTCAATCATTCTAAGTGTAATTATATAAAACTGTAAAAATGAGTTCTAAGTTGTCAGTCTTTTAGGAAATGGTGTTAGAATAATTCTACCTTTGTATATTACTTTTGTGAAACCTATACAAAAATGTTCCAAATCACTCTGGCATTCTTATTTCTTAGAAGCTGTTGACATATTGAAAGACTTGTGTAAAGAAATCAGACAGTTTGGTTTAGGTTTGGAGAAAGTGCCTTACATATGGAAAAACATAAACTTCTCAGTATCCTTAGCTACCAGAAAGAAGTCTGTATGGTAATTTGATGATAATATACAAATATTTTAACTAAGGGGGGAAATGGTTTGGACAAAACTGTCTAACCTAGCAGGAAAAGGCAAAACCAAACCCAAGAGCTGGAATTTAAAACAAATTGAAATATAAAATTAAATGAAAAGAGAAAAAAAATTATTATAGTAAGAAGTAGAAAAAGGTGACCTGGATTCTCCACCTCCTAACTCTATATCAAAATGCATGCTCTTGCAGAAGACAAGCTTTAACTAAGACAAATTGTTTTAAATACCAAGTAATAATTACAGTCAATATTGGGTTAACTGATTAAAAGTTTAAAGGCCAGCAGTACTCAGGAAATCAAACTTGGAGAAAGTGTGCTTGTTCTCAACTAATGACGAATGTCTTACTAGCAGAGCAGAGAGCAAGACTAGACTGAGAAGTCACTGAGGGCATTAGTCTGGGCTTTGTGCCAGTGTGGCAGAGGCAGTGACAGGGATGGGGAAGGCAAAGGGCTTACAGAGTACTGGGCTGCAGCTTGCTCCAAGATCCTTGGTCTGAGGGTCTCTTGGCCTCAACCTCTACAGAAGACAGGCTAATACTGCTAATTTGTGAAGGCAGTGCATAATAGCTTTGACTGTAATAAAAGTGTTTAATAATGTCAACATTCAGCACTTGGAATTAATTTCATCAGCATGCATGTGGACAACCCAAGGTTAAGTGCAGCAAGCAATGGCACTTGAATTGCTAAGTCATCAAAAATCTACTGTTGACTTCTGTTCTTCCAGGAATATCAGCTATCTGAAGTGAAGGCCTCCCCACGCTCTTTGCAGGTACCAGCACTGAGTAAATATATAAATAGATAGTAGGCATTTTAAACACTCTTCTTCTTGTTTATCCTTTTCCCACCTTCCCCTCCAACTCTGCCAACCAAGACAGCATCAGCAACAGCCACATGATAGGCTGTGTGCAGGATTTTGTGCAGCTCACTCCCAGAGAAGAACATCAGGGCTGGCAGATTGTGGGGAGAGATAGGATGGGATTGAGCTGCGGGCTGTGGGATGTGCCTTCAGGGCGCCATGGCAGCACAGGGAGGCTTGTCTCCACCTGACCTTGCGGGGAGGAGATGCCACACGGCAGAGCCCTGCAGAGAGGAGCCTGCCGGAAGCTGCCGGACGGGTCGGCAGCGCGTGATCCCCCCCATATAGGGACACTGGGAAAGTGTTACTGACGTAGCAAGGTGTGATGGGTCACTTAGTGAAAAACACCACTTATGGAAATACTGTGTCTTCAAGGAGTGTATAAAACCAGCTCGCTTCTTTGGATAGATGTCTCAGATTCCCTGCCAGTCTGAATCCATGCCTTAGTCATTACAGCAGATCATAGAGATCACAGATACTTTAAAGGGCTGGAGGCAGGTCCTAAATAATACTGAAGTAAACCAAATAATTTTGCAAAGTTTACCAAGGGAATAAAATCTTTCAAAGATCCCATCTATGCCTAGCTACATATGGGCCAGAGGAGGGGGAGACATTGATGGTAAGGTTACTGAGTTCACCTTTACAGGGAATTGGTTTAGATTTTATGCACACAGACACGCACTGACAAAACACACACACATTTACAGGAAAAAGTTTCAGTAAGAATTAATCACTTCCAAAGTTCTCAAACAGAAGATGATTTTTAGAATGAAGACAAAATAAGATGTAAATAAGCAGAATGATATGGCATTGAAATCCATATTCCCAACATTAAAGTCAACTGTTAGTCATTTAATATGGCAATATACTGTCCAGTTGATGAACTGTAGAAATGACTAAGCTCATACCAATCTTTTCACATGTGAAAAGCCTTTTAGTACTTTAAAAGAAACCTCAAAACTTTTTTTTCTCTAACTAAAAAGCTCTGAGTCTCGAGCAAAGACAATAGGACACAACCCTCCACTGCTCTCTTCCCTTCTTACACCCTTCCAATTGTTCTTTTAAGCCTTCCAGGAGTAAAAGTTATCAATGCAGGAGAAAATGTGAGATCATGGTTCCCAGTCCCTCAGAAACTGGAGACCCAGAGTAAGACTATCATATATTAAGTTAATGACATCTATTAAAGGGTATATAGAGAGGGCAGAAAAAACCTGAGAACAAACCTTAACAGTATATAAGATCCTTTTTGATTCTTAAACGTATTTGTTATTAGGTCTACACATCAGCATTTGTATTAGGCATTTCTAAGCTTGAAAAATGAAAATAAACCACAAAAATGGTAAAAAGGACTTTTCCTTTTCCCTTTCCCAGCAAAGCTCAGAAGTTGTGTGACACAGAAACTTTTATCTAAGCATACCAAAAAAGAAGAAAATACATGAAAATTACACCTTCTACATGCCTCGTTGTGGTGAACAGTATTGCTATTATACCAAAATATTAAAACTAGTTGGGGTGGTTTGACTGTGACTGGATACCAAGTGCCCATCAAAGCCTCTCTATCCTTCCCCTCCACAGCTGGACAGAGAAGAGAAAATATAATGAAAGGCCCCTGGGCTGAGATAGGGACAGGTAGGGATCACTCACAGATTACAGTTATGGACAAACCAGGCTCAGCTTGGGGGAAATTTGTTTAATTTATGGCCAATCGAATTAGAGTAATGAAAATTTAAAAATCCAAGACTTAATATGCCTTCCTCCTACACCTCGCTCCTGCATGAGCCCAGCTTCACGCCCAGTTTCCTCTGCCTCCTCCCCAGCAGTGATGCAGGGGGACAGGGAACTGTGGCTGTGGTCAGTTCATCACATACTGTCTCTGATGCTTCTTCCTCCTCAAGGGGAGGACTCATAACACTCTTCCCCTGATCCAGCTTGGGGTCCCTCCCAGAGACAGTCCTCTATAAATATCTCCAACATGATCCCTTCCCACAGGCTGCAAAAAAAAGATTTGTAATATACATGAGTACATATACATACAAATAGTATCTATAGCGTCTATATAATATAGAATATATAAAATAAATACACTTTTATGCATACAGTGAGTGCACTACACTTATATCAGTAGAGGAAACCACTCATTACTATTTGCAGGCTTTCAAATGTGCTAAATACAGAATAGCTTGTTGAGTCCACTTTAATTTTCGCTAAGTATCATCCCAGTTTTTGAAAATAACTCAAACATATGTCTTACTGTTTTCACAAAATCAGAGTCTTGCAAAAAAGTTAGGTACAGTATAGTATCTTATCTGATGTGCCACTGCTAAGGATCTTGCCAATTCTCTTTGTACTGGAATTCATCCATGTACAAATACATCTAGTTTTAATTCTCCTGATTAGAGCTAATTGCTTGGCATGCCTTCCCTCATCAAATGCTTATCAGATACCAGGTATCTAAATGACATCATAGTTTATGTAGACAGATCAGATCTGTATCTACATCTGTAGTCTTTTTGCCTTCCTCTCCCTTAGTCCTTGACAGAAGTCTTATGTTTGCTGAAGACCCATTAGAACTACTTTTCCCACTGAAACAGAAATAGCAAGGAGTCTTCACAGGATGACAACAAAAGAACAACAAAGGAAAACGTTCCTCAAGATGCAGTGTATTTCCATGTGGAAGCCCCAGGACCTGTAACTGTATTTTCATTTCTCACAGAGAGATATTCAAACCCTGTTACTATTTCACTGTTGTTTTTTAAATGCAAATTCAATAGAAACTTTTCATTTTTCAGCTGGAAAAGAAACCTTTGCTTTTGACTTACATTTTAGAAGAGCTTGATTTTGATAAGTTTGTTTTATTGTTTTCCCACAGGTTTTAGGTAAACTGTTTTTCATTTTGCTACTTGATGTATCTAGGATGCGACAATGTCATTTCTGGACAGTGTTACTGAGACAAAAAAGATTTTAGAGAAAATTTGTATTAGTCCCACTTTTTGAAGAGTTTTGGCCCAGTTTTGGCTGTGCCATATCTTGAACGCTTAAATTACACTACCAGGACATTAAAGAAATAAAACCCAGCAGCTGTATTTCTGCATACAATGCCATAACCACTACCACAGCAATTAAAAGGTACAATTCAACCACGTGGGTTTTTTGGCTGACAAATAAGTTGTTTTTAGAATACATGCAATACTTCCCATAACTGTTGGATCTGAAAATTCAGGGAGAGAAGACTACTTTTTCGCTAAGGTCTTCAATACTCGTTTCCACTTGCAGTAAAATCAGGAATTTGTTATATAAAAAAAAAGATTATCTAAAGACAGAATCACCTGAATTTACACCATCTTTAAAGTCAATACCATGCCCTTAAGACACATATTTCTCCTCTGTCTTGCACCACTGCATAGTGCAAACAGAATTAGCTCAGACATAGGAGGTACATGAGCTACAGAAATACTATCATATATGGGCTATAGGCTTATCTACAGCCAAACTTCCTGCCCACAAGTTTTCTGAGACTTGTAAAACCAGTGCAAAAATAGGCCAGAAAAGGTAAAAATTGTTTAAGCCCTATAATAATTATTTATAATTTATCTATGAAGTGAGTTCATAAGAGTCAAAACATTCATGACGTCTTGGTATTTCTTCATATTTTTCATATCACACTTGTTTATGGGCACAAAATTTTACAAATCATCTAGAGTACATACATGTGTCTATGAATCTTAAAAGCAAAAGAAAATTAATAGGTCTTAATAAATTTTACGTGTGACTTACTAATGACACTACAAGAAAACAAATATAGTAATCAGTTCTCCTAGGAAAGCATCTCTAAGTTAGTGTTGCATGAAATAAGACTTGCTTATATTGTAATAGATAAAGTTGTGAAAAATATTCCCTTTAGTTTAAAACCAGGAATCTCAGTTTTTTAAAAACACTTTTGGCACTAAACTTTGCACATTCAAAAAATTCAATTTTATGATCTAGTTTTTCATATGTTTTTCATTTAATGACAGAGGGAAGCTGGAATTCAGGCAAAACACTGATTCTCTTGAGTTGATATTATAGTTCTGTTTGAATACAACAAACTGTATTGTATAAATTAGACAAAGCTCTCAGGACAAGAATTAAATTTCACCTCTTGTGTTGAGCATCATTGCAATTACTCAAATGATTAAAGCTATACATGACTTTAAGGACTTAACTAAATCAGGGATTTAATACTTTAAAATCCCAGCATCGAATCAGGCAGCACCTATATGGTCATGATTAAGGGGGAAGGTGTTTTTCTGGTGTCCTGTTTTCTTCTCACATATTGGGTAACATCACATCAGGTGGTCCTGCTTGGTGAACTTAGAATTACAGCACTAGAACATGAATTCAGTTTATTGGAATTTCTGGAACCTCCATGAAAAAATATATTAATACCAAATCAACTGAAAAAATCTCAGTTGTCTTTGGATCCATCTCCTGGCTCAAAGAAATTAAGGCAGAGAAAAAAACCATCTCAGGAACAGTAACCAGTGTTCTGAAATTATTAATAACTTCTCAATAAATTCAGGCTCACATTTCATAACATAATAGCTTAAAAAACCTCATGACTTTTATTAAACACACTGGTTATGCCTCTGTTAGTGCAAGTAACACTTGCTATAGATATTATTGAAAAAATCAAATGGGTAAATGTAAGGCTTTTTTGTATTAGAGGGCATTATTATACATATATATGTATATATATATTTTCCACTTAAAATGAGCTTTCCAGTGAAAGCCAAGAAAAAAATTCTGCTTATAAGCCTGAAACATAGGCAGAGAGAGAAACTCCATCCATAAAGATCTTCTGAGCAGAAAGAACACTCTCTAAATAAACAAACAATAACTCAGTACTGGCAGACAACATAACAAGGGACAACAGCCATAAATTGCAATGTGGAAGGTTCAGATTGAACAACAGCAAAAACTAGTCCACCATGACAGTAGTAATTACTGAAACAGGTTGTCCTAGAAGACAGGCTTTTTTTGTCTTGGTCATGTAATTAATGATGACCTGTGGAATATATTGTTCATCTCTGAAGGGTGGGTAAGGTACAGAAAGGCTAGGTGAGGGGAAATCTGGTAAACATCCTTTAAAAGCAAAAAAAAGTAAAAAGGATGAGTCAGTCTTGATTCCAATTTCCATTTAAATACTCACACACATGATTTAAAAACACCTGGGAAAAAAAATAGAGACATGAATGACATGCTGTGCATACATAAGCAGATTAGATCAAACTAATTTATTTTCCTTCTCTGACAGAGAAATAGGCTTTGTGGATATATGAAGTGGTCTTTTACACATCTTAGCTTTAGTAGAGGATTTACCTCAAATGCCATTTTTGTTGGCCAGCTCAGGAATTACTAAAAGGTCTAGAGAGGCTGCACAGGTGTTTAGAAAATCTCTCTCAAACTAGCTATCAACAACTTAATGCTAAAACTGAGGGCATCATTACAGGACTCCTCCTTAGCTATAGTATCAATCTATACAATCAATAAAAACTTGATAAATGAATATAGCATATGCTTATTAAGCACTATTTATGGCACCAGAATAGGACGGACACTATATACAGTGAAAATACCAAATTCAAGAGGATCCTGGAAAATTATCTGATTTTTAGGGTAAAGCAAGATTAAAATTCAAGAAGCAAGCAAAAATCAATTGTACCAGAATTATAGAAAGATTATTACAACAGAATTATAAAAATTACAAACTGTCTACCCATCAACAATGTCATGCTGTTGCAGCACTGTGTAAAGACCTCATGTACTGGGAGGCATTAACAGGCATGCAGCCTGTCACATGCAGAATATATCAGTCTTATATATCAGTCTTATCCATATTGGAACGGCCTCAAGGTATTGTGACTACAAATATACTTCAGTGGAAGGTATAACCAGTTGGAAAGGTCAGGAGGTTAGTAAGGAGTCTCAAAGGTGTAAGAGGAAGAATTTAAAGGCAGGTTAAAGAAACTAGTGCTGGTTTTATTCTATTTGGGGGGGGAAAAAAACAGGTTGAAAAAGTGCTTAAATAATGTTGTTAAAATATTAAAAAAGATATTGTGCTCTTCATCTTTACAATGTGTTCCTCATGTTCACAATCATTATAAAAGCAAATAACAAATCTGAAGTGGTCCATGGAAGTTTCCAATTAGTCTGCAGAGAAGACTTTTTAAAGGTAAAAATGATAAAATACAAGAGGCTGCCTGCAGAAACTATGGAGTCTCCATCATTAGGAAACATTTGAGGGCAAAACAGGCAAGCATCCATCAGGACTGACATAGAATAAGAGGATGAACTTAACCTTTGCAGCCATCTGATGACAAAAACAGTCAAACTATTAAGAAGAGACCCAAGGAATAGACATCAAAACTGGAGTTCTCGAGAAATTATTTCAGAGACCAAACTGTGGAAGGCACAAGGTTGCTTTGAATGTCAGAGTAACCAGGTTATGTTTGAGTGTTCCTAAGGATGAATGGGCAGGCACAGGGAATTAAATTTAGGGGAAAATACACAGGACAACAAATGGGGGAGAAAAATCGCACTGAAGTAGAAAATGCTCGATGCAGTGTTAAGAATAGATTCTTGTCTATTGTTTCATGTGAAGTATAAACTCAACAGAAGAACAGAAGACTGAAAAAAATGAGAAACATATCTAAAGATAATTTTAAGAAAAATTGGATATCTACCAAAGTATATTATATATAATATTTATATTATATATAATATTTATATTTTATATATATGTATATATTATATAAATCTTCAATGTCCATATGGGTCTCCTCAAGAGAAACATGTTAAATTAATCAAGTTGCTCTAAGACTGAGAAATTAAGTCTCATCCCTTTTCACTGTGTAAGGCAAGAACTCATACCTGCATCCAAAATAAATGGGGAAGAGTATAAGGTATTTTCTTCTTGCTACTGAGATGGGAAAGTCTAGGAGAAATGGCCAAGAAAGTATTGTCCATCCCTTGATGAAAGACAAAACCTAAATACACATCCAAATCCCAAAAAGCACTCCAGTGACTTGGAAGACTTATTTCCTTATATCGTAGCTTACTCTGTGTTTGGTAACAGTTTTATAGAAAACTATCCCTTGTGGATGGTGCAATGGGATATTACCTGAATGAGATTCTAATTTGAAGGAGTAAGAGAAGAACACAATCAAGTATTTTTGGTAGCTCAAATAGGGAGAAATGAGAATGGAGAATAAGAAGAAAAAATATAGCAAGATAGAAATCTAAGGGACAGAAGAAAAAAAATAGTGTAAAAAACTAATTAATTGCCTGTAATAGAAGCCATATAACAGGGAGAAAAGAGAACTTAACAAAAATGCACAGTATTTGGAAGCCAGTGCTGATCATTCACTTTCCAATTAGAGGAGTTATAAGGAAGCAATGAAGAGATTCCTTTGAGTGTAAGTTCAGTTTTGTAACTTAGCATCTCATTTAGATAAACCAGTATGAAATGTGTGTTAGCCTCCCATTTCAATGAAAGTGACAATCTTGAGTTCTCAGTCAGTTTCTCAGACTCTAAGAATTGTTTTTAAGAGTATTGCCAGAACAGGAGACCAGTATCTTCTTTTCCTTTAGTGTCTGAAAACCGCAAGTACTGATGTGTACAAAAAGAAAAAGCCTCTTTGGCCCAAGCCTACCAGTGTAAAAAGTTCCCCATCTTTATTTATGGGAAGCCAGTGCTTGATGAAATTGACCATAAACTACTTATTGCTGTTGCCAAAAAAGGTCTGACAAACACTCCCACTGAGAAAAGAGAGTGCTTTTTTCCTGCAACAAATATAGGATTTGCAAATTGAACACAAACCTGGAAAGATTTGTAGCTGTAGGCTCACCCTCCAGAGCATTTCAGCAAAACAAAGCAGCTGAACAAAGTCCAGAACTAAATTAAATGCATGTCAGTCTGAGGAAACAGAAACATGTACACATCAAGCACCAACTGTCCAATCTCAGATAAAAAACAAATGACGATTATCAGAGCTATGGCTGAGAATGCAGAGAGTAATGAAGGCTGTGATCACAGTCCCATTATGAATCTGAAGGACAGCAGCTGACAGTAAATGAGGTTTTATCTAAGGGCACAAGATGGCAATTCCTGAAGGGATAAGGTCTAAAGACCTACAGGAACAGAAGCTGTTTCTTCCTCACTGAGACAGACCAAAAGCTCCTTTAAACTGTCTAAAAATGGTCACTACCAAACCTGCAAGAATACAGGGACTTGTGGGACCATAGGCTGTAACTAAACCCTTATTTTTCATTCCAGCCAATTATTTTAATTCACTTTTAATTTAAACATTTCATTTTCATGGCAGTCATACTTTTCAACTTATTTATACATTTAGCTCTGTTTGGTTATTTTTTTAAAGGTGATAGTGTCAAGCCTGATATTTTCATTTGTTACCCCTATCCTCCTGCATTAGAAAGTTCTATGAAGCAGTTCCTTATGTAGCACTGCATCAGCTTTCATCATACTCCTCTTTTCTGTGGTGAAGTAAAATAGTCTACTCAATTCAACTCACACCTCTGACCATCTCTGCTGCTCTTATCTTGTCTTTTTTTATTCTACTAACTCCTTTTCAAGGTGGGATAACAAGAATGCTGTACTGTGTTTGAGACGTGAGAAACATCATTATTTATACAGCTGTATACTGCTTTCAGTTTTTCTTGCTGCTCCTTTACTAGTTGAACCTATGAGCTTTCCAAAGTGTCTTTGAGCACTGACCAGCTCTCATTCCTGCATGATGACAATTCATTCAAATGCCACCACTCAGGATACAGAGTTACTTTGCATTTACTCATTTATTTTATGTGAAATCATTTTATAAATTAAAAAAAAAAAAAATTCAAAAAAAAAAAAAAAAAAAAACCACAAAAAAAAAAAAAAAAAAAAAAAAGAAGAAGAAAAGAAAGTCTTCCTCCTCCCTTGTTGGCCAAAAACTACTACAGAGGTCTCAAATTGAAGAAATTGAGCATTGGCTCAATTGCAAAATACAACTAAAAAAGAATAAATACCACTGAAATGGTTTTGTTGCCTCCAGATTAAAGATCCCTAAAGCAAACTAGATTTCTATTTTAGACAGAAACAGTCCCATCTCAAAACAAAAGGAGCCCTTAGACCATTACTTGAACTCTCCAAACATAACCTTACCAGAAAATTGTGTATCTGAATGAGTATTTTGTCATACAAAATCCGGTTTCGGTTTCTGTTTCTGACAGTGGATGTTAGTTTGGTGAGGACAGTGAGAACTCAGACCTTTAAAGTTCTCCTTATTTCAAGTAGGTGATCCCTGAACAATCTGCTGAAATCTCTTAACATGGCATAAACATGTTTCTTTCATGGCTTGTTCACAGAGTTAGTAACTTAAATTATTTTGCTATTAAGGGCCATGTATCTCAGTTGCATTTTATTATTCTGTTTTCCTACCATATATTTAGAAGGTACAATTTTTCGTCGTACTTGGATTTCCTTTTTTTCCCCCCTCCTCCTCATAACAATAATCCAAACCCTTTTCTATAAGCAGGAAAATACAATGCGGTCCCCTCAGAATTCCAGTCTTCATATTTAGAGGTAAAAAGGAAAGCTATGTGGCTTATTTTTCAGACATCAAAAATAGAGTCATAGGTCATCTGAATTCTTAAGGTTAAAGAGGGTTAGCAGAAAACATGGGCTGAAAATCAGCTCATCAGAAAAGAAAATGGGGTCAGAAGCCAGCTGTAATGAATATTCTGATTTATAAGTTCTGTAGTCTTTGCTAGGGTCTGGGTAATTGCAATACCTTGGTTTAATTCCAATGTGTAATATGAAAACATCCCTCCCTTAGTGCATCAGCTGCGCAGTCACAGCAGATCTCATATCAGAGTGTAAAACATATTCTGGATCCTGCAAGCAATGCAAAGTTATCTCTGCTGGGAATTTGTGACTTCACACAACCAACAGGAGAGATGAGTAGCATGCTCTCATCTCCTCAAAGAATAAGTCCCCTGCAAAATAAGCAAATTAAGAAAGGACCCAAGGACCCTTCAAAGGCACAATTTTAGTGCACCAGCTGCAGGAAAATATAACTTCAGAAAAAGGTACAAAATAGCTGAAGGGTTTAGAGACACATAATAGCCACATTTTCAAAATGAATAAAAAATGTTTTTCTGTACTCCCACACAGTGTTTTGTTAATGTCTTGTTGAATCTCTTTGAATTCTACATTTTGCACAATCTAAATAGAATCCTCTCATAGAAAAGACAGACACAGTCTGGGAGCTATAGAAAAAATAATTACACTAAAAATCTGCACTAATAATCATATTGATAACTCTAAGTCAAACAGATGAGAAATTATCTTGCAATTGTAAGCAATTAACAACCCATGAAGTTTTCTCATACCAAAGCTATACGTTTTTGTATAATTCCACATAGTTTTTAAAATTATATCTTCAGAACATGTAATTTGGCCTTCACACTTGCCAAGTTTTTTCTGTGTCTTTACAAGTCTAATACATTCAAGGCTATAAGATGCTGAAAAATTAGTATGGTAACATTCTTTGTCTGCCACAGACATCTCTAGTGAAATGATCAAAAATTTTAAAAAAACCAAACCAAACCAAACCAAACCAAACCAAACCAAACCAAACCAAACCAAACCATTGTATTGCAAACCAGTGCACATATGGTCAAGTAATATGCTGTGCTTAAATCATAACTGCAGCACTCAGTATACACAGACCTCATGATCTCTGTTGCCGGTTCTTTAGTTGGCCCCCACCAATTCTTTCCCAGCTACACTGATACAGCAAAAGATTTAGAAAGGAGACATTTATCAGACTTCAGCACTGTTAGAGGAAACATTCAGAAACAGTACTAAAACAGTCTCTAAACATGCATACAAGCTAATAAACTGATTTACATCAAGCTAGCTACAGATCACAGCTTCAGAAACTGCTGTGTGCTAATGGTTGGTAGGTAAATAATTCCCTAATCTGATTTAGTCTGTTTCACTGTGCATTTATTCCCCAGGATATCAAATTACCTCAGGGACTACTTATCAATATACAGCTGTTAATCAAAGCGCTTGCTCAACATCTGAGATACATGTTGCTCATACAGAAATATTTGAAACACTTGGAGATAAATAACCTTTCAATAATGTAATAATAATGGTCTTTAAGTACAACCTTCTATTACAGATGCACTCTAAAATTATTTAAGCAGTTTTGATAACATAGCATGCTTAAAATATTCTTTCATGTTCAATATTGAAAAAATACGTACATTGTGATGCCATTTGAAAGTGAAAAAAGGTAGTTTTACGTCCTTTTTACTGTCACCATTATAAATCCCAGGTTATAGCAAAATACAACAGTATGTTATTTTCTGCTAAATGTTTGCCTTGCTTTCCAAAATTTTTATAGGAAAAAACATTTCCTTGATAATGTCCACAAAGGACTCTGGATAGATAAAGAGAGTACTCATTGCATACACTTTAGATATATACTATTCAAAATACGAAAGTATGAATGTGCTGGACAGAAATGAGCTATAGGTGACTTTGAGGCTACATTCCCAATTCAAATCCTCTCCTACTCAACTTTATCAGATTCTTGAGTGCCACAGAGGCCCATTGTACTGGGAAGCAGTAGACAAAATGAAGGCCTGTACTCCAGAAGAATGGGCCATACACTGAAGGTTTTATGATAACAAGAGTATTTCAGTATTTCAGGTCTGTTGATCTTTATAGGATCAACAAGTCTAAACTAAATCAAGTATTGAAGAAACCAACATCACTTCCTGATTTCTTACAAATGAAATCTGTTGTAAAAATCACTAATAAGACACTTTCCATTAAATAAAAATATAAAATGTGTGAATTAAAAAAAAACAACCCATAACTGATGATGGTGGTATGGAAGAAAATACCTTCAAAACACAGTTAAAACACTACTGAAAACCTGTCTGAGAAGTTTTATTTGCACTGAAACTTCAGAAGTTAGTTATATTTTTCTCTCGTCATGGATTTTTGCAGCAGAAACAATGAACACTGTGGTATATTTTACTTTTAAAGCTCTACATGTAGAAAAAAAAAGTATTATCTCAAGATCAGCATTTCCTCAACATCTACATGACTACAATGCAGCTGTCAGTTTACAGTGCACGTGGATGAGCCATACTACTCTTCCCAGTAAAGTATTTGCTTTGCTCTTTTTGTAAGCTTAAATTAAAAATGTCAATAACACAACACAAAAGTAAGAAAAAAACAACAGAAGAAATTAAAAGCTTCACCATAGAATATTTGGAATTTCACTTGGTAGCAAAACAATGCAGATGAAGGAATGAAATTGTAAATTGTGCTCTAATTTTGGGCAAAATTATGATAGACAGAAAAAAAGATTGTTCAGCATTAGGTAATTTAAAACTAGGCTGTGTACAATTTGCCTCCTTATCTTGGCAGAGAAAGCTGTAATAAACATGCAATTACTAATATTAGTGAAATACATTTTTCTTCAAAAGACAGTTGTATTATATTTGCTTACAAATATGTTAAAATTTTTCAGTCTCTTTCAGCAATTATATGACACAGAGTGTTAAGGATTCAATGCAAAGAAGCAATTGCTATTTAGAGAGAACATTTTTTTTGTAGGCAGCAGACCATCGTTCCTTTACAAGGGCTGTAATAATAGTGAAGATGAAATTACAACTTGAAAAAATACCACGTAGTCCCATTAAGTGTTTGCATGATTTCAAAAAGTACAACTGTCTCACCTGGGGTGCCTCTTTTTGTTTCTTGTTTTTCTTTTTGTGTGTGTGATGCTTTGGTCCTTTAAATCAGTATCTGAAGCCCTGCCCTTTTGTGTACTGTTAATCAGCCTCTTTGACCAGCATAATGTGAATTCAGAGCATTAAATTTCCTTCAGGGATTCCACACTAGCATAAGTGAGTTCACAAATTGCCCAGTAGGGTCTTATCCATAAGATACTGTGCACCTGTAATTTCTATTCCTTTCATTGGAGCTGGGGAAAGTGTTCAGTAGTCCATTCAGTGCTTCAGTGTACTTATGAGATCCAGCTAATTTTTTGGCTGGTCACAGCTGGCTGTAATTTAAAATAACAGGAGTCTCACAGCGTTCTGCTCAATGCCAAAACTGAAACTAGGATGTTCAGTTTTCACAGTCCCAGTCTCAAATACTGTCCCAGATTCTCCCAGGAACAATACCTCTGCATCCAATTATCTTCATATTTCAGCACAGAATGGAAACCAAAATGTTATTTTGGACACCTCCTGCACTTTGAGGATATTAATATGTTTCCCAGCTTCCAGGACAGTAAGAAACTAGTACCAAATCAAACACCTAAACACAACCAAATGGACTGTTTGCTGCAACAGCATAGCTACAGCCTGTCATCCAGATTCTAATCCTGGATAGACATAAAATACAAGACTGCAGAAAATTTTCATCAGTGAAAAATGAATACCTTGGGAAATGGAAGGCAACCGCTTTCTTTCTCATTATATGTTCATTTCTTAATTTGTAAGGGATAAGTTTTGTCTTCTTTGTAAAGCCTTGCTGGAAATAATAGGATTTGCACAGGTACAAATGAGGGCAAGAAGTGTCCAATTATTTTTGGCTTTGAAATTAAAGAAGGAATTACTACTAGATTGCTGTGACCCTTCATTTTGCATAACTACCAGCCTATCATCCTTTTATTTAAGAGAGGTTTTGTCCTTTCATTGTAAGCACTCATCATTGATTTGCAGTCAGATGACTAGAAATGCATCATTTTCATTCTAGAGGGGAACACTGCACTCTCTCAACTTAGGTAAAGACCAAGAGAATTAGAGATGCACACTCCCTTTAGCATGGTTTATCTTTAATTTTTCGAAGAGCAGTTACTTTTTTGTTTAGTTCAGGAGGATAATAAAGCTTCAGAAGATGCAGTTCAGCTGTGATCAGAACCCTTTGCTCCTTCCACACTCCTGACCTTATGTAAAATCTCCAATTTCATGGAATTGGCATTGTCTAATGCAAAAAAATTAGATGGAATAACCAACCGAGGGGTCAACAGTGTTTAAAGAGCTGGTATGTCTTAAGCACACACCCCCACTTTGAAGCTCTTCCAGCAAAGTTCTGAAGCTTTCCGAAGGTATTTAGCTCTGATTAGAACAGAGTGTTTTTGGCAAGAATACCAAAACTCTGTGATATTTATGACAAGAGTCTTGTATAGCATCATAGAGGCACAAACTGGCCTGAAATATTCAAAAAGGCAAACAGTCCCATCAAAGATCTAATGAGCAAATGTAATGATAATATGAAATGCTTTTCTAAATCCTCCCTTAAAGAACATGACAACAAATCATTCTGCTATCATTTATTTTGTGGACTCCAGAAAGCAGAATATGTTACTTTTTCTCCTTTCTTCTGTGGCTGACAGAAGAGAGTGGAGAAAGAGATGTCTTGAATGTTACTGTAAGACAGGAAAAGCTGAGTGAATTATTGTCACACAGTAAATTGTACTTGCATCAAAATTGTTAGGAAAAAGGAATAGCTGTTATTTGGGTTGACTTGCCCGTTCAGGCTACTCTGCTTGCCAATCTGACTCTCACTCTTCATATCCTCCTACAGTTTTTTTCTCATTTGGATGTCTTGGGAAGCAATCCACCCCAACAAGGAGAAAATGGTGCAAAAATGTCAGGAGGCCTTCACGGAGGGATAAGGAGCTGCTGAGCAAACTCAGAGTGAACAAAGTTTTTAGAAGGTTGAAACAAGGGCAGGTGGCCTGGGAAGTATACAGGATAACTGTATGGGAAGCTAGGGATAAGGTTACGGAAGCCAAGGCCCAGTTAGAATTGAACCTGGCCAGCAATATCAAGGATTACAGGAAGGGCTTCTATAGATATGTTGCAAACAAAAGGAAGACGAGGCATAATGTAGGCCCTCTACGGAAGGAAATGGGAGATGTGGCTACCCTGGACAAAGAGAAAGAGGTTCTCAGTGACTTCTACACCTCAGTATTCCATGGCAAGTGCTCTAGCCAGTCCAGCCCAGTCAGGAAAGGCAACTGCAGGGATGGGAGAATGAAGACCCTAAGCCCTCTGTAGGAGAGGATCAGGTCTGAGACCATCTAAGGAACCTGAATGTGCAGAAGTCCATGGCACCTGATGAAATTCATCTGTGGGTCCTGAGGGAACTGACAGACAAAATTGCTAAGCCATTATCTTTCATTTTTGAAAAATTGTGGCAGTCTGGTAAAGTCCCCGATGACTGGAAAAAGGGAAATAAAACTCCCATTTTTAAAAATTGGAAAGTAGAAGACCTGGGGAACTACAGACTGGTCAGTCTCACCTCTGTGGTAGGCAAAATTACGGAGCAGATTCTCCTGGAAACTAGACTGAGGCCCACGGAAAACAAAGAGGTGGTTGGTAACAGCCAACGTGGCTTTACAAAGGGGAAATCATGCTTGATGAATTTGGTGACCTTCTTGGATGGGGCTACAGCACGGGTGGATGGGGCAAAGGAACTGACATAATCTACCTGGATTTATGCAAAGTGTTTGACACTGTCCTGTGTGACAGCCTTGTCTCCAAACTGGAGATATGGATTTGATGGATGGACCACTTGGGGATAAAGAACTGGCTGGATGGCTGCACACAGAGTTGTGGTCATCGGCTCATTGTCCACAGGGAGACCAGTGACCAGTGGTGTCCCTCAGGGGCTGGTCCTGGGGCTGATACTGTTCAACATCCTGTTGGTGACATGGACAGTGGGACTGAGGGCACCCTTGGCAAGTTCACTGACAACACCAAGCTGTGTGGGGTGGTCAACAGCTGGAGGGAAGGGATGGCATCCAGAGGGACCTGGACAGGCCAGAGGGGTGGGCCTGTGCAAACCTCCTGAGGTTCAACAAAGCCAAGTGCAGGGTCCTGCACAGGGGTCAGGGCAATCCCAGGCACACCCACAGGCTGAGAAATGTTTAGAGCAGCCCTGTGGAGAAGGACTTGGGGGTGATGGCTGATGAAAAACAGCGTGAGCCAGCAGTGTGGGCTCACAGCCCAGAAAGCCAAGGGAATCCTGGGCCTCATCCAAAGCAGTGAGGCCAGCAGGTCAAAGGAGGTGATTCTCCCCCTCTACTCTGCTCTGGTGAGACCCCACCTGGAGTATCCAGGCTGCATCCAGCCCTGGGGTCCTCAGCATTAAAGGACATGGAACTGTTGGAGCAAGTCCAGAGGAGAAACACAAAGCTGATAAGAAGACTGGAACACTTTCCCTATAAAGACAGGCTGAGAAAGCTGGGGCTGTTCAGCCTGGAGAAGAGAAGGTTGCATGCAGACCTCATAGCAAACTTCCAGTATCTGAAGGGGCCTACAGGGAAGCTGGAGGGGACCCTTCATCAGGAACTGTAGTGATACAACAAGGAGTAGTGGGCACAAATTGAAGGAGGGGAAATTTATGTTAGATATTAGGAAGAAAATCTTTACTGTGAGGGTGGTGAGACACTGAAAAAGGTTGCCCAGGGAAGGTGTGGATGCTCCATCCCTGGAAGTCTTCAAGGCCAGGTTGGACAAGGCCTTGAGCAACATGATATAGTGGGAGATGTCCCTGTCCATGGCAGGGGGGTTGGCACTAGATGATCTTTAAGGTCTCTTCCAATCCAAACCGTTCTACGATTCTGTGATCTTGTTTGGTCTCCATTTTCCCTTTTTGCCACAACTGCAGTTAATTATCAGTAGCTATTTGTCACACATTGTACAAGAATAGCTATCAGAGCAGTAGGAAATTAAAAAGAAAACAGGAGAGAGAGTAAAAGACAATCTCATCTAGAACAGTGTATGAATTTGTCTCTGTGAACTCCTGACTGTGTCCATTCCCAGGGAACAGCAATCCATTGAATCCTTCTGCATCTACTCCCTTTTATATAACAGATATTAAGAAGAAAAAAACACAAACAAGATGCAAACATTGGTCATGTTTTCTGGAAACTAGCACGTACATATTTGTATGAGTTATTATTCCAGGTGTCCCAACCCCAAAAACACCTGCAAAAATACTGGAATAAAAGAACATACCTTATCTTTCTGTTTTATCTTCTTCCTTTTCTTATGCCCATTAATTTCTTCTGTCACATCTCAGCACTTCCCAATACAAACATTATTTGTTGTACCAGCCTGCCTTCATTCACCTTCTCAAGGCAGTGCGGCCAATTAAATGATGATTCCCAAGGAAAATAAAAGATGGGGTATCTGAAGATAACAGCACAGTTGATATCATTTGGATCTTCATCTTGTATCATCTATAACTGAGGGACTTTTTTATTCTTTCTGTGCTTATTTCCTCACAGTTATAGATTCCTTCAGTAAAGTCTCCATCTTCTGTGCCTTGAATTGGATGAACTGGATTGAGCATACCAAAAAACCATCAAAAAGTAGCATCATCTCTTTCAATTATTTTTGAAATTTACGAGTGCTTACTGTAGTTCTGAGTTCCGAGTTCAGCTGACAATACAAAAAGCAAACACTCGCCACTTTTTGTCAAAGGCAGGAAGATAAAATCTAGCAATTCCTTGAACAGTGATCAGAGGAATGCAAGTCTGAGACAATCTTAACACTTGGGTTTGTGTTTTGAAGAAAGGAACTTATTCTGAAAGAGTAAAAGAAACATCATTAAAGAAATTAGTCAGATATCCAGGATGACAATTCCTTCTCTTGTGCTTTGTATTGTTTCATTTGGTGCTTTAGAAATACTTTTTTTGTAATAATATCTAGAGGAAAGATTAAAAAAACAATTAACCATGTAAGCTGTGGGGGTAAGGTCAACAATACATCAGGAGCTACAAATAGAACTTCAGCAGGGATAATTGACTTGTAGGAAGGCAAGAAAACCTACATGAAGGCTGTGAGCTCACGTTTGTAATGATTCCCTCCCCAACATTCTCACAGTGACATAGTTGTACAGGACTCACTTTGACAGAATTTGTACACTTTCAGGATGTACCTGTGTCTGTCAGTCCCTGCATATGTCTCCTTTACACTCATGTGTCAGGCTGCGGGAAATAATTCATCAAAATTCCCAGAGGCAATGTCAGGACTGCACTTTACGAGACTACTGTTGAACACTTTCTTCTGTCAATGCTGGTGGCTCTCCAAGCTGCTGACTCACCTTGTATTTTCCTACACATCCTACATGTTTACAGCCCCACTTCACCAACCAATGCCTCTTTGAGCAGGGTTAGAGGGAAAGAAAAAATACCATCATGGGGGGAAGTCACTACCTTCCCTTTTCACTTTCTTCATAGGGTGTGGGGACTCTACGCAGAAAATGCACCACTAACCTGTGCTTCATATTAAATCCATGCTATAATTTAGTTAAGGAAAATCTTGCTTTTAAAAATCAAGCAAATATTTGCTTTATTTATTTATTTTTTTTCTATTCCCATAAATTCTGCTCTTAAAACTAATTCAGATCTGTATTAAAAAAAAGTAAAGAATTTGTTACCTGCACTTCAGCTGAAACATTCAGAAACATTGATTCAGAAGGTAGACACCAGTGGTAAAGATGCTCACATTTTGTGTTCAAATTATTAATTTCATCTTCCTTTAAACAGAAGAAAGAAGAAAAGCTTGACAAGTGTAGAGAAATAAAGCACCAGTAGTGCCACTCTTAATTGTTCAATGCAAAGGATTATGTAGTGTTCCATTAGAAGGGGCGATTCATGCCACTGGCGCTGGTAGAGCTGACAAATTTGACACAGATTTCTGGTCTCTGTTCCTGAACCTCCTGCAGACGAACACTGTCATTTATACTGAATTACCTTTAATCCAGGCATTTCTTTTCTTAGAGCACTATCCAGAAATTTCTAGGGATATTACTGGAGATATCAAAAACAAATTCAGAAGCAATATGACAGGAGAAAAGGATTTTATTTATTATATATATATTTAACTAAATAAAGAGCTGTTGAACCCCATGCTGCTGCAGATGTCTCTGTTTGTTCTAACAGACTCTCTTGTACCTACACAGTGCAGCAAAGAGCTCAAATTTTCAGTGGGAGGTTTGTATGCACACAGTGCAAATTGTGCACTGATTGGCATAAAAACTCCTAAGGAATGGTCTTAAATAAATTGAAGTCTTGAAACACAAAAATAATTTGAGCTTTCTGGACAGCACTGCATCGCCTTTAGAAATGCACACTCTGGGCTTGTTCCCTGCCCAATGACATGAAAGGCCTGGGCCTGATTCTTTTTATGATCAGGGTAGAAGTTCTAGACCAGACACCAGCTAGCCTGGCTTACACTGAGCATAACTTTGAAGAAAGAAATAACTGGAAAAAACACAGGCTCTTCCACAGGCAAGTCTTTCAACCTTAAATGCAGTAATTAGAAAGCATTTGTGTCAAATCAAATTGAGAACAGAAGCAAATACCCCAGATTCTGCTAACTTCAATCATATGAGCTGCTTTTTCAGGGGGCTCAGCCTAGTCCCTGGTCTCCAGACCAACTATGGATTTTTTTCTCCTGTATGGCTGCTTCCATATTAGCATTTCCTAAGGGCCTACAAAACTGTTTCATTTCATCTGAACATATCACAATCCTTTTAGTACATCTCTATTTGGAGAGCATGTTGCAGCTTAGCTCTCTTTCTTCTCTTGAACTGCTCACATAGCACTGCTGGAGACAGTGATAACTGCTGTTCTTCTAGATAAAAAAATAAAAACCAACACCCCCCCAAGAAACCCCCACATATGTAGTTTAATTACTATTTGAAGCAGAAAAAGTGGAAAGTTGCTTTTCCTGCATCTGATGATGGCTCTGCGTGTCTTGCAATTTTACAGTAAGACAGATCCCATGTGGATTTCTACTTCTAAAGATTACAACAGTTTAAACACAACAGGAAGCTTCACAGGGAAAAATAAATAAAATTACTAGCTACCATCAATGTGTGGTAATTTATAGTTCCAAACAGCAACCCTAACTACTGCTAGCAGCTTGTAAATTGGAATGGATTACTAAATTTCACATTTTCCTTGTGACATGTTGTTTTTTGAGGAGTGAGTGGAATCATAAGGGCAATATTTGTTACTGTGAAATGCATAAAAAACTGTGCATACTTTTTACCATGCCACTAACATAACTGAGTGTATCAAATTATGCCACATAGTGAACTAATAAGCAGTAGCATTACCTGAAATTGCCATAAGCTCATGCCTGAAAGCTTAAAACTTCCAGTGGTTACTAAGAGTGAACATACAAAACTGGGTGTCAGCACTGATGCTGCACAAATGCTCACTCAGCTGCTCACTCACGTCCCTTCCTCAATAGGACTTGGGGAGAAAATGAGATATAAAAGCTTGTGGATCAAAACAAAGACAGGGAGATCCCTTATCAAAACAGACTCGACCTGGGGAAAGCTAGTTTATTGTCAGTTACGTAAATTTGGGTGGTCAGAAACAAAGAGAACAAATGAAACATTTTCCCACCGTCCTGTCATTTGCTTTCCCAGGCTCAATATCACTTCTTCACTCCCAGCTCTCTACCTCTTCTCCCTTGAGCAGTGCAGGGAGACAAAGAATGGGGTTTATGCTCAGTCCATAACAGACCCTCTCTGCTGCTCCTTGAGGGCACATCCACCTGCCCCACAGGGTCTCTCCCAGGGCAGAAGTGCCACCCTTGTTGGGATCTTTCCTGCCCTCCATCCCTCCTTCTGCTCTCCCCTCAGGGCTTACAATGGAACAATTGACCTGCAGGCAAAATAGCAAATCCCACACACATCCATCCAGTTTATCAACATGGGTGAACAGCTACAGACAAATTTTGGTCCTACTATTTACTGGTCTTATGCTGAGTGAAAAAATCCTTGCCTTCCTTATACATAACTCCTAGTGGTGTTATAGCTTCCAGCCTTCAACATCTGTGAATTCATCATCCTTCAGATCAGAAACAGGATGCTCTGGCAAGCAGGCTAGAAGGGGTCAGCTGCTCTCACTGCAAGACTCTCAATGCTTCCCTTGCAGCACAGCCCCCAGGTTGTGCTTGTCAGAAGTCAGTGGCAGTGTAGCATCCCCCCCAATTAACAGGCAGATGGGAATTGTGCAGCAGGATCTGGAAAAGCACGAAAGACCTCAGGAATGCAGATAGATAATCCCAGTGTTCTCCAAGACCCACTGTATTAGCATGTGAATAAATGAAGTGACTTCATCGGCTCAGTAGGTAAGCAATGCATGAACAGGGCAGGCATCCAAAGAAGTTACTGCCCGTATTTAGTATCTGTGTAAGTCTCCCTCCTCTTGCAGGAATGGAAGTCGCATGATAATTTTGATAAGTGGAAGTGCAATTGCGGTGGGTAGCTCATAATAATGCATCATCATCATCAAATCTGTTTGTGTTTTAAAGAGCTTCTACACAAGCTGCTATGAAAGAAAAACACGGTCTAGTTTTAATAGTAAAATAGACTCTGTGTGGAAAAGACGATAGTAAAATTCCTGCCAATAACACAGCACATTAGTCAAGAATATTTATCCAGCTCCAAATATTTCAGACTCTTTAAATTTAAACTGATAATTAGTGCAAGAAATTAGGCCTGTTTCTCATACTATTTTGCTATTAATTTGTTATTTTTTCCCAAAGCAGCAACAAATGTCATGTTCTGCGCAAATAAAATGCTTTAAATTGCTCTCCTTCAGATCAAATCTCCATATTTTCATTTTGGCTGTACCTAATGGAGTATATTTAGAAAAAAACTTGGAAGTGTGTTTTCAATCTACTAACAAATTCTGGGCAGGACTAATCAGAATTCAGATATCATTCTTACAAATTATGTCTTCTTGATCCATACCCCATAGGACTCTTGAATTTTGATTTTCAATTTCTGCAGGCAGGTGTTTAAATCTATGCTTCCATCTGTGTCTGGAAGTGCTCTGGCCTTGAATACATGGCAAAATTTGTTATCCATCTCATGCTTTTATCCTTTATCAGACTGAAGAAATTTTATGTTCCTGTTCCTAGATGTTCTGAAGGAAGACTCATTCTCAAAACCTGCCTTCTGGATCAGTCTTCTGCAGATAGCCCAGTAATTCCCACCACTTTAAAAAAATGAGGCAAGTGAGAACTCTAGGTAAAAGAAGTTATTTTACATAAAAAGCCTGTGATTAGAACATTTCTTTGGGAGAAATAGGACCTGAAATAAAGTTTTTTCTCTGCTTGCAAAGACACGTACTTCTTTCAAGGTCTGACCACACTATCTGGTGGTTATACATGCTGATGGCACACAATCCATCCTCTTGTGGATTTCCTCACAAACAGAGGAGAATTCATAGTCTCGTGTGCTACAGATAGTACAAGAAAGAGCTTGACAAAGTAGTCTATTGATTAGAATGGTCATCTGGAAAGGAAGGTTTGTGGCTGAAATTTCTGCTCCGAAGAACAGTAATTTAATCAATGACTGTGTCGAGTAATAGGGAAGATATGGATTGGACTGGAATGGGTTGCCCCCTCTTTTTCCTTCCAGATTTTGCTGGAACCAGAACTCTGAACTTTTGAGTGTTCATCAAGCCAATTTGTATCCAATGGACCAATTCTCCACTTGACTAAAAGGTTTAAACATTGGGATCCAAGGTTGCCTGGTCTTTCTATCCACATATCTTTAGAGATGGCTGCCAAGAGTAGTACAGTATTAACATAAATGGCATTTATATGGCAAATACACACTTCCATGAGCTACGTGCAGGTAAAATAAATCAAGTGTTTTGAAAGACTGAAAATCTCCTTGGATTTGTAAAGTTCTAAGACCTATGAAATCTCTTAATCACCGAGGAAACAAAAATATTTATTCTATTGTTGCTTATTTCTAGGGTAGTTGGGAGAATTACAGAAGAAATCCTAGCTTTAGCTGAACATATGGTTCAGTTACACAGTTTATACCGTAATGCAACACAAATAGAAATGCTTGTGTGACACTTTTAAGAACAAACTGGCTTGAAAATTTTGAGCGCAGCATTTTATTGATTGAATGACACAATGAGTTCTAGCATCCCTCTGCATTGCCAATGGATAATTATGATTATTACGAGGAGCATGCTTTGACTGAGAAGTGAACTTAGTCTCTATTTTCTATAGCTCTGAAAGACTACTTCCCTCTAGAGGCCATGTTCGGAAGCACAAAACAGTTTCATACCACAATTGTCATTTTGCCTTTTAAAAAAAATTAAAATTGTTATGAATTATACCTTTCACCGTCCAATACAATTAAGAGGAAACAACATCCCTAGAATTAGGAAGTACTTCAAGTAGAATATGGGATTCATACAGCCAAGTACCTCCATTTTAAAGTCACCAGAACAAATCCTTAAACAACTAGATGCAGAGAAAACCCACTTTGCCAAACTTCCAGGCTGAACTCCACAGATCATTATCCACTATTGCAAGAACATAAAAAAGTGACTTGTGAGAGCTGAAATCACGCATATATTATTTCCAAATTACAGATTGTCAATTCCATTCCTTCCAGGGGAAAAAAAAAAGAGAGAAGAAAAGAATAAGAGAAAAACTGTGCTAATCTTATGAAGTCAGGTTTTCTCAAATGATTTTCACTGAATAAGCAGAACTGTTAAATATTTTAATTTGAACATTTAAAAAGTGTGTTCCTATTCACAGTTTAACATACAGCATGTTCCGCACACATCTTTATCCATTTTCTCACAGGTTGTTCTAGAAAGCATGCACTTATGTTACCAATAGGAAGTGCTAATTAACTGCTTTCTCAAACTACTCTTAAACAGAGGAAGTTTACACAGAATATCCACAAATTTAAAAAGCAACCCAAAAGTCAAAGACCAGAAACTGCACCCAGTGGTCCCTACTCTGTACATGTCTCAGAAGGCAGGGTGGAAACCCTTTGATCTGCCACACATATCTCTTGTCACTTGTGTAAATGGAGCAACCCTTTGAGAAGTTTCGTGTCCACAGCTGGAGCAATCTCTGGAGGAATAGACACAGTTTTGTTATCTTGCCTCTCTTTTCTGGTTCAGAGCCATTTTGTCAAACATGCTGCTGTGGGTTTCTTCCTACTTTTATAGGGTGACTGCCAGTGACCTAGGTTTTTCCTTCCCATTCCTCTTCCAGCTTTGTTTCCCAGTTCTTTCCACGCAGCCTTTGCCCAGAGCCACATCCTTCCCAAAGCTGTTGAGCCTAATGTCTCCCTCACCCCGTGCTTTTTACCTCTGTGAATTCCAGTCAGTTTTTTTCTTCCACTCTATATTCTCTGCGTACCAAATTGTCCCACTGAGTTTGATTGTGATTTGGCCATGTATCTTCTCTGCCAGCCATCAGATCTTTGCTGGAGGAGAGAGGGTATCCAGATGATGCCCTTGATGGAGCCAACAGTGTTTAAGCCTACAATTTAAACAAACCACAAGCACTGCCTTTTAATCTGAGTCTTTTTTGCATTTGGATTGCTCATGTGAGCTCCCTGGAGCACCTGCTCCCAAGTCCATGAAGTCTCCTGCCAAGAGCTTTCCCCAGTGTCCAGTCCTGTTTCTTAAAACTCTCCCTTGCACATTACCAAAATCCTTTCCCCTTCTGCAAATATATGCTGTTTAGTTTCAACTTTTCTAGATATCCAAGAGGAAAAGATTCATATAGTGATAAAGAGAGGCAGCAGTTTCTGAACACAGTCAGTTTCTCCCTAAGGATAAAGCTAGATATTAGAGATGATTAACTAAACTCTCTCATTGCTTAAAATTACCTCTCCTTCTGTCAGACATTTATGGATGAAGGTAGAAAACACAGATTTGTTTAAACAGAATGATTCCCCTTAATTTTCTTTTGTATATAGAAATCTCCCTTCAGTTTCCTCAGCACAAAGTAAGGCTTCTCAAGGTGGATCCAGGTAATTTGCGTTGATTCAAGACCTCTCTTCTACAATATTTATTTTCTTTATTACCATCTTTTAGCTCAATGTTTGTTCTAAAGGGTCCTTTGACAAAAATTCCTCCTCAAGCTTAGCACCTTGAACACCTACCTGCACTTTCTTACCATTTTGCAGTCTACACTCCAAGGTCCCGTCTGTATTTTTGTCTGGTGACTATCCTTACTCCTTTTTTCTCTCTTTCCTCTGAAAGACAAGAACCCTCACCTCCCTACTTCCAGTGATCTCCTTACATGATTTATGGCTGATCAAAGTGTTTGCATTTAAACCAAGCGCAGTAACACTGCCGTAATCTAAAATATGTTTGGAAAGGCCAGGAACATATGCTGGCAAAAGCATTTTAACAGTCATTTAAATAGCATCACTATACAAAGCTTGCAGTAAAACCAAACTGTACAAATATAAATTATATAGAAAGCCTTGCCAAATCACAGTGCTGGTTTGTTCTGCTTCCACCTGCACGGGAAAGTCTGTTCTGCTTTGAAATCTTGGCCTGAGGCCTCACAGGATGAGGCTAGAGTTTCCCCAGCAAGTGGTAGGGGAAGGAGCATGCTCAGTGGCGGCAATACAAAAAAAAAAAAATAGCTTTCCGAGTCTACTAAGCAAAGAGTTTTCCAGCAAACTATAATTCAGCAGCACCTAAGCAAACTATGACAGGAACAAATGAACACCTTGATAAGCATGCAAAATTTGATTCTGAAATGCATGTATGTATTAAAGCTTTTCAGTGAAGTAGGTGTGACAGCTCATCACGGATATGATGAGTTATGCTAATATTACTGTCAAAAACAAACCAAAAGCCCAACAATGGAAATATTCAGACAGCATGAAAAAAACTTCACAACCTAATAGTTACGGTTTGATAAAATCACAGTGTTAAAAGTTCGCTTTTTTCATGGGCAACTGCAGACTTCACCACCTGTGCCGTCTGAAATAATCTTACTTTAGACCTTCACATCTGTGAATGTGCATCCATGACCAGATCAATTATAGCTCGCTAGAGCCTGATATATAAACTTGCTGACTGAAACGTGGCCACTTCAACTGGCAACACTTGAGGCATTTAGTTAATAAGCAGCATGAATCATACCTACATTTATGCAATTCTCTCCAGCCCACAGGATGCATTCTAATGAAATTCGAGCTGGGCAAATGTGCGTTGCATCGTACTAAGAGTTCTCGATGAGGGAGCTGGGCCTCTTTACACTGAGAACCCTGAAAAACAGTGGTGACAAAACATATTCTGAATAAAAATCAGCACTTGCCAACTAAACTACAGAGAATTTATGCCTTGAAGCAATGCCTAGTATTATTTTTCCACTCTCTCCTGCCTTTCCTACAATGCATACTATAAGGATTCTCTTTATTTAACTTACTAGATAAGTTACTAATTAGAAGCTGCTCTTTAGCCAACTAAGAAGAGGCTGAAACAGCTTTTCCAGTTAGTTACATACACTTAGGTGAGTCACAGAGAAAGGCATACATTCATTTTCAACTGCTTCCTTTAGATTTTCAGAGCTATGTTAATTCAGTTCTCAGAAAAAGAAAATTAGGCACACATAGAACATTACTCACTGTTTTGTTCCTCTTAGGGGTCATCTTTGGTACCAAGGACATTAAGAAGGACAAGGTAGTTTTGATATGGCACTATTGTTTCATGGGCCATGGCACTATAAAGGCAGTAGTGTCTTCTAATTGATTACTGGTCGTACATCTTTCCAATTGCAGCTTTGAAAACAGGATTGATGACAGCAGGGATGATTTAAGTTAGCTTTTACCGCAGCTTACGGAGAAAAGGTTGACAAGAAATTATTTGAGGTGTAGAAGGCTGAACTCAATCAGACAGTTTCACTTTCTTGCTATTTGCTTTGACAGCTGTAGTTCAGATTTCTGGTTTGTGTTGCTCATTACGTTTGTTTGTCCTTCTAATTTTGCTGTTATTAACAACTTTATGATCCAAAAATACTGACCTGGTTAATGGCATTTTGTCCATATATAAAAAAGTATTTTCTTGTTCAAAACAAACATCCAGATAGACTTTCATTCCACTTCTGCAGAAAGGTACATATGGAAATGGGTGTTACTTTTGTGAGGCAGATTAGGCTCTGCATCTATCACGATATATCTGAAATAAAAACAAACTGTGCTCTTGCTGGAGGTCCAGTAGCCTGACTACTGAAAATGCAAGTAGTGAGGAATATTTTTTGTCTGGTTAGTTTTGTTTTTGTGTTTTGTTACGAGGTGTGTTTTTTTTCTAAAACATTAACTGTGCTTACACAGCAAGGTAATTGAAATTCATTGACTCTGTCCCGAATGAGTCCTGACACATCAAAATGAAATTAATATTTATGATCTTTCAGAGGAAACGGTGACACATAGTAGGTGGTGTCCCAGTCTGAATGATTGGTGATCTTCTGATACAGGATATGAAGATAAGTGAACCTGTCCTGTGAGTGAACATGAGCACAAAGACTACTACTGCCAGCTTGGTCTGAACTGAAGTCAAAGGTACAATTCAGCCACACAAGCACCACTAAAGCAGCAGAAATCCCCTTGGTGGATGTTTTCTATGTCCTCTCTGGGATGCTCTGCTCAGTAGGTTTTTCTGATGTTTTCACAAGTAATTTTTAAGCTCTCAGCTGTCACTTCTCCCCCCACTGGTTGGTTTTCCCATAAAATCAACTGTCTGTCCTTGATTTTCTTTTTCTTCTTTTCATTCCTGTTCCAGGAGAGCTTTACTAAATGTTGGACAAACATACAGCCCACATAGTAAAATGACAAGATATCAAAGTCTGAGGGACCTGAACCTTCCAAGAATTGTTTTGCTCTTACTTTTTACAAGGCACAAGTATTTCAGTGTGCTACCTGTTGTTTTTCTTGGTCTCGGTTCTCTTGTACTGGTTTGTGACTTAAAAATTTTATGGAGCAGTTTAGATGCAATTTAAAGGTAAAATTCTTCCCTGTCCAGAGCTACCTAATTTATAAAAAAAACCCCAAACAGCTGGGATAAAGAAATGCATGAAAGTCAAGTAAAATGTCTCAGATTTGAACACAGGATTTGGTCTTCCTCTGTCTCTTGCTTGCTGTCTTTCACTTCAATGTAGGAAAAAATGGACATTCACAACACATAAAGGAATGGAAAAGAAATGAATCGCATATTTTGATTTTAATTCCATTTAAGTAAATTGCTGTATGTTTGACCTTTCTTTTATTCATGGAATAATAATAATTTACTTTAAATTCTTCAATTATTTTAACAACTTAAAATGGTTCCATTTTCCAGATTTAATAAAATAAGTCATTCTCTTCTAAGAAAATACCCTGGGATGACCTAATGGTATAATTACATATAAAACAAGTATAATACAAAATACTGCTAGAGTTTTATTAATTCAGTTTGAAAGAAATGAGAGATGCATTAAAAAATACTTTAAAAATTCATTGTAATTGTTTCAGTCTGTTATAATTTTGGCATCCTCTCTAAGTGAAAATAACTTACCTTCACTCTATGAGAGTAAGATACAACTTCGGCCTGTTTTGGAGTTTTTGTTGAAACCTGAAGTTGGAGCCAGGATCTCTAAGGGAAGTAATGGATGTTTTAAAAATTTCAGTCATAATAAGGAGAGAGAGCACCTCATTTTAAACCTCCACCAGATATTGTGGGTTTGTAGGTCCAGTAGGAACCCTAGAGCTTACTTTGGGAGGGTTGGAAATGGAGAAGTAAGAGGGAGAGAGCTACAGCTAGTAGCCAAGACAAATAGTACATGTGTACAGTGCCACGGAAATGGAGCTGAGCACTGGCTAAGAGACAGAGCAATACTTCTGCGTAGATGCAGAAGACTGTTTTCCTCTCCAAGCAAAATCACCAAAGGGGAAACAAATAATTTCAAACAAGACTTCAGGCATAAGTTATATAGTTATACCACCTTGTTAAAAAGTTGTAGAAGAGATCTAGGCAGATCCTAATTTCCTTCTTAAAAAGGAGGTGACGCGGATCATGGTGGAGACCTCCATCTCTGAAACAAAATAGCTTTTGCTTATGAGAAAGTGAGATGGCAAATATTAATTGCCTTGGCCCACAGGGAACACAATATTAGCTTGAACAAGAGATAACAGGGTATATCTCTTCAAATGAAGGGATATGAACACCTCTGTAGCATCTTCTTCCATTTCATAAACATAGCATCAATCAGCTGGAATTGCAGTAGGCATCCTTCATCCAAGCTGTCACCTCCACTACACACAGGGTAAAACTGCAAGCTGTGTCATGCAGACACCACAGAAATCTCTTTTCATTCTCCCTTCTAAAAGCACCTCATAGGCAGTGGCCAGGGCATGCCACAGGAGAAGATCCATCAGGATCCTCTCTACGAGTCTCCTTGGAACAGAACAGCAGTCACTGGGCAGGACCCTGACAAGATCACTGTAATATTAATTATCCTGCCTAAATGCCAATTAAATGCCAAAATATGGTCATGGTTATTAAGAGAAACATGGCAGATTTTCCTCAATTAGGCTAATGAAATAGCACACAACAAGAAGTTTCAGCAGCCTTAGTTGCTATGGTCCAGCTTTGAATGTAGAAATAGTATCTTCTCTAATGAGTTGATGTGGAAGCAAGAACTATCCCAATCCTCCAGAAACACCAGCCCCAACAAACCTAGGTCTCTCCTCTCAAGGTCAAGTCTGGATTTAACTGAAAGCATTTTCACTGTCCCTTTGGCTTCTGTCTCCTGTTGCAGTCCTTCTAGCAGGTATGAAACACTGGACAATTACAACAGCAACGTTTTAAAGCCAGTTTGCACAGATATAAATGGCTACCCCATGTTCAAGAGCCATTCATTTTGAACACCCAAGGTGATCCTGTCTGGGCTTGAAGAGAAAAAAATATTTTTCCATGCAATTCAAAGTTAAAGAGAAAAAAAGCAACCCCTAAAATATCTGTTATTCCAGATGTTTAATCTGTTTGCATTTTAAAATAAATAATTTGCTTTTTCAAAATTAAAAAAAAAAAGCCCTGTAGGCTATTAAAAGCCATCTGCAAAATTCCTTGACTCCAGATGCTATTTATATAAGCAAACAAGTTTTAAGAGGTTCATCTTTGCATGAAGGATGCACACTGCATGGTTCTCCATAACTCAGCTCATCCTTGACACTACACATGGGCTCTTGAGTTGCTAGTCAATGGGGCAAGGCTGGTGAAGAAAGCTTCATTAGCTGCTTTGACTCTATGACAGTTAATTAGTCTGAAAGAATTTGGGTGTGGAAGAACAGAACAGGGCAAGCAAAGCACCCACTGTGGAGATTTTCATTCCATTATTATGCTTTGCTGGTGTTGCTTTGTTTTTCAAACCAGAATGACTGCAATATTGCTTAGGAGAAAGTCAAGGGCATATCAGGATGGAGTCAGTGAACATATGCATAACCAGAATCTGATCAATCTTACAGGGATAAGTACATAAAAACTGTCAAAATTTCTCTCTAGACCACGAGATATAGTATATTATTTCATTATTTTTCGTAGCAGAGAAAATTCACAGGGGAGGATCAGATAAAAAACATCTGATACGAATTAAAAAAAAAAAAAAACAAACCTATGCAATGAGACAAGATCTCCAAGAAGTGACACAATTAATTGCAATTGAAATGAATGTCACAGGGCAGCTTCTCACACTCTAAAGACATCATGTAGAAGGGCTATGCTGAGTTTATGGTTGACTCATGGTCAAAGTGATATGCAACACATGCCTCTGGAGACAATATAACTTGTAGAAAGTACAGCTACAGGTAAAACTTGCCACATAAATTATGTCTGAACAGCAAAATTAGTTGTGTCATTTACACTGTGTTACAGGCTGCCAATAGCCTTGTTATAATTACCCTGTACAGCATTTTACTTAATCTTCCTGTCACTTGTAAAAGGTGACATCCACATAGCAGCAGGAATCCTCCTTCAAGAAATCATATAACAAAGCCACTAGAAGCATAAATTTAAATGCACATACAATATAAAGGGAGGGGAAAAAAAGCTGGCTTGCTTCATGAATATCTATGGTTTTTATATCACAAGAACTTACTTGAACATTCCAGTGGATTGAATGGGTTAAACAAGGAACAGCTTTCCTTGTTATTTATTATTAATGACATGTTGCACTTACTACATATCTTGGCTAGAGATCCCTTAGCTTTCCTCTCCAATAAAAGCATTAATTCCCAAGAAGAGGAAAGCTCTCATTGCATGTGGAAAGAAAAAGCAGGACATAAAATTAGATATTGTCATTCCAAATCATAAAAGTCTCAAGCTTTGTTGCCTCCTCGTTTCCTAACACCAAGTCCAGTGCTGCCACTGCTAGTCTGTGGGAGACATGCCTGTGCTTTATTAAAGACCCTGCTCCCCAAGTGCAGTGATAAAGGTGAGTAGAGAATTAGGGGTACAATGGTGCATGGTGGGTTTACCTAGTTATACTAAAAATTATGGACCATCTCTGCCTGTCCTGGAACCAGACGTGAATTATCTTTACCATTCTAAAACGGCCTGAAACACCTCAGATGCTGTTCACACTAAACAGCCCCATACACATCTTGTCTTCTAAGAAAACCTCTATCTGCATGTGGCAGGTATTCTTGCCCAGCACTGCAGCTGGTGTCAGCTTTCTTAATACAAAACTTTCAACTTCTTCTAGATTCCCCACAAGTTAAAAAAAAAAAAGTAACAAGGCTGAGAACAGAGAACCTGTCTATCTGTTCATCAGCTCCCACTCCCTATACATTATCCACTCCCCTCCCAAGCAGCCGTTTTATCTCAGAGCACTGCAGTGAGGCAGAAAATGATTTGCTTAACATCAAAAAAAGCTCTGAAAGAAAGCCAGGAACTGAACCTGTGTCCCCTGACTCCCAATTTAATGCCTTGCCTACAGACACCCTTCTTTCTCTGTAAAAGTAGAGGGACATGCTTGGTACTACATTTAAATTGTGATGTGGACTAAAGGCAATGTGCCCTCCCCCACTCCATGCATAATAGTCAGCTATTAGCAACTCTACAACTGAGGCAGTAAATAACCTATTTTCCCATTGTTTCATATGCAACACATGAAATTAATTTTGTGTGCTCCCTGGCTCTAAAAGTGAGCGGCTTAGCTGGCCCTCTTGCCCACATTCAAGGCAATCTTTCATAATAAATTAAAGGAAATACAGCATGTTCACAGCGACGGGAAGGAATTGTGTGGCAGCACATAAATCAGCAAGAAAGCTCTCCCAGAACAACTTGTTAGCAACTGATGTGGCATTTGTAGGAAGATGTCTGTGACAGTGTTCTTTCTGAAAGCAAAATAACCACTAACTATTTGCTAGAGTTTTCTCCTCCCCTGCTAAGTAAAGCATCAATTAGATGAGCACCATTTAGAGTTGCACAGTTCGACACCTCTAATCCCTTGAAGGCTGCTCTTGTGCCTTCCCTGCATGCTTGCATAAGAATTACAGGTTGCTTGTCAGCTTGAACAATCATTTTTCTATTTAAAGAAAAAACACAAACCACACAGAGAAAGGAAGGAAAAGAAAGGCAAAGAAAGGTTTACCCATGCGATATATAGAAATTGTTCTGGGGGTAGTGAACAACAAGAAGTTTATCCCCCCAAATCACCCTGAATCTGAATTGTATCTGATCAGAAGCAACACTCTATGCAATGTTAAACATGACCTTTCTGCAGTTTTTCCCATAGCTGATTCTGTTGGCTCATTTGGTAAGTAACTAAAAAGTGGAGGGCCAGGGTCTCACAGGGAAGGTCTGACTCTGCAGAACAAACTGTTCCCAAAACAGAGCCACTGAGAGATGGTCAGTGAACAGTGTGAGAGGGAGCATGCAGGGAAAAACAAGATTCCCAGAACTTCCCAAGGCTCTGAGCTCCCTTATGTCTCTCCACCTGTTCTAGATCAGAACAATTAGGCCTACAGGCACTTCAGAGATTAGTGGAGAAATAAATATTAAGTATTTTTAATAAATAAATAAATAAATAATTTAATAAATAAATAAATAAATAAATATTAAGTATTTTTTCAGTTTTATGATTTATGGGCACAACACATTCATATCCCGTTCAGGTACTCATAGATGTTCCCAGCTGTGCATTGGCTCTACAGCTGTAACGTGGCTTGCATGGCCTGTTACTTCCCCTCCAACCCTTTTCACACCAGATAACGCTGTTGTCACAGATGGAGACACTCAGAGAGATCAAAATTAATACGGAATTCTCAGTTGTGCCGCAGATGTTACTGGGGCTACAACACAGCATCAACTGATACTTGATAATTTGAGGGTTTGAGGGACGCACCAAATTCCCTGCACATTCAGAATTCACATTCACCCACTGAAAAAGGAAGCAAATTTCCCTTGGAGACTGACAATTCACTTTTCTGCTAGCTTTCAAAAGGCTTATACATCTGAGCAAGATCTAAAGTCATCTGCTGCATCCAAGAGGCCAGAAAATCCCTATGGAAAGAAGAGACATACATGCTGCACAACTTGTCTATATTTGAATCAGAGTTCTGAGGCAGAAAAAAAGAAAATCCAAATTTGTACACCTGTTTTAAAACACCTGCTTAAATGCAAAGCTGTAGTAAACCAGGTCATAGCAATGTGCATGCTAATAAGCATCCTGTTGTGCTATCAGAAGGTTCAGAAGGAACCATGAAAAGCATTTAATGTTCCCTTTTCTATCCCTTCACAGCATGTGATAAAGTAACCCCTCCCTTTTTTTTTTTTTTTAATAGACCTAGAAGAATGCAAATGGTCTTTTTAATTGTTCATGAGATGTCATTAAATTTTTCTTTTATGCTTAGAGTTCATTCTTCTAATCAGCTGTTTGGTCCCTTCCAGACAAATGTAAGAAGCCGCATAGTTTCCTTTATTTTTTTTCTTTAATAGAAAACAGAACTTCAAAGTGAAATGATTAGAGATTTTAATTTAAAAAAACCCCATACACTTGGGGGGTTAATTAGCATTCAAAAATTGACTTTTGTTATCAAAGCTAAACTATCTGACCTCGGCTTTATGTATTCATTGTGAATTCAAATGCTCCTGAAAGAGCCTGATTTATGATAAAATATTAATTTATTTCCATCTTCATTTTGCTGCCTGCAAACCACAACCATGGATCAACACTTAAAAAACCCAGGAGAATTAAAGACTCTGTTCCTAGAAGAAAAGGATACATTTCAATAGACAAGGTGGTATGAGCACCACCCTTTTTATTCCTTCTGTGGTTAAGAGACCTCTTCTCAAACTGCTTTTAGAGTGGGGAAAAAAGATACTCAAAATCAGCATTAAAACAATAACTGTACAAATGTTCTGTTTAAGTACAAATGGTTGCAGGAACTAGAAGGAAGACTATTGGCAAATGTAACAGTTTGTCCTCAGAATATGAGATGCCAGCTTTATAAAGACTGCTTCCAAATATTCATCAGATCTGGGAATGACAGGAGAAGCATCATGTCCCCAAAGCCAGGCAAAGGCTAAAACTGTCAGTTAAGTGACAAGGTCTTTTACAAAAAGAAAACAAATATTTAACTCCAGAGTAACAAGCAACGTGTGCGTTGTGTGTCCCTTTCCAGTGACTGGATTAGACACTCAAGGGATTTCATTTTATATGAAGCTTCAGTCTTGTAAATACAATCCTTGTAGCCTTATTCCAGTTCTTGTGCCTTACCATGAGGCACAGCACAGCCAGAAAGTAGGCCTAGAAAAGAGCTGAATTGTGCTTTGGTGTTGCCAACATGCACAAGCCCTTGTAAAACAACTAGCTGTGCACTGTTTGCTGAAATCTGGTTATCCTCAAAGATAAATGAAAGCAAACTTAGCTCAGCTAGACACCACTATCATTGTGATCAAACACATTTCTCTATTTAAGCTTTCTTCTCTACTTCTTTATGTTATTGTAGGGGCTAGGAGGGCATAGGGTATTTTTTATTTGGGGTTTTGTTTGTGATTTTTTTTTGCTTGGCTAGTTGCCTTGTTTGTAGTTTGTTTTTTTTGGTGTTTTTCTTTTTTTTCTTTTTTGTTTGTTTGTTTGGGGTTTTTGTTTGTTTGTTTGTTTTTTTAACTTGTTTTTTCCAAAACTACTTTGAAAATTCCAAAAGTCTTGCAGTCTAGAGACTTTAGAGCTATCCTGCCTTTTAGGGATCTATGAATGCTGGCAAGTTGGTCTGGCGCATGTCATCTTCTTGTTCAAAGGTAATTAAGTTTTTGTTTGTTTGTTTGTTTGTTTTTTGTTTAAAGACACTCCAGTGTTCAGGGCTAGAAGGCTGGTGAAGAAACTGAGTGGATTGAAGTAGTAAGCAGATGTGATACTGTAAAAGATAATATTTCTACGGAATCTCTACTGTTAGATTAAGCATTTGGCAGGCATCCTGTGGTTGCTTCGGTAGAGACAGGTCAGCAGAGAGATGACATGAAAGGTTAAGCCCCCAAAACACTGAAGTGGTCTGTGATTAGGCCATATTCAGGAGCACAGACAGACACCTACAGATACACCTCATGGAGTCCATGAAGACATCAGGTGTGCAGGAACACATCGCTATCAGTGGATATCAGGTACATCACTTTAGCCTGAAACAGAAACAGAATTTAATCATACAAGGATTATTTTAAAGATACAGTTTCTGGTGGGAGGAAAAATAGATGAGGGTTCAAACTACAGACTATTGCAGATACATGTTTACCTGGCTGACATTTCCAGTAATCATCCTGCAGGCAAATAAATCAGAGACATGTATTACATTTTTCTCTCCTAGACACTAATATATTTTTTTTTCTGTGTAGAGTATTTCTCATTTTGACATATTTCTATCATGTCACAAAGCAAATACAGTTTCCAACAATAGCATACCAATTTTCAAAATTCTTATCTATAGATTAAACTTGCTAGCCCAACCCAAAGGCATTCCTTTAGATTAGTTACATTGTCTGAAATAAGACAAAATGTATCAGTATGTCTGTTTTTACCGCCTTTTGTGTATAAACATTATGTTAATAGGGTCCCCATAGTACAGGAAGTATCAGGCAAGTTCCTACAGGGTTCATAAGTACATGAAAATATTCCTTATAAAATCTGTAATGGTCTGGCTGTTTCTATGAAGAATATTAGAACCCCATATATATCAAATCCCCTTATTTTTAGCACTGTAGAGTATTTGAGGTGTTTCACAGAAACTGCTCACTTGTGTTCTACCTGTGATTTCAGACCTCTTTAATCCTGCTACCTAGGGACAGCAGAAATTTATAAACTGCTCAGGGTGCCTATAAAGAAGCCTGTGCATTGCTTAAGAACAAAATTAATCTAAAACCTTACTGAAAAGGCTGAGACACACTCCATGATATAGCCTTGCCTTTTTTTAAGGTTAAAAAAGGAAGGTTTCTTTATTAACACTTCCATACACAAATTTCTAATACACTCCTCCCCCCTCCAGCAGGCCACAAATGCAAAACTGGGAGAAGAAATATTTTCCCACACTGAGATTCCACTCTCACTGCAAAGCCACAGGCTCCACGTCAGCTTGGTCTGTCCACAGCTCTGACTCAGCTGTGGGACATAGGCAACATTCTGAGCTCTGCTGACCACAGCATTGTCCTGTCCAAGCCTTGCCCCACAAGGGGATGACACTCAAAGCACGCCCTTCCTCCTCCAGCTGTGTCTGCAGTATGGGAAGACAGCAGCATATGGAAGAGCATTACATACCAAAACAGGTCAGGAAGTGTTAAAATGCTGAAGTTTCCATAGTATAATGAGGAACTTTTATCTTTCAGCATCAGACACACTGACGAAGCTTTCACGATTTCATGTAATATTTCTAGTGTGTCTATTATAGCATCCAAAGTGTGTGCTGCAGGCAGCAAAACTGTGGCTCGACCCTTTAGACACTAATTTATGGAAGTGGTTTCTGAGCTCCTGACTTGGTAAAAGTAGGATGCATTTCTACTGAATTTGTTAAAATGAATGATAAGTTGTGCTGGGAGAGAGACACCTGTAGTGGCATTATCACCTGTGCTTTAGGTGACTGACAAAACATAGACCTCTTTGCATGTTGAGTACATCACTTGAAATCAGCCTCAAGCATCTTAATATTTACATTTTTTTAACCTTTGAGATAGTCTGTTTTCAGGATCACAAAATCCACAGCTCAGTCCATATGTTGAGAATATAATACTTTCCCAGTAGAGAATCTCCTGTTTCAATGTCTCTAAGCTCATGCTGTCATGAGCTCATTAGTCATTAATTACATATTTTTTAATTAAATGGGACATATTGGCAGATAGCAAAATCTGAATTAAGGCAGCCTATAATCTCTATAACAACAAAAACACGGAACTCATCAGAAAACCAGGCAAAGACTCAGCCTATTCTAACTACTGTTCTAACTACTCAGTAATAACTTGCAAGTATTTTCATACAAAGATATGGTAATTCAGATAAGAAACAATGATTAGGGCTTTAGCAATTTTTACTTGGAGAGGAATGAAAATTTTGTGGTGAACCATGTTACTAGTAAAAGAGAATGTATAGATTACTCTCCAAAAAAGTTAAAGTCATTTTTATTTTGTATATTTCAAACCAAATTATTTTGGAAAAAAACCCATCCCTTGCATTATACCATTGTCTACTAATAATCTTAAGGGATAAATAACATTTCCCAACTCACTAACACCTCCTAATGCAACAGCATCACCTTCAAATCTTCCTGCCTCTTTATGATCTCCATTTTTGTTTTCCTTACTTTGACTTGAGGCTTCTTACTGTCTCCCACCGAATGTTTGCATAACACCTTACAGCATGAGGTTTCAGGCTTGACTGGGATTTCCAGATATTACCACATTAGTAGCAAAGCTTATTTGACCTTGTATTTCTACTCTTCCCTTCCCACACTCACCTCCTACGATGGGCAGGTAAATATTCCCACTCGTTTTACAGACAAAGCACTACAAAGGCAACATATTTGAAAGAGGTCACAAAAAAAAACCTCTGAGAGGGTGAGACAGAAAAGAGACCACCTGACTTGCAGATATGCAAGGCTGCCAACAGCACTAATATACCACTCCTGTAGGCTCCACTACCATCTGTGTGCTTTGTCCTCATTAATACAAACAGAACTTTAGTACCTGACTCAAGGTTTTTCTGAGATGCAGCTCCATCAGGAATCAGAAAAGAGAGATACCACGGGGTGTGCATGTGTATGAGAAACAACACAAGCCAAGTAAAACTCCACACAAAGACAGAAAGTATGAATCAGATGACAGACAGTAGGGAGATTTCTTGAACAACCCAGCACCAAACACATATTAAGACTGCAGATTTAATAGGCCAGTTCCCATGTAGAAGTATAGTAGGAAAAGGTAAGCACAAATAAATTAGGATAGGCTGGAGGACAGTGATGAACTGCATATAGAACTAATAATAAAAAGGATTATTTCAATTGACATGTCAAGGAGCTGGAGTCATGGCCATTTCAGGTATGCTACCTGCTTGGATAATGTCCTATTATACTTGCCTTCAAAACAGGAAAAAAAATAAATAGAAAGGAGAAAGGAAAAAATCTACTCAGCCTGCACTTCCCGAAAAACCATAACTATCCAAAATGCTCAGGCATTATCACCTGACTGATATTACAGCAGCAGTGTCAGTCCCTTATAAGTACTGAATTGCACATAAGATTTTGTAGATTGATTTTAAGCATGAAAATTATGGTACAGAGTAGGCCTTAAGATTCAATTGACCAAAACTTGCAAAAGGGAGAGGGATACCAATGAAAAAAAAAAAAAATTATGCTAAGTTATCCATCATCACAGTGACAGTTTTTAAAGTAGAGGCTTAAATTGTCAATAAGTGAAAGAAACAGTAGAAGATTCATTCAGGCTGTCTGGAGAACAAAAAAAACACCAAACAAACAGCAACACATCTCACTGGTCTTTGAGAACTTTTCTACTGGAACAGATAGGGATTTGGAATTAGATCATGCAGAGGTGTGGAAAAACAGAGTGCTCCCTTCTGTACAAGTTCAATTTGTGAGAGACTAAGCTAGTTTCAAGTGAAGTAGGGAGTAGGAAATTGCTGCCTGGATTTTCCTGGTTGTCCTGGAGAAAGTTGTAGAAGGACCACTCCAGCCAAACAATTAGGACAGTCTTAATGAAAGACTTTTGGGATTGCTTTCTGGCTCCTGTGGATGGAGAGCACCCTTCCTTACATACAAGAGAAAGTACACACCTGCCAAGGATCCAGTGGTAGGCACTGCTAAGGAATTTGTAAGGGAGAGACCTTAGATTTGAGGTTGAGATTAGCTTGAAGAAGTGCAGAGCCCAAAATTTCTCCTTCCTGTAGGATGTTTTCACCACTGTTTAGCCTCAGAATTGTCTTTCCTTCTCCTTCTCCTCCTCCTCCTGTGAGGAAGATCTCTGAGCAAAAGAGCTCCAGGTTAACTGGATTAGACAGTGCCCTTACTCCAAAACTTGGCTTTCCCACTTCTCATGATTCTTGGAGGAAACTGGGCTTGAATCAGTTCACAGCGAGTAAGAAAATGAACATCACCCATGCATTAACACAACAGCAATCTAAGCTCTAAGCTGTTTTGCAAGGTGATCTGTCATTTGTTCTTTGCCAATAAAATCCATTTTAGAAGCAAGATGTAAACACAAGTGCACTTTGTAGGTAATTCTCATCTGTCAGTGTGCTTTAGGTATCATTAAAGCTAAGTAACTTCAAGAGTTTGGCAGAGAAACACTTCAAAATGTTCCCACCACCGATTATTCTAATAAATCTTATTATTGTTGTATCACATTTTTCTACTGGAAGGAAAAACTGAATTTCCAGGCAGTTCTAATCTGTTGTAAAGTTTGGTTCTCTGAAGACTCCAATCCATTCTATCCTTTCTAAAAAATTAAAGATTTTGAAGGTGTTCCCAGAAAAACCCTAGCAATTAAGCACTCCAATTTCTATTGATCCTATACCAAGGCTTGTTTGTTTTCATCTAGACTCACCCAAAAATGGTCTTGTACTTTTTTCACCAGTCCTCTCAAATCAGAGCAACACAATATATTATGTCCTTTTCAGTCTCCAGCAATCTAGCCTTTACAATCACTGCATTTAAAGATCCCTACATTTAGCAGTCAGAAAGCAAGCAAACAATGCAATGGTTCTGATTTTCCACATCAATCTGATCTTTCTGCATTTTGAAGAAAAAATGTGGTTCAGATCTGGGTTCAAATGAAACCTTCCTTGCCTGTAAGGTTTGAGTTAAAACATCAGAAGGAAAATGTCACTAGAAAGTTTCTGCCTTCTTTTCAACCATAACTTATTAGTGATGAAGTACACTAGGCATTAGATCTAGATCAAATATGAATGCAATTCTGTTGAAAGAATAAGAACATGATACAACTTAGGACAACTTTCTATTTTTAGTCTAGATTTATGAAACTTATGGAAAGGTAGGCTGTACTTGGCCTGATACAAATCTATACAACATATTCATCCTAAAGAAAAAAACCCTAATTTTACTTAATAATTTGAATTAACACCAAGTCAGTATTTTGGGTCATATGGTTGAGATGTTTGGGACATTTTTAACTGATATCTGTAAGCCCTCAGCTAGATTTATTGTATCATTAGGCAAAAAACTCTGATCTATTTTTGTAAATATGTGATTTCACAGTTGGTTAATTTCTCGATCCTGTGGAGAAACTGTAGAGAACAGAAATAGTTTAAAAGGCAATTTTTATGACAGAATCCCTCCCATTCTAATTAAGTCTTATACAACAACATTATACAGTTGTATGAATATGACTATAAAAAAATGGAACCTACAGTAGATACAGATTATTCACATTACTATTCTTTTCAGTATTCACACACCATAGAAACAAATGATAACAACAGGAAGTGTTGCTGGAAGAATGTTTGGCCTGTGTGATGGCTAGCACTCCATTGACTTCAGTGGAGTTCTGCAATTTACGTCAAAAGATCTTTTGAAATCATTTTGAGCTCTCAGCTACACACATAATGAGAAGGAAGTCAGCCGTGGGACATGGAAAATCTTTTGTAAAAAAAAAAAACCAACATAGCTGAAAACTAAATTGCCTACAACAGATTAAACAGGAGAGAAAGATGCACTCATGGCATTCCTCAAGCTTTGAGCATAAGTAACTTCTCAAGAAGTTTAGTTGAGTTTCAGCATACATTTTGAACAGAATCTTGTTTCCTCTGTGGATTCAGCACCTCTTAGTGGGATCTGGAAAAATTCAGGGTCTCTAATGCATTTCCTTACAGGTGGCTTCACTTCCATCTTGTTTATGAAGCCTCACATTTTCATTGGACAGGTGAGCAAGATAAATCATTATAAATACATTCATGATATATCATCAGTTCTGCACAATGTAACCTCATAAGTTACTCTATTCCATGGTCAGTGATGAGTAAGTTTTTGTTCTTCAAAATATCAGGACTAGGTATCCCCCACGAGCAGGTATCTCAGTAAAAGCTGAACTATTTTTAGTTACTACATTAGATTAGCAATGATTCATATTCTTGGGCATTTTTATCCTGGGAGAAATAAAAAAGCATAGATATAGAAGCAGCAGCAGGATCACAGTGAGTTTTTTTCAGCTTCACATAGACCACCAAGGACAGCTCTATCATAATGTTGTTCTCAGCTCCACCGACTGGTGGTGGCAGTTCCCGTATGCAGTGGTGGGGTCACCATGCATGTCCATCATGCCCACTGAAGGCTGGTAGTCACCTGTGTCTCACAAATGGAGCCCTAACTCCATTTGCAGGTAGGATGCAGATACACACAGCAATTGGGGAAGATCCTTCTGTCCTCTTTCTTTGGCTTTCTTTGGCTTCTTGAGGAAGATGGAGCGCGGGATAGTCTGGGTCCTTGACACTTATCATCTTTTTGCCTCTACCATCAAATTCCCCTAAAGTCTTGTGTAATAGACTTACTGCAGCTAAACAAAATTGATCAGTTTTACTACAGCAAATGCTAGTTTGCCACCTTGAGCTCCCCAGCGAGCAGCAGAGGGGCTGTACATCTCCCAGGGTCACACAGCATCCTGCCTTGGGGGGCAGCCCAAGAGCTGAGAAATAGGGGCAACAATGAACCTTGGAGAACCAGGCAGCCAACTACTGCAGTGACAGAAATGCCTTCCAAAAGGCTCAGCAGCAGGTTTACAGCCAGGAGCACTCAAATAATTTTCCTACACCAATAAATAAATTAATAAATTGTAACCATTTTCTGACAACACTGGAATGTTTTTGTTTTTAACAAAATCCTGGTTTGGTTTTGTTTTCTTCTAAAGCAGAAAATTTTGTTCCCTGATCAGCTCTATTTATTTCCTTGTATCCTGCCTGTCCTCGCTGATGTGTATTTATTCCCCCTAGGTTGCTTTTATTTGTTTACTGCCTAGCAGAATGAAGCATTACTCTTCTCTGGGAGAGGCAGGAGGTATTGTAATGTGAACAAGTAATTACTAATATGAATATTTAATCAGGAATAGGATGAGCGTTGTCTAATGCACACAGCCATGTCTTAGTCCCCTTGTAAGAAGACATGTGGTCAGAATCCATATTCACTCTGTCTTCTTGTTCTCAGAAACAATTTGAAAAAAGAAGAGACCAGAGCTATAGCAGGAGAAAAAGCTTCCTTCTGGCTGGATGTGGAATCACTAACAAGTGGAGCAACAGCAGTAAGCCAGCATGATCACAATTAATTCCTTCAGGGACCCACAAGTGTGGGCTGTTCTTTACAGAGAAGCAAGCCAGGGGCTGAGGATGACACAAGGCAGGCATGGGCAGCATCCTCATCGACAAGGACTGCAGTACTGCGGGATGCTGAACACAGAGAACAGGGGTGCTCTGACCAGCAACACTAAGCAGGCTCAGCCAAGAATCCAGATCACTGAGCAAGCCCACAGGGATGCAGCAGGCCTGAGGTCAGGCCAGGAAGGCAATAAGTCAGATCAGGTCAGGATCAGCAAAGTCCATGAACAGCCACAGGCGCAGCTGCAAAGTAGTCCAGCCAAGGATCAGGGGCAAGAGGCTGAGCAAAACCAAAACCCCTGAGTAAAAGAGGGGCTCGGGGAAAGGCACCTCCCAGCCTGTTCTCACACACTTCTCCACAGTAACACAGCCACCCTGCATCAGAGCTAGCCTTGAGCACAAGGGGCTAAATCCTGAGAGCCCTGAGAGGCTGTGCAGCTTGCCATATTTATACAAAGCTGAGTGTTCCTCTCTATTGTGGTCTCTCTCTCTGAGGGAGAGCACTCACCAGGAGAGACACCTGTTCAGATTGGTCACTGAAAGTATTTTGCAGTCCTGTGTACACCTGTAGCAATGAATTTAGCACATCTCCAGAAACATGAGCAGCCTTGCACAATATACGTCAGGGCAAGAACTTTTTTTCTCCCCCATGTTTTAATTAAGCTGCACATGGTGTTTTAATAAGCTCTGATGCCATAGGGTCAGCCACAGGCTCTGGAGTATCATTTACAAGTGAGATTTTGTATCACAATGAAAACCCACCATCTTAACACAGAAGCACTAACAAAAGTAACAAGATGGAAAGAAAATTAGAGCCATGTACATTAGAGCCATGACAAAAGGTCAGGCCCTTTTGGAGGCTATGATGAACTTTCAGCCTCTAATTAAAACCAAGATATGTTAGTTTGTTTTGGTAGCAAAAATACCATAGAGAGACTAAAATTACAGCAGGGCATCAGCTCTTGTCTAGACAGCAGTTAATGCCTGTGTTTTTTTGTGCAGCTTCTGCACAATAACTATTCAGTTTAGAGCCTAACAAAAAAAGTCCCACATGTCACACACCTACTTCCAAATAACCCTCTGGTACTTCTAGTCCCCAGAATTCTTATGCAGGAGAAAAGGAAATAATTTAATAGAGTTCCAATGAATAGTTTATTATAAAAATTAAATTTGATTAAAAAAAAAAGATTTGTAAAAAATGACATTTACTAACAAATGAAATTCCATACATATGACACTTCCTGTGTGAGATCCCAACCTAATTTAAGCTGTATAAAACAAGAGAGCCAAACTAGTAAATGCTGAGGCTCTAGGCCCACAGAATTTGGTGCTATTTGCAAGACTTTCAACATCTCCAGAAGTAGGATTTTGTTATAAACTCTGTATGATCTTGTTTTTCTCCCAACCTATTTTGACTATATTAAAAACCAGAATAATAGAATTTTAAAGATTGAAAAAGATCTTTCAGCCACTGAGTCCAGCCATTAACCCATCACTGCCAAGCCCTCCACTAAACCATGTCCCCAGGTGACAGATCTACACATCTTGCAAATACCTTCAGGGATGGGGATTCCACCACTTCCCTGGGCAGCCAGTTCCAATGCCTGGCCACCCTTTCTGTGAAGAAATTTTTCCTAATATCCGATCTAAACCTCCCCTGGCACAACTTAAGTCTGCTTCCTCTCATCCTATCACTTGTTGCTTGGAAGAAGAGACTTACACCCACCTGGCTACACCCTCCTTTCAGGCAGCTGTCGAGAGTGATAAGGTCCCCCCTGAGTCTCCTTTCCTTCAGGCTAAACAACACAAGCTCTCTCAGATGTTTCTCATCAGACTTGTGCTCCAGTCCCTTCACCAGCTGGAGTGTGTCCTTCTCTGGACACACTCCAGCACCTCCATGTCCTTCTTGCTGTGAGGGGCCCAGAATTGGACACAGGATTCCAGGTAAGGCCTCACCAGTGCCAAGTACAGGGGACAATCCCTACCCTGGTCCTGCTGACCACACTGTTGGTGATACACTGGCCTTCTTGGCCACCTGGGCACACTGCTGGCTCATATTTAGCCATCTGTCAAACAACACCCCCAGATCCTTTTCTGTGGGGCAGCTTTCCAAACAGCTGCCCAAAGCTTTGTAGCAAATACACATCACATGGTGGATTAAAACTTCTAACTTATGGTAACCAGCAATCCCAACCCTTCACTATTTGTATGTCAGCTCACTTCTTCCACTCCCAAAGGGAAAACTTTCTTCCAGTGAGGTCAAGGTAAAAAACAGCCCTTTTAATCAAGAACTTCTCCTCTTACTTATTTTTGTTACCTTGTAAATGAAATAGGGTCAAATTTGAGTCGTCTACCCACTATTTTCACATTTCAGGAACAAAACCACTACTGAGATGTTGTGATTCAATACCATTGAGAAGAAAGTCTTTTTTGTACATTCTGAAGTTTTTTACAAATGTTAATACCAACAGAGATGGAAAATGCTTTTATAATCATAAATCACAATCAAAGAATGGTTTTGGAGCAACCTTTAAAGATCATCTAAGTCCACCCACCCCTGGTATTGCTGAAACACTTTTCACTAGATCAGGTTGCTCAAAGTCCTGTACAACTTGACCATGACAGTTCCATTAACTGGGTATGCACAATATCTCTGGACAACGCATGCCAGTGCCTCACCACCTTCATAGTAAAACATTTCTTTCTTATGTCCAATCTAAACATTTTTCAGTTTAAATTTGTAGGTTCAAGCATGACAGTGCCAAGAATATTCAGTCCTTTGAACTTTTCTGAAGAGTCTAAAAAAGTTGTTGGGTTTTTTGGTTTTATGGCATTGATGTTCTTTTGTCCTTCCAGAACATCTTAAAGAGCATACCAGGGAATAAAGCACAGGCTGCCTGGTCCTTACAACACTTTCTGGAGCTATGCTACACACCTTCAGGCACATAAATCACTTTGGTGAACCAATGGTTCTGCAGTATGGCCGTAAGTGTAGTAGTCTGCAGGTGACACAAGAGATTAGATACAGATGGAAAATTCAGCTTCAGTGTACCTTCATTACAGCTCCATAGTGGAGATAGGTAGATTTGATTTTCATTCTTTTCCTAAAGAGTGTGTGGGATCATATTTCCTTCAATTTACGCAGGTGTAAGCTACGAGGAAATCTATTAATGTTATTGGGTTTTCATTAACATGAAGTTGTGTAATGAATGGAAGGAATTGTTCCATGGCTCATTGTTTTCATCCTGTAGAGTCCTACTTGCAACTTGATCCAAACAACATATAGGTTCTGCTTGACTCACTGATTCTGTCTTTCAAAGAAATTTGGTACCTTAATTGTCAAATCCAGACCATTATACATCTTATACATGAGAACAAACTATGAGAACGTAAGTCAACACTAAAAGTAGTAATGCAGTTACAAACTGAGAACAAAAGGAAAATATGGTTCAATTGCACCTAAACAGAATGCTAGTGTTACATCTTTTCCTTAAGAAAGTAAAAAGTTGTGGAGCAAGACTCAAGAGTTGTGGATGTATCCCTGACAGATATATGAGTCCTGGCAATATACCATCTCAAAGACTGTGTAAAAATAAAATCAGATTGGCTTTGTTGAAAATTTATTTTGGGAAAAACTTTTTAAAATAACTCTAATAAAGCCATAATGACTGCTCTGCCACCTGAAGAATGAGATGGTTTAGTCTGAATTTGCTTTATTTAAAAGCTGTAAAACAAAACAAAGCAAAGCAAACAGCTGATCATTACACTTGAACCAGACCAGTCTTACAGATTTCATTCCAACTTGGAATACCAGTGAATTTATAAATCCTTGACTAATGCTTCTGTAGAATTACTGCTTTTACTTGATTTGTTTTTTTATGACTTCCAGACACAAATATTTTTTTAAAAATCCTTAAGAGAGTTAAGACTTCGGCTTGAATAGATTTGGAGAACAAAAGACAGCACTATAGATGATTTGACTGACATACTCTGTAACAAAGCCCTATGTAGTTGTTTCTGCAACTTGCCAGTGCCAAAATTCCTTCTTGAATAACAGCCTCTCTTCTAGACAGATTTAGAATATCTAAGGGATGGAGAATCAAAATCTTTCTACACTATTTTTTTTTCCCAACACAAACTATTATTCTCACTATCAAAAGGCATACTTAGTTTTTCCATTATGTATCCTTGTTGGCCTGTTTTGGAATAACTTCTCACTGACCTCTCATGTTGTAGGGGTTTTCGTATTCATCTCATCATGTCCCTCAAGACATTCAACCATTGCAAAGACCAGGATAACATTACCAAATCCCACATTTGAGCAGTGTCTTTTCCCTCAGTTGCAAACATTGCATTTGGCAGAGTCAAAATTTATCCTCTTCAATGTAGACCCTTGGTCCAATTGCTCTGGATGGGTTCATATGGGTATTTGTCATTTATTACTTCATATTTTAAGACACGGGCAAATTTTACCAAGAGCATTTGGTACATCTGATTTCCAAGCACTAAACATCTATCCAATTGTTCACTGAAAACATGCTTCCCTTTAAAGTCACTGTCAAAGTGCCCCAATAAAATTGCTCTTTGATAAAGCCTCAGTTGAAAAGCTCCTTATTAATCACTTTTTAATATGGACTACATTGACCACAAAATTTAACTGTCTGAAATGACAGCATCTTTTATAGGCTATGTCAGAAACATCGTACAAAATTCTATAACCAAATTTATATACAATCATTTTTTCTGCCTTGGCTAAACCCAGTAACTTACAAGCCTGAAAGCACCTGGTACAGCAAAGCCCATGGCTAGTCAAGGAGAACTGACATGGGGTTCAAGCACATCCCACTCTTAAAGAAGTAAAACTCATAATATATAGTTCATCTGTTGCTGTAGCTATCACATCAAAACCTGGGATCCACAGACCTCCCAGTTTGTTTTTGTTATAAAATTTTAAATGAGAAATCCAACTATAACAATTGCTTTTAATTTGGATACAAGGTATCATTTGCACTGTTCAGTAAAACAATTGATTCTAATAAATTGTGCTTGAGATTTCTCTACTTTAAGAAATGGGTATTCATCATAAGCAGGTCAATTTTTTTTCTCATTACAAAATTCAGTAAGGGTGGGAAAAGGCATTTTCACCAGCACTGAACCCACCCAGAAAGTGAGAGGCATTCATACAGCTAAACATCTTTGTGGAAAGATGTTCCCCACCACTATGTGACTCCAGAGGGGCTGGTGGAGGGCAACAAGGCACAAACAAACAACCTTGTGTAGTCTAGGGACAAATTTTGATGTCTCTAAGCAGAGAGGTAAGGAAAGAAGAGTTAGGACAGTTAAAGAAGCCTTCCTTTCCCATTGTGTTTGAGACAAGTGCTCTGATCTTCCCCAAAAGAGTAAAAAATATACAGTTGTCCAAAAAAAAGGCCATACAGTTCTGACAGAGCAGGAAACAGGCAGAGTGATGGAAGTTGGAAGGACCTGCAAAGAGCAACTCCAAGGTAGAGCTGCTCTACAAGTGACTGAACAAATATGTCCCAGCATATGTGGACAGAAGTCATGAGTATAAAAGGGAAATTGAATCAACAGAAGGTGTCTGTCTCTTTCTTTGTTCTATATGTTCTTTTCTGAAGGCATTTTAAATTCTGCTGGATTAGTTCCACAGAACTGAAACAACTAGAGGCACTAAAATCAAGGAGTACTTCCTGCACACTTCATCAAGGTTTCCATCAAGTTAAAAATAAATAAAACCAAAGATCTGTAAAATCCCCTATCTTTCCTAGTACAGGGATCTATATTAGAGTCACAAATGATCAGGTGATACCCGTGGGATTTTGACTGCAAACCCATTTAGTCCCACCACCAAGTCTCCAACAAAGGCTGGTAGAGAACCTTTAGGGCAAAAAGTATGAGAAGTATGACAAACATAGGATGACTTTCCCTCTGATAGCCTCTAAATACCTGCCAAGAACCATCCTTCCTTAAAACCCTTGAAATAATCTGATTGTAAATTTATATCAGCATCTATATTCCAGGCAATTCTAGTTTTTCATGATTCATTCATTCATTCCATGTAATTCCCTGTCCATCAAAACCACCAGGTCCAAATCAAAGAAATTTAGGTAGGCCAATATACAGATTCAAGCATGAAAGGGTCATGTACTTCTCAGAGGCTTTTCCTTTTACTTCTGCCTTTGTGGCTGAGACTCATAACCTGGAGGGCTTTATTACCTCCCTCTCCTTTATCTCACCAAGAAAGGAAAAAGAGAGCTTCTCCAAAACACTCTCACCCTCTTTCTTCTTCACAAAACATGTCTAGTACCTACCATTGTCAGTTACATCACCTGTATGCCTGGATTCTTTCCCTGAGTTACTATGGCCATGAAAATGTAAAAAGAGAAACAGGGGCTCTGCTTCTATATATTTGGAGTGCATAATTCAGAACTGAATGTAATTTTCAAGGTAGCAGCCTTTAATTGGCATAATATATGCTTAACCAACTAGAGTTACTTTTTTTGTTGCCTTTTTATTTTGTTACAGGCATAAGCTAAGATTCTGTTTGCATCTAGAAAGACGAAGTGAAGCTTCAAGTTTTCATCTCTTTGAAATAGTTTAATGGACTATATAATGTTTCAATTTAATTAATCTAGCCTCCTTAAGCAGCACGAGGTAGTACAGGCCAAATCCTCAGCTGACATACTTTAGCATAAATTGAGTAAATCCAGTGCTTTCAGATTAAATAATTGCAGAGGTGTAGAAAAACTAAATATTTACTGAAGCTACCCATAGGGATATGGTTGCACACACAAGTGAAACTAATAATACAAAAGCAAATAAATCTCTATAGTGTGCACTCCATTTTTGTGAGGAGGAATACGTAACTAGAGGAAAAACTCACAGGCATCCTTTTTGTCTCACATGCTAATCATCTTAGCTCAGATTCTTTCAGAATGTGTGAGCTTTCTCTCATCCCTCTCCCAAAAGAATATTATAGAGCAAATCACCTCTGATTTTGCCTGAGAGAAGTGGTAAGATTTTAAAGTGTGGGTAGACAGCACAACCAAGATAAATTCAGATTCACTATTCTGAGAATTCTTAACCCAACCCAGGAGACTCCCAAGTCCTAAAACTGGGACAGCCCCAATACCAGACAATAGAGTGTTCTATAAATGTGCACAGTTTTAAAGCTCTACATTTGACTATCTATTGCAAAGTTAACTTTATGAAGAGAAGAGAGATTTATTTGTGGGAAGGTTTTATGTGAATACACTTTTGCCCCTACTCACATGGGAACAAGGATATTTGCTGCTCACGTTGTCCACCACTGACTGTTTTGCTTTACAAGTTTCAGACATCCAAGCTGAACCAACAGTAAACACTGGATGCAAAGAAAAGCCAGCAATCAGAAAAAGCAGACTAAAGAGAATTGTCACATTGAAAACTGTTTGAGCAGACTGTTTGGTGAGGTCTTATAAACAGTAGAAATATCCAAAATGTAATAAACCTGCAACCAGAAAAAGAGTTCCCAAGAACTTACTGGTCCTCAAGAAATTTGTTGCATTTCATTACCACATTTCAGATGTACCCTTACTTAATAGGTACCATGGCAACTCTAAGGAGATATGACCTCTCTAAAATCCTGGTCTGGATCAGATCACCATCTGCTTTTATCTTTCTTCTTTCTCATCTGAAATCTGAGCTCAGCACAGTAAGACAGAGAACTCCTAGCAGCAAAGCAGGTTTTCTTTCTTCTACTGCTTTCTGGGATATTAACATGCCTTAGCACAAGAGGAAAGATTGCTCCCTGCTTTCACTGCATCTGTTGTCTCTATACATACACAGTTGGACAACTTAGTCCACAGATCAAAAGACCAGCTTCACCTTTGATCTGTTTGGTGACTTGTGCTTCAGCTGACAGGCCGGATCAAACCCTCCAGTGCTGAAGTACTCAGACACTGGGACAACATTTCATCTCTTACCTACTATGCAAAAGTATCTGGGGCAGTGTGGAAATGTAGACTAAATTGAGACTTCCGGATTCCAATCTCTTTTAGCTGTGTCCTTGAAATTATCCTCCACACTGGAAATATAATTTTTTCTTTAATGAAGCCAGTGATGGGAATTGTTTACTACCTACTAATAAATCTTATTCATGGCTAATACTTGACATGGAAAGTGTTGTAGCAAATAACACTTAAATGCATGATATTAACGTAAGCATTAAGTTGATCTAGTTAAATGGGAATGCTGTCTTATTGTGTAAATTAACTTTGGTAAAAACCTAGGCCAAAATGTCAAGGTTACCTACTTAAATTTATGCACATGCAGCCATGTTTTTGATCTTTGGTATAAGCATCCTCTACTCACTCTGGCATGGGTCTGCAACATCAAATATATCTGTAAAATTAAGGAGAATTATAGCTTTTTGGCACATTGGGGCAGGGTGCAACACACAGGGGTACAACTCACACTTCATAGAGAAACACAGTTTTCGAGCTTAGACTCTTGGAATGAGTGGAGTGAGACATTCATATCCGGTTTTTTGGATCTGGGCCTTACTTCAGTTGGACAACTTTGACTCAGATGAGCACCTATGCTAAATAGTCTATATTTGCAAATGTGGTTAACAAGCATGATCTAGAGTGAGGGAAACGAAGTCTATTGCTAGTATTTCACTCATTTCATTCCACTTAAAACTATCTTTCAATTATATTTTATCTGCCATTTTAAGATACATGCAGCTGGTGTCTAATACATTCTTATTTTCGTATGGGAATCATGTATCACTGCACCTGTCAGGCACAAATGCCATATATTTGGACCAAGAAAACTCCAAACATTTGATAATTAGTATGTATATTCCCACATTTGTTAATAACTACTGCAGTAGGAATGGAATTGACTTTTAGTAATTGGAATGCATAGTCCTACATATTTATTGATTTATAACATCTACCTCCACCCCAACAGTAAAACACTATGGGTCAGCCTAACACGCAGATTATACTACTGTTATGGCATTGATTTGCATTTGTAGCTGCAAGATTCAGTTTTAAAGAGAGAGAAAGAGGACAACACCAGAATTATTAAGGAAGGAAGCTGCTGCTTTAGGGCACAGCACTTGTTGCTGTTGTCCTTGCTGATTTCAAACAAGAGGCAAAAAATCTTACTACACTAAAACATGGAAATATGGAGCTGCCTTTTATTCTGTGCCCTCCAACTCTGGGAAATGTTTGGAGTGTATGTTGATGCCGACAATGATCAAGTAAAAAACACTCTCCTTGCTTACTGTAACCCTCAGACTTGTGTGTAAGTCAGGAGGAGGAAAAGAACCAAAAAGTTAAAGAACAGTTCCGGTAAGGACTTCAGGGAAGATGAAGACCACACAGTGTTATTTATTTCCACCTCATTTTTTTTCAGATGGGAAGTTAGTGGCTGACATGTTGGAGCAGACTTCAATCTTAGCCCTCCAGATCTCAGGCGAGGGCTCTGAAAATTCTGGCTGTGGGCTATTCTGGTCCTTCTTCTTATTAATTTTAAGTCTTGTATAAGATTTTGGTACTTATGACCTGGAGTTTTCTAGCCTTGTGTTAGTTCACAGGCAACTCTCTAGCCAACACACAATGCATCAATAAAATGGGGATGCTAAGGCTGCTAGAGCATTTTACCTTCCTTACAAAAACTCAGCACAGTTTTTGCTCTCATATAGTCATCTGATCATAAAATACTCTGTGTTCCTGGTATTGAACACATCAGGGGTTCATTTAGCTCTGGCCTGACTTGCATGCTGCCAGAAAACAAAGGATTTAGGGGTAGGTGGATCCTTGGCATGGGGAGTAAGAACTCCAGTATTTGACAACAGAATTCAGACACATTTAGTACATAGGACAGAAGTTCAGATTTAAAGAGGGAAAGGCATCCAATAGACCATCTGGATCTTTAAAAGGTTTAAAAATTTGCTAAGTGGTTGTGCAAGAAAAAATATGGATTCTGGCAGAAAGGGAAAAGATATTATAACATGGGAGATAGCTGGCAGGGAGATTTCACCCAGCAGAGGCCAGAAGACTCCTCATCTAGACAGTGAGCATGCAGAGTCAGACTTCAGAGGGAGAGAAAATAGGACTTTTCCTAGGGACCCAAGCTAGATTGTATAGCAATTGCTGTGATTTAGAAAGGCACCAATTTACTGGGTTGAAAGTAAGACTAGAGAAAAGGATTCGCTCTGACACAGAACTGAAGAAAGATATAGGTTTATAAGCCTATTTTATTTCCAACTCGCTTTGTATTTTAACTACCCTTTAAGAAGTTTGCTTTTCTAGTTTATATTTGATCTCAGTGACTAGAAACCTCACTTTTAAAAAGGTGCAGGAAATCTAGCTCAAAGCTTCAGGGTCCTGGAGGATCATAGCAGTGACACTTTTTACTTAAAAAAAAAATCTATAGGCCAATGCTGTTTATCCCAAACAAATCGGAACCACTGTAGAAGGGTGCTTCTGTTCTGCTTATTACTGTGAAAGCGTCTTTGCTTTCACAGTAATGCATTGGCTTTATTGCAAACTATTCTGAAACAGGAGCTGAACCTAACTAAAAGAAAAAAACCCAACTTTTTTTCTACTAGGCCCTGAATTCTAACATTATCTCAGAAATGGACCATATTTAGTGGATCCATATATATTATCTTCAGGTATATGTTAATTAATGGATAAGAATACCAATGAATTATTGAGAAATAAACAGCGTTGCTTTTGCTACTGTAGATATTATGTGTCTTTAAAACAGACAAAGCCAGAAACAGAATAAAATTAAAGTCTTCTTCTTTGTGTCAAATTAATTCTGTATACCAGTTCCCACTGAAACAAAGTAATACTGATGTTAATAAAATCAGCAGACTTAGCTGACATGAACAGCACTCTGTAAGCATGTTCACAATGCATAAACCAAGAATGCTAAGTGATTATAAAATTATATATATATATATATATATATATATATATATATATAAAAATCCCTTTCCGTGGTGATATTTTGCCTGATATCCAATCTAAACCTTCCCTGGCACAACTTGAGGTCATTTCCTCTTATTCTGGAACCTGGGAGATGAGACTGATCCCCACCTCACTGCAGCCTCCTTTCAGATAGTTTTAGAGAGCAATGAGGTCTCCTTTCAGCCTCCCTTTCTCCAGACTGAGCAACCCAAACTGTCTCAGTCACTTGTCATCAGACTTGTGCTCCAGATCCTTTGCCAGCTCTGTTGCCCTTCTCTGGACATGCTCCAGCACCTCAATGTCTGTCTTATAGTGAGGGGCCCAGAACTGGACACAGGATTTGAGGTACCACCTCTCTGGTGTCCAGTACAGGGGGAAAATCACTGCTCCTGCTGGCCACACAAGCCAGGAAGTCATTGGACTTTTTGGTCACCTGGGCACACACTGGCTCATGTTGAGTTGCTGTCAATCAGCAGCCCCAGGTCTTTTCCCACCAGGCAGCTTTCCATCCACTCTTCCCCCAGCCTGCAGTGCTGCACAGTGTTGTTGTGACCCAAGTGCTGCACCTAGCACTTCACCTTGTTTAACCTTGGTTTATTGATCCAGCCTGTCCAGATCCCTCTGGAGACCCTTCCTACCCTTCCAGAAGATCAACACTCCCACCCATCTTGGTGTCATCTGCAAACTGAGGGTGCACTTGATTTCCTTATCCATATTGTTGATAAAGATATTAAACAGGACTGGCCTCAGTCCTGAGCCCTGGGAAACACCACCACTCTCTGGGCTCAGCCATCCTGACAGTTTTGTTTACCCAGTAAATCACTGAAAACTGGTATCTTCTGGATGAACCTTCCTACTGAGATTGACAGGAGACACCTCAACTCCTGTACTGTATCGAGGTGTAGCACAAACTATTGGTATGAAACACGGAAACTATAAAAAGGAAGTATTCCTCCATTATTTTTATAGCTGTTTTAAAATTTCCATGACAAAGTCATTATCCAGGACAGGTGCAGGTGAGCAGGATCCTGTCCTGTATTTGCGAAGAAAAGAACTGAGAGAAGCATCTTTCTTCTACTATGCTATGGACAGAGAAACAGTACTTTACTGTCCCATCTTTCCCCTGAAACTGGCCCATGAAAAAACTACATTGTGTACCAAGAACCTGGAAGATGATGAAGGAAATCACAGTGCTAAAGAAAAATCAGCCTGCAGATTTCAGGCTCGTGTAACAGCACCTCTCAGATGTTGTCCTTGCCCAAAAAATTTACACCAAATCAATTGAAAATGGAGAATTTTAAACATTAATTTGAATGGAAATAAATACATACAAATTCTTTGTTTGAAATTGGCATGTGGCTCTTCGGTTTAATAAAGCGCGCTACTGAGTTCAGCTTAGTCAATATTTTATTTATTTTGATTTAAATACCTAAAGGCACCTCTCGGGCATGTTCAGCACCTAATATACTATTAAAAGTGCATTTTAAAATTAAACTGCATAAATCAATTGATTCAAGAGGAACTCACCCAGCTGCCTACTGAAAATTCCTTTTTCCTTTTTGCATTTCAGAAATGAACCTTTGCTTAAGAAAGAGATTCTGCAGCAGATCAGAAACTCAGTGAAACCAACTCGAAGACAGATGTGTCAGCAGCAATTTAATTCAAGTTAATTAGGAAATCGAAAACCAAAATGGTCTCAACTGATCTAGTTAAACTCGTATATTATGCTTTTGAGAGCAAATGTATGTAGGATAGGATAATATTCCAACTTTGTTACTGAGATGCAAGTAGCTTTTAGATAATGTGAAGCCAACTAATGAATAGTTGTGCTTATCAGAGAATTTAATTTGGCTCTAATGATATTATTCCAACTAAATAGATCATTTGCTTTACATATGAGCTTGCTATTGTAAAACACTACAGCTACCTCCGCATGAATATATTACTAGGAAACACAGGGTTTGTAATTACCCATCTTAATTATGTCTCTATAATCAAAGAGAATGCACAAGTTAAAAGAATTAATTACAAAAACCTGCAGTTTATCTCTGGCTTAATAATAATACAATATAAGCACTTATTCTATCTGTAAATTTTTTTCTGTGTGTGGTACTATCCTACTATTAACCTAAATCCTGAGAGCACCTTGAAACATCAGGAAACAGAAGAAATAACTTCTTCCTTCTCCGTGCTCTTAGCAGAGCAGTTTTGCTATTGCCATGTGTGCCATCAGACTTCACATGGGATAGTTCCTTCCCTATAAGATTAGCTATGTGAAGATTAAAAAGCAGGGTTGCCAAAGGGTTAATTCTCTCAGCTATTAGTCCAAGAGGTAACTTCTCTCCTTGCACTACTGCCCTACATTACCTGAACATCTTCTGCAGATTCCAGTCCAGGAAAGTTTCTTATCTTTTTTTCTTCTTTTTTTTTCCTAATTTTCCATTTGTCCTCAAGCATTTAGAGACCTGGGTGACATTGACTTTACCCAAGTCTCCAAGCCCCTTGGGCAACTATGAAGAGTCCCATTCTACACAGTAGAAATAATGGCAACTATATCCGGTCTGCAGGAAATGAATCAGTCCTGAGCACACCAAAAATATCAATCTCCTTTCCACTGACACCTATTTTAACTTTAATCTTTCAGCCTGAGATAAACAATGAGGCAATGTTTTCTTGTACCACCCAGGGAGAACAGCAATGCACAAATTGTTACGTGGACAATGCAGTCAAGCTTCTCCAAAGCTCTGTGGGGTAAATAACTAGGAGCATTCCTTTTCGTGTGCCCTGCTGGGAGAAGGCTCTTCATATATGTTAAATATTTATATCAATGAGAAGTATCCCACTAAAGTGATAGTTTTCTTCCTGAATTCTATTACACTTCATCTTCAACATGTGATTTTTAGCTTTTTTCAAAGTCTTGCTCACAGCAGGATGAAAAATATATTTACTCTAGAGACAACAATCTCAACAGCCAATAGCCATTCTAAGCAGACAATTCTTACAGAAAATAGTAAATGTCGAGTTCCTAATACCCTTGCTGTACCCCTCCCAATGTGACTAACCCTACCACAAGACACAACCCATTCCCATTGGCTCAGAAACATTTAGAGTGATAATAATAATGAAAGAAAGTAACATTGCCCAGAGTGTTAGGATCCCAGTTAAACCTCAAGGGGAATATCGTCTGTGATCATTTCCAAGTTCTCTACCATAGTTTGTCTACTCTGCCTCATGGAGCTTTATGTTATGTTGCATTTTAACTGACAGTGCTTACCTCTGGTATGTCAGACTTTCAAGATGCTAGCTTATTTTTTATTTTTTCCAAATTCTTCTCTGGGATGTGGTATACAAACCCTTTTATTTCCATTTAAAATTTTGTATTTGCTCTGAGTGTCTGCTTCCACTCCTAATTCTTTTTTTAGCAGTGCTCATAGGGTACACATCTCAATACCAGTGCTTTATCTCAAACTTCTCCAGCTTAGCCTAGTTAGATACAAACATTTCCCACTTCCAATGAACTGTATTTCAGAGTCTGCTGTGTTTTTTCAAACATAAACTGAAGAAGTTCATTATTGATCTAATTTTGAACTTGTAAAGTGAAAGGTGTGCTGATTAAAAAGATACTCTTAGCACAAGCTCTGCAGAGCAGACTTCTTTGAAGGACTCAGCACCATGACAGCACGTTGTGCTGCAGTGCAAGGAGTAGAAAATCTATGCATACCTCTTCCATAATCTTTGAAAACACTGATTCAAATTCATTTGTGGGACACATTAAGGTCTTCAATGTTATCCTGACAAATAAACTTCTAGGAGTGATGACTCAGATTTCTGGTATACATTACAAATTCTTCAGTTTAAAGGTAATGTCATAATTCACGTGTTTTAATAAAGAGGAGTGAAACAATGAAATATGTTTCATTGAACAATTAAACTTCAGTAGAAGTTTTAGAACTGGTGCCTTTTCTCACCAAGAAGATATAACACAATTCAGAAATCTGTGACAAACAGGCAGTAAGAATAATTTGTTGCAGAACTACTATCATGTCATTAGAGAAGGTCTTCAGCAGGACTGAGTATTGAGTGAAAACTGGAGCAAAGATTTTTCCTTAAGACTGCTAATAAAAATTTTAAAAAGCCAAAACAAAAACAGGCAAACAAAAATCCCCTGAACCCCAAACAATTTTCTTTCTTTTACAATACCAGTAATTGTAAGTTATTAAGCTTGAATTACATTTACAAATGTTTTTAAAAAAAGCCCTTTCCTAACTTGCATTTAGTTGCAAGATTCCTTTATGCAGGAATATACTCTAAGTATGTTAAGAGGGACCTAATAATTAGGTGATCTCATTAATGCCACACAAAGGTTTGCAAGCAAAATATTTTCACACCGTAGTTGGAAGCATCAGCAGATTGCCACTTGAGACAGCAAGGAATATTGCTGCTTGTCTTCAGAAAGCATAAGCAGGTTCAGCACCTCTTTTAAGCATTCACCCCATGTAAGAAAGAGAGTGTGACACGTTATTTAACAGAATAACTCTAGAGAATGAAGCCAATTTTTAGGTATTCTTTTGAATTGTGCCATTTAAAGTCATCCTCAGAGGACAGACATGTCAGCAACAGGGTTAATCACCTCAGTTTGTTGGTTTTTTCCCTGATTTAGCAGAATTGCTTGAACAGAACCACTGAGAATACCGTGTTTGTTTGTTAAAGCCATTGTGCAATGATAGTCAACTGATAGGAAGCTTATATCTAAGCAGGTTCTACATCATATTTAAAGTCAGCTCTCATCACAGAAGAAGATTTAGTGAAAGTTTTGCCACCAGATTCACCATCAGTTAGCATTGAAACCAATTACAAGCATGCAACTTTCTTTTTCAAGAAGCCTTCTGGTGACTCCCTTGAGCCACTGGCCCTTTTCTACCCTCTAGCTGATTTCTTAATATAGGAGGCTTCTTCAAGTGCTCTGATGATGCATTTAAACAGCTGAGAAAATAGGCAATGTCCCTGATCACAATAGGGGCCTAAGAAGCCAAATAAAACCATGAGTTGACAAGTATGGATGAAGAAAGTTAAACTAGATCAGCCTGGTGCAATAAAGATTGTGTCTGAACAGCAATTTCCTGGCTCTCCATGAAAGAATGGGAGTTTGTAAAGTGGCTTAAAAAATACAGGAGAGAACAGACATGTGGGCTCTAAATATTTTCTAAGTTTAATATCCAAGGTTTGCACCAGAAATCTTGACTACACTGACACAATCAGAATAAGCAAATTGTTTCTTTCAGAAGTCTTTGTGCAGCAGCACAACGGCAGAGAAAAGTTTGCCAGTGCTTTCAACGCGTGACATTAAAAAGATTATCACAATGAACCATTCACCACATGTCTTCCAACCTGAACCACAATTCATAGAAAGACTTTAGGAGCAACAGGGATGGGGATGCCAGGAAAAAAAACCGAACAAAAACCCAGCCCCAAAAAGTAGATAAATAACCTGTAATACACAAATGGGCAGTGGCTGAGTCAGATACTTGATTTTGCTATAGACAAGAGAATAGAGTCTTCACCACCAAGAAGATCAAATTCCTTTGTGAGTTGATGAGAAGCTTTAGGCATCTAAAAATCTCACCTATTATTTGTACACTCGCAAAGGTTCAGAGGAGGGAATGCTGTTAAACAGCCATTATAACCTCCCAATTTTAAAACTGCCATGCCTCTGGAAAGTCCTGTCTCTCCCGAACTGTGTTTGCTACCAAAGAGTAATTTCCAACAGAAATTTCAAATTCCCCAAGAAAATCATTGTTAAGACCCTTTCCTTGAAACATTTTCTCTTCCAAAGACAGAATAAAAGATTGGGGCTATGTCACTACAGGAGCTCTGTACAACACGAGGATTTTCTCTACATAATAGGAAGAAAAAATAAAAATCTTCATCTATCCAGGTATATGAGTTACAAAGAACATTTGCACTTTACTTCTGGGAGTGAAGGGAAAACTTCATGCAGTTGCTACCCTTAGCCTGAATATACATATTGGCTGAAACAAACTGAGAAGTGTCATATACAAAATGTTCTAGCATATAATTGGTTTTGAATAAGCTCATTCATGTGCAAAACCAAGGGAGGCAGGTACAAATCAGGAATGTGTTGCACACCTAAACTTCAAAAATCTCAGTATGGAGAGCCCCATGCCCCATATGGACAGCATCAGCAGCAGAAAATTCAGCCATAAGGAGGCATAAATCTGTAAAAGGCAGGTTAATTAGACACATGGGAATGATAAACAGCAGATCACACACGATTACTGGATGAAGGAAGAAAAAAGGGACCAAAGTGTTCAACTGGAAAAAGCCCAAATTAAACTGAAAACAGTTTAAATGCTAAAAGAATGTCAAATACGAAGTCATAGCCTATGGGTAAAGAAGGCATAAAAAGTTAGGGGAATATTTCAACTCCAATCATGGGAAGAGATTAGAAAAGTTTCTCCATGCTAGAATTCTCCAAGACAAAACATATCAGCCGCACTGTCTAAAAGAAGAGCATGCACCAATAAAGAATGTTATGTAAGTGAACATTGATATGAGAGGCTATAACATGTTTTGATTTTAATATGGAACATAAAAATGTAACGGGGTAATAATAGGAAAAAGCGTATCTAGGAAGACAAAAAAAATAAGACAAATATAATTGTGAAGTAAAAGAAAAGCAAAATGACAACAAAAAATAGGAACAGAGAGTTACCAATGTGATTAGCCATGATGAAAAGCTCTAAGACATCTTCAAAGAAAAGTCAGGTGATTAGCAGAAGGAATTTAAGGGGATGTATAGCAATTGGTTATGTATCTCTATCTAAGGTAAGCAAAGAAAGGGGAATAAAATATAGAAGTCTCCCCTGTTACAAAGCCCTCACATAATGAAGGGAAAGAATAATTCCTTGGCTATGTATCTGTCTAGAGAAGTTGTTCAACCAGACCGACATATGAGCAAACCACATGAGAAAGTTTCCCTCCAATGTGGAAGAATCCGTTCCAGTCTTGTTTAACGTTTTCTGTGTACAGTCAAGTAAAGATGTCCTAACTGCACCCCTCTGCAATATCAATCAGAAAAAAACCCAAAGTTTTTTTTGTAAGACAAACTGTCAACTCATTAAAAATTATAATGTACCATTTGTTTATTTATTTATTTATTGTTATTTAAATTGGCATCAGATCACCATTAGTTACAGAAAATGCTTCTGCAGGACACCTTGCAAAAATGTCTTTTGAAGTAGTACAGGTTATTGTTCATTAATACACCTTTCTGATGATGCAGATCAGATTGATATTTGGCAATTTGGGTTTTGTTTTGTTTGGGGTTTTTTCCTTTCTTTTTTTTTCTTTCCCTTCCCTGTACTTTTTCTTCCAGAAGCTGATACACCAATTACTGTGGTCAATTGAATGACCAGGTCATCACTAGCAATTTATCACAGTTCAAATAATTGTTTCCTAATCTGCCTCAAGGAGCTGCTAATATTCATGTGTATTATTCATGTGCATTCTGCTCTAACATGGTGGCCTAGCTTCTGTGTAAGCTTTTCACATGCAGAACACTTCTGTCTCCTTTCTACACCCACAACCTTCCATTCTCATACTTGCCAACATGTCTTTCTGAGCCTAATTCCAGACGGATTTTCATCAAGTTTCCCCCTGCATGTTAGTTCTATTATTAAAAAACAATCCCATATAATCTTTGTGCTAAACCTAAAGCAAGTGCTGGTGCTAGCAACTGACCTCCCAGGCCTTGTTAAGTGACATAAAATACCTTTTTCACCATAACATACCAAACATGTGACAGACAACTGATTACAGTGACAATTCTAGCCTTCCCTCCTTTTCTTATTTTTAAAGTAAAAAATTTGTACCCCATTCTTTATGGCTTTTCTTAGTCACAGTGTAAAGTTCATGACTCCATTTTTCATCACCCTATCACCTTACAGTAGGAATAGACACATCTATGAGCACTGAAGTGAGATTATGAAATCATAATCCTGGTTTTGGTTCTTTGCCAGAGCTCATGCAAATTTAGCTTTTACTCCACAGAGAATGATCAAATGTATGCTATTTTGTAACATGGATGTGAACTGACAACTGACCTACTTCTCTCCCAGGGGCTGAAAATTTTAAAGGTGTTTTTACCTTCCACTGCGGAACACCAAAATTGTTAAAGAAGGTAGAAAATGTTTTTGAAGCACAGTTAACACCAACTTTGTAATCTTTATTATTAAGGAGTACTTTATCAGCTCTTTTAGAAGTGCAGAACAAGACACAAACAATGAATTCAGCAAGAAGGAAGCACCACCAATGTCTGCTGTGGTACACAGTGAGGACAGTCCTTTCACATTTTCAAAGATGTGAAAAATGGGAATAACAAATCTAAAGCTAGAAGGTATGCAGCAACAGTGAACCAAATTTTAAAAGAGACATACAGAGAGAGGAGAAACAATACAAATCCAGAAAACAAGTGAAGAGAGACCTAATTATTGACCATTATTGCAATATTGTACCCTGCAGTTCAACAGAGCAAAGCTATGAACTGATGTAAAGTGATGGAAGTAACCAAGGACAGAAATTTCACATGTAACTTAGGACTTTCAGTCTCACCAGGGAAAAAGGGAGATGAGATTTTCTCAAACCAGAGAAGAAGTAGAGCTTCAGGACCAACACCAAAGTTATAAAAACCCAAAAATTTTAACTTATAAGTACCCCAATACAAATAAGATATTAGAATATTTGTGACAAGAACTAATTTAATAAGAGATGGGGACAACTAGCCATTTTGGTCAATTTGGACTTTTCAGAAATTTTATTTAAGAGATTGATTCCAAAGTGACACTTTAAGAAGTAGTGAGAATGAGTACAAAATGCTTTTACTACTTTAGAATCCAGGATACAGATCAGATTCATCACCAGGGGAGGCGATGGAACATTTGACTCTGCTATGCTGGAGATTATCTCTGTTGAACATATCAAGGAAATTGTGCCTGGGATTAGCTGTTATTCAAAGAAGGTCTTTATTTTCTCCATCTCTTTGCTAATGCACGGGCACACTTCTTTCTACAATCTGCTTTATTTTAAGCTTTGTTATGTGTTTTATTTGTAGTAGATGAAATAAGAAAAACTAAAACACATAAACTTCACATCCCCTTCGTGTTGCAATAAGGAGCGAGGCAGAGTACCCAGGCAGGTGCAAAGGAGAGCTGCTTTATTGCAAAAACCCGGCCTTTTTAAGCAGTTAGCTGGTTATCTGTTTACATAGTTTTAAGGCATAACCAACATAATTCAACCAATCACCATAAACCACGATGTGAGCATGTGACAGTCACGCAGCATGTTATTCTACCCCTAATTCAGCTGTGTCTCGTTCCCACAGTCCTTCTCTACTTAGCGAAAGTAACAGGCCTGAGCCACGATTTTACAAGGACAACAAGGCCTTCATTTTATAAGGTTCTACCTGTATGCAACACCTTGGTACTACATTGAAACAACACTTAAATAAGGTTGTCCGACAGTAATTTTTAAAAAATAGTTACACATAAACAATTTTATTACTTAAGGTACTTTATTATTTATTAGGGAGTTGTATAGTCACACGATAAGTATGAAATGCAATATAGGAGTCAGAATACTAATAATCAGTATTTCATATTTATTTTCATTACCTTGGTGTATTTTAAATGGTATTTTGTGCAATAGAATATACGAGTGAAAAAATACTATACAAATATATGCGTATACAGAGCAGAGGCAACAATGATTTTGCTGTCTGCACACCAAGTAACGTATTCTGTTAAAACTTTGAAGTACCATTATGTTAAACAAAATGTGTTATGATTCAGAGATACAAAAGTGTTTTCAATTGATTCACATTTCCAATTAAATTTATGATCAGCAAAGACATAATGATATTATCCACAAAATTGTACCAGATATGATAATAACACCCAACTGCATCTGTGCTGTAAAAAGTATAACAATAGTGCACTATCACTGGTTCTAATTACCTCTTATCCTTTAGAGACTGGCAGGTGGCCAATGAAATGTGGATATAAAATCAGAATATAATCAGATAAAGGGAGATGAAACTGTTATTGGCTTTTAGTTATGTAAATTAAGAATTTTACTCAACAAGTTATTTAGTCGTCCTGATGAGTAGAAACATTCATTTGGAAGACTAATTATACAGTACTTACAAAGATTAGAACACCCAATTATTTCTATTGCAAAGAGTATAACGTACATCTTAAATATATTAAGTTAGTAGTGAGAATGAATTTTGTTTATTTCCTTTACAGGAAATTTCCAAAGGAAGACAAGTACAGACAAAAGCAATTGGCCTAGTGGTGAACCTGTAAGAAATACTCTTTTGTCTAAATTGATTCTCTTTTGCTCTGCCTTTCAGACCTCCTTTGAGTCAATATCTTGCACACAGATGTACTCAACTACTAGAAACAGTCTTTCAGATGAAGCACAAATGGAGGACCTGATCACTTGCAATCTCCTGAGATGGCACAGTTCATCTGAAAGGATAGCAGTGTTTGCTGATATCCCTCCCACCAGGTTTCCTCAGCTACTGGACTAAGCAAATAGCAGACCTATTTCCTTCACAAATATTTAAGTGAAATATATAACAAATTGTGACTTGTACCATGCGCATGACCATATCCCATTTACTTCACATAAATATATTTATTTCCTACCAGCATTATCCACTAAAAGGACAATTTTCACTTGTATTTTGTCGAAGAGGGAAAAGCCTCTATTATGCAAATTTCCTAAAAGGCTGTATTACTTAAGTCCATGAGCCACTTAAAATAGAACAACATTTCATGATTTATTTAATAGATTAGTACGTCATAAACCTTGACTTGCACGGGTGTGTAATCTACAAGCAATCCATACAACAAGAGTAATTCACTAAGATATTTTGCATGACAAACACCCAAAACCACAGTGCTAGATCATGTTTATTCCAAAGGGGAAGGATTTAAGTTGCTGACATAACTGCCTCTAACACTGATCATTGTGAGCCATGAGAGAGATAGGCGACTGCAGATAAGGAAAACACAGAAACAAGCAGAGGGTTTTATCCTCCAAAGACATTACAGAGTCTATTAAAGTCCACTGTGCAAGTTTCCATTGATTTTTGCAAACAAAGTGCTAAAAGACTGTAAGTTGTAGCATTAAAAAAAATCCTAATGAAGTAAGATAGTTTGTTACTATTCATTGCCTTGGCTACTGCAAGTACAATTATCTCCTTCACAGTCCCACTGACAAGCACAAATCTCAAAAAAGCCCCATTGCTTTTCCCATATAGACCACTACATTATGTTATTGTGCAATAACAAACATGACTATAACTCCTAAATTATTCTTTTTACTGTATTTGTCTTATCAGCACTGCTTGAATCATAGAAACATAGAATACCCTGAATTGGAAGGGAACCACAAGGATCATCAAATCCAGCTTATGGTTCTACACAGGAAAATTTAAAAAAAACACACTGAATCAGCACTTCACTTTAAACATTTTTTTTTCTTTTCTAATTTTACTCATTTTTGCACAGTAAGCGAGCAGATTTCCAGATAGCTACTCTCTATTAAATATCCTACTTACAAACTGAGGAATAATCTCAGGAAAGGTGAGATAGAATATCTGTATATCAGGACTGTTTCTTTCTTCTCTATCTTTTGTATAGGACCAAAAATGACAGAATTTGAAGCCCTCCACTCTACCTCTTAGTTGTTTATGAGAAGGAAAACCCACTTTAGAGCTACAGCACTACTGAAGTTCTCTTTGTTATGGGAACATTCCCACCTGCTTACTCTGAGTTGAAACTATGTTGGTTACAAGGTGTTACAGATGCAGCAGGGTAACCTTAATCCCATGGCTGCAGCAACCATTACAGGACACATTCAATGAATCATTGCCCGGTTTCCAATGCCTCCTTTTCTTGAAGAAAAAGGACAAAGGTGTGAGCTTCTTGAAGTCCTTGCTGCTGAGGTGGTGTGCATCAGATACAGGTTTTGGGCCCAGAGGATGAACCTGGAGTGGGGTCCTTGGGATGCCCTCAATTTGGCACCCACAGTTTGGCTGCAGCAGGCCATTGTCTTTGACATCCTATTATGAAATTTCAGAAGCTCCTGAATTTAGGAAAATGGCTACTGTCATGTGCAGCCCAATATCTCTTAACTCCTACCACTCAGGCCACCTTCTCAGTCACAGTCTGCCTTGCATCCCACTAACTTGTCACTCTTATGGCTTGAGGGCTAGAGATGGGATCTGCAGTACTGCATTGTGGAACATCATGATCACACCATCAGCTCATTAGCCAATGCATGCACAAAAGAGAGAAAGGATGCATAGAAGAATTGTGTTCAGAAAAGCCCAGGAGGGCTCTACTCCCAGGGCAAGGTTTCACATGCAGCTGACTTTGTAGCAGGAACTAAGGGGTGGAAATTGGATGGGTAGATTTTGGCTTGGTTAGTCACCATGCAAGAGACCACTCTCAAAGTACCAGAGGAAATAACTTTAGAAAATATAACAGACCTTGATGTCAGCAGATCAGCAGTGCTTACCTCTCCTCTGAGTTGAGCACCTCAATACTACTAAAAGTCTTACACACATCCTTCCTTTCACCCATGGAAGCATTTAAAGAAAAATATTGCACATACCAGGATGGCAGTGTAGAACATTTCCAGAGGAAGCTCCCAGTGTTGGGTGGGAAAAGGAGCAGGCTGAAGGATTGTCTCTGGATATGTGTATATTGGGTTCCTTTGCCACGTCCCAGCATGAAGAGCTTAGAAATGCATCAGTACATGCAATCTCCTCCAAATTGTTCAACAGAGCAGTCCTGGGATCCAAGGACTACAAGCTGGTTGGCTTGGTGCATTTCCCTTTAAAGGTCTGCTGTAGATCTCTACATCAAGGCACATGCACTGGGTCCCACAAAAAGAGCACTTGTTCCAGGTCTCAGCAGCATGATCTTCATCTTCTTGAACTCTTGCCATTGCTCATCAGTCTTGTACCCAATGTCAGTCACAAGATTAACAGATTTCTGGTTCCCCCACCAAATCCTCTGCCTCTGGAGAAACTTTTTATTTCAAAAGAAACTAATTCTTCTGAAAGTATCAGCAGGAAATAAGACTGAAGACAGGACTGGCAGCAAGGACACAATACAAGTCCAAGTTTGATTCAGGAAGCAAAGACAGTCACACCTACACCATATCTTAGCCAGGATTGCTGGCCCTTGAATGAGATGAAATGGAGCTCAGGGGCAGACGTGGAAGGAGGTCTCAGGAAAGGATGATCAGGGCCATTGAAGTCAATTAATACCCTCAGAGGCTTAGCTTCAAAACCATAATACTGCTTTTTGAAAAGCCCTCTAATGTAAATACAGCCACTATAGATATGTATACCAAAAAGTCTCTTAGCCTTAATCTATTACTTTTATGTGGGACAGAAAAAAAAAAAAGAGTAAAGTTGTGAACAGCTCAAAGCCCCCTCTATAGAATCATGTCATTTAATAATAATCCCATTGGACACAACAAGCACAATTTTTTTCTATTAAACTCACATTCTGCCTCCAAACAGTAACTTTTGGTGAAATAGGCTAAAACTGAATGTCAGAGATTTTCCAGCTCAATGGCACAAGACATGCATTGAAAATACATCCCTGAACCTACATGTTGCTCCTCACAGTAAGAAACAGGCCACCTGATTGCTAAGACTCCCTCTTTGTCTCCTGAAACAACAACAGAATGCAGTTTTGAAGCTGCCTAGAAATCATGCCCTTTTCAGATCAAATACACAAAAGACACAAACAAACTGACACATCATTTTTTGCGATTCATTTCTTCCTTGGCAATTTAATAGTTTTTATGTAACAAAGAAGAAAATGGGAAGTTAGTCTAAGAAACTATTTGATTTTCAAAATCAGAAGTTATTTAATTATTAAAACTGTGTCAAAGTAAGATTTTGTTTCTGAACTCTCAAAATCTATTGGAAAGACCAGATTAAGATCTCATATTTTGAGAAGGTTTCTAGGTTTCTGACAGGACAGAGGAAACAGTCTAATGTATCATATCTAAATATTGCCATGTTTAGATGCAAATCAAAACCAAAATGTTGCAGCCCGTATAATGGCCATTCATAAAGATTTTACTGGGATCAACAAAATCTGTGAGACATCTTTTGTAGCCACAGGATAGCATATTCTCTATCTGAACTACCATCTATTTGAAAAACTGTTCCTGCTCTTCCTTTTTCCTCAGCAAAACGGGTGTTTTGCTGACACCAAAAGGTAGAAATAAGAAAGGCACCATGTGTCCCCATGCAAACACGGAGAATAGTGAAGTGATTTGCGACCTGCTTCTTATTTATATATTTGTTTGAATTTGTGTGATTTTTTTTAATGTATTTGATAGGTAAACGGGAAGAAAAAAAAAGAATAAGCATTCAGTAGGTCAATTATTGATATAAGAGTCTGAGCAAGCGACAGCAAAATTCATTATGGTAATTTATCTGCCTGGGTCAATGGCTATTGACTGCCTGAAAATAAAGGTCGATCACACTGATAGATTTCAATGCCATAGCTACGAACATGTATTAATAAACACAGCACAGAAGTGGTTTTTGACTCTGTTGAGAAGGACAGATAATCAATATCCTTGTGTCCTTGCCGAGGCTGAACTTTGTACTTGAATTATGTTAATCAAAGACTAAATAAAGTGCTAATGTTTTTATATAATTAAGATATGGAGAAAAATAATAAAGTAGTTGGTGGCTTTTATTGGTTATTTGATGCTGAAATTAGTAAAAAAACCCATGGAAGCCATTTTAAAAAAGCAACATCTGTTTTTCACAATCATCCTCTCCTGTCCCAGATATTATTCCTACTATATTCTTGCTGCAATAACAAATTCAGCACCTTACACTGCAAACAAACATGGACAGGTGGTTTGGACAATTTGTATAAGAGCCCAGAAGGTCTGGACTGTCAGTTTTTTCAGACAGGTGGCCAAGCTATAAAGGTCCACTGATCCATGGATGTTTCATCCAGATAGCATTGTTTTGTAAGACATTTGAAGTTTCCTTTTGGAAAGAGGCAAAAGTGCAGAATCCTGGCAACCTGACTCTATCTGGATGCTGCTGTCCCTTTCCGCTTATTTCCACCCCCCACCACCCTGCCCAGCATGTAGACTTGTACAGCTGAGTTGGTTAAGGGAGTTAATCCAGCTGAAAACTAACCACTTGGTTTGGTAGGAGTAGGATATAAATGGAGCAGCTCTCCACTCCCAGAGTGGTCTTTAAAATGTTGGGAGGTTGGGAAAAAAATCATGAAACTGAAGCAGGCTCAGCAGCATGGCCTAAAGCAACCATTAGCTCTAGTAGATGCACCCTGAGATGCAAACTGCAAAAGAGTGAGCCTAAATATGTATCTTAGCATGTGTGACCCGTTCTGTGAGACTGCTGAGTTTCAATCACTCAGCACAACTGCTGGCTCAAGTAGTCTATTATATACCACTTCACTTGTCTATGTGGTCATTTCAAGAAAAGCCTAAATTATTCAGGTATTTAATGAAATACTGGGCGTTAATATTCCAGCTGTACCGTGAAACCAGTTATTGAGTGGAATGACTAACCTTCCCATTCATTTAGAGAATAGATGCATTGCAACAATAAGTGTTAATTTTCTGGAATCATACAAAGAACCATATGGGTCCAGTGCTGAGCATAAAAGAGTGCACAGTGCTATAAATATGTCTAATAGATACAATTTTACTTCTCTTTTTGAATTAGCAATTCCAAACAATCAGAAACCAGGTATTTTGCATGTTATCTACGTATTATTTTCTGTATTTTCCTGTTATGAATAAAAACTTCTTCCAGTTCTCAGACTGCTTAGGTGATTAGCTTTATATCAGAACAGTAAGGCAGTTATTTTCCTTTTTTAATATTTAAAAATAACTTTAATACAAAATAAGCAATTTGATTGTGTATAAATATATATATCTCAAACCACAGATTCTTAGATGATCCAAATGAACCAAGCTTTCAGAATTGTAATCTCATTTCTATACCTACACATGAAAGAACACAGATAATGGCAGGTGCTCTTAAATCTTCATCTCCCTTCAAACCAACCATTTGAAATGTGGATGCACTTGGATAAGCCTGCATCTAGGTGGTACCTACATACTACTTGACAATAACCAGTTAATGTGCCCAGACTGCTATTCCTTATGCTGGACAAGGCCATTTTACACTTGCATTATGTTCCCTCCTGTACAGAAAGTTGGTATCTCTTTCTAAGGCACAGAAAAATTCCTTATAATAAAGAAAACAGCTGCATGAAAAACAGTCAGAGACATGTAAAATACTAGTGAACCTGAAAAATCAGAAGTATATCAGTTGAGTATTTCTTTTTAATCCTTTTATTCTACCCTCATCGCTCTATTTGAAAGCCTTTAGCTTCCTTTCTTTCCCCTCTGAATTGAGCCCCTGCACCAATTGTCCTTCTAGTGGCCCTATCAGTAAATGAGTTTTATTTAAGTTTCTTAAAAAAAGAGGTGACTTCTAGTAACTAATTCACATGCCTCTTTCCTTTCAAAATTGGTTCAATTTTTACTACACCATAAACCTGGATACTATTTCTTAGGCTGAATGTAACAGGACAAAATATTTTTTTTTTTCTGCTGTAATATTTTCTGTGTTAAATTTAGCTAAATTTGACCTTTCATCTCAGTTTAAAATAAAAAAAATCAGGTTTTCCAAATATTTTTCACTTTCTTTTTCAATGGAACTAGAAGTCAAATTTGAACTGATTTTATTACTTGTTTACTTTGTTTCTGAAAGGAATATAGCAGTCTCAAAAAACTTTTTCCTGCACAAGCAATAATTTCTGCTTTCAAATTAATATTTTAATCCTTGACACTTTGTAAATATTTCCCTTAAAGCAGCAAGGTAACAGGATTTGCAAACACCTACGTTGCGTACTAGATGTAAACCCTTTAGCTTCTTAGCATGAACCTGTAAAGTTAGATATATCTGTGCTTAGAGATGTAAGCAAAATCTTAACTTTTTATTTTTAGAGTTATCTGAATTAAAAAGTCAAATTTTATTTAGATGTTCTTTAATATTTGCTGGTTTTATCTCTGATTAAGTGACTGTATATATCATGAAATGCATGTGAAGGCCTCAGGAGGATGTGGCTGTCTGTACATGTACACAAAGTACCTTGTACTTCATCATTTCCATCATTCACAATAGCTAAAGCTGAAGAAGCACAAGAGAATTCTTAGTTCTCTGACCAGAATTCCCACCCACTCATGCAGGAAAAGGAGATTTCTTATCAGCTAAACAACTTACATCTCCACCTTCCCATCCATCTGCTGAATGGGAAGAGAGTTCAAACCAAATGAACCATTGAATTTCACTGTAAATAAAAGGTTTAGGTGTCTTATAATATATTTTCCCCTCTTCTGCCCTTTCACATATATTTCCCGAGTTTCTTTTTGAATATGACAAAGGACCTTTCAAGTATTTTCCTCTTGCAATAGCCAAAACCACCTTTGAGCTGTAGTGCCAATCCATGGGTTGCACTGGCTTCTTAGCAATCACTGTAAGTTGGTACATATATTTCATTGGAACAAATATATCTGCAACCTTGAATATTGCACAGTATAAAATCAGATTAAAGAAAAGTTCTACTGACTTATCCCAGTGATAATATTTAGGTGTCACATTGATATCCAGATAAGTTTCAGTATAAAAACTGGCTACTGATCTGCCAGTCATTTAGGTCAGGCACCTGAGTGTAAATCACTCTGGACCTGTCCTGGCCCACATAACTGGCCCTCCTTCCCATGGTGGAGGCATTTTGGAGGTCACTCAGCTCTCATTCTGGTGTGGCATCAGATCCCTGTTAGGACAGCCAGAGTCCTGGGTACCTCAGTTTAGAAGCAAGTTCCCTTTGTGTACTCTTTATAAATCAAGTATTAACATTTGCAGAGGTTTATGTATAGTTTTAATCTTAGAGCATTCTGTGCAGTGCAGAAATTCAGGTTGTTGCCTCACTCCTGTTTTTGGAGACAAACCTGTCCCCAGTGAGAGTTCAAAGTGTAAGATGTTTACTGAGCTTTAGATTGGGCAAAGCAAGGAAGTGCCTCAATCTCCCCATTGAATCCTGGATACCTCACCTGGGCACAAAGAGACCATGTTATCTTTGCTATTTTCAAAGGCATTCTCTGAGAAGATAAAACTTGAATCTAAAAAGAGGATATAATGATCAGCTGCATATTCTTAGCTGAATACAGGAAGTTCAGAGTAACTTTTAATAGAAAGTATTTGCCTGGTCCCATCTAGTAGCTGCTCAACTGCCCAATGTTCATTAAATCACAGCTGTTAAAACATGTTTCCCCTCTTTTCAGCTGCTTTCTGTATCTGAGTCCAGGGCTTCCACATTTGTCAAGTACTAATACGTCTCTCTAAAGCAAACACATGCTGTAGGTGGAGAGAGATATCGCCCATCAGCCTGTCAGCCAAGCAAACAAACCCTGGCATACAAGTCCAAGTGAGTTGTGATTATTTCTTTGCAGAAAGATGTTCAGCAGAATAGGTACTCTGAAGATGCCACGTGTCCCACTCACAGAGGTGTCAGAAATATCTGTTATTTAAAGTATTCTGGGCATCAGGAATACAAGGGAATCTTAAACTGTCTCATGGTGTTAATTAAGTAGAGCCAGCCAGGTAGTTGCTTTCGAAACACTTTTAATAGATTTAACAGAACTAGTGATAGAAAAAGATGGCTTTTCACAAGCCTTTAGAATATACAGGGATTTAAAAAGGAAAGCCAACAAAAACCAAACACAAACCCCCTAGCTTATATGTCCCAGTACTTCAGTTTCAAATGGAAGTATTTTATTTTCTTCTGACTTCTTGCTCCTTGTCTAGAGATTTCAGCACATAAATACCAGAAAAAAATGCAATTCAAAATAGCAACAGTTTGATTGGTACAATGCAGGCCAGAAGATTCCAAAAAAACCTAGACAACAACTTCATGGAACAGGTCCTAAGGGAGCCGACTTTGAAAGAATCCCTTCTTCATCGACTGCACAGAGAAGAGGTTAACAGAGTGGATTTCATGAGTGGTGGGTGGCTGTCTTGGCCACAGTGACCATGAAATGATTGAGTTTAAAATCTCTGTTGACAGGAGGAAAAGTGCCAGCAAAGCTTCAACTCTGGACTCTAAGCGTCTCTTCAACTTTGGAGTGAGATCTCCTGGGAAAATGTTCTTTGCAGCTGCTGGGATCTGTCAGTGCTGGTCACTTTTTAAACATCACCTCCTAAGGGCGTAGGAGCAGGGAGTTCCCAAATGCTGGAAGTCAAGCAGACAAGGCAGAAGACTAGCTTGGATGAACAGGAATCTTCTCTTGGAAATAAGGCAAAAGAGAAAGGTGTATGTTCAGTGGAAGCAAGGTCAGGTGAAATGGAAATAATCCAGAGATGCTACTTGACACGGAAGGGAGAAAATGCTTGCAGCCAAAGGTTGTCTGGACTAGAAGCTGACCAGAACTGTGGGGGACAATAAAAAGAGTATTTTCAAATATATTAATGGCAATAGGGAGTGAAAAAATAACACTGTCCCATTACAGGATGAGAATGGTCACCTCACAAACAAGGACAGAGACAAGACAATGTTTAATGCATTCTTGACCTCTGTCTTCAACACGGATGATGGATCGAGGGGGTCTCAGTGCCCTGAGCTGGAGGATTGTGACTGTAAAAATGATCAATTGCCAGTTGACCCTGAAACTGTGCAGGATCTGCTGTTCCAGCTGGACCCCTACAAATCTATGGGGCCTTGTGGAATTCATCCAAGAATCCTCAGAGCTAGCTTATGTCATTGCAAAATCTTTCTTGATGATTTTTGAATGATCTTGGGAATCTGAAGAGGTCCCAGCTGACCAGAAGCTGGCAAACATTGTCTCAATTTTCAAGAAGGGCAAGAAGGAAGACACCAGAAACTACAGGCCTGTCAGTCTCACTTCAGTGCCTGGCAAAGTTATGAAGAAGATTATTCTGGGAGGTATTGAGAAACACCTGAAAGACAACAGAGTCATTAGTCACAGCCAGCACAGCTTCATGAGAGGAAAGTCCTGCTTATCAAATCTGATTTTCTTTTATGACAGGGTAACTCACACAGTTGATCAAAAGAAACCAGCTGATGTAATCAATTTAGATTTCAGTAAAGATTGTGGTAATGTGTCTTACAGGATCCTTCTGGACAAAATGTCCAGCACACAACTGGATAAACACATCATGGATAGGTGATGGGTCAGGCACAAAGGTTTATAGTGAATGGGGTGACATCAGACTGGAGATTTGTCACTAGTGGAGTTCCACAGGCTTCCATTCTCAGCCCTGTACTCTTCAACACCTTCATAAATTACTTGGATGCAGGACTGGAAGGGATACTAAGTAGGTTTGCAGATGATACAAAAGTGGAAGGAGCTGTTCACTCCCTCAAAGACAGGGAGGCCCTGAAGAGAGATCTTGGTAAATTAAAGGGCTGGGCAATCACCAACCCTATGAAATTCAACAAGGGGAAGTGCCAGGATGGGATGGGGCAACCCTAGATGTACGTGCAGACTGGGGAATGCGATGCTGCACCTGTGGGTCCTGGTCAGTGGCAAGTTGAATACAAGTCAGCAGTGCCCTGGCAGCCAGGAGGGTCAGCCCTGTCCTGGGGTGCATCAGGCACAGCATCACCAGCCAGGCAAGGGTAGAGATTGTCCTGCTCTGCTCTGCACTGGGGCAGCCTCACCTCAAGTGCTGGGGCAGTTTTGGGCACTGCAATATAAAAAAGACATTAAAGTTTTTCTCATTAAAGAGAGCATCCAAAGAAGGGCCATGAAGATGGTGAAGGATCTGTGCTGTGTGAGGAAGAGCTGAGGTCTCTTGTTCCGTTCAGCCTGGAGAAGAAGAGACTGAGAGGAGACCTCATTGTGATCTACAACTTCCTTGTGATGGGAAGAGGAGTAGCAAACACTGATCTCTTTTCTCTGGTAACCAGTGGCAGGACCTAAGGGAATGACCTGAAGTTGTGTCAGGGGAGGTTTAGGTTGGATATTAGAAAAAGGTTCTTCACCCAGAGAATGTTTGGGCACTGGAACAGGCCCCCCAGGGAAATGGTCACAGCACCAAGCCTGGCAGAGTTGAAGTGTTTGGACAATGCTCTCAGGAACATGGTGTGATTCTTGGGCATGGCCTGTGCAGGCCTAAGAGTTGGACCCAACGATCCTTGTGGGTCCCTTCCAACTCAGCATAGTTTGATTCTGTGATTGATTCAACCCTTTTTTCTTAGTAAATTAGAAATATTTTCAAGTTCTTAACCCTTAAAACATGCTCATTGGAAGAAAAATAACTTTTTAGCTACCAATAAGTCGTGTTATTAGGCACATGAATATTTCATGTGAAAGGAAACCATCTGAAGCGTGGAAATCTAGCAAGAATAGAAATTCTCCTCAGCCTCTGTGTTGTATCACTGTATCATTTCAAGAGTGGGGTTTTTTTGTACTCTTCTGTTTTGTACTCATTTTTGCCCAAGTATTTGAACTTCTTCCTTTTCCCTTTTACCATACCTGTTCTCTTGTCTTTTCCCTCTATCATTGCCACCATGTGGAACAAGGATGATCCTTCCAAGGGCAGTGGGCTCAGTAGGATAGAAGAAAACTTGTCCTCACCTTCCTGATGGAGGGCCAAGTAGCAGGAAAAAGGATACAGGAACATGAACACGTCTTTCTCCTGAGGGAGAGATGGAGTGGAAGACAATAGAACAAAGCTGGTAAAAAATCAAGGCTGGCTCCAGGTTCTGCTCTTCATGACTTCACAGGTGTAGAGAAGAACCCAACAGAAAAACCAGACCTTCTTCCCTCCAAAGTATCAGAGGTAAAGGAGACCTTTCTGGGAAGAATACACTTCATTGCTTATTTCCTTAAGATAAGGACTGCAGTGAGGAGATGCTGAAAAAGGATGAGGCATTTCCCAGCCAGAGGAGAGATGCAGAAATTATCAGTCTTTTTTTACTAGCACAAGATAGTGTAATAAATTACACAATTTATTCTCACACTGTCCTCATAGGCGCTTGGTGGTATCCAGGCCTGTGGATTAAGATCATGAAATCCTAAAGAAAGTCTCACAGGAGCTCCAATTTCACTTCTAAGTGCATTTCTTTTTCTCTTTCTGTACATCAAGCCTTCTTTTCCTGATGTTGGAAAATATACAGAAAATTAATTTATATATTCTCAAGCCTTAAGACCTTCACCATTGAGGGATGCATGTACACAGACCCGCAAAATACACTTAATGTACAGATTCACAACATGCAATGTTTCCTTTGTGCTGCAACATCACTACCCAGCAACATTGTAAAGGAGTGAATCAATACTAACTCCTGTTGATGTGAGGTCTTTTGAGACTATATTCAATGCCTTCATGCATTCCCTACATCCTAACCTTTAGAGCATCAGTTTTAAGTTTTCTTTTCCTCTGCTAGAAACTTAAAGAAGTTTGCTTTATCACTTCTTTTCCAGATCACTTGAAGACATTTTTCACAGAGCAACAAAGCAAACTGTAAGGAAACAGTTAAGTTAAGGAACTTTAACAAGGAAAAAGCAATATTTGATGCTGGTTGAAAAACATGCTAACATTTTATTTTGAGCACCCAAAGATAGCTGGGCTAACATGGGCATTATGTACCTGCAAGGGGAAGTTGGAGTGTCCAGAGGGCACAGAGAGGAAGGTATACAAAGGTAGCGCCCCTGCAGGCTTTCCACGACCCCACAGCTAGTTAGAAGGACGTTTCCAGATGTAAAATCACCAGGATTTCTTCCGCCTGCAGCCGGACTAAGTAGTTTGTTAACGTGAACTGCCTCTGCCACCCTGAGGGAGCTTGCGGGAAGTGCTGGAGTGCCGTGGAACCAGCAACCAGCATCCTGCGCCGAGCCTTACCTTTCCATTACAGAGATCGCCCGGTGTTGCAATCCTCTGCCAGCCCAGCTGCCTGTAGGGAGTCAACCCACACGACGCACCGCCAAAGCAGGCTAATCTTTTCAGTTTTATTTCTCAACGGATTTGAGAAAAAAAAAAAAAAAAAAAAAAAAAAGAAAAAAAAAAGCACCACCAAACTCCCCAAACTCCTGAATATCTGAACAAGCGCAAACTTTGTAGTAGTTGTAATCTGAAGCTCTGTATTTGCCGCAGAGATCCTCATCCTTCATAAATCACTGTTGACTGATGAATGGCAAGGAAGATATTTTTCCAACAAAATACACATAACTTTAAATGGCAAAAGAAGAACTGCCAGCAGACACTGCTCAAATGGATCAGTTAAAAGCTGTTTAGTCCCTGGAAAATTGTGTTTTGGTACAGGCATTTGCAGGCAATTCCAGGACCATGAGCATATGTTCTTAAACCATTTAAAGACTAAATGTAGTAAGAGTTACAGAAAGAAAATGCAGACACTAAAACCCCAGATTATTTTGTATGGACTAGACCATTCATGCAAAACCAAAAAAAAATATCTTGGCATAGAGTATTCTGTGAACTCTTTCAGCCACTTCTATTCTAGGCATCACTGTAGACATGCAACTTATCTAAGTGAGGCTAACAAATACAAGAGAGATTTTGTCATTAATACCATTCCAAAAATATTTAATCAGCATGTGTTTGGCAAAGCTATCAGAAAGTTTTCTGCACATCACACATACTCAGTAGTGGAGCTAGTTGGAAAAGAAGTGGGGATAAGGGGAGAAGTGTGCACTACCTTTGCTGATTCAGCTTTTCTTTTTTCCTTCCTCTAGCTCATTCAAAATGCAGAACATTTTTATTCCTTACAACAAAACAAAGAAGATCTCCAGGCCTTCATGAAGATTAATGCAATTACCTGAAACATAGAAAAAACCAACAACCAGTTGTGATAATTATTGCTCCTATTTTTTTATATTCATGTATGTATATATATACACACAAATGTGTTCATGTATAAATGACTACATATTTATATATACTGCTCCTCAACACTCATGAGAAAGGGAAACTGTGTTCTAAGATCTTAGTTCCCTGTAGGAAGAACTTTCATTGTAATATCAACTAGTAGAACAGCTATCTGTACCTGGGAAGGCCCAGGGTTAAAGGCTGTTGATGGTATTACCTGATGCAGATGAAGTCTTCAATTCCCAACCTGGTCCTGCAGAAGAAAAGGGAGGATGGAATGAGGGACATTGTTACCATCCTGAAGTTTTCCAGCATCATCTGAGGGCAGATATTTTGATCCACTTGTATCCAGACCTAGGGCAAATGAGGCCCTGTGAATTTTAGTCTGATAATCATTGAAATAATAGGCTCACTCTCTTTGTGTGAATTATGTGTACTTTACAAAGGTTGAGAGGTTCACAGCTATTGCTACACTGTGCCTATCATTTTATCTTACTTAACTTGAATGACATTTAAATAATAGCCTTAACCTTCCTCTGGCTTCTTGTGGAGTATTCCGTCTTTATCTGGCTAATTTTTATGTCCTGACCTAGCTTCTTCTGTGTAGGATTTGAGGATATCTGATGAGGTACATACAGCCGTAGAGACCATAATTAAAAATGAAACCAGAAAACTCACATTAAACTTTCCAGTTCTTCCCATGCTGTAGAGAAAAAAGCTGTGGGGGTTGATGGCTGCAAGCACCTTGTGGAGAAATTGAATTTCCTGAAGGATTGAGATCCTGTACATTCTCCAATATGAACTTAAGTTGCCCAAGTCAGTCAGTGCCCTGGGAAGCTGAGCTACAGGTCCTTCAGTTACTACAGCATTATGAGTCCCTTGAGGCATAAGGAGCTCTGATGTCTGGCACACTGAATTAGCGCCCAGGAGGACCCAGCTTTAATTCCTTGTTCAGCCAAAGACTGATGCCAATTTTGCATTAACTATTTTGTTTTAAGCCACACAGAGCCAAGAAAATCCCCCAGGCTGGACTTATATGGAGCTGAGTAAAACAAGTCAGGCTCAGTGCCATGCCTCAATATGCTAATGCATATTTGTCCATAGCATGACAGGTACCTACCGTCTCTTTTATCCTTTTTTTCTACAGCAGAGGGCAAAAGGGTCCTTAGGCTCTCTCCATGTGAAGAGATGGCGCAAGATTGCTGGCATGGCCCAAGATTCCACTCCATGCAAAGTGTTGCTACTACTTTGTCCCTGTTGAGGCTGGGTCTTGTTCTGCCCATGCTATTCAGGACACAGGCCCCTCCATTGGCTGTACATCCTCCAGGCCCTGTTTTGTTGTGCTGGCAATATTTGGATCTGAGATTACTCAGTCTCAGTTTATATTGCTAAAACAGTAGTGAGAGCCTGGCCTGGGGCAAGGAAAGAGTCTAAAGAGCTTCCCGCTGCCTCCCTTTTCTGGCAAAGCTTCAGAGACCATCTCTGCTTTAGGCACAGTCTTCCAAACATCCCAGGGTGGAGCACGTGCACCAAGCCAGGGATACCTTCACCCCACTGATTACCCCAAATGCACCCTGTGCCCTACCCAGCCAGCCTCTGTAGGAGAGTCAGAGTGACAGAAGAGTGGGCAGTGTCACAGCAAATTTGCCGGCACACAGCATACCATATCACCTGCTGGAGCTCAGCTCAGTTTTATCTGACCATTGCCCTGGATTTTTCTGGGAATGGACACTGATTTTTGATTCCCTTGTGCACCAAGGGGACTGGGGATACAGAGCACGGGAGAATTCTTCATCTCTCCTGCATTGTCCTGCAATGTAGGAGGAGACACGGTGTAAGATATCACATGTGATCTCTCAAATACGAGGTTTATGGAAGAAATAAGCGTTGACACAAACACTAGTGCTCCAGAAATGGTCTGAATCGGGTAGGACTGACAGAAGTAGCAATTGCTAAATAAGGGCAGTAAAATGACATCTGCACATACAGAAAGAGATTTGGGAGTTCAGAGCCCTGTGTATTCTCTTTCTAAGATAATTATAGTGAGCATGAAATAGTGTAGAAGAGGTCTAATGCTGGGGAATCTAATCACATTGCTTTTTTATTATTATTTAAATAACACTTCTACTAAAATTTACTCAATGAAAGTTAAACAAGATCACTAACTTAATTTTCATTTGGTAATTCAAGGTCTTTCTAGAGATGTAGGAGAAACTCAAGAGAAAAGCTCTCTGCCTCCATTAATGTTTTATGTCAGAGTTATAATTTTATTACAGAACTGCCTTGTTTCAGCCTCTGAGAGGAGCATCATAACATCTTAGATATTGCTATGTAGAGCAATTTAATTACTATCTGGTAGTTAGATCAACAGTGTGAAAGCACTGAGCTCTGTTATTCATGAGCAAGCCAGAAAAATTAAACCACTCACTGGAAATTGTTCTTTAAATACTTCTGCAATACCAGTGGGAATTGCTTTCCTAGATTAAAATTCCAAGAAATGCTCACTATCTATTTCTTTAAGATGGCTTTCTGTTTGGTTGGTTGTTTAGTTTTTTTGATCAGTGACAATAGATGGTATTTTCAGAATTACTTTACAAGTAAGATTCCTATACCTCATTGATAGTAGGGGTCCAAGCTTCCAAAACTTCAAAAAGCTATCTCCCACTTTTGAAATATGAGCTGAAATCTAATTTTATGATCACTTTTGGTGTTTGAATACAAAAGTATCTCTATTCATCTCCATCGTAGCATGTACTCTGCTAATTCGTTGCTCATTTTATTTCAATTGAAATGTGCCTTTTAAGTTGGGTGTTCAGAATTTTATTGCTGGAATAATTTAACTGTGGCAAAAATCACACTGTAATTTTATGATACTACAGAAAACGCATGCTTTTGAAAAAAACTCCAACCAAACAAACCACACTTTGGACTTACTGCACTGAATTACAGAAGATCTGAATTCGCTTGCTCAAAAATTGCATTGTAACATTTCTCATACATAGCCAAAAGAAAAGAATTAGAAATGTGAGTCTCCTAAAGGGTAGACCAAACCATGTTTCACATGTTTTTAACAGCATGTATGGTTCCTTTGAACAGGCCCTTCCTTAGTCCCACCCCACTGAGATTAATGAACCTAGTTACAGGCAGAGAGAAGGAATCCACTTGTTGTTTTACAATTGGCATTTAGGAGCAAATGAAATCTATTTGGATGGTAATTCAAGTAATAATGTAATGACTTGCCAGCTTTTCTCACATCTTAACGATGTACACTTATAAAATCCGATATGATGATGACAGGGTTCATTGGGTGGTTTTCGAATGGCTAGTTTTGTCTTGTGTATTCCAGGGCAGAAAACATTGGTGATTAAAATTGTTCAGAAGAGTCTCTGTCCTAGAATATATGAAGGGCTTAAGAGCATTGAAAAGCTTTTCAAGGATAGACTACAAATGAGCACTGACCTCAAAGGAAAAATATCAGATTAAAAAACCCCAACAAAACCAAACAAAAGGAAAAGGGGTTAGAGAAGCAGAAAAGAACCCCTTCATGAATATTTCAATCCATTGCATATCAGGAAGGACTGAAAGTTATTAGTCAGCCTAATGTGAAGTGACTAACCAAAGGGCAAAAAGATTGTCTAACAAATAAGTTCTAAAAAAGAAATGGTTTTTTCTAAACCAGAAATCAAGCATCCCAAAGACATTTCTGGAATTTATAGACATTATTAGCACCTTTTCTTTCCACACACTCCACAGCAGTACCCGTGAGTTTTCAAATTGCATGGTAGACAATGTTGAGCATGCACACGTAAGGCACATGACTCCACTCAGAATCACAGAATCACTAAGGTTGGCAAAGATTTCCAAGATTCTTGAGTCCAACCTTTGACCAAACACCACCATGTCAACTAAATCATAGCACTAAGTGCCATGTCCAGTCTTTTCTCAAACACTTCCAGGGATGGTGACTCCACCACTTCCCTGGGCAGTCCATTCCCAACCACACTTTCAGTGAAAAAATTCTTTGTGAGATCCAATATGAACCTCCCCTTTTGCAGCTTGAAGTCGTTTCCTCTTGTCATGCCACTTGTTGCCTGGAAGAAGCCGTACCCCACCTGGCTACACCCTCCTTTCAGGCAGTTGTAAAGAGCAATAAGGTCTCCCCTGGGACTCCTTTTCTCCAGGATAAACACCCCCAACTCCCTCAGCTGCCCCTCAATCAACTTAGTCTCTAGACCCTTCACCAACTCTGTTGGGAAGGGCACTCCAGCACCTCAACATCTTTCTTGAAGGGGCCCAAAACCAAGCACAGTACTCAAGGTGTGTCCTCACCAGTGCTGAGAACAGGACATGATCACTGCCCTGGTCCTGCTGACCCCACCACTTAGGTGCTATGCACAGCTACCTCATGAGTGTTGGTAGTCCAACATCTACAGGATCTGGGAAAGAGTATGAATACACTGGGAAACCAGATAAGGTTCTAGCTCCTACAGCTACTGCCCTAAGAGTGGTCTCTCCTACCATGCCCATGCAACTCTGTCATTGCCTACTGGATTTTGGGTGACTCTCACTACATCCCTTTTGCACTGCTACACAAAACCACAATAAAAAACCCCAAAACTTCAGTATGGCAACCTCCTCAAGGACTACGAAGGCAAAGTTGCAAGTGAAGTGAGAGGACTTTTCTTTGCCTGAGCATGTTACAGGGTAGTCTGGGTCTGCCTTCTTTCGAGGCAAAGAGAAGAGTGTGGGGGTTTACCTGAAGCAGGGACACAAGAATTAGATGGGAAAAGTGGGAAAGAAAGGAATAAAACTGGAGACAGAAGGATGGAAGCAGTGGTACTGAGGGGAAAATGCAAACTCCTGAAAGAGAAGGGAAATTGATAGAGATGAAGCTGGGCCAAGATACAATTGACATTCACAGCCCATACAATTCTCTAAACAAGCTGTATTTAAAATCATCACAGGGCTGTAAAGCCTCTCTTCTTTGCCTTCTACTGCTCACTACCTCAGTTTGAACAACTTCACAGTGAGAGAGAGGCATAGCCTGCAGGCTTCAGAGCAGGACCAGAACCATCTACATCAATGTCCTTTAAAAGGCAGGTGGACATTCATATTGAAAGAAGGACACTAAGCAAGGTTTTCACTGGTGCCTAAGAATGACAAATGAGAGTCTCCTAGAAAGACTTTGCTTAATAATACCCATTGACACAATTTTCACAAATCATTACACATTTTTACAAAAGAGTCAGCAATTTTAAAAGAACCCCAGTGGTCTTCCATCACTGTCGATACCCCACATCATACAAACAGTATTTTCCGAAGTATTCTAAATGCACATATTAACCAGCAAGTGGTCCTGTAGAAATTGAAATTGCCCCTTAAAGGCCTTTGCCAGTTTAACAAAAAACAGCATTTTGCTAGGAAATCTGTCCAGGTTAAGAGAATCATGGATTTAACAGCATAGAAAAAACCCCAAACCTTTACTTGGAAACCAGTTTAGAAATGATTTAGTGATTGTAGGCCTGTAAGAGATGTGGTAAGTTTTTTCCAGGCCCTAGGTGATCTGTCCCCTTGATCTTTCAGGCATCCTCTATTAAGAGCCTGGATTAAATTAGCTGTTGAAACACAAGGTTTGTTTTCTATGTCTATTCCTGTAAATTGAATTTGCTCTTTTGCTGTTAAAGCACGAGTAACTAGGTTAGTAAAAAGAAGGTAGAGACAGTAGTGGAAGTTGTACCAATCACAGGAAGAAGATCCTAAAGGACCTAAGGAGTGAAAACCATAAGGTGCTGCTACTGTGTCCAAAGGACGTAATTGAAACTGTACTGATGATATAAATTAAAAAGAGCCTGGAAAGTTTATTTGAAGAGTATAGATACAACAGTGCTTAGGAGATGAAGCGGGTCATTCCAGGTCATAAATCTGTTAAAGTTAATTTCTATAATTTGGTTCTACTCTCTTCTGCTTAGAACACTTTTTTTTTAAACTTAAACTGTGCCTGCATGCTGCATGTCATGCATGTACCACAACTTGCATGACATGCACGAAAAGTAACAGTCCCTAAAGAAACAATGGCATCCCTAGTAACTTTAATAATTACAAGGAGACTTAATGAAGCAGTCCAACAGCCATTCTATAATAAAGAGAGCTGTACCCCAATACCCCTCTGCCAGATGCCCTGAGAAATGACAATGCTTTGCAACTCTTCAGTGGGCAATGTTGGAAATACACACACTACACTGCAGGGCTGCTGTTACATTCTCCTCAGATGAAGCAGCAGCAAAATGTGGATTTGAGAAGAAATATTTGGATCCTTTCTCTTTCAAGAGAAGGAGAGGAAAAAAAGTTTTTTCTGGCAGATAACTTTGTGTTGCAGAAGATATTTTGAAGAGAGGTTAGAAATGAACATGGAGTGCACCTGAAGGAGATTGGGCTCTGATGGGTAGCAAAGAACTGACATCAGAGTTATCCTGGAAAATAATTAGAAAACCAAGAAAGAAATTACAGATATGTATCAGCTTCATATGGTACTGTTCTGGACTACTAAATTTAGCAACACTTACCTTGTTTCTGTTTCCCTTCTGGCAGCAGCTACTGTTCCTGTCACCATACTGACTTTTGCCCGGTTGAAAATAGAAGGAAAAGCACACACTCATCCCCCAAAAATCCCCAATATTTTGCTGCCAGTCTTGAATCATCAAAGGCTGATTTTGATCATACTGCTGGGAAGCTCTGGACTAGTTCTAAGGGAACATGAGCAGCCCTGTAAATTCATTTTCTTGAAACGTTTGTGGGTCCCATTATTGAACAGGAGGGAGGCTGAGAAGACAAAAAGGAAATGGGCACCTGCCATCTTGTCATACCTGCTTTAGATTTTGACTCAGTTTAATGGTCATAATATCTCTCAGTCTTCTCCTGCCACATTCTTCTCAGAGTGAGCTACTCAAGTGTCAGATCTCAGATCTCTCTGGGACTCATGGAACAGGAGGAGGGTAGTTCTCCTTGCACTGAAATTTGCTGCAGACTGTAGGAAGAATAATTTTTTTTTCACATTTGCTGTGAGCAAATCAGTCACCAGCAAATCACCACAAAGCCTATTAACATCCATTTGAGGCCAAAAACATGGCAAGATAAACTTTATATAAACCAATAAGAAATCTAGTTTATTGCTAGCCTTCTAGTTATAACTCAAAGCCACCTAAGGCACCAGTAAGCACAGACACAAATTCTAATACTCTCATTCTGTTGTTTCTCTTCCTTGGATATTCATTTGACATTTGATTAGTCGTTTTTTAAAAATACCACCCTGTTTTTATATCTTCAGCTTTTTTTGATCCTGAAGCAGAACAGCATACACAGTTTTCTCAAGTGGGAGAAGCGGAGACCTGTATGTCTGCCAATAACTATCTGGCAATTACTGAACAGGTACCACATTTAGCACTAGTGCATAAGGTACTTTGAAAATTTGTGCCCATCAGGTTTAACTAATTGAAATGTAGCAATCTTTGGAGCTGCCTCGTTCCTGAGGTGTCAGTCACAATGACATACTGGGGTATCCCATCCAGCAGATTTTGAAGGAGAGACAGGAACAGAGCTGGAACTGAAAGCTGCATTCTGTTAAGAGGAGGAAACCATCCAGAACTCCCATTCCTGGTCATGATCCTTGAGTTGAAAGATATTAACTCTCACAGATGCTACAGTTTCTGAATTTACCAGAAAAGGATTAATCTCTTCTTCAATGATGCTGGGAATATGAGAAGCTAATTGTCACCACTTGCTGTGGTAGTCTCTTTCAGTACTCACATTGACAGTTTTTCTACCCCATTTTCCATTTTGCCCCAGAAAATTTGCAGCTGGTAGCACATGTCATAAAACACCCTGTCACTGTCCATTGCCTTTGCATGTTTTTGTTTAAAGAAGTAAAGTATGAAACTGGGATACACAAAGATTTCAGATATAGATGTGATTTTTCTGATGTGCTTTATCATTAGATTCCTTTTTGTCTATGCGTACATGAAATGCTCCAGGCTCAGAGAAAATAGAGTAATTTAGTGTAATTAAATTTATGTAGGTGTTCTACAAACCCTGTGGATATTAAAACATTAAAATAAGGAAGTACTTAAATAGGAGGGGAAAAAACCCCTTTAAAAATATCTAATTCAATCTTATTGCCTTGTATAATGTATTAGAGTCAATTTACTTCCAGTGTTGAAACTTAATAAAAATTATAAAATAGAACACTCATTTTTTAGGTCAATTAGTCTGCATATTGAAAAACCGTAAGACATCCTTCTATAGTATATTTTATAGCAATTACTCTAGTAGTTGCCAAAGGATACACCCACTGATTTGAACTGATCTAATCATCACTTTATATGTACAGTGGGTGAAGGCATTTTCATTTGTACATACAATTTCAAGCTTGCTTCAAGGTTTGCACAACCCTATGCTCTGACTTGTGTGTGAGTTACGACACAAACAGAAATCCAGGCCTTTGGTGGTGACCATGATCCAGTCAGGAAAGCTCCCCCTCCAGTTCTAGAAACCTGATCACTCCTCCTTTCTTTTCATTGCTTGCTGCTGGTAAGTGCATAAGTAATATAAGACCAGAAAAAACTCAAGACAACATTTAGTGTGCTTTCTCAGCCCTGGGCAAGTTTAATTATACCTACTTAATTACTGAAAATATTAGCTAATCTGGTTGTAGAACCCTCAAATGGCAAATGATTATGCTTCCTCTATAAAAGAACCTGTTTAGTACTTGGTTGTCCCTACCACCAGAAAGGTGCCTCTTAATTTTGAACCCATAAACCTCCTTGACTGTTCTGGGGGTTTTTATCCTACCCACTATGAATAGGAAGGGAATATACTCGACTTCATTTTTGCAGAAGCTTTTTAGTTATTTCAAGATCATCCTCCAATTTTATTTTCCCTAAAGAACTCAAGTTATTTCAATGTTTTCTGGCATGTCATATATTCAGGATTTCTAACTATTCTCAGACCTTCATTGTTTTCCCTCCAGGTTGCCCACATCTTTCTTGAAAGGGAACATCCAACAGGGGACATAAAACTTAACATGAAGCTCTGAGGCATTTTCAATGCTATCTAAAGAGAAAGGTAATCGCTGTTATCCCTGTGCAGTAAGTCCTTTCTTGCCCCTTAGTAGCTTTAAACTGGCATACTTTTTCTCAGCTACATAGTAGATAGAGCAGGGAACATCTACTGGAATAAAAAACTCAATTTGAGTTATTATGGAGGGAAGTTTTAAGCATTCTCTGCTGCAACACAGACATACAAGACAAGTTACAAGACTCAGCCAGCCATGCAGATGTAAATTGCAGATGAGAGCAAAACACAGACTGAGTACATCACAGTCCACAGTAGACCTGACATGTTCAAACTTAGATGGAACATTTCCTATGACGATGTGATGCAGTGCAGCACAAAGCAACCAAGAGCATTCTAAAACAATGAGACAGCCAAACACAGCATCAAAATCTCAGCTTGACTGTAGGGAAGACAGCTGCAATTCAAGGTCTGTCAAACTGTGACTTTCTATTCTACTCATTTTGCTGATGAAAGAGGGAATGCTGTTTTTATAGCACTCAGTTCCTGCTGAAAGACCCAAACCAAGCCATAAAGAAAATATCAGCCCCACAGAGAGCCTAGGATTCACATCAATTCACAAGAATTAAAGTGTGTTTGTTCAGATATCCTCTTAACATAGTTTAAAAGAAGCCTACAGTCAAGGAAGCATCATGCAACAAATTTCAGGCTTTGTGATAAAGTAAAAAAAAAAAATCATTTATAAGCTGAGTGCTGTGAAAACATCTATACTTCTCCTTGTCTACATGAATGCTAACAGTCTATATCCACCCTTAGAATGATTACCATGATTACCATGTTCAGTTAATACAAAGTAGGAAAATTCTCCTTTGTTTAGGTACTTTATTGTCACAAATCTTAGCTCAGTCTTTCAATTTCTTCAAGGAGAAAGTAAACATCTGGTTTTCTGGCAGCTGGGTTGGAGAAAACTATTCTGAAAAAGTTGGTGTTTTCACCTTGTGGTCAGTAGGTAACCATTGTCAGTCCTTCTTCTGTCATCTGTGGTTTGATCTTGGGAGCAATCTGCATACAAGATGAGAATGAGTGTGGTTAAGAATCCTTCTGAACAAAGAAATTGAAAAAGACCAAAGCTGTTTTTTCCTCTCTTCTCTATACCTGGCTTTGCAATATAAGCTAGCTTGCTGTTCAACCCATATCAAAGTGTTTCACTGGGATGTCTCCAACTGAAGAAAGAATTTGTCAGAAGAAAAAGAACAATGCTTCATTTTTAATGCATAGTTTCAAGAGTCCTAGGGCCTTTACTGAAGCCAGAAAGAATTCTGTCAGAAGAAACAAGGGTGGGAAGCGAGTAAGTTCAAAACAAGGAGAGTAATCCCCTGGATTTAAAATCATTTGATAAAGGATTAATGTAAGAGTTTTATTCTGGGGATTATCTGATGAGTATCTGATGTGAGTAACGCTTTCAGTAGTCATACTTTATTGCATACTTTATTACAGCTCTGCTGTTAGTTAGATTACTGCTTATTTCCTTATCAGACAGGTACAAATGTCAAGAAGTTTTCACTATGGCTAAACAAACAAGGGAGACACTACACTACAGACAAGGACTGATATCCTACCCAACTGCAGTAAGAAACCACCTACCCCAGTACAATCCCTCTTTCCCTACTTTCTGCCTGGTTTTGCAGCTTCCTGCTGATCCCATGGATGGAGAAGCTATGTACTTCCTTCTACTCTCCTCCTGACTCCACCAAATCACCAGAGAAACTGATCATCATTTGCCATCAGTCCATCACCTGCAACCCACTGCAGAGGGGAAAAACTCATCCAAGCTTCATTATGACCACTCTGGGAATAAGAACAGTGGTAGACACTCTGGTAGCAACTCTGGATCATTCAGTCTTCAACACAGGACTAAATTCAGAGAGGAATGTTGTATTAATGTATCACAATTTCATTGATGATGGGATACGATATGTTCAGAATTGTGTTCCTGCTGTGGTAATAATTCAAGCCTCTCCACTATCACAAACACTTTCTACAATATTTTATTATTTTCTTTGGATAATATGTATGTGAGGTTTTGCTTTATTTGTCTTTAGCTTAATGATGAACACAGCAGTGCTGGGTTACCAGTTGTACTTGATGATCTCAGAGGTCTCTTCCAACCTAAATAATTCTACTATTTTTCCAGTTCTACTTCTGACACTGTTGTTCTTTGTACATCAGTTGGATGTTGATGTTTGAATCCTGGTTACATTCAACCAAACAAAAGAGATCAGACTATTGAGAATTATTTCTCAGTGCCTTAATATTCTCCAGATTCACTGAATAATGTTAGAAAAATTACCTGAAGTAATTACCATTCTGGTCCACTCTGTGGGATGCTCAAGAAGCACATATGGGTGAGTTCAGCCTTCAAAAACAAAATGAGTTTATTTCTCTGCTTAAGAAAACTCAAATCACAACAGAAACCTCTCCTACTCTTTGGTCTGAGAACTTGACTTATATTTAGCAGTACCCACATGACTTGTATCCAAGTCAGTCCCATCTTTCAGGTATCCCACACTTTATCTAGAGAACTAATTTTCTCACCAAGGCTGATAATTACTGCAAGTCAACGCTACTTGTTACTCTCTTCATTGTGTTTGCTTTCAATAGAAATCCACATGTGTTGAGAACTTTTCCCTGTAAAATGTTGAGTCCTCTGGCTTCTTATTTTCACTTCTGTGCCTGGGAAGATCACAGAGCTGCTCTGGGGTCCTCAGCACAGGAAGGATATCAGCCTGTTGGAGTGAATCCAGAGGAGGCATACGATGATTTGAAGGATAAAGTTCCTCTCCTGTGAGGAAAGCCTGAGAGAATTGGGTTTGTTGAGCCTGGAAAGGCTGAAAGGAAATGCTTCTGGGTGTCATAACTGCAGCCTTCCAGTACCTGAAGGGAGCCTACAACAAAAAATGGAGACTTTTACAAGAGCAAGTGCTGACAGGACAAGGAGTGATGGCTTTAAACTGAGAGTAGGTTTAGATGAAATATTCGGAGGAAATTCATTACTGTGGAAGTGGTGAGGAACTGAAACAGGTTGACCAGAGGAGGTGTAGATGCTTCATCCCTGAAGGTGTTCAAGGCCAGGTTGGATGGAGCACTGAGAAACTTTGTGTAGTGAAAGGTGTCCCTGGTCATGGCAGAGACGTTGGAACTAGATGATCTTTAAGGCCCCTTCAAACCCAAATATTTTATGATTCTATGATTATATTTCCTGCTGCAATCCAGTTTAAAATTTAATTTAATCTTTATTTACAAATATTTAACATTCTGAAACAGGGAAAGAAACATGTAAGATTTCTGGAATAAAGCTGTATTTTCAGAGTTTTTCCTAACTTTTCTTTTCACATCAACCAAAGGACAAAGCAACATATTGGCCACACTGAATCATCTTGTCCCCTATGACAAAAGCTGTATCATACTGTTTATTTGGCTGGAACAGAGAGCTTGTGTGCAGCTGGTTACAACATTGTAGAAGATCCTAGTGAAACGATATGGTGGTCACTTTGTAATGATATATGCAAATAATTCTTCAGGAAAATTCAGGTTTTTCTTTCTAACTAGAGTTTAAAGGCAAATAAGCAGGACTAAAAACCTCTCGTTGCTCAGAGCCACACCTCCATTAACTGAAGAGAAATAAATTTAATGGAGTAGTAAGAGGATCTTCCCAGCTTAAACCCATGAAAATTAGTAGCCTGTCAAACATGTGAGGAAGAACCATGTTATGTTAAAAGCAATAATTCTCCCAGTTGTGCTTTTTAGGCATTTAATTTTATGTCCAAGATAATGTTTGCTGTTGCTCCTGTGGCTTAGAATGACAGCACAGACATTGGTAAACCCAACCATCAAATAACCAACACTGTTAACTTCTCATATTAGCATCGCAGAGTTGAATTGTCTTTGCCATAAAATATCAAGGTTAAAGGCTATAAACCCCTACAGATAATTAATGCACCCAATGCGACATTATGCTGTGGACTGTCTACATGAGAAACTTAGTGGGCACCTAGCTAGGCTACAAAATAATGCTACATTCCCTGTGTCAGCTCCAAGCATCTCTATGAGAGGTCAGTTGCTGCATTTTGAAAGCTATCTCATGCTGAGTATTTGAAGAACTATTTGCATAAGGAAATAGAAGTAACCAACATGTTATAAATTTTTATCTTTCCTTGCTGAATGCTGGTTTCTCTTGCAAATAAAACTCCCAGGCACACTGAACTCATGTACTGTATTAAGGTAAATAGCAGTAAAAATGATTAACTTTTACTATTTTGTATTCTGTTTGCCAGGCATGACTTTGGCAAGCAAGCTTTGCTCTTGAAAGACTGTCAGCTTCCACAGGCATTTTAATGAAAAGGCAAGAGAAGTGAGTAGTGTGCTCTTCTAATTCACACAAAGAGGAAATAACAACTAATCCTGGGATCTGATAGAACACCTCTCAAATATTTTGATTCAGTGTACTTCCAAACATTTGCAACAGCCTAGAAAACGAAGTCTGTGTTTATTGGAAAAATCAGAAATCAAATATTGTATCATGCAGACCTGATAATAATTCTGTGCTTCAATTTTAAATCTTTACAGTGCATAAACAAAGATAAGCTTGTTTTACACAACCTTGTAAAATTCTTGAGCCTTCTCCTGGATTTCAGTCAGATTCCCCCAAAAGGAGTAATCCATGGAAGAAATCTATGCTATGGCCCTCAGCATTGAACTGTTTTATGTGCAACAGGCAATAACTCCTTAAAATGGTTTCCTATATGAGGAATGGAATTCTATTTATAGCATCTATCTAGAAGTTCCCATGTGACGTTAATGAAATAGAGCTGCTATAAACTTCTAAATTTGAAAAATTTACACTCTTTAGTAAACACAATACTTAAATTGGCTAAAAATGCAAGCCATAATCATTCATACCACTTCACAACCACAGCAATGCCCCCAAAAGGAAGTTGGCAACTTCTCCTTTGCATCCACATACCAGAGCTAAGAATTTTGTTCAGGATGTATAATCAATATTACTCTATTAAAAGCCAACTATCCTGACACAGGAGGGTAAACTGAATGACGGCTTTGAAGATTTACAGTAGTTCAGAACTCAAAAGTTGCACAGGTAGTGTGTTTAATTTTTGGAATTGGCTTAGCTAATGCACGAAAAACCAATTGGATGTGTTAGATTACTGCATGAGTACATGCAGAACTTATGCCTATAATTTATAATGAAGAACATTCTTCCTCTTTACTATCCCATCTCTTGCTATTCCATTCCAGGGTGAACAGCAAAAGAAAGAAAATAAAAGAAACCAAAACCCATCACTGACAAAATTATAATGGCACTTTATCTACAGATCTACTTCTATTTGTGTGTGAAATAACCTCATATATTTATCACACAAATAACTCAAGTAATGTTGTCAATCAGAAAACCTCCATCATTTTTGATCAGAAGCTATCCAAGGACACCACAGGGTCTTAAGTGCTTTTGCAAATGTAGTTACCATCCCTGCTGTAATGGTAATGATGCTGAAGAACATTTTCTGAGCATTCTTGGCTCTTCCCCAAACACATAGTTTCAGCAATGTGAAAAGCAATTGAACAATAAGAATAACAAAATCCCCCATTTCAGATCAACCTGAAATGAAATATTTATGTATCGAGTACCACAACAATTTTAAGTTACTTTTTAAAACAGTTTATCTGTGAGCCAACACAGATTCAACACATTTCATTTAAAAATATATCAAGGTGAAGCATTTCAAATTTTCCTCTATTTGGAGAAAACTGGCTGATAAAACAGGCCAGAATTTGACAAAAATTAGTAATCAGTTCTCATTCTCTTCAAAAATAGAGTTTTCAGTTATTTTATAACTTCCAGGGAGGGGGAATATATCCTTCTCTGCCATTTACAATCAATATCAATGACAACTTCATGTAAGTTAATGCTGCCAGATTTCAGAGAGCATTGTTGGATTCAACTCCACATTAACATTAAAAATGAGAGTGAAAACAACAACATGTCAGTTTTCAGTATTTCAGCTTCTAAATCAGATGGAATAATTTTCCCAGTCTCAAATATCAAGAGGAAAAAGAACCAAGGAGAATAATATCATTTATTCTCCTGATTAGCCTTTAAATATACAGGAAATCTAGTATCCCATTCTATTTCTAAGACTGTTGATAGTACTATACGTTCTTTGTCATTTACCCTGCTACTAAGTTCATATTGAAAATTTTGCCAGCAATGGTAAAATTCATGTCATCACCAAAACTGTTGAGAAAAATAAAACCCAACACTAGAGGAAGAACCAGCCCCTGAGTTTATCTTCCTCAGTCCCTTTTCATCCAGGAACTACCTAAACCTGTAGTCTGGTAATGTACCAAGTTTCTGACTTGCTTGCCATGCTTGACAGTATAGATACAAAGACTGAACCAACAGATTCAACCACTGAGGCAGCAGGGAGCAAAAGCACCATCTCCTACAGGCAAAATCGCAATGAGATTGTGGAATATATCCACAAGAGTCCAATATGTCTTACTCCACTTTTTCCTCAAGCACAGTAGCCACTCTTAGGCTGAACACGACAAGACCCGAATAAAGACCTACAAAAAACAAGTTGTAAAACTGAACCCTGTTTTTATGAAGAGTGAGAGTTCATTTTATAAAATGGGATTCCTGCTAGGAAACAGAACCAAAGGCAGAGGAAGTTAAGCACAACAAAGTATTCCCAATAGACATGGCCTATCTTAACTTTTATTACACTTTACTGTAATTACATTATCTGCCCTGATTCCAAGAACCACTGCTGCTTTCTTCAGTGAATTACTGTTGACAAACAATGAGATTGAGGAAGCTTTAAACATGTTCAGACATACATGAAATACAAATGATGTATATATATATACACTTATGGTGTATGTTCCTTGTCATTCTTTTCATCCTAAAGAAATACATTGTGCATGACTCAGTGATGTTCAAATGAGAACATTAAAGACGGCCCCCCCCTTAAAGATCACCAGTGTCCTGGGTTTTGTCTTCATTAGGAGCAGTAACACATCATTCAGAAGAAGCAGTTCAATCTTCTGTATATATATATATTTATTCATAGATTATCAACATAAGCATGGTACTCAGCAGTTTACTAAAATTTTCACAATTTCAAGCAAATTTGCAATGTTCCTTTTCAATTAGGATGGCATTATTATTATTAAAATTACCATATAGCCATGCAGTATCATTATTATATATACTATTATATAACTATTTAAAATACAGTAGTAACATGACATTTTTATCATGAATATTCTGTAAGTATTTATGATACAATTTAATAAGTGGTCAGTTACAGTGCAGACAGTCCTAAAGCCATAGGTGAAAACACTGAGATGTATAACTTCTCAGAATTTATCAAATCAAACATTAAGGGATTTACATAAAGGAATAAATATAGGAGTAAATTTATCTGAACTATTCTCCATTGCGTGTGTTCGAGTAGTAGTATCCTTGACTTTAAAGTGGAAAACTAAAACCATGAAAAGCTTTGCTAACTTTTATCATGTGCCTTCACAGTGACAAAACAAAAAGCAGGCAAGTAGGGAGTCTTGCCCTCTGAAATGACATCCCCAAAACCCAGCTGAGGCAGCAACATCAGGGCGACCCCACTCTACAGCTACAAGGACATATTGTTCCTCTCCAAACACCTGCAGGGAGGCAGCCACTCATCACAGAGGACTGTCATGGTCCTGTCATTTGAATATCTTGAATGTACAGGATGACAAACTCTGATTTAAACTTTATTTCCTGAGCTCATTAAAAAATACAACAAGCAATGATGACAAACAGGAGCTCAATTCCCTTTTAGCAGACTAACCTATCACATTAATTCAGTCCTTTACCTTTCAAGTCACAAGGTTTGATGACTTATAACCCTTAATTAATTTTGTGCACCTATAAGGATAAAAAAAAATTACCTAGCCCATGGTGAATGTGCTCATCCTTCCTCCTACACAGCAGTGTGGGTATACCCTGTATCACAGCAGGAAGCATGAAGGCCTCAGCAGTTGAGGTGCTGTGAGAGTCACTTAAAATTTTTTGGGGGAAAGCTGATATTTTTGATATTCCAGCTTGGAAGTTTGATCTCTACCATTTCCAGAGGGCAGGGGATTCTGACAAAACTGCCAGGCACAGATGATAGACGGCAATTTGAGGATGATAATGGCTGCATAATGACCCTTTAGGTCTTCCTGGCCACCTAGTGGCACTGCTCTGGCATATATCATGCCTTAGCTTGAGCTACATTAGGCAAAATATCAGTAGGAGTTGAACAAATAGCCACAAGTGTGCAGCCACAGCACCAAGTAGCACCAGGGTGTTCTGAGAGTACCCGAGAAAGGCTGGGAGCAGGGTGGGGGAAGCAGGAAAAGGGATCACAGCTTGGTTGTCCAGCTGACTGTGAGTCACCCTAGCCAGCAGATTCTCACACTTGGGAAAAAAATGCTTAGTTTCAGCAATGCTACTGAGACCCTAGAATAAGCTTTTAACCACCCAGAGCATGATACTTGCTTTCTTCCACAAATCCCTGCACTCCCCAACCTCTAGTGAAGGTCAGGGCCAAAGATCTCTGTGCCAAGCCCACTCAACTTGGCACAAAAGCCACCCAATGCCCCTGGCTTGGGATCAAACCTCAGAAAGCCTTTCAGTGCACATCAGAACTCTTTTGAAGTCTGTTGCGGCACCAAGACATGACAAGCACACAGAGGCTTGGCCAGAATGGCTGCAGGGCTGAGCAATGTCACCCTCAGTGCCACACAACTACGAGTAGGAGCAGCCTGGTCATACAATCTCCCATCCTTGTCCATGAAATAGGAAGAGTTGCACTCACTCTGTGTCTCCATAACAAAGGACTGAGTGATTCTCTTGCTAAAAATTACAACAAAGGCTATTTTTTTTTAATTAAAAAGGACAAATAAAAAAATACCCAACAACTTAGTGATACCACAGAGTTCATGACCATCTCACTGTTTTGACAGTTGCTTATTATCAATAGGAAAAAAAAAATCCCGAAAGAACATTCTTACGCTTAATTCTGATGTTCATATCCCATATTAAGTTCTTTCAGCTGAGGATGAGTTTACTTTTGAAATGTCTAACTCTATGCTGTAAAAAAAAAATCAAATTCAATATGAGCAGTCTTTTTTTTATTATTGAAATGAAATGTTTAATTCAAACAAGAGGCTGTTTGATATTCTTCTTTGTAAGGAAAAGACATACTTCATTTTGGCTGATGAATAACTTTTTACTCTATTCTTTTAAACTGTCAAAATTACAATGACTAGGTATAAAGAAAAGAGAGAAAAATTAGATATCAACATGTGCTTTCGAGTCTAATTTGCTAATACAGGTCAGCAAGATATAACTGTTCTTTCTCTGCAGTAGCAAGCAGGAAAAGATGCTCAATTCAGGGGTCTGCCTTCTGGTAACAGGGATTCCTACACAATGTGCTTATGCAGACCTTCACATGATTCAAGGCTCACCTAAGGTTCAGATACCTGGAGGATGCAGATTCTTACACTAAACATCACAATCCTTGTGACTCAAGAGCCCATAGTACCACAGGCTCAAATCTAGGACCAAAGGTTCCTAAATCACTAAGAGTGCTTTCACATGCACACTATGAAACACTTGGAATTTTCAGAAGTCCCAGGCGGTGTGCTCTGGCATGGGCATTACAACACTATTTATACAGCCATATTTTTTAGGCCCATTTAACCCTTTTCCTTGACCTGTCAAGTCCTGGGTTTCATAGACCAGCAAAGCATCAGGCAGGAGGAATTAGTTGCCCACCAGTTATCACTGACATAAATTTATTTTTAAAAGGTTGTGGTTTTGGGGACGGGTGGGGGTGGGGTTGGTGATTTTGTTTCAGTTTGGTTTGGTTTTTAATTGAGGCTGACTTCTGTCATCTAATTGAAAAAAAAAAATTCTAGTACCACCAAATCCGGAGGAGCTTCTATCTGGAATTTTTCAGCCTGAGAAAGTATTTAGTATTTTTCAGTTGTAACAATTTTCATGTTGAAACTATAAATAATATTTTAATATTTAATATTTTAAAAATAATAACCAGTTATCTGCCTTCAAAAATGTTCCACTGGTCTTTGCTTCTAGATTAAAATGAAAGTAAAAGTTACTGCCTACCTTGTGGCAAGCTGTTTTTGCCTTTCAAAAACTCATCCTCCTCTAGAGTATTTTTCATACACAGACAGTTAAGGGATCATTGTACACTCTGTAATTGTACCTACTGATTCTACAGACTGTAATTCACATTCAGATTTTTGCTACAAAACTAACTGAATTTATGTGTGAGCTGTGAGCTATAGCTCCTTGGACTGAAATATTCCAGCATTTCACAGCCATGATTTCTGTTATTTTTGGTGAAAATTAACACTGGACTGTGCAACAGAGTCTTTGTGCTACACCATCACATTTGAGACTTTCTCTGAGAGACTACAATAAACTCAAAGCATTGAGGGCTGATTTAAGGTAAAATTACAATCCTGTCAATTTATGCTCTGTGGAGCAGGAGCATTTGATAGCTACCTGACGTGTGGTAGAGGCAGTTAAAAATTTAACCAAAATTGACCTGTAAGACAGCCAGGAAACCAATCCTACCTAGTAAGGCACACAGTACACAGACCTTACTGGGCAATACCAGCCAACCCCAAACAAGCCTGAAGATAGCTGCAAATTCCAGCCACTTACAAACATTTACAGGGGGAAAAGGCTTGCAGATTGTGTTCTGTCGCCTGTAATGCAAAGGGGAATGCACTGGGTTTGGCAAAAGTAGATTATGTAGCATGTAAAAATACTACATTATTTAATGACTGGCAATTGAAGTCAGTTTTACTTAGTTTACACTGCTCTACTAGATTAAAAACCCATACATATTTTTACACGAAAACAGATTTCTAAGAGGTGATTATAAGGCACAGTAATGTACTATTGCCTAGTTCTAGAGCCCAAGGGAGTGTTTTCTGTCTGTCCTTTAACTGAACTTTCCTATAAACTTGCTGCCCTTCAATTATTTTAAAGTACATGGCTACAACCAAGCTGATACAAAGCATGTATTCAATACAGACTTACTAGACATGACATGGAGGCATTTCTATTTTCTAGTTAAATCAAAGTCTGTAACACTACAGCTCTATACATTTACTTGAGAACATCAGAGTAACTATAACCTAACCAGCCCAGATTAATATATCACACCAACATGTGAAGTAAAATCCAGAGCAGGGTAACCTCAGCTACTAAGTAACAAGCAGCATGAGGAGGAAATAACAAAGAAACTGAGTTTTAAATCAAGGAAGGAAAAACCCGAAAATTCAGGCGGAATACCAGGTGGCTTTTTGACCTTCGGAGTGTGATTTTTTTCCATGTGGCCAAGTGTTCCTGGAGCAGAGAAATTTAGGCTAATAAGAAATAAGCTGTGTTTGCATGCCAGATTGTCATAATGATGATTAAATTAATTATAAACAATGGCTTTGCTATTACCAGTGAAGCTGAATGAATGCTTAACTTAATTGCAAACTTCAGGAATGAAAAATGGGGGTTTATGCATTTTATGATAGCAGTCTATTTTTACCCCTACAAATTATACTATAGAGCATCAGAGGTGAATGAGACCTTTTCAGTCCTTTGCAAATAAAGTTCCATATCCAGATAAAAGTAGTAGCTCTCAGCTAAGGCTCTCAGCTCTCTCTCTCTGTCTGCCCTGTGCTGGCAGAGCTAAGATCTGCCCTGTACAGAAGGTTTGTCATACCCCTTGCTGAGCGGAGGAGAAGTGGTAATAGAGTCAGGAAAAGGATTCTTTACACAGATGCCGTCCACCATTGTTGAGAAAAAGAAACGTATGACCACACCTTGGGTTTAGCTGCCCTAAAAGGCTAAGATTCAGGAGCAATTGTTATAACTTCTGTTACTACAAAAGACTGGTATTTACAGTACATCCATGTTTGCATTCACTGTAGCTGTGAACAATTCCCCAGCTAGACCAAAGGTGTCAAGGCCACTAAAAACTGATTGAAGTAGTGAGGATGTCCTAAAATGATAAACAAGTGGAGCAGATTCTATGTAATAAATAATTTTCTCAGCAAATGCTCTACTATCTTTTGTAAGTAGTTAAAAGAAAATCAATATGGAATACGAGACATTTCACACTAATGTTGGAAAAAAGACATTCCTCAGAAAAAGATATAACAGAATCTGTAAAGCATTAGGCACTATTAAAAAAGATAATCAACTAAATTTAATATCTACATTAGAATGACACACACATGTTTGCCAGAGTTATTTATTTTGGTAGGTGTTCAAAAGCCTCCTTATGTTTTAGGGCTAGAACTTCATATGGCCTTGATTATCTGAACAAAATCAAATGGTTTTGTATCATTTTGTTACTTCCTGGACTGTACTGAGTTAAGAACTGTGTTCTACTTAATGCCTTTGTAAATACAGGAAAGAAGTTAGCTGAAAATAAGGGGGGGAAAGGACATGGGAACACACTCAAGCATGTAATAAGCAATGCCACAATTAAGAGAAAGAGGGTGAAAATGGAAAAATGCAAAACCCAAGCCAGACCTGCAAAAGCATTACTATTTCAGGTAACATCAACATTTATGAGGGAGTAAAGAGGGCATTTTCCTCCTGCTTTTATAGGTACATATCAAACTTCATATCTAAGTAAGGAAGTAATACTTATTATATCAAGTCTGGGAGCCTACCTTTTTCACTGACCATGCAGAGACATCTAAATGAGACAGCCCAAATTACTCTTCTGATCTGTCAACTGGTCCCAGAGTAATATATCTCCACCAAATATCTCCTATAATAACGATACCTTTTCACAGCATTATGAAAATCACTGGAAATGCAGAATTACTACAAAATGTATACTACACATTTGATAAACCTCATCTTTTCATACAAATCTAGCCCAATCCATGAATCAATATTTCAAGCATCCACAAAAAACAAAACAAATGTAACAAACGAGGCATGTATGGTTTTCTACTTTACCTGTTTTAACTCCATATTTTAAGGCATCCGTGTATTCAGCAAGTATTGGTTCCAAGGGCTCTGGCTGGTCAGACAGCTCCAGACTGAACCATTTCAAGCTTTCCATAACCTTATAAGTGTGGTGAAACTCCAAGACTTTAGTTTCTCCTTCACAAATTCCCATAATGTAATGCAGGAGAATTTCTGTCACCTCAAGCAAGAACTGTTTTGTGAAGCCTTCAGCATTTTTAGCAGGTAAAAAGCCCATGCAAAAACAAGAACATGCAACTCAGCGTTAAGCTTTAACAGCTCAGCCAGGCTGGTCAGAGACTGTTTTAGTGGCTGTGAATATCCTGCTGACTTTCTCCCCATATACCCATTTCACAGGCAATCAAACAGCAATTGGGATGTAACAAAACAGAGAGGAAAGGCAAAAACATCGTTCAGAACATAGGGCCTTAAGACATGAGTGTTTTTGCAACATTTTTAATTATGCTGTACTTGCTTTGACATAAGAAGTGCTGCAGAGTATGCACCTTACTTGTGGGAGACTTGTCATTTGCTCAGTGACTGACTGCCCACAGGGAAGTTGAGGAAGGGTGAGAAGTGAAGCAGTAGCTTGCTTTGCAGTCATTCCTAGGACACAGTGGTTTACTGCTCCTTATTTCCACCTTCCAGCTGCCATGACAGAGCATGCCTCTCAGCAAGAAAGGGAGACTATCCATAAATTTTCACATTGCTCCAGTGGTGGCTGCCAGAATGACCACTGTACTTTCAGAAAGAAATGGAGAGCACAGAAGGTGAATATCTCCCTTTCCTCAGTGAGGTCCTGAAAACATATTTCTTCATATTTACAAGGAGAGAGACAGACATAGGTGGAGGACGGGAAAAGATTTCCATGATCTGGCTCGTCTCCCTCAATGCTCTGAACAACTGTTTTGGGAATCCACATCATCAGCAACTTTCAGCTTCTCTGACTGAGGCAGCAAGCTCGACAAACACTCCTGTCTCAGGCTTGCCCTGATGAGAATAAAGGAAATTTTATTTCTAGGTGAGTTTTGAAGGGGAAGAAGGTATAATAATGATGAAAAGAGACTGAGAGTATCATAAAGAATGATAATGCACAGAGGCAGAGTTTGGAGAAAGGGGATCTTCACGGTCAGTGTCTTTCAATTCTTCACTTTCTACTCCCTCAGGTGGTGGTGGTCCCTAAGGACCCTGTTATACTCCCTGCCATATTAGCTCCACAGCAATCTACTGAGGCCCTGTGAGGTTTTCCCAAGACAGTAGTCAAAAAGGATGTGTTTATAATAACATTTAAAGTGTAGTAATCACTAATTACAAGGTTTTTGTTTGCTTGTTTAATTTAGGCTTACCTAAGGCACAGGTATTTGAAAAATAATTCCAAACATTTGGTGCAAGTACCTCTCTCCTCACCCTCTTGCTGGAGAGTGTAGATGTGTGTTTTACTTGCTTCTCTAGGCTTAAAGTTAATGTCTTCATCTGAAGAAATAACTTCAGGATAAGGATAAAGGAAGAGGGAGAAGGAGAAGAAAAAGGAAAAGCAATTTTAGGAATTTAGGAACTTCCATACCTATAAGATGGGCTCTCTACCCAATTTAGCTGAAGATAGGATCTGTTATATAGCTATGAAAGTAACCTTTTGGTCTCACATAGTACTGATGCTGAAAAAAGCAACAGATTAGAGAAGCTGAAAATGGAGTGAGGCAGAGAGTTGGGGGAGTCATTGTCCCTGGACGTGTTTAAAAAAAGGCTGGATGTGGCACTCACTGCCATGGTTAATTGATGAGGAGGCATTAGGTCATAGGTTGGACTTGATGATCTCAAAGGTCTTTTCCAACCTAGCTCATTCTGTGAGTCTGTGATAGAATAGTTCCCTTCATGTACAGGTCTATGTAGACAAAAGACCAGCCTTTCGTGATTGTACAATGACAAAAATACAAGAGACTAAATGAAGAGGTTCCATAAGCACCAAAGATGAAACCTGGAATCCTTAAAATTCTCTCAGTCTTTATGTATCTGATGAATCCTGTAACTTTTCTAAAGTTCCTATTAGCTAGTTTTATATATAATGAGAAATACTTTTCTTGAAGTGCTGAATTTTAATATTCCCCCAATATCAGTAGATCCATTATAAGGTAGGTATTAATTGAAGTGCATTTATCGCTAAACCAAAGCGACAGAATGTCAGTTACCAGCAACCAAATTATTAAGAGCACCTTTTGTAGCAAATAATATTTTTTATTTTTTGAAGAAAGAACTCACCTGCATTTTAGACTTTAATGAGGCAAGGAATCAATAGCACGCTATCAAAAGAAACATATGCCATTTTCTCTTGAGGGGTATGATTAGCATTCCACAATTCAAAATAAGGGCTATATTGATTCATTTAGCATTTTTTCAGTCCTTATTCATGAAAAGGAGAATAGAGGAGACTTGAAAGGTTTCGCTTTCCTTCCTTCCACCTTTGCCTCTTTCAAGGAGGCATATTTATAGTGAAAAATGAAAAATATGTCTGTTGTGATTTACATCTCACTGGTTTCTACATTTTTTATAGATGTTTTATTTACTTTCCCATTGATTTTTCAAATGTTATTCACTTAATTTTTTGGTTTTTTGAACTCACTGCAGAGAGGAAACTTTGTAGACTCTCACCCTGGTTGTACAGCTTGTACTATGTCCACAGAAATAGCAGCTTTTAGGCCCTGTTTCTACCATAAACATTTTCTGTCTTGTAGAGATATTTTTATGCTAGCTCCATAGTGCTCATTAGGTATGCTTGTCTTTGAATGGAAGATACTAACAAATTGACTCTCACATGCAGTTTTGTCTTTCTTGCTCTTTTTTCCATTGTAATTGAGGACTACAGGTGATTAGAACAATGGAGATTTTTCTACCAAAATTTTCAGAGACAGAACATATTACTTAAAATCAAACGTTTTGCTAGAACCCCAAACAATATTTTTTTCTGAAGTATCTCATAGTTTGCTTAAGCTCCCACTTCCCTCCTAGAGGAGGCTGCTTATCTAAACTCCAGCTCTCAGAAGATACCACTCCTGTGTCATCTATCCTTGTCTGCAGCAGAAGAACTGTATGAGCAGTATCTGTCCTACAGAGGGATTCAGGGAAATGAGGATGGTCAATGAAGTACAGTTCAGAGAGGCACGATAGTCTGAATGTAAGAGATCTGGATTTTTAGAAGAAAAATTTTAAGTTCAATTTTCCCTCGTCTTATCAAACCATGGGTTGAAAAAGGAACTGTTGGGATCCAGCTTGAGTGATGGGACACTAGTACAATTCGCTTTAGAAGATTTGCTGGGTTAGGTCTTGCTGATATGCTCCATTCTAGTTTTTGGCTTATTTTCCAAAATTAAATTGGTGCAATGGGACTGAAACATTAAATTTTCATTACCTAGTGGCAAGTTGGTACAGTGTTTTTGTCAAAGTTTTACTGCAGTAAGAAAGAAGTCCTCCATCGTTATACACAAAGAAATGAGGCGAACATCTTCATGTTACCTGTTGGCATCAATTGCTCCCTCCACACACGTGTACCGTAACCTACTTGCTCCCTGTTGCACCTGCAGTGAAAAACTATGATGTCTGGCAGAAGTTGCCTATGTGTTTTCAAGCCCATGGATTCCACACATCCAGGTTTCAGAGGTTTTTTTTTTTAATTTCATCCCTCAGTTAGCTCTACCTAAATTCCATTAATTTTAGCAGAAAATATGCATACAAATCTACAGGTGAAATGTTTGCCTTCTGTGACTGTCTAAAATTAAAACCATTATGATTTACTAAACTTTATTGGTCTTTGCTTTCGTTAACTTCGCTCTCAGCTACTTCTTCTAATATAAATGTATATTATAATAAACAAAGTATTTCTGAACTTCACATTTATTTTAATTATTCTTTCCTTGGCAGAGGTATATGAAAAGCCAACTACTCTTCAGCAAGCAATATTGCCTTTATTTTTTAAATTTTAAACATGGTTAATGTGAATTTAAAGCAATGGTGGAAATAGAAGTATTAAATGTCAAGATTTTTGATGCCTAGATTATAAAATGTTTGACTTCAAGTTTAGCAGTTATAAGTTTATACTTTAATAGACTATCTGCAATTGAAATTACATGTTACATCATCAGGAATGCAATTAATTCTTTCTGAGTATGCTACACAATTTTGGATCTTATTGTTGCTTTTGGAATTTGATAAAACTTCAAAAGATTTGGAATTTGATAAAACCTCCCAAAAGATTTACTCCATTTTATTCTGTAAAATTAATTTTCACTATGTGTGCATCTCTTCTCTCAGCCAATATCTTTACCAGCCTGGAGATGTGGCAGCACAGTCAGTAATCCACCTGGTTGTGCACTCGTGTGTTGGGTGCTACACAGCCTTTTCTTTACACATCCAAGGAAAACAACAAGCAAACAGATGTCTTGAATTCTCCTGAGCACAAGAATACTTCAAAATTAGCATGGCTGGTCTCTCTAACACAAATAAAGAAAAAGAAAAACACACATAAAGGGAAACATATGCTCTTTCTCAGGGCACTGTCTTGAGGTGGTATGAAGCCTCTTTCATTCATGTCCAACACAAAGCCTTTTATTCATGGCTTAGGAGATCCTGCTCCCCTTAAAACTGGAATCATGCATCACCTGCATGTGTGAAAGATAAATGCAAAATAAGATCAAGAATCTCTGTGCTCTCGGAATTCATTTGTACAGAAGGAGCTTGGAGAGCTAAGAGGAAAGCACTTAGCTCAAAAGATTCATCAGATTAGACATCACTCTTGAGGCACAAACTTACATTCCATTTAACATTTTGGAAGGAGGGTGGGAGAAGGACAGAAAAGAAGCTTTTAAAGTGGCTGCTCACTTTCAATTTCCTCAGAAAAAGATAAGACAAGGACCACAATAAAGCCTGTCACAACAATTTTGGAAGCTGTAAAAACTATGTTTTCCTTTCAAACAGCTCCTTTGAGCACTCCATCTTTTCAACAACAGTAATTGAACGACGAAGCTTTTACAGCTTCTGAAATGCTTGTCCCTGTTCCCTCTTTACTTAGATCAGGACAGTAAGAGGGTAATTACTGACTCACTGGAAATACATGGCCCACCAAAAGCTTGAAAATCAGTAGATACACCATTTTTATATTCTTAGCCCTTCATTCGAGAAAACAAATGGACTGAAGAGGGCTTTTGAAGCCATTGGCTCTTCTCTTTTGTCAAACAGTTATTTTACAGAAGTTCTTTTCTCTTGATCTTCCTTTTTAGATTAGCTACCTGCAATGTCCTATAAGGACCTAATACTGACCTACTTGACCACAGGAGGGTCATTCTTGCTTAGGTATCTCCTTATTGTAATTATATCTACATTGCCTTTTTACTAGGCACCAAAGAGTGGACTCCTTCATGCCTGCAGTGGTTCAGAGGCTTTTGCCTAACCATATCTTCAATTCTCTTTGCACTAGGTCAAACAGTATCCATACTGCAAACTGACTGCTTTGCCTCCTAACCAATGCCCATACACCCTATTCTTCACCTGGAAAGCGCAGTCTCACCTGCCCTGCAACACCCACAGCATGCATTTGCTTCCCTCATGGCACTACTGCCGCAGCACTCTCTGCAGAAGGCCATGTCAGATGCTTTATCTAAGTTACTGCCCAAATCCTGCATCCTTCTCCCTCTGCTGTTATTGCTGACAGGCATGTTATAATATCAGGAGCAGGTTCAGTTTTTGGAGGGAGACAGGACACGAGCAAGGTTGCTTCCTCAGCTCCAGCTGCAATTTGTGTTACTTTAAAGCGACCGTGCAATTATGGCCTGAGATTGTTTAAGATTTGTGTATAAGATGAATGTGCCATACATGCACGTGCACAGAAATACTGAGTGAGCTTTTTGGTTAAAGTGACATGTTTCACAGCAGATTTCCCTGTGTGTTGATGGCATCACAGCTTAACACAGACTAGTGCACAGATTATTAGGGACAGTGGGGAACTCAACCCTGTTTAAAATAAAGGCCTAAAACCCCACTCAAGAGCATTTATTTAGTCTTCATTTAGGCATGTGAGACTCTGCCCACAGCTGCCTCAGCACCAGGGTACCATGGAGGCAGTTTGACAGCCAGCCTTGGAAAACTCTTCCGCTTTCTCTCAATGTCAGCATCCAAGTCAATCTGGATCGGCAAACCTGGAAACAGCTGTAGGACAGGGCTCCCTTTTCCAGGTGCTTATCTGGTTTTGTCTTCTAAACTACCACACTTGGAAGGTGTCGTGACACTTGCAAAAACACCACTTGTTGCATTTGCCATTTTGTGTAAACAATGCCCACATAAATAAATACCCGCAGTCAGACATAACACTCTATGTTACCTTCTTTTCTTAACTGACAGCCCCCTACAACCTTACTGGTTTTTTACATCTAATCTGGGGCTAAAGTTGAAATCTTTAGCAAGTCATCTGAGTGACACACATATACAGGTTCATTTGTGATTCACATCTTTGGATCAAGCCTATACAAGATATCTTACTGTATGGCCTTTTATAATAGTATTCAGAAAACTGTGACACTAACATTAGATCACAAAAAGAGGCTATAAAAGACTCTTCTGATTACTGAATTATGACACTCTAGCTTTGATGAGATTATCTAACCTCTTCATACACTTATGTCCGTGATAAAAACATGAGCGAATCAATTTTGAAGTGGTACTGGAAGTGTTATTTCAATAAATCACCAAAGGGAAGCTGCCCTTTCTGCATTACAACAAGCTACTTCAAAACCAACCCAAAGCAAACAACAAGCATCAAATGAAAGGCTGACATATGGAAAACGAAAGGAATCGAGAACTATTGGTGCCCATAGCATACAACTCTGAATTAATATCCCAAAGCCATTACAATTACATTTAATTACAATAAGCCTCCAGAGAATGCTGAATTGTTCTTGATATCATTCTGCTGATATTAAACATTTGTCCTATTTGGGTGATAGATAAGTGCTAATAAGTACTTGCCTCACCCAGAAATTAAATAGCTTTTGTTATAAGCACTGGGAAATGCTACAGAAACAGAATAAAGTTTTTAAATGGGGTGTAGAAAGAGGGGAGGTGGAAGGGAGGAAAAAATTTCTGGGACAAAGTTCTACACCCAAATAATGAATGAGTACAGTAGAAATTTGGTTAGCTAACTGAACAAAAGGCAAGACACAGAGCAGTGTGCAGATTCGAACAGTAGAAGAGCAGTGTGTACAGAAGAAATAAAGAAAACCCCAACCTTTATAAATACAGGAGGATCACGTCTAGGGTTAAATGAACGTCAGACATTTCAAAGCACCAGTGGGTTATTAATAACAAGACTTGACTACAAAAGCATTATTAATTCAAATAATTATGGCTTGAAGACAAGGAACCAAAAGCTGTCCTGGCTTCAACAGACAAGTCTTACACCCCAGGGACTTTCCTGCCTCCTATTAATTCTGTGTGCTCTTCTCCAAAGGGAGAGCAGCTGTCCTGACTCCCTGCTGCTGGCATCAGAAAATGGGGCTCTGGGGACATCTTCTCAGTTCCCAGAGAGTTCCTCAGGCATAGCCTGACTCCCCTTGATTCAGCTTCCTAGCTGATGCTCTGGATTGTGCAGAGAAGTGAAAACACTACAAGGCTGCTCTCTCACTGATGCACTAAGCTATTGATTCACACATTTCTGGAGTTTTAAATGATGTAAATCAGTAATCAACCTGTAATTGAGCTAGGTGTGACAGAGAGAGCAAGACCATTAGAGAGCAACACTGCTAATGCAGCATTTTGGAAAACTGGTACTGCTTACAAATGGTGTGCACATCAGACATCAGTATACATATATATATAAAAAATATATATTTTTCTCCTTAGTGTATGAAGGAAGCCAGAACAATCAGCACATGCACCTACCAGCAGCTGAAAACAGCAAGCCAAAGCTGCTAGTAACACATTAACAGAAGTCAAATTTTAAAAATGTGCTTATAATGACTTATGAGACTTATCAGTAATTCCAGGAATATGAAAAAACTACTAAATAAAGTATTTCTGTGAGGGAAAAACTGAACATTTTGCTGTGGTGCTCATAGTACTCAGACCTTTAGAAAAATTTATACATTTTAAAATAGTCCTTTATGCCCAAAAGTTCTTATAGCTAAAAAATTTAACACTTTTTATTCTAATAATTGGGATGATATAGCTATATTTTCAACTATAGTTTTTTCAAAAAGTAAAACCCAAGTGACATTGGGAAGCACTATTCACGCTTGTAATAAAAATGCAACAACATGTGTTGTACCCAGGAATATTCCCCACTAAATTCCACTAAGTCATGCAGTTAAACCATTTTCCATAATACAGCAGTAGCCATAAGGCTTTTTTTGTAAAGTATGTTTTGAAATAGACTTAAAACTAAACAAGAAAAAGGTAACCTACATGCATCACAGAATAATGAATTTCTCAAGTTGTGCAAGGTGGCATTTACTTTGGATAATGAAAAGATGGAGTTGTGAAATAAAAACAATAGTATGCTGATATTCAGATAACTGTTTTTACTAAATTCTAAAATTTAAATTATATAAATTATTTAAAACTGGCTTTTTAATAGTGGGCTTTGTTGTTTTGCTGGCATCTAATTTTTCATGGAAAACCTGGAAAAAAATTAATTTTCCTCAGCTTTTTTTTTTTTTTTTAACTGGGATAATTTCTTACCTAAAAGACTGTAATTGAAATTTGGAAGATTACACTTTGAGTGTAAGCATTTTTTCCTGTTCTGGGAGTGATAGGACAAATATAGCAGAAGAATTATACCAGAAATCAGAATGAAATAGTAATAAGATTTTTTTCATTAACCCTTATTTAGAACGATTAACTGGAGTTATTTTCATCTTTTAACCGATTTCAGTCATGTCACAGTTGAAATACATTTTCTCATATTCATGTTCAATTTCTAAAGACAAAGTAACTTTAAAAGAAATTTGTCTTTTAGCATTTCTAAAAGCTTCAGTTAATTTTTGTTCCCTCACATTAAAAAAAAGTGACTGTCCTAATTTCTCATGGGTCTTAGTTTTGGTCAACAATTCTAGTGTTTACATTGATTCTTCTTATCAAATGTGCACAAAGATACCTTTGAAAGGTTGTTTAAAGAAAATATACTTAGTCGATATCATGACATGTTTGCTGTTTAAAAAGTGGTTTATATAATGTTTTAGGCTGTCACTACTCCTCTACATGGTATTGACTCCAAAAAACACTCCAGATTTCATTTTAGAAGTATAACCTGTAGCTTGCTCAGAGAGTATTCATTTTTAACAGGATATTCCTTCTGAAATTTTATTGAGCTCAAGAGATTCCTTTGGGGAATTTTATTTTTTTTAGCAACAAAATTAAATTAACATTTATTTATTTATTGTAGCCCAAAGCAAAGATGACTTCTTTTCTATAATTCAAAACAACGTGAAGTATTTGGGTACTGGTCCAAATAGGGATTGGCACAGAACTGCAACACCTCCAGAAGAGACAGCAAGCTGATTTACCATGGTCTTTCCTCTGCTTTATTCCCCTCCCTGTTTTCCTTGCTGAGCTGTATCTCTGGGGTAGACTGATGGAACAAATGCCTCAGACAACCTCTCGGAAAGCCTTATGTAAGAAATAATATACAAGGTTAAAAAAAAAAAAGGCAGTATGTTACAGTGCAGATACTGTAACACACGTATCAAACAACGAGGCCCGTGGAAACGAAATATCTATGGACCGATTCTTGCTAGATGTTTCAGAGATGTTTATTTCTCCAGCCTCATGGCCAGGATCTGCCCAGGAACTGCTCAATCACGGGACCCGAGGGTCCTTGCCCGCGCAGGGAACACAGAACAACCAGTGGGGAACGAGGCTGACCAGGGGCAGGGAAACCCCGTGTGTGTCCCAGGGCCCCTCTCCCAGGGCCACATGGGAGGGGGAGGGACCCTGACATTTCACCCGTTTATTTTTAACAAAAAGAGATTTAAAACTTAACATTGAAAGCAACTGGATAAACATGAGATAACAGCAGCGGAGAAAGAAAACTGAAATCAATGCCCTAATGAGTTGCTATTTTGTAATTCCTCTTTAATCGCCATCAAAGTCTTTGAGATGCATTTAAAACCATTATAAGAATCAAAAAAAAAGTTTTGAAAGCCTAAAGGCTTTTTTCCTCCCTCCATTTTTGGAGGATGTCAATTGTCAGAAAAAGTGCTCTTGGAACTGAAGCTTGCTGGGAATATTTCCCAGACTATGCTTGTATTTGTCCAGGCACAGGTCAAGGTAAGAGTAACCATGCAGGGGAACCAGTTAGAAATACAAGTATTCTGCAGGCACATTTCTATGGCCTTCAGTGATGGAGTGACCACATCAGTGGACAAGGGAAAGGCTACAAAAGTAATTTATCTGGATTCTGCAAAGCCTTTGACACAGTCCCTCACAACATTCTTCTCTCTGAATTGGAGACACATGGATTTGATGGGTTGAATGATGGATGGGTGAGAAATTGGTTGGAGGGTCACATCCAGAGGGTAGTGGTCAACAGCTCAGAGTTCTGTGGAAGCTGACAGCTGTTCAGAAAGTCTCACAGACATCGACTTGGACACAATCGCTATGTACCCCTGAGAACTTGATTTGTACCCATGAGAAGCTTAGTATCAACAAGAAGCAAGAAACCATAAACAACTGATGAAGAATGCACAGCTGTTCCAGGGAGTCTGTTATTTGCTTAGATTTGTTTTTTAATGGGTGTTAGTTGTAAGCAACTAGTGGTTTTATGGGGTGTCAATGTAGAAGCCAATAGAGACATAGCACAAGTGTCTAACCATTGTTTAAAAGAGGCCTTATAGAAAGAAAGCACACAGCTGCCATTGCCTGGAGTTGTCAGTGTATATATGTGTCGTGACCCGTCTCAACAGCAACAGAGTTCCAGTGGATATCAGTGACAAGCTGTGTCTCTCAGGGGTCCATACTGGGACCAGTAATGTTCATTATCTTCATTAATGACGTGGAAAAAGGGATTGAGTTCACCCTCAGCAGGTTTGCAGATGACACCAAGCTGAGTGGTGCAGCTGACACATCTGAGGGACAGGATGCCATCCAGAGGGACCTGGACAAGCTTGAGAAATGGCCCCATGGGAACCTCATGAGGCTCAAAGGCCAAGTACAAAGTGCTGCACACCTGGGTCAGGGCACCAAAAACTTTTGTACACAGAAGACGTTCCAAAAGAAGATGCAATTTAAACCAAACCATTTTGTTTATTCTGTTGGAAAGCAGAACTGTCAAGCACAAGTTCTGTTTGCACCTCTCCAGGAGTGTGCCACAGAACATCCCAAGGCTGGAAGGATATTTTTCAGTCACTGCCGCTTTAGTAAACACAGGACACTCAACACCTTTGTCTGCTTCCTCTTATTTGAACATTTAGAAACTCTTCCTTTTATGAGGCATTTTAAAATTCAGTATCCTGTTTTTTGGTTACTGTAACTATAGCCTCTATATAGCCTTTTATAGCATAAAATGGAAGTGTAAAACATGATGTAAGGTGCAAAATTACTATATTTACATTAATACATTAATAACTATAAATTATTATAAATATCTTTTAATGCTGTCTGTATATGAACGCTTGTAGGATCTCTTCTTTTTTATAGTGAGCAAGATGACTGCCTCACTCATAACAGTAGAATTACCTTCTTTCAAAGCAGATGTCAACACACAGCAAATCACATGACCTACAGGTCATAGAGGCAGTGGTAAGGAAATTATAAGAGGGTCTAAAGCAGACTGAAATTAACTGGAAAAAAATCTATGGAATGAAACACTAAAAAGGTAACTAAGGAAAGAGAGAAGGGAAACATCTCTCAAAATATGAATGTGTTGCAGGGAATTAAATCTTTTGCGCTTGTTTTCTCTGTGACCCAAGTAGTCAAATCTTCCCAATTCTTTTCTTCCCCTGTAAAATTTCAACCCTAAAGCCATCAAAACGTGCAAGGCTGGATCATGGCTTTCTATTGTGCAGTTATTCAATATAACCCTTGTTTTCCTCAAAGTATCACTTATAAGCAATTACTAAGTTTGTTTTTGGAAGCATTCCTAGAGTTTTCTGGGTGTATCTCAAACACCATCTGATTTAATTTTTCTTATACACCACTTCAGAAGTTATCAAGGAGTTGATCCCTTTCCTTGTAGATCAGTACTAAGAAAAAAATTCTCCACAATTTCTGCTCTGTGAATAAAATTTTAAAATCTCCCTAATAACATAGCAGGGAACCCAGGGAGGCAGCAAACAGCCTTGGAGGCAGAAGCTGGTCTGAAGTTTAAAGTGTCATGAAGTAGTTATCCAAACTCAGACATGGAAAATCATACAGCACCACCTTGTGAACTTCCCCTAAAACCACTCCTACAGGGACAGATACAGTTGGCAGCACATACTTAGAGCATGACTAGGGAAATGAGTGAAGGCTTTGAAGGTTGGATTCAGAATGCATATTCTGGATAAAAGCAACTTTAAAAAATAGTGAAGAAAAATATTCAGGTAGTACAGAAATAATACAGGAATTAATGAACCCTGGAAAAGTCACCTCTAAGTATATTGAATAGGCAAACAAATGCTGTGTTACCAAAGTCCTTCACTACAGAATATACCAGTAGTTCTTCCAAATAAGAGCCAGATCTTTGAAACTTCTGCCTTTCTGCCCTCCAGGGAATGGAGCAACCTTACAGCAGTAGAGACACTGAGAGCATTGACAACCAGCTCTGAATGAAATGACAAAACCTTTCTGACAGCTTCTGCTACTTCAATCCAAGAGCAAATACATCTGTTTTGGAGATAAAAATAGATCAAATGTACAGCGACTCCATCCCTATACACAAACAGAGATCATCATAACAAAAATGTTTTTACAGAAGAGGAAACCTTCTTTCTTCAATAAAAACTCCACTTATGGTAAAGGTATCACCAGAGAAGAAAACTCTGGCAACAGATCCAGCAGTTCTGTTTGAGGGTTTGTCTACTACCTATAAGAAAATCAGTGGGACAAAAATATGAATTGAAAACTTCCATGCCCTCTGACCTTTTTATGGCCAAGAGGTTTTGCTATTTCCTCTCCTCACCAAGAAACATGACAGAGTATGTGAAACACTAACTTCACTAAGAGGGAACAAAAATTAAGTTGATTTATGTGGGGGTAAACTTCAAAGATTCTTATTAAGAAAAAAATCTGAGACAACAAGGATACCTTTGTTTCCCTCCTAAAAAACCAAGTCTTCTATTTTTCCTCTTTTCCCTTTATGCATTTTTTTTTCAGTTTTCCAGTCTGCTTTTGCACTGTTACTTTACCAAAAGGTAAGTGACCATAATTGTACACTCTATGCCAGAGAAGATTTTAGCAATGTTTTGTAAAAGGACAACGTATTTCAATACTCCTTATCTCTGCAGAAATAATATATCCCTCAAAGCCTAGAACTACATTTGCCTTGACTCCTATGGCCCTATTTTGCAAATTAAAGTTCACAGTTAATTCCTCAAGTAAATGTCTTCCAGCATTTTTTTTTTATTGCAGTCAAATCCACCCTTGTGTCTCCTTTGACTCTGTCCAAGTGCTGCTCTACTTTCATTTTCTGTAAATTAGTAACTTTTCATGACATATAACACCATATCCTTTACTAAAGGCAGCAGGAATTGCATCATCTCAGTTCCTCTGCCAGCAAAACAGGGAGTATTTACTAAACAAAAGAAAGATAACAGAAAGATAACAAGTGTGCTGAACTCCTGCTCTTTTTTACTTTGTCCTTTGTGTCTTTAATTACTCTTTATGTTTATAATTTGCTTTCAATCTTCGTGAGCTACTGAGGTCAGACTTAGAGGCCCGTAGATAACCAGAAATGACATTGTCACCTGGCACAGTGCACCTTGGAGCAAGAGATGCATTTAGAAGTCATCAGACATAGAGGGTGCTGTTGCACTGAACATCCAGCAGTGATCTTTGTGCAGCTCTGAAATCACGCATTGTCTTTTTACCGGGTCTTACAGTTAAAGCTTAGGATATTTACTGTCATTTAATAAATTTAAAAATACTACTAAAAAAATCACAACTCACTTTTATTCTTTTGAAAGTGAAGATGAGCCAACGACAGCTTCAGGGTCTTAGTAGCAATCCATTTTCTAGTTTATAAGCCTGCAAGGAAAACATTCATTTCAGTGCCTGGTACCAGCTGTAAATTTTAAGCACAATAAGAATTATGAGATCAACATGCATTGTAACAGTCTAACATGGAGACTTTTTGTTGGTCTCTTTTTTAACCATGAAGCATAAGGAACAAAGCTTTCTCATTTTCCATTTCTATTGCAGAAGTCAGTGCTATTAATACTTCCCTCAAAGCTGGGAAAAGTGTCAGGGGAAGGTAGGCAGGTTAATAGATGGGTGACTTAATGGAAAGAAACACTTTAAAAATATTTGTCTATTTATATTTTACATATATATTTTTAATGTAGAGAGTCTAATTTTAACTTGAGGCTTCCAATAAGCAGGTTATTATTTTCAGGCTGTCTTGCTCAGGTTTCTGAAATATTCCTTCAATAGCAGTATCCAAGTGAAGAGATAAAAGGCGAGTTAATCAGCCTCTGCAAGCAAAAGACTTATCTCTTTCTATACATTGTAGATTGAAGATGGCTTAGAAAGTAAGTCGAAGCAGCTGTGCAATATTTAGAAGCCCCAGATTTTGGAAACTTGTTCCTCAAGGGGGAGGAGAAGAGGAAGGAATAGGTTCCCCTTGCTTCTCTATTTCCTGCCAAGTAACATGGTGGTGAAGAAGAATTTGAAATATACAGCTGGTATATCTCAAAGGCTAAAAACTGAGGAGAGAATCAAAAACTAATTTAAAATACACCCTTCGTTCCTCCCACTCCTAATTATTTTTGGGTTGACTTTATGACAGTCAGGTAGGAACATCAGGTAGGAACACGTGCTGTCTGAACACTAGACTGGCAAAACTGAAAATCCAACCTTCATGTTATTAATGGATTTAATTTCTTTTTCTTAAAGAACGAAAGATCCTGTCTCACATATAAGCATTCTTTTTTTTGTTCCTCCAAAGAAAAAAAAGATGCTGACATCCCCTGAATAATGAAAGCTTGTGCTGTCTTTATGTTACTTCACAAATTTCATCTTATCCTAGTTTGGTATTGCAGATTTTCAGCACATACATGAGTTCAAAAGAGAAAGGTAAGGACTCTACACTATAATGCTCACAGCTCTTCTCTCAGGAGCTCGTAGTGCAGCAATGAGATCACTGAGAGCATTATGGCTGTATAAATTATCACCCTGGTGGGCTATGTTGGTTTGCTCCCTTGGTAGAGGTTTTGCCAGGAGGATATGCATTTGTGCATTGTGGTTTGGGTTTTTTTTTGTTTGTTTGGTTGGTTGTTTTGTTTTGTTGTTGTAGTTTGGGTTTGGTTCGTTGCTAGATTTTTTTTAAAGTTAAATAAATGCTATATGAAAAACAGAACAAAACCACTTTCTTAACAGGCAGCTTCATATTCTTTTCTGTACTGGTGTAGATATAAAAGAACAGCAGAGAGCCCTGACTGACCGATGGTAAGAAAATTTGATATAAGTACATCAGCTAAAGTAGTCCCTGGGGAACATTTTTGTCACGTTTTCTGAGAGGAAACAGGAACAGAGCTTGCCTACCACCAATTTAGATCACAAGCTCTGTGGGACATGAACTTCACCTGTTTGAGTGTCCATCCCCTTGCATTGCATGTCTCAATGATGAGAGAAATCCTTTCAAACCACATTGTTAAAAAAATTATTTAATACAAGAGATTCAGTTCAGTGGATTCAGGACCAGCACAGTCATAATACACATACAGTGCCTAAATTGGCACAAATACAATGTCAAAACCCAAAATCAAATTTTGAAAGCATTTGAACCTGGATTATTTAATTAGATCAGCATGATCAGCTTGGTGAAAGAAAAAGCAAAGAAAATGTATGGAAAATCCAACTTCATCACTGGAATCAGAAAGACAGCAATTTCCATTTTGATATTTTGAAGTATGCATTTTGATGTCTGGTTTCTGGGAATAAGGGAAAGTTAAAGATGACTCAGCTCCAGAGAACTAGTTGATTATTAGTTTATATGGAGTCAGCTGAAATCATGAGCTGTAAGATCTGAAAACTGAGATTTGTCCATCAAGGCAAAGGACCAATTTTCAGCATAATAGAAGAACCCAAATGGCTGTACAGATGACAACTCAGTAATCATCTGTAACTGGGGAACAGCTGTTCAACACACTGAGATTTGCATTTACAAGCTTACAGGTACTTTAATTGCAATAAGCTGACTCACTAGCACCAATTCATTCTCATCTAAACCAAATCAGAAAACAAAGGCCAGGCTAATAAAAGGTGCTCTGAAGTTCAGCCAAGGCTTTGAATCACGGCAGAGCTGTTATCCTGCAGTTATTCCTTTGACAGAACTGTGGGCTCCAAACAGCTCCATTTATAACCATCTCTTTTCACCAATGCGTAACTTTGCTACAGACAACTGTCTGAGAGCAAGTCAGTCCAAGTGGGATACTCTTTTGGAGCCCAGTCTGACCTGTGCTGGAGAGCCAGTGAGCTGAACCATGTCATCAGCTTGTCTCTTACTCTAAGGCAAGATGTGTCTGCTTTTTCCATCTGAGCTGGGACAACAGCCAGCCTTGCTTGACATTCTCTTCCCTTTTCAAGAAGTCTCCCAGACTGTCAGTTTCTCCCTAACCTTTTTGCTGATCGTTGCCTTTTGACCCTGGCTTTGGTGAATAATCAGGTTTTCACTGATGTGTCTGATGTCCTGCTTTGTTTGAAGTGGTAGACCTTGCCAGCACTTCAATGTTCCATTGAATTTCTTTAGTTCCCTTCTGAGTGACCTACCTGCATTGCACATAGCCTGCAATCATACCCCAGCTCCCTGTAATTTGTATCTGAGATATGATCAGTCTCCTTTCATGGCTCTGTTGTCTTCTGCTTTATTTTAATAAATTTTTGCATGCTTATGCCAGGTATAACTGTGGAATGAAATCAGAAGACAAATATAACTATAACCTGTGATAAAATATTTTAAACTACTAATAGAAATCTACAAAGAAGAAACACCAAAAAAGGATTTTCCCTACTCCCTGACTCCTACACTCTGGGATCTGACAAGGAAAAGAATTGTGGTCGGTCTTTCTATGTCCATGAGAAACTGCAATAACTGTAGGATGTTTGGGATAACGTCTGAGGAGAGTTTTGCTGTGTTATTACATTGCTATGGTAACAAAAAAGACCTAATTTGAAGCACCTTTATTTGTTCTGAGAAAGCCTTCCCATCCTCTACTTTTCTTTCCAGCTCTCTGAAATGCATTATATAGTTCTTCTGACCAAATAATTCCAATAAGTCAAAGAAACACTTCAATAGTAATTTGTGAAATTGAAATGAGAGGTCATATTTAATCACTAGACATCAAGAATAAGAAAAAAAAAGTGAATTAATGACTTAAACACAGAAGGAGACACTGCCCTTCAAAGGGCACTCATATAGCACGCAAAACAATTGCCACATTGCTGAAACTAGAACATTTCTACTGTAAAATACAGGTATTTTCAAAAATTAGGGTGGATAAGCATGAGAACAGATTGCAGCATGAGCTTTACTGTTATTTGAAATTATTTTATTCAAAGAGAATGGCTTTGTAAGACATAGGCTGTGCATAGCATATTGACAAGGTAATCAGCCTAAAACTGAGTGAAACTTTATACTGGGTCTATAAAGATAGAAGATTTTTAAGGTTTATTATTAGCTATCTAATTTTCTGAAATATTTTATAAAATTTACCAACTTTAACAGGAAAGAGCTCACTATGCCTGCTTAGAAATAGTATACTATTTCCCCAGCCCTTACCCACTACAGCAATAGAAGGAAGAGTCTGAGAAAAAAAAATATTAAAAGCTCCCTACTTGTTTGCAGGAGGGACAATACATAGAGAAGGTCTATTTTTCTCTGAGATAGCATCACCACGAGCTTGTGCTGAGAGAGCACATCAGATCCCACATGAATAGATCACTTCCCAGTACAGAGAGCTATGACTGCTACTGCTTCTCCCAATGTCAGGATAATTAATGCACAAACACCAGAGGTTTATGTCAAAAAAGGAGGCAGAGGAGTGCTATTACTTTATTCAAATAAAGGGAGAGGCCATGGGGCATTCCCCTGGGATCTCTCAAATTGTTAGAGGATGCAGCCTCCTTTTTATCTTAATTTCCTGGCCGCATTTCCCTCTCTCAAGTACCTCCCCATTGGCTGAAGTACTTGAGAGGTACAGACTTCCCAAACCGCTTAATACAGACTCCCTTCTAATGTACACCATGCCCTTTTTCTTCTCCTATGGAATTTATGGTTCTTCCCATTGCTTCTTTCACCTCTCAATATCTATCTTTACCTGTCAGCAAACCCACAGTTTGTTTGTAAAGACAAATCCCTCTCATTCCTTTCATCGATCAGTGGAATTCCTCCCATTGTTTCTTTGACCTCTCAGTATCTAGCTTTTACCTATCAGCACACCCACAGTTTGTTTGTAAAGACAAATCTCTCTCACTCCTTTCACCAACAGCTGCAGTTCACTTGCCAGTGTGCACATTTCACACACCAGTAAACCCAGAAGTGTTCCTAGACTTAGCATAGCATGTGAATTTTAGCAGCTGTAAAATGAGATACTTTTGTTTCCCCTCACTTAAGGGCAGCTCAGCAAAGGCACCTGGAAATAATCCCCTGTGCTAAATGCCTTCCAGCAGCTATAAGTATTCTTTAACTGTATAAGCCTTATCTGAACAGGCAAGCAAAGTAAACATAGTTCCCCAGGTTAAACCCTCCAGTAATTTTTATTCTGGGTGCAGAAGCTGGTTAGGATAAAAGAAAGAGAGGAGAAATATCAGAGGAAAAAAAGAACAGGAAAGCAAGGATAAGAGGAGAGGAGAGCCTGCAATCTACACGTAGAAAAAAAAAAAAAAAAAGCCAGTCCTGGCTTCAAAAGCAGTGCCAGCAGCTTGATATCAGCAGCAACAGACACCAGCTGATGAGAGGATGGCTCTTTCCCTCAGAACTCCTCATCTTTCCTCCTAGAAATTCTGTGTGGAGAGAGGTGGTTTGCGAGGGAGAGGGGATACAGGGAAGGTTATTGTGCTAGTGGTGTCCTGATACCGTTTTATTGAGCAGCCAGCTCCATGTGGATTAACACACAACTGGTGGCAGTAACCCAGGTGGGGTCACTGCCTGGGGGAGGAACCAACTTGGTGGGAGCTTCTGCAGTCATGGTCACCACAGCACCTGGGGCCCACCTGCTTGTCAGCCCAGAAGCAGATTCTAGTGAGAAAGAAGAGGAAGGCCCAAGAAGTCTATCAAACCCCACGGTGCCTTCTTTCCCCATGCATTTGTGTCAGGGCAGCACTTACTACTGTTTTTCAAGTGAGCACCTACCAAGCAGCCCTAAGTACTGCTCTTGGCATTGCCTGGTAATTGGTAAATTGGCTGAATCTGTTAAATGCTTAAATAGGCTGTCATTTCTCCACACTTGCACAGCAAGCTGTAACCACTTGAGCTTTTAGATTTGCCTGCCTGCCTCCATGCCTGCCCTATTCTCGGATTGCTCTTGCTTCTCCCAGAAAGAAACAGAGCAAACAGCTAAGCCCCATGACTATTGTTGATGAGAGAACACACAACTTTGGGGCTGTCTGGATTTTTAATGCAAACAGTTTATTTTGAGAAAATTTAGCACCCAATCTGTGCTGTCATCCTTCCTCCCTCCCACAAGTAAAGATCAAGGAAACCCAGAGATATCAATTTCATCCTGCAGTTTTTCTGCTGTAAATAGTTCACTTTCTCATTTACGCTACCGTTGTGTGTGCTAGAATGAGCAGCTGGAAGTCTTCCCAGAAAAGTGCCCTTCACTCTCTGTAAGTCTGGCCCTCTGTAAATCTGACCCTTCCTTTATAAATAATGCTGAGAAATCCCATCTAATTCAATCCAGTTACACTTCAAACTATGTCTCTGCACCCAAAAGCACTCCTTTTTTTTTTTCCATTTTGTCAGCTCTGACACTAGAGAAATCTTCTGGCCCTACAAATTTTACTTCCTGGCAGCAAGAAAACCCCTACTATGCTTATATGCATAAAGAAGCAGAAAGTGAGCTTGCCATATATGAGGCTGTGATCACCAGCAGTGATATATGGGTGATCACAGAAGACAGGGAAGGCACCTCATTGAGACTCTCTCATTGCAGTCATCAGACAAGAAGGTACTATGTGGGCTCACAGTAGGAGAAACAGCATGGCACACAGATAGTTGTGGAAACTAAACATCTGCCAAAGGTTTCAACTTGCTGTCAGCTCTGAAAAGAAAAAGCATAAATATAATTAGATTCTCAGTGGCACAGGCTAGTTAGAGCTCAAACTGCCATACTCCTCAAGCAGAAAGGGCATCTGATTTTAACAATGTCAACACTCAGTAAGGTGTGAAGTGCAAAATTGTGTTTTTAATGATCAGGTAGGAGCAGGGATGGATATGCAATTCATGGATATTGCCAAATTCTCTTGACATCTTTCCAATGTGATGGAAAAAGGTTTACAGCAGAATTAGCTCACATGATTTTTGGTTCATGAAATCTACCACTAAATATTGGCAAGTATTCTCTGTAATTTCAAAGGATCTGGTGAGGTCAGAGAGGCAGCGAGAATGGGCTTTCCTTAGTCACAGGTCATCAGGATTGCCTCATTCCTCCCTGCAGACCTGATTTCACCACAGGGCTGCCCCCCAGGCCACTGCCAGGGTGCAGGGTGATTCCCTGAGGCGCACTGTAGCTCGGGATGCGATGTGTTGATTTTCTGTTTGCCGCAGGAGCTGCAGACTGGTGGGAAGTCAGCTGTACCCACAGCTTCTGTCTGAAAGGGTGTTTGTTCATCAGCAGAGGGTCCCACATCCCAGGTCTCCCTTTCTGCAGGTCTGGCTTCTTTCAAGATGAACTGAGTGGCGAAAGAGCATAGAATGCTATCAACCTCTCTTTCTGGCTGTCTGTCTCCAAGTCTATAAAGCTGTGCTATCCAGTACATTTCATTAGAGCAGTCATGTGACAAATAATATATTTTATTTTATATCTGACATGAAACAGACACTACAGTCTTCATATGAATGGAAAAGAGTGTCAATTTCTTTTCTTTAGAAATGTTACAAAAGCCTCTCTTACTTTCATATTATGGATAGATTAGTACAGACTTTTAAACCATTTTCATTGAATTTTACACTGTTAAAACCAAGGCATTGTCACACCATTTTTCCTAAGTATTTGAAGAGCTAGTTTTGATTGAGATAAGAATTCATGGTAGTGAATTCTTGCCACTTACCTCTAAGCACACATAATGAGCAATACTAATTGTTTGCAAAAATGAAGAAAAGTGTCGGTAGAGAAACTGCATGAAGCCTGAGATTTAACTGCTCTTTACGAGACCATTCACGTCACTGCAAAAGCATGCTTTTAGTGTTTTAGCTGTAGTTCTCTTCAAAAGTCTTTTAAAATTTCCTTATTATGTATTTTCTCACTGTCATTTTTACTAGACAACAGAGGAAGGTGGAGAAACTACAGATAAAGTGATCTGACTGCTGGCAAAGAGTTCTTACAGAGAAGGCATAATAGATTGTTCTCCTAAAGTTCGTCAAAGAGAAACCAAAAAGCAATTTTAAGTATTATCTAATTCTACAGTAAGAAAATGCAAAAGAATTTAGAATACTGAAAATTGTAAGGAGTTCTTCAGTCTAGTGTAGAAGAAATACAAGGAATAAATAGATTTTGAGAGCACTTACTAAAATGAATTTTCAGACACTGATGACTAATTTTCTTAAAGGACTAATGAAACAATGTAATAAGAAGAGCAACAGATCTGTCATGGTATCTTCACATCAGATGACATGCCTTTTTTGGAAGTCATTTAGCTAAAAAAGTTGTTTTGCTGAGCAAATGACAGTTTAGAACCCAAAATGCTCAGGAGAGTAGTACCTATTGTCTCTTTTTGTATGAAAAAAACCCCAAAATCTAGACACCTCAGATTCTACTGATTTTATTTCTGCTTGTGGGGCCCAGTTATGGGGGTACATCCTGAACTGAGAATGGGTTCCTGTGTCCTGGCTCCTAACAAACAGCTCAGAGATAAAACTTTCTCTCTTGCACAAGACAGCATTTGTATCTGTCAGAAACATGCTGAGATTTTTCCAACTACAGTGAGCTCCAGCCTGTTGAGGGTAACTCCCCATCTGTGGAACCAAAGAGACAGACCAGGTAATCAAGTAAGTATTTAAATATAAACATGCCATCCATTCATGCAGAACAAAGGAGTCAGACAGCGATTGGTCTTCCCAGACTCCAGACTTCTGGGTTCCACACTCAGGTTAACTTTGAGCTAGTAATCCTTTTCAAGTTTAAACAAATACCCAGAGTGATATGGACCTGGCAAGAATACCTATCTTATTTAGAAGAAATCACGTGTATCCTCCAGCTGGAAGTTTTGTTGCTTGTCTTACTCTGGACTTTTACCACTGGGGATTTAACATAGGCTGGAGAAGGACAGAAGTATCCCGTTAAATTTATCACAAAATTACTTCAAATTAAAAATTCCTACAAAACAGTATTGGAGGGTTTCGTTCTCTGTGAAGAAAAGCAAAAAAAAAAATTTTTCAAAAATATTTGCCTTAAAATCAGAGAAGGGTCTCCATTAGCTAAGGTTATGTGAAGCTGTATGGTCATATGTAGCTAAGGTTCATATGATTTTTTGCATTCATGGCTATATTGATTTCAGCAGATGATGAAAACTCAATAAATAAATTGCCTTTATATTTACACAGCTTTTCTATTATAACCACCAATTCATGTGAATCCTTATGAATTCCCATGAATCCTTATGAATGACAAAAATTAGGTTATCCCAGGTGTCAGAAACTACCTTCTCTAGGCAGATATCTGAGTTTCTCCTCAAGAAATTGAATGCATCACACTAAGACTTTCACAGGTGCTCAATTACAGTTTCTAATGAGAAAAAGAAAGCAGTGAGGGGACAGCCACACTTCCCACTGTAGCTGAAGCTCAAGTGGGGGGAACATCCCCACCACTCCATTCCAGTCTCTGGCTGGTTTCCCCCCGCAGACCTGCTGTGTGAATCATTTTCCTTAATGATGTGGGTCAGCCCGAATATGTTTGTTATTTTCTCTGGGTGTGGAAGCTGGGAGAGCAGGGTTCAGTGCCCAGCAAGACATGTTTGTTATTGCTGGTCCTGCCTGCAGTGAAAAGGCAAAGACAGAGCTATTTACATCTGTACATTCTTTTCTGGCAATATCTGTGTCTTATTCAAAATTATTGTGTTATTAAAGCTCACCAAGAGTTTTTAGTCAGTGCAAGTGATGTAGGCTGGCTGGTAGAAATGGGAAATTGGTCTAAAGTTCCTGAATTACTGCTTTTATTAATGTGGGCATGTAGAACCAATTTCAGACAATAAGGGTACATTCTTTCAAATCTAGACACAAAGGAGAGTCTCTTTTTAACTGACTAAATCCAAATCAGACATTTCAGGGTGAGCTCTGACTCATGTTTTCTAGAAGTTTCCATTCCACCCATAAATCCAGTAAATACTGGATTTAAAAAAAAATTTTTTTCACCTCACTTCAGGGAAAAGAAGAGTCTTTGAAGACACTGAAAACAATTTTTGGGTGGAAATTCTAGATTTAAACAGTTCTTGCAACTGGAATTATTTTGCCATGTACTCCATGGTCCAGCTTCATGTTTGACAGGGTATTTATTGAGAGTGCCACTTGCTCCTAAATGAAAGAGAAAGCAGAATATTGATTCCACTGAGATCAAAGGTTGATAAAACTGGGAACATTCATTTTGCAGAAAAGACAGGCATGATATTAGTGCAGAAGTATATAAAAGAGGTGGTTAGCTACAGATTATGTCCCCTGCAATTAGTCACTGCAGGCAGAACAAAGCCATAAAGTGAAGTTTCTGTGGGTATTGCTGAAGTTAAACATTAGGGAGGGAACTGTACCTATTGAAAATAATGGGGCTGCCAAGTCTAACTGCAGACTCACAATAATTGAAGACATTTTAGGCTGGGACAGACATCCAACAGTAGATGAGGAATAATGAAATCAACATTCCTCTTCCACCACTTACATAGTGACTTAGACCTGCACAGTTAGCTTTTAGCCACTCTATGTTTTGTCCAGGTTGCTGGGAGCAGCACCTCATATCCTCATAATTTGATAGCTGTCAGCAATATGAGTTCAGTCTAGTGTCCATTATCATCAGGTAAAAATGTCTTTCGTTATGTTTAGGAGCAGAGGAACTGAAAGAGTCCTGAGTCACTGAGTGATATCGTGTAACATCTTTGCACTGCTTTCTGTGCACCTTTTCATCAGCTAAGCAAGTTACATTGTGAATTTAACAGTGGGGGTTTGGGGTTTTTTTCTCTCTCAAACAGATTGTTTAAAATCATGATGCTTCTGTTTTCCAGTCTTAACCTATTGGTGGACTTTTTATAACCATTTGTTCCTATGGTGACATTGTCCTTCAGTTTAGTTATAACCTGATGTTTAATTTAATTTATTTTCACAATCATATTCCCTCTTAATTTTCAATATACTATCTAAGCCAAAGCACCCTAGCTTCCCCTAAAAAAATGGGCTCATTGCTTCTCAAATTCCTTCTCATTGTTGAATAAAAGGGCTATATGCAAGTGAGGCAATAGCAGAGCTGTTTATGTTGATGTCAATTACCCCTCTTCTACCAGAAATACTTCTTTTCACTTATTTTAGGACTCTACTAGCATTTTTCATGTCTGTGCTAGTTGGCCAATGTGTCATGAAGGCCATACACCCAGATATTTTCCAACTCAGGTGCTTATAACTGAGCTCTTTACCGCTTATGAAGAGGTTTAATTCACAAACATCCAACCTTCTATTTGTGTACTGCTGATCTGAGTCAATTTTCAGCCCAGTCCACTCCTTCCTAATCAGTACCTCAGTACTCTCACATACAGACCATACTTCTTTGGCATCAGCACACACCTTGTTCACCACTTTGGACCAGAACAATATGCACCCTTTATAGCGTGTGCTTGAAAGGCAACTGATTCATACCATCTCTATAAAACAGAGACGAACTCTTCACTCAGTAGTCCAGATTCCTCCATTTTTTGTCTCTTTCCTTAGTTTCTGTCAAAAATTGGTTTGGATTTCATTCTCTCTGATCACCTCTATATCCTAACCACATGTAAAACTGTCACTAGTAATGTGAGTTTTTTGAAAAAAAAGTCTGACGAAACTATGCTTGCTTCTTCATTTGCATAATTTTAAGCCTTCTGTATACTGACATCAAACAGAAGTTTTGTGGCTCTGTTCTACCCTCTTCTACTTTATTCTAGCCCTCTCCTACTTTAAAAGGGACCTCTCATAGTCTACCTGCGAAAATAAATTCATGGTGATTAGATCAGGTTTCTATTCATCTACTGGAAACTGAATGATAATTTACTCTCAAAAATAAAGGGCAGGTCTAGACATGCAGACACCTTCAGCAGAGTCCTGGGCTGGTCAGTCCTTGATAGAATAACTCTACTGACAGGTGCTTTGCCAGAGATAATTTGAAATTTTCTGAGAAGAGCTGTAGAGGACAGGGTCGTCATCTCTGAAGAGAGAATGAAACAGGGAAAATACACCAACGAAAACAGTGGCAGAAGGGCAGAAGTAAATTTCAGAAGATTCAAGAACACATGATCTCTATGAACTTCAAATGTCAGTGCATGCTCAGCAACATACTTCATTTTACTTTCAGCCACTGATCAGAAATATCAGCAATTTTTCTTGTCTTGTTCATGGTTTCTGCTGATCTGGGGACCCTCCACGTCAAATGCATTCTAAATATATAAAAAATACCCAATACTGCAGCATGCACCCATCAGTCACAGTTTTGTGGGCATGAGTCACAGAAATGTCATCCCTGGTACCCTGATAAAAAAAGCCAAATCAATAGACTGTGTTAAACCACCCCATGTCACCATACACGAGAAAAACAAACCCTGTGATTGGTAGCACTAAGCTGCAGAACAAAATCAAAGAAAAATAGTTGTCACCTTCTGTCATTTGTTTAACCAAACCCCCCAAATTAAAATGCTTGTAGGGCTAATGAATGAAGAGAGAGTCACTGGAAACTGGTGGATCTACTGAAGGACAACACAGTCAAAAAATCAATAACAAAACCTGCTTTGGGTTCTCAGTATCCATAAGGAATCTGCCCTATTTCATACTTCAGGGGAAAGAGAAGGAGAAAAGAAAAAGTAGACGCTTGAGGTTGTCACCCTGAAGACAGTCAAAAAGATGAATCTTGGCGAGGTAAATCATTTTTCTCTCCCCTCCCCTTCTTGATTCTGAAAATACCCTAAACTTATTTTTTCTTATCTGCTTAACCTTACTTTGATTTGAGTAGTTAAAAAAAGGGGTGGTTTTTTTTTTTTAGTGCTGTGTATTTTAAAAGCTACTTTACCTATTGGCGGGAAGTGAGAGGAGGTGTACTAATTTATAAATAGCTCTCTGGTTTGTCCATTCCTAGTAGAGAAGATATTCGGAGACAAGACATTTTCTAGATTCCTGATCGGCACACATCCAATTCACTGTCTCAGTCACTCTGGCACGGGATGTAAATTAAATTCAAGTAGGTGGGTAGTGAATCAAGATTACCCTTTCTGAATTTTATCACAGATTTCCAAGTGCCAGCTCAGTACAATGTAATCACACTTGATTTGATTCTGGGTATGTTCAACTGCATTGTGCAGTAGCCTTTGGGTTTATTTACAAAATGATATTTCTATTGCAACTTATTACAGTACAGAGACTGTAATAAACTCTTTGGTACAAAACAATATAAGTCTGCAAAGAAGTTCCTCAAATTTGTCAGGGGTAAAAGCTTCCTTTTACTTCTATAGAGATGTTTCAATCAGCCCAGGGTATCATGATGAACAGGCCTCTCCAGTGAGACACCCCAGAATGAGCTGAAGTTTTGTACAGAGATAGCAGTGGAAACAACTGCGGTATTAATAAAAAAATGCTCATAATCTTGGGAACCTTTATTCAAGTAAACTAATACAAGCTTGTGTTCATGAGTGTTCTAGCTGTGATCCATCACATTGCAGAGCAATAGTGCTGAGACAGTGCAGAGATAGGATCTGTTGCTCTAAGGCTTCCACAAAGGTTAAGCATTAAGTAAAATGTTGAAAACTCATGGAAAAGTACAGCTGCATCAACCAGTTTTTCAAAAAGTATCCAAGTTTCAGGGAACAAGGAAGACAATTTTTGTTGGAAATACATTTTACACAAAAAACCTGATACTTGAGATCAGGAAAACAAATTCAGAACAAATGGAAACAAGAATGTACTGTTCAGAGAAGAAATACAGGATAATAGTGGTTTCAAAAGCAGAATAACTTCTAGAGTGAATAAGCCTGGATTTGTATATCCTCTCACAGGGACTGATGGCAAAGGCAAATGTATTTTATTGTCACATGGTGTAGGTGGCACTTTTAAAGGCTCACTTCAGAAACACAATACCTGAAACTTCAATGCCTGTGCAAGCTGAGAAGCTAGACATTATTGGTAGCTACTGGACTTTGATTTTAAAAAACTATTTGAAGTTTGACTCTCCTGAAAAAATACCCTTCAATTTATTGCATTCTGTAGCAACTCCCATAATATAGGCACATCTGCTCTGACCCTGCTATCTCACACCAAAACCTTATCTGAGTGATACAGACTGAGGTGCCTCTAACAGAAGATCAGTTGTACAGATATTAACTAAACAACAACAAAGTTTTCTCAATAAAAAACCCTGAAGAGTTTTATGACCTTTGCATATAATGTATAATCCAATATTTTGCTTAGTTCTTAACAGGGTTAGCTAAAAGACGAAAAAAACCCGAAACTGCTAGGCAGTGATGCCTGAATAGGCACCTAGGCTGAAGGTGGAAATGCTGTTAGAAGCGTGCAGACTCTATGGGGAATTTCAATTAACATGAACACAATTGGTTCAGTCAGAAGTAGAAACAAATCAAGCTATAGTGATTGTAAGAGATGTGCAGTGTCACAAGTTGAAGCACAAATTCTTAGGTGATGTTAAGTCTGCAGAGAAAGATGTGTGCCTGTCTGAGGGAAAGGAAGAGGCTAGAAATGATGGGACCACTCTTGATTTTATGTGAAGCTCACCTCTGAAAGAAACATTCACTGAAGTACTGAGAGTGGCATAAAATCATCATACCAAGATTTATCAAATGACAGACACTCTCCTGGCAGTTCCAGCAACACACATGAGGGATGAAAGGATACTGGAGCTCTTATTCCCTGCTTCATTGCAGAGCTACACAATGCTAAAAAGTGTTAGGAATTGGGACTAAGTTCAGTCAAACAAGTTGCTCATCATAAAATTGTGCATGGCAATAGAAACATTCTGTGAACATTCAAATAAAATAAGAAACATAAAATTTAAAGAGTTGAAATCTGAAAATCAGAAGCAATCAAAACATAATGTGATTTGAGTATTTTGTAACCAATAATATTGTCATGTCTGTGAGGGGTGGGGAATCATGGGGGAGATTATGAACTGAACAATAAAATAAAATTAAAATAAATATATGGTCCAAAATAAAAATAAAACCAATTTTTTGTGTACCACAGGAAGTATTTTTAAGCCAAGCAGAGACATATGTTACAGAAGAATAAGACAACACCTTCTAAAGGTCAAGAGGTGAAGGAAATGAGAACTGAATCAACCACTGTGCCCATCAAGGTTTCAGACTAACAATGCAATTAGAATGTTCTGGGAAAGGAAAGCCCAAGGGCATGAAATTTCCAGCTGATTATTTTTCTGGGTTTATACAATTATGAAACTCTATTTTTTACTGAGTATTAGTTGTTCCTGGAAGAAATCTGGAGGTCACTACACCCTCAAACCCCACTGCTGCATTGTGCAGAGGCTCACGGTTCACCTTGGCAGTCAGTACAACCGAGGCAGGGAGCAGCCCAGGCTGAGTGACTGCAGAGCTGCTCCTTAGTGCAGCACAGCTCCCCCCCAGAGCTGGTCTCTGCCTCAGCAGTGATAGCAGACATGGAGAACATTTTCATTGGTGCTACTTGGTTTGTAACATTACTGCCAGCATTGTCTTTCAATTTCTTATGTTAAAACACAAATTTGAGTAATAACTGGCACACTTCTTAATTATTCTTTTTATTTCTTCTCCTTTAATTCCACAATCCCACAATCTTCTCTCCCACTCAAGTCAATGACAGCTTGACTTTGCAAAGATAAATGTCTTCAAAAAACTTTCAAAGCTTCCACAACCTTGTCTGACATACAAATTAATTCCGCCTTTCTTGTCCCAAAATAAACAGTTCAAAGTGGCCTAACCAAAAGGAAGAAAATATTTACTACCAATTTTCTCCATTTGTTACATCTGCATCTCCCAGTAGCGCCTCTCCCTGCTCTTAGAAGATGACCTATATGTGCTAAGGGTCATTGGAGCAGCAAAATGACTGAGAAATTTGCACAGCAACAAGCTGATTGGGGGGCATCTGAATATCTAGGTCCTGTCTTGGTTTCTTCTTCTCTTGGGCACTGGTGAAATTCCACTTCATAAAATTCCCTCAGCAGAAATTTAAAAAACACTACCCACAATAGAAAACATTTGTTTGCATTTTGTGTGTGCTGCACAGGGAAAAGAACCATTCTGTTACTTTGGATATTAAGCAGCTGGATTCATCTTATTTACTGTCAGGCTGACATATCATAAGCCAATAAAATGGGCAAGATGGAGAAAAAAATATACTGTTAAAAAGGTTTTTTATATTTCATTCTAAAAGCTTACTAATGCAGATGAAGAAAATAACTATTTAACTATTTATTTCAAAGTAAATTATAGAAAAATATTATGAAACAGAAACAAAGACATACTCATCAATAAGAAATTGGGTTTGTGCTGTGGGAAAAAAAATGCCTGTGGAAGTGACATAAGTGCACAGAAGGACCACAGATGACACAGCATTAAGCTCTATTCATTGGAATAAACTGAGAGAAACACAAACAGTGCTCTTCCAGTCGCAGAAAAAAAGCATTTCCCAGAAATCCCTATTAGATCCTGACCTTCCACTAGAACAAACTAGCACATGATTCTATGCTGAAGGGACTATATCCTGGTCATATGAAGCAAAACATAATGTTCAAGCTTTTAAAAAAAAGATGTTAGTACCCAGTCATGATAGAACCATAGAATGGCCTGGGTTGGAAGGAGCCTGAAGGAGCATCTCATTCCAACCCTCCTGCCGTGGGCAGGGGCACCTTCCACTAGACCAAGTTGCTCAAGGCCCTGTCCTACCTGGTCTTGGACATTTCCAGGGAAGAGGCATCCACAGCTTCTCTGGGCAGCCTGTTTCGTGCTTCACCACCCTCATAGTAAAGGATTTCTTCCTAATATCTGATCTAAAGCTGCCCTCTTTATTGCCCTTGTCCTGTAACTACATGCTCGTGTAAAAAGCACTTCTCCATCTTTCTTGAAGGCTCCCTTCAGGTATTGGAAGGCTGCAATTAGGTCCCTACAAAACCTTCTCTTCTCTGGGCTGAACAAACTCAATTCTGTCAGCCTTTCCTCACACTCCATCCACATTCAATAGCCCGTCTAGGCTGCAAGCAGAAAGTACCTGGTGGTGCACACGGGCAGCCAACCTGACCTGCCAGCTCTTCCCGGGCTTCCAGCAGGGCACTGCATGGAAGGAACCCCAAAACCTTAGTCACATGCCTGCACTGGTCTGCAAGAAGGGGGTGACCTTGTGGACGGTATTGATTTCTAATCTGTTTCACAATTTACTTTATTTTGTCTTTAAATTAAAAAAAATAAGATCTCTAAAAGGAAATGCTTTGTAAATATCCTTTGTTTTGAGTTCTCATTACAATGAAAAAGACAAGTCCTTTTTTGTGTAAAACCTAAAGAAAAAGATCTCTGTACTGATTTTTTAGTTTGGCAGGCCAAGCTGAGCTTTTGAATATAGAGCTTAGTCTGCGAGAATGCAGCAGCAGAATGAACCAAATAGAGTAAAGAGTCTTAAATTCAAACCACTGAAGCCTAGGATAAACTGACAGGTAGTTCTATGCTTTTAGAAATAATGCATATTTAGTTAAAGCATGCATTTAACTGGTTAGGGTTCTAACTCTTCATGAAACACATACATATCATTTTTTTCATGTCATATTAAAATTATTGGTACTTTGAATAATTTATTTGTCAAATTCTATTATTCCTTTACAGAAGAGTACTTGCAGAATTTATAGTAGGCCAGACTGTTTTGTTGTCTCTGGCTAGAGTCCATACATTCTGATCAACTCTAATGATCCTTTCTACATAATTCCCAACAGCAGACTTCATGAATCTGAATACATATTTTTATGGAAAAACAGGTATTTTAATGTGCAATTGACAAATTGCTATGATTTTAACTGACAGGCAGAAAAAATGATTCCAAGAATTTTTTTGGTTTTAATTCACCTTTCTTTTTCTGCATGCAGTTTTGTGAAACCTAATCACAGAATAGAATTAAGCCACATTGTTTAAAATGATGTTACAGAAAGCTATTAGTATGAAATTATGCTTTTAATAAGACAGAAAGGCTGATTAATATCTCAAATGTACTTGCATGAAGACACCAGTTTCTGATTTATATTTAAGAAGCTATGTAATGTCTCTGTAGCCATCATTTTCATTCTTTCAGTAATCCATCATGTTCCTGGCAGGGACTCTTTCCATCCTATTTAAAAGAAAAAAATACAAAAGATGTCTGAAAAGACATCAATAATAAGGCAAGGCCAGCCTTAAGGTATCTGCAAAAGTCTGACTGTGGTTTTAGCTACTGTGCAAAGATGAAGACAAAAGAAAGGTTGGACTTTCCCTGCCCACTGAGGATAAGACATGCATATCAACAAAGGCGCTTCTTCCAGACCCTTATCACATAAGATGATCAGCTGCTGGAAAGGCAGACAGGCAATCTGCCCTTCCTTTTAACCAATTGTGTGTGGTTAAAAACCTTGGATGTACACACAGATGGATGCTGTAGAGGGCCAAGAGCCACGAGAGAAGAGCTCAAAGCTCTTGAGGTTCAATTAAGCACATTCAAGGACAGCCAGAGGTCACAGTCACTGGAACACGTTGCTGCATTGTTGGTTCCCACTTTGCCTTTTATGAATATCTATAGCTGAAATCACCCTTCACAGGGCCTGAAAAAAGAAAACTAAATGGTACATCTCATGATAAGGAGAGCTCTGCAGTCAGGCAGGGCTGAGACAAGCAGGGCCCTGGACTTACAGGCAGAGTCCAGAGAAGTGATTTGCAGTCAGCAGGCACACAGCTGCCCTCGGAGTCAGGATGGAGGGTCAGAGCAGCAGTGTCCTGGGATAGAACATAGTGACAAGTAAGAGAGAGATCGTCTGGAAAGGGAGATTTTTAAAGCAGAAGCTCTGCGGTTTCATCTACAAGAAAACATTAGTCAAAAGGACATGATGTACTCAGAACTATAACGAAGGGGAAATGGAAGCTCTGGAGAGAGGAAGGATCTTTTTCTTCTTTTTTATTGCAGCCAGGACCAGCCAAACAAAAGGCCTCATTCAGAGAAAGGCAACAGAAAACAATGTAATAATAATCTCTCTGTTTTTCCATTACAAACTAAGTCAGGGTGCCATGCACTTTGAACTACATCAGCTTTTGTTTACACCAAACAATCCAGTCCGTTGCCATTCTGTGTTGCATCCACTTTTGCTTGTGGTTCTTCCACAGTGGATTATAGCAGAATATTTCTTCAACACCTTGTATTTTAATAATTCCTGCTATCAACTCAGAAGCTTTCGCAGGTTAGCGAGACGCAGTGGCTGGAGGCATTAACATTACAGTAAATATTTTCTCACACAGGTTTAATCCATTTTGTGTGATTTTAAGTTTTACCTTGGATGTGAAGTGTCATCTCCTCACCTTGATTATTTCTGGGTTTAGTTTTCATAGTTTCCATGCTAGACATGTTTCTGATGCTGGACTGGGCTGAAAAAGGGAGGGACAAAATTGACCATTTTGGCCAAGAATGCCTGCATAGAAAGAATAGATTAGAGACCCAGCAGTGTGATGTTCCAAGAAAAATCTTTGGTTCCTAATATTTTTGCTTAGTTGGCTCTAATATGCAGAAGTTCTACTTAGCAGTAAATCTCAATGGACCAAACAAACCAGGAGCATCCTGATCACATCTCCTCACTGCTCCTGTGCAGTGCCGGTAGGTATGTTGAAAATCTGGCTATAAAGCCACTTTATCAGGCCCCCAAGCATACCACTGCCTTTTGGAAATACTCAAGGAAGTAGTCTTGGTCGATTATTATCCACCTTTTTACCAGCAGAAATGAAAAAAAGAGCACAGGACAGAATAACAGCCTTGATCTCTTGATAAATTAGAGACAAAAATTATTCCCAGATTCCTGAATCTACAGCTACAAAACTGTTTACTGTAAGACAAGGGATATTAACTATTAATCATAAAGGTTGGACTCAGTGATCTTGAAGGTCTTTTCCAATCTTAATGATTCTATGTTTCTATGATAAAGACTTTACATATCAGACTCAATCTTGTGCCTGCTTCTCTTCTGGATGAGAGAGGCGCTCTGGACCTCTGCCAAGATGTCTCATTCTCCCATGGCAATTTTGCATCTCAGTTCATGGGCAAGAGCTGGCACATTCAGTAACAGAATATACAAAACACTACTGGGAGCCACCATGCCATACCCCTTATTGGCTTTTTTTTTATTCTTGAACCCTTACATATTCTTACCCACAATCATCAACTGGTCAGGTTTTATAGAAAAAAAATTCTGAAACAGTGTTATATTAAAATAAAGACCATTTACACAGCAGCAGCTGTGTAGTAATGAAGTAATGTGTAGTAATGCTGCAGTAATGAAGACCACATACTGATAGATAGAGAGGAGCACCAGACTTGTTGCTCTGATACAAGGAAGGAGCATGCTGGTAGACAAACAAAAGCCAGAAGCACTACTGACAGAAAAAGAACCTGACAAGGAGGGCAGAAATGACCCTAGAAGTCCTGCAACAAGAAAAGCCGTCTCACCCCACCTACCCCACTGCTCAGAAAGTGTCTGTCTGACAGAGATGATGCAGAAGAGGCAGTGATTGCATTACCAGATGCATGAGTGGAGCTGTAAATGATGCCATGATGATTTTTTGCCTTTTCTTTTAAACCCCTTTTATATACCTTTTTATAACTTCTGTATTTTTAGTGTTTTTTAGCCTACATTCTTAGACTTGTTTGTTTGGCTAGGAGACTAAACATCTTAGAAGCCTCGTAGTTAGGGATCAGAATGCCCCAGACACCAAAGTCCTCTCCAGAACACATTTTGTAGACTAAGATAGAACCATCCAGTGGAAGGTTCCTCAAGGAAGGGGGGCTCACTTGAGCCTCTCACTGGGGAGTCTTTGATAGATATGCTAATTAGTAAAACCTATAATGTTATACCAGATCTTTTGTGGGTGTGCATTGTGGTGTGCATTGAGGTGCATTCGACCTGGATGTGGTGCACCTAAGTATCCTTAAAATAAATACAGAGGTAAAATCCCTTTTTCCCCTCTAACCGTGTTTGACTCTTGATTTTAAAGCCAGAAAAAGGCATCACCAAAGGTTCATAATACTCACTTCTCACACATGTTGAAGAGAGGCATGCACAGTAGTGCCAGAAGTACCATCAATGAGACTAAAATGAGAAACTTCAGCACTACAGAAAAGCAGGAAGCACAAGCATATACAAAGTATCAACACAGAAAGTGAAGCGAAAGCCCCAATTAACCTCTTTTCTGTCCCCACCCTCAAAGAAATCTGCTGTTTTGGAAGTTCAGAGGCTACATGGATAGTTCAATGTAATGATTTCAAGTGAAAGAGAGCTAAAAAACTCCACCAGAAATCCAAACAGAAAAAGGTATTTGTTAAGGGTACTCATGATTCCTATCTGTCTCCATAAAGTATGCTCAACCTTTTTCTTCAGAGCATCTCCACAGTCATTTGCTGGTCCTCTTGTTTCTCTGTTATGGTCTGTATTGTTAGCATTTCAGACCTACTAATGTTCATAAAAAAATCCTGTCTCACCATAGCTTCTGAGTGTTTTTCTTGCCATCTGATCAGGGGGAAATGTAGCTTGATTAATGTAGAGATCTGTTTTAATGAGTGTAGAGGCAAACAGGAAAATTAAATTATCTTCAGTTTTCCACATAAGTATGTAAGTACTTAGTTTAAATAGTAGTCATTATCTTTCACTGAAAGATGTTCTGGGGTCCTGATAAACTCCCTCTGAAACTGCTGTCTCCTATAGTGAATATATCCTTACTTCAGCCTGTTGAACCAAGACTTGTTGCCTCCAAAATCCTGGTCACAGCTGGAGGCCAGACTTCTGAGGAAGTTCATACCTGTCACAAGGGGTCTCAGAGCAAATACCTCTTTTTCCAGAGAGGTACCAGTGCAAAACTTTCCCATGGGACCAACCAGCCACTGTATTTTTTCCAAATGGAGCTTTGCCAAGGTATGCTCTTTCAACCTCATATGAAGTAGCCTTAAACCTCTGTGCTTGTGTGTTGTGGCTGACATTTTCGAACAACACTGCCCCATTCACAGAATGCAGAGATGCTCTACTATTTCACTATTATGTTTTGCTGCTCCTCTTTTTATTATCTTTTTCCCTTTGGTCTAAAGCGTGAGTATGAACTACATAATATCTGACTAGAAAATAGTGCTATTACTTTTCTACCAGTTAATAACTAATCCCACCTCCCTTTTTGGTGCTTAGCCAAATTCCATATAAAGCCATGTCAATGGTGTGAAATACTGCAAATATTCTGGTTTGTTGTTTAGCACACATTTTTGGGGTGGACATTAGCACATTCAGTGGAAAAGAGATGCAGTTTTTGGTGACACAGACATTTGTTTGTCAAGTGGCCGTGGCATTCAAAAGGACAGCATGGAATTATAGATTTGTTTCGGTTGGAAAAGACCTCTATAATCATCAAGTCCATCTGTTAGCCTAACACTGACAAATCCATCACTAAACCATGTCCCTAAGGGCCACATCAGCCCATCTTTGAAATATCTCCAGAGGTAATGACTCCACCGTTTCCCTGGGCAACCTGTTTCAATAACTGACAACCTTTTCCATGAAGGACATTGTAGTGGTTTGGTCCAAAATACTCATTACTGTTTACCTGCTGTGAGATAAGAATTAGGAGAAATGCAAAGCAGGCACCAAACTTGAAAGAATATAAAGTTTATTAACAGACCTAAAAGAGGGAAGAAAAAAAATTATACCACCTTCAGAACTCTCCTCCTCCCCCCACCTTCCTCCCTTCTCCCACTGACAATGTGAAAAAACAACCCTTAAGATGTTCAGTCTGTTTACCACTTCCATAATAACCTTGTTCAGTCCATTTAGAAAGAGAAGTCTCTTCTTGCTCATGCTATGAACACATTATCACAACGAGACAGCCACCCACTTCCAAATATTGTTCAGTCCATTTAGGAAGAGGAGTCTCTCTGCTTGCATGTGAGTCCCTTCCCCCGACTTGCAGCTTTTCCCACAACTGCTTTCGAGGGTCCACTCTTGAAGTTTCTTGGGGTACAATTTTAAGGTTGAGCCGTTCAGAAACAAAAACAGAGGCCCTCCTCCTTCCCTGGGAGCAAAGGGTCTTCATCATCTTCATCTTTAGGACTATCTCTGGGAGCATCTCTAGGGACTGAGGTTTTCTCCTTTCCCGTTTGGAGCAAAAGTCCTCATCTGGTTCATCTCTCCCTGTCCAAACTTCTCATGAAATTACAGCTGCGTCAGCATCTGCCTATCTCAGTGCAGGTGCTTTTGCTTACGAGTTGAACACTCCACCCCCCAGATCTTCATGAAATTACAACAGGATACTCTGATATATCATAGCTTCACAACAGAATTTCAGCTTTAAGCATCTCCTCTCTCTCTCCTCCCTCAGGTTTTCAGCTCTTCACAGCACTAAAAGGGTTAATCTCACCTCGGCCTTGCAGCTTTGCAGCTGGAATGTTGAATTTTTCTTATCGCAGAGGAGAGGGGGGAGAGCCGAGCCGCTCCGGCTGCCCACGGCAAGGCAGTGGGGGGGGTTCCATGGCTGGAACAGGTCCATGGCTCCAGGATGGCCGTGGCCCGGCCCAGCCTGGCCCAAGCAGGGCCTGGCCGGGCCCGCTGGCCCCCACACGGGGCCCGCAGCCACCTGTGCCAGCGCCGGAAACGAGAGAGAGCTTGGAGGGGAGTTTGCCTATTCTTAAATGTGGATCACAGAGGTGGTCACAACTTTAAGTGGCTTAGAGAATTGTCCATATTCAAACTGGCCAGCTGATAGGTTCTATCAGTTCCCAGAGGAAACTGTAAGCACCCCTTAGCAAGGACGTCCCTTCCGGGACTATGCTTGCTAACCTATGACAGACATATTCCTAATATTCAATCTAAACCTCCCCTGGTGCAACAAGAGGACATTTCCTCTCCTGCTATCGCTTGCTCCTTGGGAGAAGAGGAGGACAACCCCCACCTCACTGCAACCTGCTTTCAGGCAGCTGTAGAGAGCAATAAGGTCTTCCCTCAGTCTCCTTTTCTCCAGACTGGTCAAGCCCAGCTCCGTCAGCAGCAGCTCATCCAGCTTGTGCTCCAGACCCTTCACCAGCTTCATTGCCCTTCTCTGGACTCACTCCAGGACCTCAACTTACTTCTTGTAGTGAGGGGCCCAAAACTGATCACAGGGTTCAAGGGGTGGTCTCACCAGTGCTGAGTAAAGGGGGGTGATCACTGCCCTGGTGGCCATGCAATCACAAAGTTTTACTTTCTGGTTCAAATGAAAAAAAGAACCAAAGCCCAGTGTCATTTCACTCCCACTCATCACTTCTGGGAAGCTTTGCTGTGTACAGAGTTTGCATTCTGATTCTTCTGCTCCTTCACCACATATGGAATAGTCTCAATTGCATTTTGCTCATTTGAAAGTTGAGGAAACTCAGGCTGTGCTCAGCAGATGCTTAAATTTCTTGGTTTTCAGACTCCAGCAGGCCCTTAGGGGATGAACATAGTAGAGGACTATATCCTGCTTTCTTTAAGGTACCTTCCCTCTAATGCAAAATCCCAATCCCAAAGATCACATTCTTTGACTCCATACACAGCTCACTGGGAAACAGAGGACACGAAAAAAGCATCCCAAATGTCCTTCAGGTTTAGCAGAGAAGAATGTAGGCTTCCATGCAGACAAACCATTAAGTACATCTGAATTCTTACTCCTTCACCAAACCCTCTGACAGAATTTATAATTTCTGTTTTATCCTGTAGCCAAGGGCTGGGCTCTGGCTGTCATTTTTTTTTAGATTATAGCTGAATTTCAGAAGATCAGTTCTGAATTCAGACAAACGGTGAGCATTGCAGCACATGCCAGGGGCACCTGTCAGGAACTTTCAGGGAAATTGACTATAGAGGGAGCCTGAGACAAAGTAATGAAGTCTGACTGGCATTTCTAGATAACATCTGCAATGATTTATCTGAAAATGGGATAAATTACCCTCCATAGGCACTTTTTTCCTATCTGTTTGAAGAGGGAAGAGCAGATGAGTAATTTAGTCTACAGACCTAACTTTTAAAAGGCTAAAGTTAAGAAAATTGAATCGCCAAAGATAATCATCAGCTTTGCACACTGTGCAGCTGCCCTCTGTTTTACTTTGTCATGTTAAAAGATTCTTACAAATAGTCGAGCAGACACAAAAATCAGTAGGCTGATCTGCTTCTTTTAATGCAAAGTATTGTTACAAACTTTTAAGAGAGATAATTATTAAGATCATGAAAGTTTATTAAAAGATTTGTCTTGATCTCAGTTTTTACGTAGAAATTTGAGGCAGCTGTGCCCCTGCAGCCCATGGAGGTCCATGGTGGATCAGATTTCCACCGTAGGCCACTGAAGGACCCCACCTTGGAGCAGGGGAATGGTGTGAGGAGTCCTTCCCCTAAGGAGGAAGGAGCAGTAGAGACAATGTGTGAGGAATTGACCCCAACCCCCCATTCCCTTATCCCCTGCACCACTGTGGGGGAGGATGTAGAAAAATTGTGAATAAAGCCTGGGAAGAAAGCAGAGGTGTGGAGAAGTGTTTTTAAGATTTAGTATTTGATTGGTAACAAATTAAACTCATTTCCCTGAGCTGAGTCTGTTTTGTCCATGATGGTAATTGGTGGGTGATCTCCCCCTGTACTTAGCTCAGGAGACTTCCTTTGTATTTTCTCTTCCCTGTCCAGCTGAGGAGAGGAGTGACAGAGTAGCTCTGGTGGGCACCTAGTGCCCAGTCAGGGTAAAGCCACCACAATATTAATTACTTTCCCATTGTTTTCTGATCTTTAAAATGTTTTTCCCATATATTCAGGAGATGATTCAGAGCTTTTATTCAACCAGCTCTTTCTCTTCCAGCCCCTCCAACCAGCCCTCTGCTTAACCCCCCAGTCTTCAATTGTCAGTCACTTTGCTACATGCTGTTCTCTTTTCAGAAATAAATGAAATAATAAGTCTCCTTAGAGTACAAAGAATAACTTTTTCATACACAGGGAAGCTTCAGAGAGCATGTATGAAACTTAGAGCAGCTGTCCAGACAGTCTGCAGATTTGAGAACCAGCAGCGAGACTCACTTGAAAGATAACTTACAAAGACTTTTGAAAGTCATAGACAGGGAAACTTTAATCAGAGAGGAGGATCAAGATAATAATAGGTAGGATGAGCTCTGAGTAGAAAGATCTGATGTGATTGCCAGGCAAAAAGAAAAAAGAGAGAAAAAACCCCACTAAAAGTCCTTCAATGAAATTCTGGATTTGAATTAGGAAGACTAAATCTTCTTCAACTTAAAATCCTCCAAAAGCATTTCAAATGTCACCACTCCATCTTGATTCTTCCCTTGTGCAAGTAATGTAAACAGTATCCAGTTCTTCTATTTGTAAATTTTGTTTCAAATATAAAGCAAATACCAAATATCTGCAGTAAGTTAGTGAACCTGTAGTGAGAGAAAAAAAAAATTAATTAGCGCCCAAACAAACAGGTCTCAAACATCCCAACTGCATGTAGACAAACTTTGGTACCTAGTCCTGAACTCTAGTAACACACCTGAGCTTTCCTACCTGAGTGACACAAAAGAGTTATTGTTGTCATCAGGATGAAATAGTATTTGTGGCTGTATTTCACTTACCTAGAGATATATCCACTGTCAGGGTACAATTTAAAGGTTTTGAATCCTCATTATCACTTTGATTTAAAGATCTCAGATTATTCAGTTTGCAATAAGCAAAAATTCACTTATGAGAGACAATTGCCTAGGACGAAAATTGCTTATTGTTCCCTAGTATTGCTGCCAAAGGCTCATTGTGGTTCACATTTACCTGCAGCTTAGTGGTGCTGCAGACCTCTCTTTTGACAACCGGAGACCTGGGAGTCCACTTTGCTGCACTCAAGTCAGGCCATGTCATCTCTGTGTAGGCTGATGTTTCCACCTCTGCCAGGGCCAAGCCTCAGAAACTACACTTAACAATCATCTTTAATTAGCTAGCAAAGCCAGGAGAGTTCATCCAATGGCAACATAAGAAAAAGCACAGAAGGCTTTCTCTTGCAGTACATTTCACTGCGTACCTTACACATATTATTAATTCCTGTGCATACTCCAAAATTACCTGTTTCCAACAAATTTATGATTTTTGCACTTATGCACAATGAAAGTGCGTAAAATCACTGTTACATTTTCACTGTGAAGCTTTTGAAAAATCTAAACAACTTCTAAATATTTCCTTTATTTACATGTTCTCATAATAATAAATAAAGCTAATGTAGGAGATGTGATGAATTGCATTTATTTTCCTTAAGTATTGATTTTCTGTTATCTAAGAAATATTACAACTTAAAAAAAAAAACTATTTTTTTTTAATACAGAGATACTGATGTAAGTTAAACCTAATAAAGTCAGCATATTCAAATAAAGCAGGAATTTAACCCATACGTAAGAAATCTAGGCTTTTTTAGAAGTGGTTCTAAATTATATAGCAAGGCCATGCAACACAGGATTCCTTTAACAGAAAATGCACTCAAAATGTAACTATTCACCTGTTTGAAATAGGAATATTATTGAAAACACAGGAAAGGACATTCCAGACCAAAGAGAAGCTGCATTTGTGATAATTCGTATTTGTTGGTGCTGTCTAAAGATTCAGCTTTGAACTTTGAATCAATGTTTAATGTTTTGTTTTCTAATATCACAGGAAACTGCTTTGAAAGATAGGCCTTTTTTTAATTTTTTCTGGCAAACACTGAAAATTCTTTTGCAAGTAACTTCAGATAAACCTCAGATGATACGAGGTAGTGAAAGCAGAAGAACATTAATGTACTTACAGAATTTGGCAGAGAAAAACATTTCTTTTTCAACTAAACCCAAAGAATCCATGAAAAACTAGTCATAAGAGTGAATTTTTTTCCCCATGGTTGGGTTTATGTAGTTGAAAGCAGCCTGTGGTGGGCAGCATTTTGTGAAGAGCTAGCCAGAGCTTTGAAGTGATGCTATCTGCACCTTTCTTTATGGGAAACTCCTGGAAAAAGCTTTCAGTCTCTGAAGATCCTGTTCTTCATCACACTTCAAAGTGTGCTTTATCACAACAGCAACCTTTTGGCACAGAGTATGTACAGCTCTGCTGCATAAGATGCATTAAAAAAAGTGAAAGAATTGGCAACAAACTACCTCCTACTTTTTCCCATACTTGCTCTCACCACCACTTTTCCGTGCCTTCCTGAGCTGCAACACAGTTTGCACTATTCCCTCTTCACCTTTAAGATAAGTGAGTCAAACCCCTTCTCCTCAGCCAAAAACCTGTCCCTCTCCATCACACCTGAGCTGTAACATGTTCCCCAGCTGTAGTGTTGCTCTTCTGCCTGTCCAACCATGCCTTCCAGCTAAGCATGCTCAGCTCCTCCCAGAAAAGGAAACCTCTGATGGGATGAACAGAAATATGGGGAAAAATTTAGAGGAAGAATTGTTGAGGAAAGAACAGTATTCAGTCAGTGATATACAGTCCAACATGTTGGGGAAGAATAAATCATATGAAGAAAAAGAGATAAAGGAAGGTTAAGGCAGTGGTTTCTGAGGAGTGTTTAGAATCTGATTTTTATGATCATGTAGAAACTTGTGCAAATAGCACCTGGACCTTTGGGGTCTTTCAAGTGGTCACTCTGACATTAAAAAGAAAAGAAAAAATGATGATATGTCATCAGAGAATATTGCAATTGGGATGAAAACCTTGATGCAAAGGTTATGCTCATTTTATAATGCACTTTCTGTATTCCCAGTAACAATATGTGGAAAACAGTGGCATTTAAATGTCAGAGGTGAAATCCATACTTTGTCAAACTCAGCTCAGGTTTCCTAACCACTACAAAGAGACCAGAACTGGACCAAAGACTTTCACAAGGAGGTTTATAATGTCTAAATATATATTGCTATTCCTCCTTCCACCGCTCCTTCACTAGTATTGCATAAATGTTCCTCAAAAACTAAAGAAAAGCAGATAAAGCAATAGCCTTTCTCATTGGTTTCCATAATGCGTTGGGATGAAAAGATGAAGCATTCTGATTCTTACCATTAAAAAAAAGGAAACGTCTTGGGGTTTCCCTGCCAATGCTTTAATCACCCCTACCCCAAAAGCTGCAGAGATTTTTCAAAGACAGAGAGGGAGTGGGGAGATGGAGATACCTTTCAGTGAAATTATTTTAATTTCCTGGGAAATTATTGCAATAGCATATGAAATTTCAAAGAAATTCAGCTTCCACTGTTTCAGTACTAATAACAACTACTTTATATATATATATATATACACCCTTTCACCAAATTATCTAGATATTATTTCCTCTAGAAGTAATCTTTGAGATGGAGTTTGTCTATTGTACCTCCGTAAAGCGCTTAGTACAGTGGGTTCCAATATGGTTGCAGGATTTGGGAGGTAACGTAACAAATATTTCCTCTTTAAATAAAATGAAGTTAAATAAAACTCTCAATAGACACGCAGAGCAGTTAATCTATTTTATATTTTGTTTTACAGACAAGAAAATAGGACACAGGGAGGGCTAAATCACATGAAAGTGGTCATAATTTTGTGGGATCACTTATCCAATCTACTGTATCACTAGGAAAGTTTTGCAGAGCTCTCACATCCCTGGGGTTGAGCAGGGATGGAAAGTTTGTATTAAACCAAAACAAACTCAGATATGCTTGAAAATTGTTGAAGACTTCAATATCCCAAAACAGATGAGCACAGATTTGACGTGATGATGCTTTTGGGACAACTGAGATTCATGCAATATACTTAAAATAATCTACTGCAGACTTATTCTAGTCAACAACACAACCCCATAGGGCTGTTGCAGCAAGAGTTCTAAATTGCACTGATGTTATGGCCAAAAATCTAATAAATAAAGGAACTGCTTGAAAGTTGAAATGTATTTCTTACCTTTGCACTTCTGGCTCTACTAAGATTCTTGTAGGTAGCACCTGGGAGTATGTTGGGAATATAATTAAAATGCTTGTCAGGTCTCTGAAATGCTGAAACCATGAAATGCTGCAGATATGGTAGCAAAGAAAATGTGGATGCTAATGACAGCCAAGTAAATTAACCAGTAAAAGTAGTGCAAAGGACACCTTAGAAAAATAGGTAATATTTCCTGAATCAAGTTGCATTGTAACCTTTATTTTAAAATTAATTTTGAGGGCAGATTTCAGCAAAGTACATTTTTTAGTGTAATTAGAAGCCAGGTTCTCATTAGAAGCAATCATTAAATGATCTGTAAATAGGAAAGTGGATGCTTTTCTGCTTATTTCTAGTGTTTTATTGTTCTGTACCTACCAAAATTAGCACTGGTTAAATATCAGAACTTTTGTTAACAAAGTAAATAAATTAAGTAAATTTAAGTAAGTAAATTTCTCTAAATTGAATCTCTATTTCTAGCACAAGAGATTACAGTCACATTCCTTATGCTGTCTTAATTGTTCAACTTGTTTAGGTATCAGCCCTTTCAGAAGTTGAAATCCTTACTAATTTCAGGCCACTTAATCTTACAATTCGCCTTGGAACTAAATTTTGTCTGTGTTTCCTTTATAGAGCAACACTAAATGGAAGCTCAGAAGCTCATCTTATGCTATTTGGACTGGTAATGTCCAAGCATTATGTGATCTCTGGAGCACAGTAATAGGCTGGAAGCATGACTGAAAAGTCCTTCAGGAGCTGATAGACCTCCCCGGTTTCACAGACAAATGCTCTGTGTATTACATTTCATAGGACACGAAACTGTGAAAATCATTCATCACCTGGATCCTGAAACTGCAATTCCTCGCAGTCGTTTAGAGATCTCAGCTAAGACTGCCAAATTTTTGAGAGGGACATTTTTGACAGGGACTGCACAGTCTCTTGCAGGATTACTATAAAGCCAGACTATTCCTCAAGCTATGCAAAGCCTGTGGAAAAAAAAAAAACCAACTTCACATATTTTCTTTCTCAAACAGATTTTAAAAATCAGTTTCTTTGTTAAAAAATGTTGCTGGTTCTCATTATTTCATTGGTATTGCAGAGATGTAATTGAAAAAGGAATTGACCATTGCCCTGAACTGCAAACTCATTAAACTAATACTGTGTCTGTGGCATATAAAACAGTATCTCCAGCTGCCTCAATCACCAAGGGTTATGCTTTAGGAACTTTCTGTTGTGAGTCAGGATAGGCAGCAAGACAACACAGTCTTTGCAGTGTCACCTACTGAAGAGGTGGCCACCTTTCCTTTCCTGGTAGATGTAGAGCTTGGAAAGGGCAGCACAAGTTGAATGACGGAAAAGTCTGGAGGTGTCACCCAAGAAACTAAGCATGTGAGCCAAAAGATATGCTGCTTTGTAATGAATTCTTTTAGAAATGCAGCTGTTTAATACAACCAGAATTAAATTCTTCACCTAGCACAGGACACAGGAATGCTTTCTTTCCACTGGCATACTACCTCTCAGGAATTAAAATGTTTAAACTGTGTGCCAAAAGTTTGCCATCTCAGTACAAACATGTGACAGATAGGATTGGTTTTGTTTGTGTTTTTGTTTTGTCTGGTCTGGTTTTATGCTTAGTATGTGTTATGGCTAGAGAGTTAGATGGAGGGATTTATAAGTTAAGAAGTTTTATAGGTCTGATGTCAAAGAGCAGCTTCTGCTCCTGTTTGTCAGGCACTGGACTTGCTTCCCTGGAAACTCTTCAGTAACCAGAGCTCTTTCAGCTGTCCTGAGGGTGCATCTTATGATGCAGTTAACATCTAACATTAAAACATTTGGTATTTCTAAATTAGTTCTCACCCCTGAAACTGCTGTTGCTCACATTAGTACCCCAGAACACTCATTCTGAAAAAGTGAGAATGAAACACAGATAAATTAATTATAAGGTAAGATCAATCAGGTACAAAGATTTTCTACGTAGTATTTCAAGAGACTTAAGGTAGAGTTACCTGGCCCACAAAAATGTTTCCCTCTCAGATGTATTTTTGCCCTTCTAATTAGAGGATTCCAGGATATTTAAACCCTTTTAAGAATCTGAGCTAATAAAAGGGAAAATATTATTAAAAAAAAAAAAGGCAAAAATACAGAATCTTCATTCTGCAGTCCCAGCATCCAATTAGAAAAAAAGAGTGCATGTGTTTTGAAAGATATGCCAAGTTTTACCTCCTTGTATCACCTTCATGTGTTCCTTCATGACATTAAAACAGCAAATGGCCTCTACAACAGAGTGCTATAAGCTGAAGTTGGAGCCACCAGGTCATAGCTTACTGTACAGCTAGCAATTCACTGTGAGCCTAAGTAGCTGTCAGATTTATAGAAGTAATATTATTCTGATGAGGTGGGTTTAGTTAATTTTTTACCTAAATCACATCCAATCTTTTTGAGGCTGCTCCTTTGTTAAAACAGAGGTTATAGCAACAGTGTCATAGAAAGATGTTTGATGGCTTTAAACCAGAAAATGAATGAAAGAACACATACAAATATCTTTTCTTGCCCCCGTCATCATCATTAGGAAGTTAATGTTTACAGCTGAGATTTCCTGGCCATCAGTGAAGGCACTGCAACAGAAAAGAGGGATCCCAAAGACACATCATAACTCCTGGCTGCATTTTGAATTCCTTCATTAGGCAGCAGACAGAGGAAATCAGGAAGTTTCACTGATATTATTTAGGGGAATGAAGATAAGAATATATGATGACTACAGTATTCAGGTTAAGAAACAAAAGCTCAGAAGGCAAGAATATAGCCCAAGAGTAACTCAGAGCCTCTTGTCTTAAATAAGCACTTAATGATTTTGTAGTAAATTACATTTTTCCACAGAAAAATTATTTTCTTATTTCTTAAAGCAACAAAGAAAGGTAAGAAAGGCTGTGAATGTATTTCACTTCTTCTTTCCATATCCAGCAGGAAAACTGAGGCCTTATGAAGACACATTTTCACAGTGTATCATCAGGCACTGGCTGGCTAACCTGCCATATCCACAATATCTTGTGGGGGGAAGATTGTAGAACACAAATTCAAAACTCTGCTTTCTTTTGTTTACCCAGAGATACAAGGAACTGCTCAGCTCCCTGAGCATCTCTTTGGAATTTCCTGAGCTCAGAACATCCTTCTAAATGGCAGCTAAAATTTATGTTTTTCAGAGTAAATTAAAGTTTTCCATTAAGCACCTACACTTTCATCCCTTGAGTGTCCCAACATTTGAATAGCAATCACAAGATTGAAGCAAAAGATGGATGAAGATGGCAGGTGAACCTTCCATGTTTGAGATCAAGCTCCATGATTGATGAAGCATTGAAACCAATTGTAATTACTTCTGTGACAGGTGGCTATGCTGGCAGTGTTAAAATATAGAAATTTGAAGTGATAGCTCTTCCCAAAGTATCTCTGTGGTTGCAAATTACAATGCTCAGTGATAATACAGATAAAGTGTCACTTACTGGTTTAATATTTCTTGCATGTAAAAAGCTACTTCCACAGTTATTAACTATTTATTTGAAGTGACAGCTCATTTGGAGTAGAAGCAACTTGAGAGGGGACGTGTGTATTTTATCCCAGTTAGAAAGGAGATAAATCATAGAGTCATAAAATCATAGAGTGGTTTGGTTGGAAGGGACCTTTAAGACCATCTAGTTCCAACCCCTCTGCCACGGGGTGGGACACCTTCCACTAGAACAGATTGCTCAGAGTCCCATCCAACCTGGCCTTGAACACTTCCAGCCATAGGGCATCCACAGCTTCTTGGGGCAACCTCTTCCAGGGTCTCACTACTCTCACAATAAAGCATTTCCTCCTAATATCTAGCCTAAATCTATTCTCTTTCAATTTAAAGCCATCACCCCTTGTCCTTTCACTACATGCCCTTGTAAAAAGCCTCTCTCCACCTTTTTTGTAGGCTCCCTTCAGGTACTGGAAGGCCAGAATTAGGTAACCCCAAACCCCTTCCAGGCTGAGCAAACCCAGTTATGTCAGCTTCTTCTCACAGGAGAGGAGCTCCATCCTTCTAATTATCTTGATGGCCTCCTCTGGACTTGCTCCAATAGGTCCTCGTCCTTCCTGTGCTGGGCATCTCAGAGCTGGATGCCGCACTCCACGTGGGATCTCACCAGAGCAGAGTAGAGGGGTAGAATCACCTGCTGGCCATGTTGCTTTTGATGTAGTCCAGGATTCCATCAGCTTTTTCATCAGTAAACTTCATTTGGCTCATTAAAACAGCTTCCTACACTCTGCCTCTAAAAGCCCCTATCTAAATTTCACTTAATAAGACAGCATCTTATTTACTTCATGGATTTGACTTCCACAGACAAATCAAAAAATCCCAATTATTTGAAGGGAGAAATGAACTCTTCATCCCATTAGCGGTATCATTTTTCAATATCTGCACACAACCAAATTATGTGGTGTAAAGCATCATGAACATTTCAGTTCTATGCAGACCATCACAACATTTCTTTCAGAGCTAAAATTGTTGAGATCAAAAGAATCTCCAAAGTTGGGAGTGGATCATGGTGCCCTGTTTGCAATTCTGTGTTTGATAACTAAGGCACTGCATGTGGCAGAAGTGACTGAGGTTTCATAAAGTGACCACAGTATTTGAATACTCAAAGGATATTTGAGCATTCAGGATATTTAGCTACACAGAGAATCCTAACTGTGTGGCATCCAAAATCAGAGATATTAAGTTCTCTATGGCTGGTATTCAGAAATAGTTAAAGCCTTTTTAAAACTTATCTAATATCTGGCTAAAAATATATGTATTTTATGACATGCACAGGGTGTATAAAGTTCCACACCCCTTTCATTTTAGTGCAGGTCTTATTACTGACAAAGCTCTTACTGGGACAATACTTCTGAAGTTGGTACAAAGATGTATGTGAAACATGGCTCTAATGTAAGAGCATTAAATCACCTTTAGAAAATAACCTGAACTAAAATCAAACTAGTTTGCTCAGATTTTACCTCTGAGTTTTTACCAATGCCCCATTCTCCTTAGCCAGACAAGTGTTATCCATTGCTTTCAGGGAAGGAAACAGCCTGGGTCACCTGGTTCCTTCAAGGTAGTGAGAAATACGGGATTTCCTGAAGGAATACTTCACAGATATGGATTCTCCATGCTGGGGCCAGAACAGAATTTGCAGTCCAAATCCATAGTTTAATCTCCCTTGAAATGCCCAAATGTTGGGTATTGCATTCCTGATATGCCAGCAGATTTTCAAGTCTGAAAGAAGTTGTTTGAAAAACAATGAAAATGGGTCATCTCTTGCTTCAGCTGACCCCTCAGAAGATTCACCATGCCTTTGCCTTGGGCAGCTGTTTGGTGGTGGATAGTCCCAAACTGATTGCTACCAGTGTACACAGGAACAGATAAGGAGAATTTCTACCAGCAATACCTTTAATATTGCATGGAATAACATCCTGTTTGACCAGGAGACAATTCTTACGGAGAACCACAATCCTTGTCTTAGAGGGGTAATTAGGTTTGTCTGTATTATTTTGAGCACTGTACTTCCTTGGGTGAAGCTGAAGATAATAATAATAGGAAAGAAATTATATTCACCTCATCTCCCCAGCAAAAACTTTACGATAATAAGTAAAGATTTACTTTTATCCAACCTGCATTATTTGCCTTTGTCTTCATCCAGGAAGGATGAAGGGGTTTTTTTAGCCAGGATTTTTTTCCAGTTTTACTGTGGTTGCTTGTGTATTCAGAGAATTTGAAGAATCAGTGATAATGTATGGTGTACACTCTAAGAGGACTTTAAATGCCTTAATGTAAAAACCCTGGAGTCAGTCAGAACTTGACATGTTATTGCACAGGCATTTAAATCTCTGGACAGATATCTGCATAGTTCCTGTTTTCCAGAAAGCTTCCAAACTCACCTGAAAAAGGCTAAATTGGGAATGCGTGGAAAGTGATTACCTCAATGGTAGCAGTTTAATTTTTTTTTTTTTTTTTAATTCAGACATCTTCTTTTGTTTCTCCTTTCCTGCAGAAAACAAAGCCTGACATTTTTTTCATAAAGCAGCTTTCAGGCTGTACTGAATATAACTTTAGAAACCTCACTGGGTGTTTTTTATGATGTACTTGAGGGGTGTATGTTGAACTCTGCATGATCTGAGCTTGCATGAGAAGAAATCTCAGAACTGCACAGAGATGATGCAAGAGAAGATGTTTTTATAACAAATATTATATGTTCATAATATGTTTTAATTCCTCTGCACTTCAAAATGGTTACTGCAGATTATTGCCAGAATGAGGTGTTCTGTTTATGCTCTGCTGGTAGTTGCTCCAAATGTATTTGGACTTCTGTTTGTTTACTCACCCACTGCCTTTTACAAAGAATAAATCTCTAATAAGCTACCGCAGGTTTGTTTCAAAAATATTAAAGTACAGCTAATTGCACACCTATATGATTTTCGGTTTTCTTTTGGCCAGCTGGAAGACTATGTAAATGACTTTTTATCAATGCATGGCTCAACATAAGCAAGCTTTACAATGGATCCCCTGCTCACAGGGGGAATGCAGCCTCATCTGTGGGTCCTGCAGGGCTGTGTCCAGAGGGATGTGCCAGGGACAGAACTCGGGTACATAAAGGACTATCTGAGCATCACTTAGGGAAAGTGGATAGTTTAGAGGATTGAAACAATAGAAATAAGATAGGGTTCAACAGTACAACGCTCAAAGACATTAATTCAGAAGCTGGTAACAGATTTTGAACCTCTAGAGTGAGAGCTCTTCAGCAGGAAAGAGCCCAAGAAAGGGAGCATTTTGTGCTGATTAGTTCCTCTCAGGGAAAAATATCAAAACACAAAAGAGACACTGTGGACATGAAAGAGGCCTATGATTTAGGTGAGGAGTTTTCTGTGAAACTTATCTAAAACGTACAGAGTGGTGTGACTCGACCTGACATGCTGCTGACAGTTCTGTCCCCTGCCATGTTGTGCCCAGAACAGGTGCCCTGGTAATGATGGCAGCACTGGGGGGCTGCCCTGAGCCTGACACAGACAATTCCAGCAGCTCCAGCTGCCCCAGCACAGGGCACAGCTGAGCCCCTCGGCCACACTGGGACGGGTGTTTCCCTGTGGCCCATGGGAAAGCCCCAGGATGGAGCAGGGAAAAGCGTGAGGAGGAAGAAGTGTCAGAGAGGAGCAGCTCCCCATTCTCCATCCCCCTGCACTGCTCAGGGGGAGGAGGGAGAGGAGTTGGGAGTGAAGGAGTGAGGCTGTAGCTGAGAAGAAGCACTGAGGAAGAATGGTGTTATTTTAGGGTTTGTATTTTTTTCCCACCAGCTGAATCACTAAGTAAACATCGTAATTTGGCATAAATTAAGTTCATTATTCCCAAATCAAGTCTGTTTTGTCTGTGATAGTGATAGGTAAGTGATAATCCTGTTTTCATGCAGACCTGCAAGTTTTCTCATTCCTGTTCTTCCTGTTTTCTCCCCTCATCCCACTCATGGGGCATGGGCAAGCAACTGGGTGGGGTTTTGCTGTTGAGCAAAGGCAACCCCACCATACAGACAGGGGATGACTAGCATAACTCAGATGTATGGCAGTCCAGAAATACACAAATACAGAAATAGACCAAGCATGAAGGCTAATAACTGAAAAAAATTAACAATATTTGCAAGGGAGAAAAAGCAGTAAAAGCAGAACAAAGGAATACTTTTACAGTAAAAACTTGAAGGGGGTGATCTGAAAATGTCTTTGTAAATGCATAGAGTGAGCAAACATATGGAAAGGAGTTAAGAAAACAGAACCATTAGGGGGAAAAAAGGAAAAAAGCCAAGCAGGATCAATTCATAACCTGGCTTATATGACAATGAGCATCTGTAGTAGTAGTAGAGGGTTCCTATGACATGTTAAGTGTTTTTTTAGTAAGTAACAGAAGTATTTTGTCCAAACGGAAAACTTTAGGATAGTTGAGATATGATGAAAGGGATCAGAATATTAATTTAAAATCTAAGGTAATTTCTGGATGAACAATGAAGATTTCATGCCCAAGGGCATATTTTCTGAGAGTTCCTTCCAGTAGGATTGAGACTGCAATTCTTATGCAAGCCTATAAACAACACAGGGTATTATTAATAACATCAGGACCAAGTTCTTCACAGAATTAAGTCTGAGGAGGAAGGAGGCCCCAATAAAGACACTGTACAATAGGATCAGTTTAACAGCCACTGAGTAATTTTAGGATTACATTAATAACATGTACTCCACACATCTCTTAAAGGCATAACTGAAGGCATTGAGGTGTTGCTGTGCATTTAATAATGTGAATCTATCAGAGCATTTCTCCTTGCTTCCAGATAACATCATGTTTCAGGTATAAAAGGGATTTTGGATCATCATTCAAAATCTCCTGTACTGAGACCAACTACAGCCTCTAAGTGCTTTTTGGAGTCTTTTGCTTTGCTCTAAAACTACTTCAAATCTAAAGAGATGTCTTGAAGACATTTGTCTTCTCTTGTCTTGTCTTCTCTTGAAGAAGAAAGACATTTCCTTCAAAAGTTTTGTATGTAACATTAGAGGCACTTATTGCGAAAATGTGGAGAACACTACCATCAATTTCCAGCTCAGGAAAAGACTTCATTCTAGGAGGATGAACAAATCCATTAGCTTCTTTTTTTCAGCAGAAGTGAAAATGTAAATCCTAACGCCTGTAAAGTGGAGACAAAACCATTTCCTTGCCACAGAGGAACATGCCATTGCTACTGTATTGGGTTTGCATCAACAAGCATTGGTAGCAGACAGTCTACAGGGGTGGCTTCTGTAGAAGCTGCCAGAAGCTTCCTCCAGGTCTGGCAGAGCCAAGGCCAGCTGGCTCCAGGACAGACCTGTCGCTGGCCAAGGCTGAGCTAGTTAGAAACAATGGCAACTCCTCTGTGACAACATATTTAAGAAGAAGAAAAGAAGTTACTGTGCAGACCTAATTGAGGCCAGAGAAGACAGGAATGAGAATATGTGTGAGGAACAACTCTGCAGATACCAAGGTAAGTGGAGAAGGAGGGGCAGGAGGTGCTCCAGATGCTGAAGCTGAGATTCCCCTGCTGCCCCTGGTGCAGACCATGGTGAAGCAGCTGCGCCCCTGCAGCCCTAGGAGGTCCATGGGGGTGCAGAGATCCCCCTGGAGGAGACCCACACTGGAGCAGGTGGATACCCAAAAGAGGGCTCTGAATCTGTGGGAAGCCCATGCTGGAGCAGACTCCTTCCAGGGACCTGTGGAGAGAGAAGCCCCCACAGGAGCAGGTTTCCTGGTAGGACTTGTAACCCTGTGGAGTGTGGCATTTAAGTAAAATCTTATAAAATGAAGGCCTTGTTGCCTTTGTAAAATTATGGTTCAGGTCTGTTACTTCAGCTAGAGAAGGACTGTGAGAAAAGTCTGTGAGAAGAAAAACAGTTATTACCCATGAGAATATAGTATCAACAGAAGCAAGAAAGTAAAGAGTAGAAGGAGAAAACAGCAACATATCTGCACCTCTTATTTTTCTGAATGCTTGAATGCCTATGCTATAGGTAGCCAATGGTAGTATATTGAAGTTAATAATAGCCAATGAGTCTATTGTAGTAGTTTAGCAGCCAATGAATCTGTAACACGAATGATAACATACAAGAAGTGTATTAAAGAGGCTGCTTTGTTTAATAAATGGCTTTTTGGCCCTTGAAAGAGGCACTGTCTGTGTGTGTCGTGACTGCCCCAACAGCGACGGTGGAGGACCCAGGCTGGAGCAGGCTGTGCCTGAAGGACTTCACCCTTGGAAGAGTGACCCAGGCTGGAACAGTTTGTGAAGAACTGTTGCCTGTGGGATGGACTCACATTGGAGAAGGTCATGGAGAACTGTCTCCTGTGGGAGGGACCCCATGGTGCAGCAGGGGAAGGACTCCTCTCCCTGAGCAGTGGCAGGAACAACATGTGATGCACTGAGCACAACCCCCATTCCCTGTTTCCCCACTCCACTCTGGGGAGGAGGTAGAGCTGGGAGGGAGTGAGGAAGGGAGGGTGGAGGGAAAGTGTTTTTAAGGTCTTATTTTACTTCTCATTATCCCACTCTGATTTTGTTAGTAATAAATTCAGTTAATATCTCTAATTTGAGTCTGTTTTGCTCATGAACAAATCACTCATGAGTGATCTCTCCTGGTCCTTATCTCAACTCATGAACCGTTCATTACATTTTGTCTCCCCTGTCCAGCTGCAGAGAGGAAGGAGAAAGCAGCTTTGGTGTGTGCCTGGCATCCAGCCAGGGTCAGCCCACTGCAGTTAGTTAACATGACCAAAATGCTAACTGCTAAAGCAATTACAGTCCCAGTCATTTAAAGAAAGAAATCACATTTTCTTGGAAGATTTTCAAATAGAAGAACAAAGCTCCAGAAAATTGACTGTGGAAAATAATCCTCCACTCCTCCCACACTCCAACAAGCTAGATTAATTTATTTATGTTTCACAACAATAATTTCTATGGTTCTGGCAAACTGATTCATCTACTCAGAAGAAACAGACTATTTTGGAATAGGAAAATTATCTATGTGGCAGGTGTTCCAGCAATTTCAATGAATTAACACTCTCCAAAACGATACCATGAAACGAAAAAGTCCTCTTTAATTAAAAACTCAACTTTAAAAAAGTATGTGTATACATTTACCTTTATGAAATAAACAGGGGAGTGCTACTAAGCAGTCTTAGAGCTGCTAAGGCTCTAGAATAAGCTAATCTTAAAAATTATATTTATAAATGAAATTTAGAGCCTCATGGGGTCACAACTGTCTTGATTAGTCTTAGTCCAAACAAGCATAAAAAAGATACTGGGTTTTTTTGAAACTATAAGAAAACCATTGCCAAAACACAGCCTCTTCAGAATTCAGAGGTGTCTGCTCTTTGTATATCTTCAGGGGAGAAACAGACACTTTCAAGGTAAGGTTCAGAGCACCTAAGGTAGTACCTTGCTCTTTGGACAATTTCCACAGGGGTCTCTCTGTACCCATGAACTAAAAAAGGAAAAGCTGGAGCCCCCATTATCATAATTTACAGTCCTAAAATATCTATAGAAAGTGAGGCAAAGCAAAGATCAAGTACGATTTGTGCCTAGTTCAAACTGGCATCAGCATTTTCTTTCATTACTAACTAAGCATTTTTGTATCATGTCTTGTGGGAAAAGGCCTTTAGTAAAGTCCACTGGATTTTTGGATGGAATACTAATTTAAATACATTCATTGCTTTTGCTGCTTGAACTTTAATTCTACTTCTTTGACATTTTTATTCTCAGTGGAACCAGGTATTATTGAAACGTTTATAGTTTCTTTCAGAAGAAAACAGTAGAGCGAATGTAGTAAATATATTTCAACATCTTTCACACTGCAACCATTATGATGTAAAAATATCACTTATTAAAGCTGAGAAAAGGCAATAGTGGTGTGTTGCAAGCAGCATGGTCCATGGATTGGCCCAAGCAGAAGAGCAGACAGTAGGAGACCTGATTTTGGTGCTTCTGGTCCACCAAGGGACTTGGATGCACAAAGTCAAATGATTTTCTTGCTCTTCCTGTAAATAGTTGAAGTTAAAAACACTAAGACCCACCTTAAATCCTTCATGCTCTTTAATAGAGGACCAAATGTCATGGTTTTACAATATCCTGAAAAGTTACTCACAACTGAAAGATCAGCTTCAGTCTGGAGAACCTGAGATAGCAAACATTGGCCTCTTTGAATAGCTTTTATTTTATGTTTTTCTTTAATGAAGAAACAAGCAACTAGAGAGAACAATATGTTTCCAAGAAAATAAATAGTGCTGATTATCCTGTTTTTCATCCATTCACTGTTCATCTTGATAAAATCAAGCATTCGGGATCAAAACCTGAGTTGTGTTTTACTTTAAATTTTGAGGTTTTAAATCAGATCTTTCCAGATCTTCTACAGGTTTTCAGTATGTTTTATACTTTCTGGGAATAAATAAATAAATTACTTTTTCTTTGTCCTTACATAGAGGCTGATACCATCAAGATGTTAAGGGACATCTTCGTGGAATCCTGTGTAGTCACATTTATACTTTAAACGTCTCCAAAAGTGCTAAAACCAGGGACCTAAGGTCTTTAGAACAGCCTGGGGAGAGAGTGGAATTTCAGGCTGAAACTGAGAACACATCAAGTAGATGCCTGCAAAGGTGGATTGAATTCAAGCAGCTGCCAGATGCAGAGCTTGAGTAACCAGACTCATCAGCAAGCACTCATTCCTCGTGATAGCATTGCCCCTCCAAAGCCCATATGCTCCACAGCATGGGCTGAGGTGCTCAGACCAAATTAACACCTTCTTTGACTCCTGTGTAAAGATCCTGGCAGTGGATCACATCTGCTAACACCACACTTCAGAACAGAGGGCAGCTTGTTTTCAACAAGGATGTATTTTCATCTGGACCACAGAGTCCTTATTCCCCACAGCACCTCAGGACAAGGACTGAATGTTCCAGTTGAACTTGCCTCTCTATCTGGTAAATCTCTCAGTGAATTTTTACACTGCTGCTGGCACTGTCAAAGCTAATACTGTACCTGTTTCATGGCCAAATGGAGGGAGCTAGTCTACCTGAATGCCAGTCTAGCAGATATATCCAGGACTACCTGATGCTCCAGGGAGCAGTTTAAACTTTGCAAAAAGGTACTCTCAGACATACAGCAATCATCATCTTGAAAACAAACCTAGCCCAAAGCCGAAGCACTCAACTGGCTGTGTAGCAAGTGTTTGAAAAATCTTCTTGTGGGCAATAACTGTAACAAAGAACAGAATTCCTGCTGTGAAGCAAAAAAAAAGGGTTCAAAATGAATATATACAATATTTAGTTTCACTAGCCTTTCTGAAAAATCTGCTTTCTAATTCCAGAGAACATTTAATCCACTAATGTAGAAGCATATGTTCTATTCTTAGCTGTTAATTAATGTTAATTAATGTAGTGGATAGCTATAATTACTTCAAAAGAATAAGGAACAATATCAGCCAATAGGTAGTGTAAGTCAGGCAGGATATTTATTTTGTCAGCAATTGGAATATACAGCTGCTCATGTTTGTTAGTATTTCACATTCAACATTACATTTATTTGCTTACTTACAAACTGGTATGAAGTGCTATTTCTCTTTCCAGCCAAATAAATTACAAACTATAGACATCATAAACATTATACAGAAATATGAATTCCACGTGAATGGGACACAAAAATGAGAGGGAGGGGACACAGAAAGAGGTGCTCACTCTTAAAGATTTAAACCAAATTCTGCTGAGAAAGAAGATCCGAAGGCTTGGAAATCTGTGCTGCCTGTTGTGCACACAGTAACATACCTATCCATTCGGTTTAATATTTGCCAGGGAAATCACAAAGCCCTCTCAGGCTACAGCAGCATATAATCTCCTTGAATGTTTTCCTGAGCTCCTGACTCCGGAATGCATAGATAAGTGGATCAATGATGGAATTGCACATGATGAGGATGAGGTAGAAGTTAAAGTGGGACATGAAGCACACACAGTAAGGGTTGTAGGGGCAGGAGATGTAGAAAATCAGGTGTAGGAAAAATGGAGCCCAGCATACAACAAAAACTCCAATCAGGATGGTGAGAGTGATGGCCCCTTTCATGTTGGCCCCTTGGCGAACAGGGCCAGTTCCTGGAAGAACAGCAATCTTTTTTATGTGCATACGAGCCATCATAAACATGTGGACATAGAGGGATGCCATGAGAATGAGCATAGTGAAGAACATGCTGATAAGGCAGATGATGACAACACTGCTGTCAGAGTAAATGATGAACAAAATGCCTGAGACTGTGCAAGCAGCCCAGATGCACGTGATGATAACCCCTACACGCTTCACTGTCATGATATTATGATACTGGAGGGCGTAAAAGATAGTAAAGTACCTGTCCACTGCTATTGAGAGAAGACTGCAAATTGATGCAAGCAAGGAACTGCAAATGACCGAGTCGATGACATTGTCAATGTTTATGGTAAAGCTCTGTGCATCTGTGTCTGTATTGTTTAGCAGCGTGATGACAATGGTTTCTGATCCATTAGATACACTCACTAGCATGTCAGCCACTGCCAAGCTACAGATGAAGAAGTACATGGGTGAATGGAGGTTCTTGTTCTTGGCTATTGCCACAATGACCAAGACGTTCTCCAGCAAGCTGATGATGCCCAGAGTCACAAACACTTCGGGGGATACAAAGAGTTGCTCGTAGCAGCCTCCTGAGGAGTGGCCCTTCACATTGGGCTCACTGGCTCCTCCATGCAGTCTGTAGCTGTGGTTCCAGAAATGGAGAGGCTGGAGTGTCCCACGATGCTGGGTCAAATTCATCTTATGGAGATCCCTTTCGGCTTCCTGCTTTTAAAACTCCTGTTCCTTTTGCATTCCTTTGAAAACCTTATTTGGCTTTTCAGCTTGAGGAAAAAAAAAAAAAAGAAAAATAAGCTAGGACCGAGGCAGGCAGCAGTTCAGAACACTTTGACTACTGTGAAAAAATAAGATTTCAGACTCAGAAGAACTGTTTACACCCTGACAGACACAGTTTCTGATCATCATCACATTTACCTTGGTGATATATGTCACAGAGTCCCAACAGTCTCTATGTTTGCATCAGATTCTCCCCTATGGTCAGTTCCTGTTCAGTTCACTGGGATGCTGCAAGGCTTTTTTGGTCCTTTCCATTAAAGAGATCCGATCATAAAATGCCCAGGTGACTGCTGCAGAGCAGGAACTATTTTCAAACTGCAGGCACCAGTCTTGCTGTCAGGCAGTGCATGCTGGCTGCCTGTTTTACCGTGTGTGGAAGAGAAAAAATATTCAGGGCACTCTCCGCCTCTGCTTTTCTTTCCAGCCAATGGGACTCAGGAGCTGCAGAAAGTGGAGGGGCTGCTGATTCCAAGCCTCTGTGAAACATCACACAGCACCGTGGATTCAGATGCAGCACAAGTTACCAGTAGCTACAGGAAAGCAGATGGACTTTTTGAGATTAGTGTCTCTTCTTTAGCTTCTCAAAATAATATTTCAATACTGATTTTCAATTAGCAAACTTACAGTACTGTACTAGCAATCTTACAGAATTCTTACAGCTGAACTGACGGCTTTTATTTTTCAGATTGTGATTTACTCTTGCTCCTTCTGTGGCACAAACTTGTTCTGCCTTGTATATGTGGCAAAATAAGAACAGGGAAGGGAGGAAAAGAACATATATTTCCTCTTGGTTCTCTCTCCCAAGTCCCCTTTGTCTTGCTACTTTTCTATTCCATAGCTGTCCGTTTCCAAGATGTGTTGCAAGGTTGCATTTTACTCCCCAAAAAGCTTCTTAAAATTTTTAAGCAATGGAGATAATATAAGGACCAAAACCAACATGACAATAAGCTGTCCTAAATAAAGTTGTTTTTTCCAGCTAATAGACTTCTTAGTAATCTTATTATTGAGAAGGAAAAGATGATGAATTTGATTTCAGAAACCCTGTCACTGTCAAGAATTAAGATATTGGGCAGAAAAAGAAAATTCAGTATTTAGAACAGATGAAGGAAATCAGCAGGAGACAAAGTTGCAACCTGTAAGAAATAGAGCTCATACGATGGTAATGACACAAAAGCATCAATAAAGCTCCTAGAAGTCCATATGGCCCAGAAGCCCTAGATGCACAGGGATGCCCCTGGGCTTACCAGACGTGAGCTGAAAGTTACCTTGAGTGCAGTCTGTCAGGAAAAGCCCTTGGGAATAAGGAAGAAAAGAATGCCAAACTAACATGAAAAGACAGGACAAAAGTTGTTTTTCTGTCAAGTCTTCAAGCATTGCAACTGAGGATTGAAAAACAAGTATGCTGAACAAAGCCTAAAATACAAATGGATTTTAAAGGCCATAGGAAAGTCAGTCACTGCACCTCAGAGTAATGTTTGCAAGGAAATTGTTTGAAAGAACATTTCCAGTGGACTAACCAGGAAGACTCTGGAGGGGTCTGCATCTGATGCAAAAGTCTATTTCCTATAACCTCTCAAAATGTTTTCATCTTCTGTGCATCAGCTGGTTTTAAAGTGAATCAGCTAATAAAGAGGTACAGGATGACAGAATGCATGTAGAAGCACAACCATCTGTATTTAACCTCTCACCAGCAGGGTGAAGTGTGATTTTACTTTCACATTAGGATCTGCTACTGCAGACCAATGGTTATGAAGACCTATATAGGAAGAAAAGCCTCAGTCAATGTTTTCTGGGCCCTTCCACAGATAGATTGCTTCATAAAGGTGAAACATAAACAACCAAGACAAACAAAATAACTTGTGGCACAGGAAATCCCACATTTATCCATTTGGAATACATCATTTACCAGCAGCCTGCTTGAAATTAAATAGTTTTCTGCTGAAAGAATAAGATTTGCTTTCCTGTCAAGACATAATGCAAGCCAAATTTTTTTATCCAGCTACTGATCCTTGGGCCAGCATACAGTATTCACTAACTCCTGCCACAGACAGGACTTGTACACCCAACCCTTAAAGAACAGAGCTGCAGTGCGAGAGCAGTGAGAAAAATTATATAAAGACTGATGTGGGAGAACAGCATCTCCCCAGATAAGGTAACTTTTCTACACCTGCATGCAGAAATGTATAATCTGCAAGCTGTCCCAGGGGAGTAGCCACTCAGCATCCCATCTTTCATGAGCCTCTCCATGCTGGATGTGCCCATGACACAGGGATCTCTCTCCTTCACCTACTTAGGTGGACCTAGAGCAGGTGAGGCTGGCAAGAATAGAAAGAAGATTCCTCCAGGGAGTACTGCCCCATTTGTTCCAGTTGTCTGTCTGTCTATTCCTCTCCTGGCTCCTTCCTTTCTCTGAACATTATCTCCATTCTCATCCCCATTTATCTTTTCATTTACTTTCTGCACCCAGAAGCTACCAAGATGATGATCCATCTTTGATTCTCTAATGTGGTCATAAAAATGTAACACTGGTTATAAAAATGGAAAGAAAAGCACACTTTTTCCCCACCCCACAGCCATCACTTCCCTCCAAATTTCTGCTTATGCTCTGCATTGTTGGGACACATTTGTTTTGGTGCTCACCACTCATATTTCTGGGATGAGGTTTCATGACTGGAATCAGCAGACGTAAGGTAGCTTAGCAACTTAGTTGAAGCATTGAAGAGGTGATGTACCATTGGCCTGCTCTAACTAAAAGGTAAAACAAGCTATATGAGCATTTTTTTAAATGAGAGAGGACATATGTACATCTAATTACTTCTATGGTAAAAGATGGATACATGTCTCTGGCTCCCATTTAATAAGAAACAAACCATAGAATGTTAAAAATGCTCAAAGTATCCTAGCTCTCTTGTGCCTGAAGACGTGTTAATATTTCAATTATCTATTTCATAGATGATAGGAGTATTGCTTAACAGATATTGTCTGAATTGTTTCTTGAATTTTAAAAACTAAAGCTGAAACAATATTTCTTTTAAAAGTGGTGGCTGGAAAGCTTTTCAGCACCATGGAAAACCAGCCATGGTTGCAGAAAACGAGAAACTGGTAACAGTGATATACTAATATGAGCTCCAGGTCTTAAGAGATGTAAACCATCTACAAAGATTTGCACAAAGCCTCCCCTTTTAATATAACTCCCCCATGTTCTATGCTCTGTTTGCAGCTACTTTTCAACATCCACCTTCCAGACAGGATTGCAGTCATATCCATCTCACAACATTTCTCAGAGATGAATTATCCTCTGGCAGCTGAATTTGAAAGTCAGAAAACAGCAATAAGCAATCCCAGTAGTAATACAGGCAGAGACATGAGCAGGCTGTACAGGACCACTGTGGGGAAAAAAGAAAGGTTGAGGGAGTTTGCCCAGACCCTTTCTTGCTCAAATGCACAGTGGGTGAGATCTCTTTGAATCCCATGACCACGTTACTCAAGCAATGAGATAACATTTAGCACTTCAGCATCTGTAAGTGGAAACAGAGGAGTGGCTGTGGGAAGCTGAGCAGAAGGAGGAGCAAGAGAAGCAGATTATTAACATTTAATCAGTCCTTCAGAGTTGGGTGAGTACGCTGGTACTGTGCAAAGGGTGATGCTGCATTTACATGCACAAGCATAATTCATGGAAAAGCTTGATCACATGTGCTCAGATCCAGTTTTTCTGTGCATTCAAAACCTCAAGTCCATAGCTATGGTAAAAAACACTGTAGTATTTTTTAGCATGCTGATTTTGAAATTAAAAAAAAAAAAAAGAGCCAGGCAATTAAACATTGGAAGCTTCTATGAGGTTTTAGCCTGCCTCATCTCTCTGTTACAGCAGCAGCAAATTCCACCTAACACTCCAAATACTCACCAAAAATGGTTAAAATAGTGCAGTGTACTTCTACCTCCTATCCACAGATGTCTTTGGAAGAAGTGTTTCTTTAATTATTTCTAGTTCACTAAATTAGCCTCTGATCAATATGGGGACACTTGTTAGTTCATGTATTTGGACTGGTAGTTTTCTTTCAGTCCCACAACATCCTTCTGGATCAAATCTCTGCTCTTTAGCCTGTCCACCATTCACTCCCCTTATCCTACTACAATCTGAAAATCTCTGGGTGATGCATTCTGTATTCACATCCCTGCTAGTGATGGAGATATGAAGAAAATAATTCCTAAACTCCATTGTTGCCCAGCATTCAGGACTTTGATCAATATCCTTTGGGACCATATGCAAATAAAAATGCTGGGCCGTGGAAAACTGGTCTAATACATTTTCACCTAGCATTTTATTTTGGAGTACTGATTGCCTCATAATCTTACTCTTTAAAAGGGAAAGCAGTTTTTAAATCAAGGGACTTCAGTGTCGAGAGTAGGAGTCTCAGTAGCTTGCCTCTTTTCCCCATGTCTGCTAGTTACAAGAACAGGAGAACTGTTTAGTCGACTGAACACTGAAAGCACATAAATGTTGATTTTTCTGGCGATACATTTGCACTTACTCGAAGATGCTGTAAATGTGGATAAGTGGAATGTTTTCCATTAAAAAGGCATGAGAAGCACAGAGGCTTTAAACATTATACTGTATACATTTGATCTCATTTCTATTTTAGGTTATCAACATTGTGATCATGGAGATTATTGATTTGTAGCCAATGCAGAAATCACCATCCTTGTAGCCTTTTCTCCCTCATTCTACCTCTCAAAAATAATCAATTTTCTTTTCCTTGCTTGTAGATTTAGGTGCTCCTCTCTTCAGACTCATCTGAATCACTTTGTTCAAGTGACTCCACAATCACCTTGGTATTATTATCCCTCTCCAAATATCTCTCAAAAAAACATACAACAGCATCTAGGTTTAAGTACAAATTAAATACTGCCATCAATCCAGAGCAGCAAACCAAAAAAAAAAAAAAAACCACTGAACTTGTACCTTCCTTGATTTTTTTTTTTAATAAATAAGCTGTTATTTACATGATTTATGATTTTTAAAAATAAACTTTTAACCTTGTATTTTCCTTTGTTCATGCCCTTTGAACACAAATACAGCAGAAGTAACACTTCTAACATCTACACACACTTCTTCACTTGCTATATGCACCTGACAGAGCCATTTGCAGCACTACCATTGTTTCTCTCTCTTTAGATCATGAGATAATTTTATATTATGAAGTTTAAAAAGATCTTCACTTTTCTAGTTTATCATACCCACTTTTCTGTCATAATGGTATTCAGTTTTTATCTGTGTGAGAGATGCAGTAATGTTTTATTCTAGCTGAGAAACAATCTAGTCAGTCCAGCTGTCTAACCATGAAAAATTGTATGTCTCATTATAGTTCAATGGGAAGTCGAGAGCCAAGGCAGAAAAACTGACAGATCATCACCTAATGAAAGCCCAAGTTTGCATTGTGGCAAAAAAGCAGCTGTTTTCTATGATGTCAAATCACTTCAGTTTCTCAGAAAAGTCATCTGAGACTTCCCATGTGGGATGGAAAGTTAATAACTGGCTTGAGTTTTGTCTTCCAGTCCACTCACTTCTGAGTGTGATTGTTGTTATTCCAATGGAAAAGTCACACATTACCATGACATCATTTCTTTAATGAACTTACAGGAAGAGTTGTGTGCTTAGTAGCCACTGTTAAAGATGCATCATTTATGTCTGAAGGGGCTTATATACTGTTACTGAAAACCAGATTATTTTAACCCTCACTGAATGTTCTGCACAAAACCTTGCAGATATATATATATAGATGTATATATTTTTTTATATTGTGTATCTGCACAGTGGATTTTCAGGGTTTTCATTCATTTTGGTAGTTCCTCAAAGCACTGGTTTCTTAGCAGAGATATTGGAGCAATCCTGGACAGAGTCTGCAGGGAGTGCTTAAGCTACTTGTGAATTGTTTTCCTCAACAGGAGTTCTTTGAAGCAACTAGAAATCCTGGAGTCATAATCTGGTACAAGACATAAAGCAGATGCACCAAGTGATGTGACAAATGAGTGAGTCAGCCAGCAGTGGTGTCAGGATAAGACTAGATGAAAGGACAACTCTGAGAATAATTCTTTGAGGTAGTGCATTGTCACTGACACAAAATCCAAAATTGTCGTAGCTTTCTCTGAGAACTGGGCACAGAAGGGGAAAGTAGAAAATGTCTAGACTTTTGAAGAGTTGTAGTGTGTCTGCAGTGATTTGGTTTCCTCAAAACCTCTTTACTACAATTATCAGCATATGGTGAGAAGAATACCCCATTTCATCATGTGACAACTGCCGTTCCTCCTTTGAAGATCTCTGGTCCTTTAAAAAGTCTGAGTTACAGGATTACATTGATAGTGAAGCTGACCCACTGGAAAGCAGAAATATTTTACTTTCAAAGCTCTTGTAGAAAAGTCTTCTTCTAAAGTTCAGGGGGATGAACCAGCTCCTATTTTTGAATAGCAGAGTTGGTCTGGGTCATTACTTAGAACCTATAGCCCTCACTGAAGGGTTATTTTCCATAAACTCAGGAAAAGTCTCCTTTCTTCACTTTTCAGAAGAAGAAAGTATGTCCTATGAATAACCGTCCTCTCTACTGATGGCATACAGGTCTTATGGCTGTCTGTGACAGAGGCTGATGACTTTCTGCCATAGCAGACTCTCATGAAAATGAAAGGTTGAATGTATATACAACAGCAGTGCAATAAAAGAGTAGCTTGTGTCTTTGTGGTGTTCAAAACTCCACACTCTATGTTTGTTAAAAAAAGAACAGAAGGGAGAGGAGGTAAGCATGGCAGAAAAGTAACACTTGAATCACCTTGATGGCTGAGAAATCAAGCCATCCTAGGAGATGCTTTTACTTCAACAGACAAGATGGAACTCCTGGCGGTCTAAATCCTGAAAGATTGATAAGGGCTTAGAAGCAGTCTACAGAACTATGGGTGAACTTTGAGAAGTGACCAAGAAAATCCCCAGAGTTCTCAAGCTGGGCTGAAATTCTCTAATATGTTAGTAATATTTTATCTGTCTTTGTAAAGAGATTTTGTTGAAGCTAGATGTTTAATTGAGAGGCTAGAGGGTTGTTTGAAACCTTTGAGAGTTAAACAAGGAAAAGGAAAGTACCAAAGGATCTTCACATGCCATATGGTAGAGTTTTCAATGAGAATCTCTGCAGCTGTGTAACCTAGGATGTCAAATGGCCTTTGGGCAGACTCATTCAGTTAGTCCTCTGCTCCAGAGTGACTCCTACTGTGGCACTGTGTGAGCAACAGAAATGAGATTTCTTCCTCATGTCTGCAAGAATGCGGTAGAGAATTGTAAATGTGGGTTGCAAGGGAGACAAAACCAATTTAAATGCATGTTACATTTTCTTTTCAGTAAAGGAAAACAGAAAACAAAGCTAAAATCCCTCTAAGGACTGTTAGCCTGGACAAACATACATCAATATGCCAGCATGTGACACCTTAGGATACTGTGAATTGCTGCAGATAATTGAAAAAGTATAAAAAGAAAAAAAATTGAAAATAACTTAAAAAATTAATGAGGTAAAGAACATCAGAGAAAAATTAAGAACCTTGTAAAAAAATCCCAAGTAACCAAAATGATTTTTCATCACCCTGGGAAGCTTTTAAAAGCTTACTCAACGTTTACATGGCAGATAACTATGTCCTGGGAAGAACTGCCTGATTTAGATTTCTTTTTGAGAAAGGGAACAATTTCCAGCAATTATTGCTGATAGTATTAAATAGAACTTCTTTAGAAAGTTATTTTAAGTATAAATTCTACAGTATTTTTTTCTGATTGTCTTCAAAATCAGAGTCATGAAGTATAATTAAATCATACTGTGTGTTTTCCTAAAAAATTCTGTTTCATACTCCTTTCTTTAATAAATGAAATTCAGAGCTTCTTTGAAAGACATCAAATGAGCATCTTTTTTCTCTGCCTCTGAGGATGATTTCTTTATAATTTTAGAAAATGCTTGTTGAAACAGGAGGAGAATAGTAAAACAGAGGGGTGAACCAGCTTACTTGTGCTACTAAATCTACATGATTTATCACATGCTTAGTGACAGACCATTTCAGTTATAAACATAATGACACATCATGGCCAAAAGTATAAATAATGAGAAAGTTGTAACACTGCCTTAAACAAAGCTATAGTTTCCTCATGACAACTCTTCAGCAAGATGGAGTAGCTCTGTTTACTTCAGATTATAATGAGACATTCTTGTAGCTGGTAGAGCAGCCGAGATTCCCTGTGAAACCCACAGAGGCTCTGAGAAGCAGTGAAAAGCAGACAGAGAAGGAAAGCAGACCTAGCTTCAGATGAGAAGCTACTGATGGAAAGAGCACAACCTTCCCCATCAAGTTTTCTGAGTGTAGATATACGTGTGGCTTTCATGTATTGGGAAGTGCAAGCACTGCAAAGTCCTGAAAGATTTTTATTTAAAAATAGCTCTTATAAGCATCTCTCAATATGGTTAGCTAGCAGTATGAAAAGGATTTTCTGCAACGAAGTATAACAAGCTCCTTGTGAGGGTTGTCACCTTTTTTCCTACCTCTCCTAGTATAAAATCCACACAAATGATAGCAAGGTCACTAAAATTCAAGCAAGTGATTTTCTGCATTAAAGTGATTAAAATCACTCTGAGACAGAAGAGAGTAGTTTTCTGTACTAGAGTCATGGAAGACATGAAATTACATTTCAATTAATTTACAGGATAGAAAAGAGAAAAAAGTATGGAGTATTACAGGTCTATTTTAACTATCAGATATGGCAATGTGCTCTCACTGCTTGCTGTATGACAGTGCCTAAGTACTTTGTATTAGACAAGCAAGAAATTCAAAGGTCAGTGATATTTTAGTTCAGTTGAATTATCTCATATAAAAAATATATTATTTTCTTTACATCCTGCACTATCTTCACAGAGACAATTTTCCATACCCAGTGACACCGAATTAGTGAAAATAGCAAGTTGAAACCTTTCTAATGCTTTAGAAAGCCAACGGCATGAAGGGAAAATTTGTTTAAAGGGATGTGATTTTCAAAGAGCCTGTTGCTGTCTGCAGATCAAGTATCAGTAGAATAAGCACTCTGTCACTCTTAATCACTGGATTTAATTTCAAGTGTTCGATAAATTTATTTGAAGGAATCAAATGAGCATGGAACCCCATTGTCATAGACACTGGGAAAAGTACAATCTATTCCTCAAAGAAAAATTGTCATCTCAGACTGGATTGAATATTATATGGAAAAGTAATCCTTGCCTGGCCTCTACAATCTTAACACAAAATAATCAATATGATGCCGTTTTCACTATTTCTATTAATTCAGAGCACTTTCTGGGGCTAGAGACCAACTTCAATCAAAACTTTAAAAGACAAACCATTTTAGGAAAAGGTCGAACTTCATGGAAGTCTTAGCTCTGTACTGTTTTTTATTGGCTCCACCATGTGACATTTTCTATCCTACACAGAATTTCCAAGACAACACTGCAGACGTCAATAACAGATACTATTAACAAGCTACACTTTGGAAGTTTCTTGAAAAAAACTACTACTTTTATAAAGCTACCAAACTCTCAGGAATATTTTAGTTTAACTTGGGGGGTTTTTATTGATTTCTTTTATGCTTTCTAGCCCACAGGGTTTCCCCTCTTCAGTGTTTGTATGGTAGGTATCTTATCTTCAGCCTGGGTTATTGTTCAGATTGCTTCTTTGAATTCAGACAATAAATACCCTTTACCTTTTCATGTCTGCATCCCAGTCATTTGCTATTTTGAAATGAATTAGAAGTGGTGGTCAAATTTGCTACCTTATGGCTGAATAGAGACATCAGCATTTCTTACTCTCCCATTGCTACATTCGTTCAAGAGTTGTGCATTCTCCTCTTAAGTTATTTCATACACAGCAGGGATCAAAATTTTATCTAATTCTACCTGAGTTTCCCAATCAGGCTGAGACATTTTCTGGAACCTGTTAGAACTTTTATTTTTAAACCTTCATTTGAATCATCTCATTTTCTGAAATACCAATTCAGTTCCCTAAGTTCTTCTCAGGCTCTTGGAAGTTTATTCTAAAAAACGTAAGGAAAAAACCACTATAAAAGTTTATTTTAATTTTATTCTCAATAGTAATGCTCTGAAACTTTTTAATGATATCATTTTTAGAAATGCAGCATCTTCTGTTGAATATATTGCAAAAACTCACCTGGTGTATGACAAATACATTATAAATATATGAACCTTCTGTCATTCCTCAGCTGTGGGAACTATTTTGAAATCAACGGCAAAATATCTACAAATTCATTAAATACCTCTCTATCTTAGTTATAATTATGCCAAGTCTGGTTTTGTCAGCAATCTTTCATTTAGGTTAGGACATACAAAACAAAACAGTCAGAGTAAACTCTGAAGTTTATGTTTCTATTCAATTTTCCAAATAACTGAGAAACCACTAATTCATCCTTATTGACAAAGACTATAATTATTCCCTTTTTTATAAAATCATCCATTTTCAGTGAACAAGACAAATTTTTGCCAGATACAGCATTGTACTCTTCAAAGCAACTGAGAATTAATGAACTGAAATTATGTGTCCCAAGAAACTATTCAACTTTATGTAAATACTGTGTGATTGATTGTTTGGGAGGAACACACAAATTCAACTAATGCTCAAATTATTCCCTTTGAACCTTCTCTTGGCATAAAGCTGGAATTCTGCACACAAAATAGAAGCTTTGTATTAAGTTCAGTTTCTGTTTGTCAAGATAAGAATTTTCTTAACTTGTACTTGAACTCATTTAATACAATTCTTTATAAGCTCTTTGTCACAGGTGGAGTGGGAGCTTCAGACAAAGTTTATTAGAGGAGCCCTCCCATGGAGTCATGAGGTGCAGACAGGGCTCCCTTGCTTTCTAAGCTTTTTCTCAGAGAGGAGCCTGGGATTCAATCTTAGGCCCAGACTTTGTCAACAGCATAAGTAACTTTGTCCCATAGGATTAAAGACAGCAAATCAGACATATTTATATAAAATGAGTTATTTCTTATGACAAATGATTAGACAAAAGATCTTAATCAGAATTATTTACTACTCAGTATAAAAGCTAAAACTACTAGTAGCATAAAATACAGTATAGTGCAATATATCAAAGCAAATATATTGAAGCATTTATATTAAAGCTAGCAAAAAGGAACAACTGTTAAGTAGAGGTTGATGTAACTCACCACACCAGAGCTCGTGAGCAGATTTCTTTCACTCGACCTCAAGGAGTGTCTTTTGGGGGGCATCCCCACTTCAAGGGAGGGAACATCATACACACATTCCAAGAAGGAATATGTTAGAGGAGCCTATGGTATGAAAGTGGACTGGACTTTGATAGTGTAAAGTGATTGACAGCCAGTCATAGGTCTCCAGGTCAGCTTGGCAGCTTATCTGCTAAATCTTTGCCTCACTCTCAGGATGTTAATTTGGGGCTGATGAGCCATACTGGTTTTAGCACAATTCAACACCAAAAGCAGCACATGGCAGCCCCCTTTCAGCCCACCACTGATAGGTCACAAAAAAGGGCATTGTTTGTGTTGTTGGACCATGTTTCAAGGGCAAAGAGTCCTGCTACACTCTCCTACTTCAAATGCAGATAATACGGAAAAGTATACTAAATTATTCAGGATGGATTAATAAAATTTCATAAAGTATTTTATTCACTGAAAAATCCTATCTCAAATTGGTGAAAATAATCCACAAAACTAAACAAGTATCATTAGTGCAACCAGTCAGAAATATTTTGTAGCAAAAAAATGCTTTTAAATATGTTTTCATTTCCCACTTCCAAATTTTCAGATTAAAATGTAACAAATTTTATTATAAAAAGTAAATTAAAACAAAACCAATTTATTCTTCTTCACTTCTTCTTCACTTGCAGTGCTTTGGCAAATCCCAGTTCTTTTTTTAATGCTCTGAAAATCTGGTTCAGCCGAAACAATTACCAAATCCTCATATTTATTCACTGTATTACTTTGAGCTGATCAGGAAAAGTAGTGTAATGAAAAATTAAAAAGTAGTATCATGTACCTGTATGTTAGTATTTCTTTAACTTGCACGCCTCAGTGTTCAAACTTAGTGTATTAAATATATGTTTGGGGGCATTAGCAGAGATTTCTGAAGTCAGGCATGTCAGATAATCCAGGCAGCCCCTTTTAAATAAGGGGAACTGATCTGCTGTGGTTGTTCTTCTCTAGACAGTGGCAGGAGACCCATCAGCCAGGACATGTCATCTGCAAGAGCAACTAAAGGAGAAAGCAGCACATTAAGCAATAGAAAGACACCATTGTTTTTTGCTGGCTGTACCCTCACATGTTGAATGCACTGAATGCTCTCTTCTCTAAAGACAGGCAGAATAACTGGTTATGACTCAGAAAAGAGGATTTAAATAATGAGTTGGTCTGTCTCAAAATGAATTCCTGAACAAAATATACAGTGGGGTTTTTTCAGGTATTTCTCTGCTAAGTGCCACCACAGACAAATACATATCTGTATTTCAGGAATCCATGTAAGGGTACAGAGGCTGGGGGGGTGTCATAGCTTAGCAAGCTAAGTCTTGGAAGTAATGTTCTTCTTACAGCTTCCTCTGTGACCTGATAGAACCTATCAGATGGCCAGTTTGAATATGGACAATTCTCTAAGCCACTTAAAGTTGTGACCGGCTCTGTGATCCACACTTAAGAATAGAAACCCTGAGGCAGAGGCCCTCTCTCGTTTCCGGCGCTGGCACAGGTGGCTGCAGGCCCCGTGAGGGGGCCAGTGGGCCCAGCCAGGCCCTGCTCGGGCCAGGCTGGGCCAGGCCACGGCCATCCTGGAGCCGATGGGCCCTGTTCCACCTGTGGAACACCCCCACAGCCCTGCTGTGGGCAGCCAGAGAGGCCCAGCTCACCCCCCCCACACACACACTTCGATAAGAAACATTCCAGCTGCAAGGCCTAGTTGAGATTAACCCTTTTAGTGCTGTGAAGAGCTGAAAACCTGAGGGAAGAGAAAGAGGAGATGCTTAAAAGCTGAAATTCTGTTGTGAAGCTATGATATGTCAGACCACCCATTGTAATTTCCTGAAGGCATGGGGGGTGGAGCGTTCAACTCGTGCTTGTTAGCAAAAGCACCTGCGCTGAGATAGGCAGATGCTGATGGAGCTGCAATTTCATGAGAAGTTTGGACAGGGAGAGATGGACCAGATGAGGACTTTTGCTCCAAATGGGAAAGGAGAAAACCTCAGTTCCTAGAGATGCTCCCAGAGATAGTCCTAAAGATGAAGAAGAGGAGGACCTTTTGCTCCCAGGGAAGGAGAAGGGCCTCTGTTCTTAGAGATGAAATGCTCCCAGAGATGGGTGAAGAGAACTGTTGTTTCTGAACAGCTCAACCTTAAAATTGTACCCCAAAAAACTTCAAGAGTGGACCCTCGAAAGCAGTTGTGGGAAAAGCTGCAAGTCGGGGGAAGGGACTCTCATGCGTGCAGAGAGACTCCTCTTCCTAAATGGACTGAACAGAGTTATTTGGAAGTGGGCGGCTGGCTCGTTGTGATAATGTGTTCATAGCATGAGCAAGAGAGACTCTTCCTCAATGGACTGAACAAGGTTATTATGGAAGTGATAAGTAGACTGAACATCTCAAGGGTTGTCTTTTTACATTGTCAGTGGGAGAAGGGAGGAAGGTGGGGGGAGGAGAAGAGTTCTGAAGGTGTGGGATTTTTTTTTCCCTTCTTTTAGGTCTGTTAATAAACTTCTTTATATTCTTTCAAGTTTGGTGCCTGATTTGCATTTCTCCTAATTCTTATCTCACAGAAGATAAACAGTAATGACTATCTTGGACCAAACCACTACAGGGGGAAAGGAAAAAGTAAAATGTATAACAGATCACAGAATCATCTGAGCTGGAAGGGCCTAAAGAATAATTGAGTCCCACTCTTAAGTGAATGGCCAATACAGGGATCACACCCACAACCTTGATGTTATCAGCATCTTGTTTTAACCAACTGAGCTAACAAACCCCCTAGCAACCACAACGGGAAGAATTTCAAATAGTTGAGCATTGCAATTATTGTCAGACCGTGTTGCACTGGAGACTACAAAGGTGTACTTTTACCTGGGCACATCTCCCACAGGGGTGCTCACGGCCTGTCCTGGCGTAAGAGCAGGGCACAGCCTGCAGCTGGCACTGGGATGTGCCCTGCATGATCCCACTGGGGCTCTACCTGTGAAGCTGCATCAGCTGTGGCCAGTTCTGAGAGGACCTGTCCTCTGCTGGGGGTGCCACTGCTCCCGGCTGGGCCGGTGGGGTCACAGTGCCCCTCCTGCAGGAGCTGCCGCACCCCGCCCTGGCCATTGCTGGTGCCCTGGGGCTCCTCTTAGAGATGTAGGGCCTTGCCCGGCATTCCTCCTGACCCTGTCCAGGTCTTGTCAGTCACTGTGGCGTGAGCTTCAGGCTCCTGGTGGGTCTTTGTGCTACCCTGAGATTTTCATGTTTCAGGAAACCCTTCCAGTGCACTGTGCTGGAGCACTTGTATGGGGATTGCGCTGCCACCGGAGCGGCTCCTCTCTGCCACGCTGTGAGTGTGCTGAGATCTAGAGCTGGAGCGATCCTACTGTTCTTCTGTGATAGTCCTCCCCGTACAAGATGATTTCTTGATCTCTCTTGTCAGTCTATAATCCTTTCTTCTTGCGTGTCTTCCTGCTAGAGGTGTAGGAAGCAAGTTTTTTCTCGTGTCTCCCTCCTCTGTGTGAATAAACTACCTCCATAATACCAATGTTTAGACCTTAACTAGCCATTGCATAACCATGCCCTTTTGTCTGGGGGAAACTCTGTGCTGCACAAGATTTTAAATGTTGGGCTGCAAGACTTCTGTATCAGTACACAGAACAATGAAATGGCGGCCAACAGACTTTTCCAAGCTGAAGAAAAGGTAATTTATTTCAGATCCCCCTGAAGAAAAAAAAAAAAAAGAATATGAACATCTCCTTCTACTCAACTGCTAGAAGAGGATAAAAAAGCAAGTAGCAACAAGAGACTATTCTTGGCCCATCTTCATTAAAAACATGCAAATGTCAAACTACCTTTGACCGCTTCCTAATCAAGTTTCTCCAGTCATGACTTTTTTTTTCTTCTGCTGCACTGACCTGAAAAAGATGTGTCTTAATACTAGATATTCAAATAGCAGTTCTAGACATTTTCCTGGAAGTCATGACAAATAATGAAGAATTTAATGAGAAAATTTTCAAGTCAAAATTCAGTGAAGCTTCTAAAATGAAAGCATTGCAAGGTTTGCTGATCATTAAAATATTTATTTTAGTAAGCTCTTCTGATCATTAAAATATTTATTTTAGTAAGCTCTTCTGCTTACTAAACAGACTTACTAAATAGATTGTTGATTTTGTAAATGCTCTACATAACCTGTTCAGGTTAATGAATTCTGTATGTGGCTGAGAGAAATAAACTGGAGCTGAGATAAAGCACTGAACTGATAAAATGATACCTAGATTCATAATTAATTGAAACAAAAATGAAAAATTCTTTTTCATTTTTCACACAGACATGACCAGATGTAAGTGATACAGATGTCAATGACCAAGCATGAGCAGTGCTATACATTTGGGTACAGAACATGCTTTGTGATATTCTCCAAAATAATTGCAGTGTGAATAACTCTTACTCTGGCAGTGTGCAGTGACATCACCTCAACACCACAAATGTATAACTTTTCATTACATTAACCAGTTGGCATATTTATGGTTGATTACTATATGGAAAAAAAAATGTAAAGTTTTCTGTGATGATCAATAAAAGTGGTGCTCATTGCAGCTCTTGCCACTTCTGTATTGCCCGTGGATGATCTCTGCTCATTGTTCTACCTAGGAAAACCTGCAAGAATGTGAGCATGGTACAGAAGATGTGAAAAGGAGGACAAATTTTCTTGTACTTGACAATAAGAGCAGTGTAGTACAGGAGCAGGCTCCACCTCTCTTTCCTAGACATCAGTGTTCACAACACAGCTCTTGAGAGAGGGGGGAAAAGAGAAGTGTCAACAAGTTATATTTTTTGATCTTGACTCCTTGGAGGTTTTTTATCCTTTTTTTTTTAAAGGAATTAACAACACGCATATGAGTCACTTCTTCAAGGTTCTGTGTATGTTTTGATACCTTAATATAGGAGATGTTGATACCATTCATTGGTTTATTTGAGGTTGGACACTTAAACCCTGAGCTTACTCCCCTGAGGAGCCATATAGTAAGAAGGGGCTCTTAGGCATTTTCAATTCTCTCTGTACACACAAATCATCCCTGACAGACAACTCCCCAGCCACTATTCAGACAGCTGGTTGTGGTTGACTCTCTATCCTTATGCATGAATTTTATTCTCACAATGGTTCTCCTAAATCTTTGCTGCTGTATTACATTTGCCTATTGGTTTTATATGCCTCATTATCTATTCTTCAGTTAATTCAATTTTTCCTCATGGGTCATGTTTTCTGGACCTCTGGTCATTCTCACTGCTGTTCTCCGGACTTCCTCTAGCTGGTCTGTGTCTCTTTCGAACCATGAGTCAGTAAGGTTAATGGAATTTAGATTTACACTATTGCATGACTGATGATTAGTTCTCTGAGCTTGTTTTGCTAATGCTGTTACACTATACTACATTATTCAAAACTATGTGAAAGATGTTCCTAAAAAGCTCATGGGGTTTTGTTTGTTTGTTTGTATGGTGAATCCTCTGCATAATGTTTAGAAATTATCTACAATGATCACAAGCAATAGCCATTCATTAAAAATTAATCAGGAAGGATTTGGATAGTTCTTTTTGCAGCTTCAAATTCAATAGTTAGCAGAAATGGTTAATTATTCACTTTTCATGCACTTTCATTTCAGAAGCCAGGAAAACAGAAACATGGTCCTGACTTCTGTGCTTTTCATATGTGCATGCCAACAGAAACAGAATAATTCTAAACATTGTTTCCCTAAACGTCTCCTTCCAAGTCCCACAGAGGCAGCAATGGTAAATCTTTCTCTGCCAAACTGTAGCTATTGGCCCAGTCCCTGGTAGCAGTAAGTTGCATACTATTAAGTTCTATACCAGTAATAGATCAGGAGCTCTCATATCAGAAAAAAAAGACACATTTTCCAATGTCAATTTTACCTAACACAATAGGATTCACATATGCCACACGTCTGCCTGATTCTCACTGAAAATGTAGAGCCCTTTTTTTTCTTTGCAAACACCACTATGTTTTAGAGACTTTCTGCAGCAGGTTTTCCTTTAAGTAAAGAAAAAATATAGGGTTTTTTTTCTGATTTGAAGTAGTAGTTATAAGTTCTTGTATAACTATCAATTTGTTAGAGAAGGCAGACTCCTTTTTCATGTGTGATAACAGCAGGAGAGAATCCATTTTGTGAATGATTCCATACTATTTAAAGAAATCAGATTATTGTTTAGCACAATTGAAATAACATAAAAAGATATTATTGTGTCCAGACCTCCTTAAAGGTCATCTGTCATGGTTTTAAAATACTGTGTTCTTGCTTTTTCTTACATTCTTTATAGTTTGCAGTTGCCTAAAGTCTATCAACTTCACATGGGAATCTCAACTGAAAAAGGATTAAGGCCAATCAAAATTAATTGCAAGCATTGCTATTATAGAAGAGGGATGGTCATGCACAAAAACAAGTTCTATGTCAGTTGGCATGGATAAAACAAAAATCATTTTTACTTTGGAGAGCTTCTTTCCAACCAGACATGCTAATTGTTCATGGGTACTGCTGATGAGTGCTGCTGCTCAAGAAGTAGTTCTGGACAGAACTGCACAAATGATGCTGCAGAGCAGGGAGAGGGTATAGTTGGGTCTCCACTGCATGGTACAGACCCTCTGCTACAGCTCTTCTTTCTTCTCTGCTCCTGCTCTGGATAAGGACCACTTCAAACTCAAACACCAGCTGGCTGCTCCCCAGCATCATTCTGGCTTTAAAGCTTTTTCCCCAGGGATGATGCAGTAAAAGCAAAGGGAAAGAAATAATAAAATGTGCTAGTGACAGCACAGTGCTACATCAGAAAGAGGAAAAAAGTTATGCTTCCTGTTACTCTGCTCCTCCAAACCATAGCAACATCTCCTCCCACTCCTCTGCTAAATCTTCAAAAGAATGGATGTTTTCTATCACCTTGATATAGTATTCGAAATTCCTAGCATACCCTGCCTGTTAAGAAACTGCTCTAGATACTATCATGTTGCACATGCCTACATTTCCCAAATACAGGCTCAGATAAAGAAAGATTTGAAGCAAGGGGAATGTTAGGTTCTTTCTACCTTATTTGTTTTATTTAGTAGGTCTTTCTGCAGTTTGATAGGTCCTCTACAATGGATTTCCCATGCTGACAAGTTGTTTCTTTCCTCTCTCCATCCTTCCTCACAAGGCTGAGTACAGAATTTCCAGCTGGCCTAACTTCTCAGTTTAATGGCTTTGAAAATTAAGGTAAACCAGAGAAAGATGCACTTTTTATGTTCCTATTGGTTGACGTTCTGCAGGGAGAGATAGATATCCTCATCCTCTTTGCAGGGTCAGTTTCATAGGGCAGTACAGCTCAAATATCATCAGGAAAATAATGCAGGTACTGATTCTCTTCTTCACTATTTATTGTTACTTTATTTATTTGTGCTTGCAGTTCTTAAGGGCTTAATGTTGGCCTAAAGAAAAAGCAGAAAGACAGATATTCTTCAAAAAGAAATACGCTCATTAATGAGAACATTTACTTTCTTAAACAACTGTCAAGAATTTGAGACTGAGGGGGATCTTTACTACCTTCAAGGGAAAAAACATTTTATGTTCCAACTTGCTTTTTAGTATTAATAAAGAGATGCCAGGTTGTTATTTTCCCTTAGTTCACCTTGAGAATTTTCAGAGTGCTTGGAAAATGTTAACTAGATGCTTTTGGACACAATTTCAGAAATATTGTGCTCACTCCCATAATAGAAGCAGTTTACTTTGTTCCAGTTCTACCAAGTAATATGTTACAGATTCAGTTCCTTCTTACTTTTGCTGTGGTTAATTAAAGATTTGTCCAACTTTTATCTCTAAAACCTCAAATTCAAAACTCTTCTGGGGTAATCTCTTAGGCAGCAAGGTAAGCTGCCCCATCCCTCTCTCACACTAATGTGCAAACATGCATAAACATGCACACACATATTGGCAAACAGATTCAGTGTTTCTTCTGGCATAAAATCCTGTTGCAAGTCCTTGGCCATTTTAATACACAGTCAGATATAGCTACTGCTACTTGTAAACGGAGAGGTTATACAAACCTGAAATAACTTTAAGGCAATAGACACATGCACTGAAAGAGAACCTGCTGACCCCTTGGGAAAATCAATTTACTTTATTTCATACTGCACTTGCCAAAGGAAAAAAAAAAAACCTAAAAGACAGAGTGAATAAGATAGCTTGTTCAAATATTTTTTATGAGTGAACAAAAGAGAAAACCAGCAGGAGGGAAACTTTAATATTTTATATTCACCAGATTCAGAGCCCAGTAACTACTGAAATTAACAGCTTGTGTTCCAGTTTTCATCAAAAGTATATTGGTTTGGCATCACAAGAGTCACTGAATTACAAACTGTAATGTCATGTCCCTACATACTCAGTAATTAAAGCCATACCTGCAAATATGCATAAGTATTCTCTGGATACAACTGGAGCACTAATGAAGGGTTATTTTCATTCTAGCTGCATCTTGGCAGCAAGAGATAGAAACTGTAGCCCACAGCACAAACTGCAGCACAGACATATCTGGCTCCCAGTCAGGTTTTCTTTCTTCATGCCCACATGTGCAAGCAAAGAAACAGAATACAGTTTTTTTAGGAATCTAAAACAGAGGCAAAACACATTCTAGGAGTGTTACAAAGTTATGTCATGGGTTTTTTATTATTAATGCATATAATAAACTCAATTAATCCACAAGAGATGAGGAAATGCAAGTGATTTAAATAGGAATGCTGCATTTTGCATTTCAGAACCAGAGGCTTGTAATACAATGCAGTGGATCACCAGAATGTACAGAAAAAGCCTTGAAGAAATGTAGCTTCTACAGAGTTCAGTAACTTCATTCTCTAACTCTGTCAAATCTTTTAGACTGTTTCTGCATTAAATTAAAGTACAGGGAAACAGTCAAACGGGAGGATTTTCCTTCAGAGTAAATGGAAAGACTAATATTATGTATCACCATGGTGCAGATGGAAAAGCTTATACAGGAAAATATGGGCAAGTATTAACACTTACATATCTGATAACAAGCACATTTGCTACAAAATATGTGCATCTCCTCCAGTGGGCCCAATTCTTTCTTCTGCAGTCAAAATTCATTACAGTTTAGCTGACGATCTTAATTGGATATAAAGATTATTAGGTAGATAAAAGAAGTTTTCTCTCCATGCTGCAGTCTGAAGCCCTGTACTTACATATTTGCAAGCCTCACTGTGTAACAACCCACAGATGCTTCCCCAAGAAACCCTCTGGTTGCAGTTTCAGTCACTCCAACATATTTGCCTATTTGACATATTATACAGTTCCACCAGTATCTCGAATTGCTCTGGTACCAGTGTTACATGGAACTGGCTTGGCTTTAAGGTCCTAATAAAAAGAAAAGTAGAATTGAGGAATAGTGTCGAGCCTTGCAATATCAACCTTTTACACCTTCACAATGAAATGTGTAATTCTCATGGGTAGTGTTCACAGTCCTGAGCTGCTTGTGTTGTATTTAGGCCAAGAACTGAGGCAACTCCAGGAATGCGTGACAACTATGTCAGGATTTTGAGAACAGCGGTTTTAGAGTTTCATACTTTCCTGTGAGTGGGAACAGATTTTAATTCCCATCTGTTTGCCTAATAGCATTAAGTGGATGTATTATTCATAAAATGCCTTTTTGCTTCTTTTTAATTAGCTTTGGTGCTGCTTTTAAGACATCTTTTTGTTGTTTTCTAATCTTTGCCTAATTTAAGTTTATGAGAATAAATCCTATATGTGTATCCTCATAGCATCTGTCAGCACTGTAACTCTAGGGAGAAGAAGAACCTGTAGCTATGTATCTCCAGTAGATTTTAATACGCCGTAATTTTCCTCAGCCTATATTTGAGCCTAGTCTTCAGGGGCATTACATTTGCCTTCCAGGAACACTGATTAAAGGGCTTAGAAAGCTTCTGTGTACTTGCCAGAGACTTCCCACCAGCACTGCTGGGGATGTTTCTCTCTCCTTTCTCATGTAGAACCTCCCCCGAGCCCCTTAGGCCAGGGTGCTGTCCCTGTGCTCCATGAGACTGAGCCAGCTACCTGCATATTGCATCCACTCATACTAGCTGGGCTCTGAAAGCCCTGAAAAACAGAGATCAGTAAACTGCAGTAAGAATTAGTTCCTGCTCCGGAAATAAACAGGGCTTTTTTGCACTGGGATGCTGAAGGAGCTCACAGCATTGTGTTTTTAAGGAAGGTTAAGAGGTTAGAGAATCACAGAATATATCTGCTGTCATGTAAGAGAACATCTCTATAACACTGCAAGCAGGTTGTAAGTCACAGAGCCAAGCGGGGAGGTGAGCTGACAAGGTCTGCCAAAAATCTGGGACCTGCCACCCAAATGCTGAAGCTGAGAAGACTCAAAATTCTAGCTGTAAAAGGTTACATTTTCTGACCTGGGAAATTAACTACCACTGAGTCATAGCGTCACTTCTCAGTGTCTTTTGAAATGACATCATTTTTGGCAGGAATTTAAATATCTGCCTCACAAAAGGAATTTTGGGGTAGACTGTCTGTCACAAATGTATTGAAGAGGTAGATTAATACATCAAAGTCAAGGTCTTCCCAGTCTCAAGAATTGTAACTGAGTCTGACAATTAACTTTAGGGAACCCATATTAAATTTTATGGAGAATTTTCAGCAGCACACACTCTGAAAATTCTAACCTGTTTATGCATGCAAATTTTGGACAGTATGTTGGAATTCCTACTGCAGATAACAATATTCACCAGCTCAAAAAGACAGTGAAAAATATGTGTCAGCATACCATCCATATCAACTAAAGAAATTTTCTTCTTTTTTTCCCAAAGCTATACCTTTTTTCTATATGAGTGCTCATTTTCAGCACTTAAACAATTGCAGAGCACCATGTTATCCATAGTTATTAACAGAAGGATCCACAAAAACATAGAAGCACTTTTGAAATAACTGGAGCTTTGAATTGGAAGGAATCATCTAATTTATCAGATATTCCAGCATCTTTGGTATCTTCAAGCACTGACACATGGATTTTGTTATGAGTCCAGTCTTCATGAACACTTCAGCTGATAAATAGACTAAACTCTATCTATTTTGCAGAAGTGAACTAACTTGGTCTTTCTGATGCATTTTAGTAGCTTTAACAAATACACATATTTAGGAATTTGCCTTCTTCATGTTTCATCATATTTATAGAATCCTGTTCAGGATACTTTTTTTTTGCAGAAATTTTAGTTCATAAATATTTTTTTTAAATACAAAGATATCGTGGGACAACATCTCCTAAAGTATCTCAGTAGCTCAATGTGGCTTCAAACAAGTTGAATTTAAATTATAAGGTCCAAGTACTATAAGCAAAGCAACCATACTTCAGATATCTAAAATTTAAAAACAACATACAGGAATGACTTCGACATGCTAAACACAAAACATAGAACTCAGACTTAAAGTAAAAATATTACCCAGGAACATTGCTTGGAATTAGTCAAACAAATAGTGTACTAGTTGATTACTGCATTTTGTGTTATTTTCCTGAATAATGCAGAGTGTCATAAATACAAAATATAACTATTAAACTGGAAACAGAGTAGGCAATTTATCTCCACTACTGAATTTATCTTTAGATGTCAACTAGAAGGACAAGCTTTCAGTTTATCACTCATGAAAAATACCTTGCTCTGCCTAAGCACAAAAGGACATAGGTTAGCAGATTGAAATTGAGAGAAATATTCTTCCTTATGCAGTCATAATTAATGAAAGCCTATACATTTACAAATGTTTTATCAAAGGACTCTTCGTTGGTTATTTGCTGTTTCTTAATTTAGACTTTCTAAATCTGTGGGGTTTGTGTCAAGTTATCATGGTGTCATAGGTTAGCAAGCATAGTCCCGGAAGGGATGTCCTTGCTGAGGGGTGCTTACAGTTTCCTCTGGGACCTGACAGAACCTATCAGCTGGCCAGTTTGAATATGGACAATTCTCTAAGCCACTTAAAGTTGTGACCACCTCTGTGATCCACATTTAAGAATAGGCAAACTCCTCCCCAAGCTCTCTCTCGTTTCCGACGCTGGCACAGGTGGCTGCGGGCCCCGTGTGGGGGCCAGCGGGCCCGGCCAGGCCCTGCTTGGGCCAGGCCAGGCCGGGCCACGGCCATCCTGGAGCCATGGACCTGTTCCAGCCATGGAACCCCCCCCACTGCCTTGCCGTGGGCAGCCGGAGCGGCTCGGCTCTCCCCCCTCTCCACTGCAATAAGGAAAATTCAACATTCCAGCTGCAAAGCTGCAAGGCCGAGGTGAGATTAACCCTTTTACTGCTGTGAAGAGCTGAAAACCTGAGGGAAGAGAGAGAGGAGATGCTTAAAGCTGAAATTCTGTTGTGAAGCTATGATATATCAGAGTATCCCGTTGTAATTTCATGAAGATATGGGGGGTGGAGTGTTCAACTCGTAAGCAAAAGCACCTGCGCTGAGATAGGCAGATGCTGACACAGCTGTAATTTCATGAGAAGTTTGGACAGGGAGAGATGGACCAGATGAGGACTTTTGCTCCAAATGGGAAAGGAGAAACCTCAGTTCCTAGAGATGCTCCCAGAGATAGTCCTAAAGATGAAGATGAGGAAGACCCTTTGCTCCCAGGGAAGGAGAAGGGCCTCTGTTTTTGTTTCTGAATGGCTCAACCTTAAAATTGTACCCCAAAAAACTTCAAGAGTGGACCCTCGAAAGCAGTTGTGGGAAAAGCTGCAAGTTGGGGGAAGGGACTCACATGCGAGCAGAGAGACTCCTCTTCCTAAATGGACTGAACAGAGTTATTTGGAAGTGGGCGGCTGTCTCGTTGTGATAATGTGTTCATAGCATGAGCAAGAAGAGACTTCTCTTTCTAAATGGACTGAACAAGGTTATTATGGAAGTGGTAAACAGACTGAACATCTTAAGGGTTGTTTTTTTACATTGTCAGTGGGAGAAGGGAGGAAGGTGGGGGGAGGAGGAGAGTTCTGAAGGCATGGTATAATTTTTTTTCCCTTCTTTTAGGTCTGTTAATAAATTTCTTTATATTCTTTCAAGTTTGGTGCCTGCTTTGCATTTCTCCTAATTCTTATCTCACAGAAGATAAACAGTAATGAGTATTTTAGACCAAACCACTACACATGGCCATGGTACAGATTTCACTGCGCAAGGAGAAAAATTAATCCAAATAGGAAACATAACATGCTGAGAGAGTCCCATTGGAAATGTAGTGTTTCAGTTTGTTTCAATGTCTACAGCCTTTGCCCTCTGTTCCATAAGCAGCATCTCAGACACCTCAGCATCAGTTATTTTCCTGACTAGTAAAACTTATATTGTGTATGTTACACATCTTACTACTAAAATCACATTTAAAATTCAAGTGACATGTGGATTGTTTCTCATTTCATTTCCTAGGGATTTCTAAAATAAAAGAACAGTAGAATGAGCACCCATATGATTTAATATTTCTTTTTAAGAGATAGCTCTTGATTCCTATCAAATGGAGGTTCCAAGAGTGCTCAGTTTTAAAATAATATTATAAATCTCCCTTCCCAAAATAGCCAGTGAACTGAAACACACTGTTTTTCCTAAAAGAATTCTAGTACTCTTTTGCATAGGACTCAATATGTTTTTACTAAGCATGAAGTTTACCATGTATCCTTCATTACTACTGTGTGTTTTGAAAGTGGGCTCATTTAGCTCTTGGTTATCAGCTAGAAACATTTTTCTCGTTGTCTCCCCTTTTTTATTCCCATTTCAAGGCACAAAACAGACTAGATGTCTTTGACCAAAATATAGCACACTCTCCAGCATTAAAAAAAACCAACAAAAAACCAAATATGACTCTAAAAAAGTGATTGAGAAAATCAATCCATAACACAAGAAGGCCATGACACTTACAGCATCCTATTTTCACCTGGCCTGTCTTCATGCTGCTGGTGTCATTGAGAGATGCTTATGATCATCTAAAAGGTAATGGGTTTTGTCCTAGTCTTTACTTCTGATCCATCTCAGATGAGTTCAGTCATTATTGCCTCAGAAATTAGCCAAATGAGGTGTGTGTGAAAAATGTGTAGTTTTCTTTTCCCTAATTAAGGATAGAGCTCTTTATTGCACTCTCTCTTGACTCAATTTACCCAGATGGTCCACTGTGTGTCTGCCTTTTATGAAGTTTGTGTTTATAAACAAATTAGATGATGTCAGCTATAATACATAATAGTATTAAGTTCTCAACTGCAACAGTAACCAGACTTTCAACGAGATGCAAGTAGCAATAATTCACAATTTTTCTATGCATTAGACTAGACTGTCATCATAATGAATATGTTCTGAATCCGCATCATAACTTAATTGAGTCATCACATAATCTGAAAGAGAGAATGAATGTTGCTCACTAGATGGTACCATGAAAAGCTTTACTTTTCATGAAATTGTCAGAATATTTATTTTTCCCTTCAAGTAGTACAGTTCATCCTCACCCATATCCCTGATTCGGTCCTTTTGTACAAATCTTCTAAGTTTTGCCATTTACCAAGTAATCATTTGCTTGAAAAATTCTCATCCTTTCTCAGAACCCTAAGCTCATTTCATTTCAGGTAGGAAAATATGTACCACTTAAAATAAAGCAGCTTCACTCTTTATTTTGGCAACAAAGAAACTTGCTGTTTTATAGTGAAAATCAACCTTTCTTTTGCTGCAGGTCAAGTAGATTAGCTAGAGAACATTTGGGAACTCAGCATTCTCTATAATGGAGTCTTGAAACCCTTTAACACACAAAGAAAACCAAAACCACACAATGGGAATTTACTCTGAGAATACTCATGTCAGGCACAAGGTAACTTTTCCATCTTTATTAAGCCATTTCACAGACACTCCACTCACTACTTTCATGGAAAAACAAGTACAGTGTAGTTTCTTGCTCCTGAATTGATTGGAATATGGTAAAGCTTCTAGGGAAATCAGTAAGAAAAAACACTTAATGCATGATATTGAGCCATAATTCCTTTGGGTCTTGCTCATTTCCAGTTCTCATTATGGCTTTAAATAGCTGGTTAAAAAGGAGCAGATTGGCATCTTTGATAAACTTCTGTTTATAGCAGTTAATGTTAAAAGGTGACCAAAAAAATATATAAAAGAAAAAGCAAAAGAAAACCACATGAATTCCAATTGTTCTGTTAGAAACAAAAAGGAATTAAAAGTTCATTACACAAATGCTTTAGCTTACTTATGGAGGTTACATAGGAAGATTGCAATGGCTTATTTATTTGCAGGATAGTTGTTGCTGAAGGGTCCAAAGAGAAATAGGAATAGCCTATTCTGCTAGGGCTGCTAAATCATAGGAGAAAAGGAGATCTATGTCCAAGATAACAATTTTTGAATCAAAAAGAAAAAAAGCAAAGAAAAAGGGAACAGTCTTCAAAAAAATAGATCCCTTCTTCAACTCAGATAATACACTGAGTGATATAAGTTTCTTTTGTATCTTTCTCTTTGTCCCTTTCTCTTTGTTCCCTTCTTATTGTGTGAAGATTAATTTATTACACTTTATGCCAAGAATTCCTGAGACATGCAAGAAAAAGGTAACAGATGATAATTTATAATCAATTATCTAAGAGAAATCTAAAAACATAATCCAATTCTATGAGACCCTGAAATATACATTTACTAATTTGTTTCTAGTTTTATTTATCTTCTTGATTTAAATCACAAAAGTAATGAAGACTGTGGAATTTCCAGTTCATATCAAAACACAACTGAAACATTACAAGTAACAGTATCACAAAGATAAAAGTGCGTGTTTCCACTGCTCTATTATTTTCTGCATGACTCTGCACTAAATTTAATTTTTATCAGAGAATCAGACTAAATCAGACATTAGCAAAGGGTAACAAAAGAAATTAGCTTCCCTTTGCCTAAAGGTCACCGATTAATTAATTTTAAATAAATATGAATTTTAAAGGCTGCCTGTTTGGTTTTTTTTGTAAAGTTCACATTGTAACAGATTAAGAAAAATAAATAATTTGATGATATAAGAATGCAGGGTTTCCTGATATGCTTTAGTAATTTCTATTTTAATTGAGGATGGCATAAAAAAGCAATATCAAAAGAACCCTGCATGGTTTTGCTTCATTCCTTTTCCTCTTGAAGTCCAAAGAAGCTCTTTTCTTACTCTGTAGATTATCGCCTTCTATTTATTAAAAATTATAACTATTATATACTGTCTTTGATCTTGAGGATACACAAGAGAGAATAATCTAATGTAAGTCCCAAGATTCAGAATAAATAAGCACAAGCATAAAGTAGCAAATCTTTACAAAATTAAAATCTAAATCTTAATTTTAAGTGACTGCTGGATTTGCCTACAGTTCACATGCAAATCAAGTCCAGGGTCACATATCACATTAAACAGCAAGATCAGAACCTCAATTTTCTTACACTACGAGAGTGGTACTAGGGCTTTTGAGACTCAAAGTCTACTTAAAGCCCCTGCCTAGACAAATTTCTTAAGCAAATGATTCATTTTTCACTTCTCTGCTGTTTTGCTAGTCCTTCCTATTTTGATTATATGAGCTTTATGAAGTAAATACCATCATTTGTTCAATTTTTTCATGGGACCTAGAACAATTGCTTCCTGAGTGAGCAAAATACTTTAAATAATACAGGGTGGTTTTTTTTTTTTTTTCTGTGCACTGAACTAACAAAGCTGTCATGCTTCTGTCTCTTTGCCTGTCTTCTACATGCACTTCACTGTTTGGACTGATAAAATCAAGGGTACAGAAAGATAAGTTGAAGGAAGGTTTTGCCCATAACATTTCTTTGTTCCTACTACAGAAATAAGTGTGACTTTGCAGTCTGCCACCCCCCCCTGGACTTAATAAAACTACACTTTTATTAATTGTAACAATGTTATAAACAGTTTTATTGACAGTTTATTGACTGTAGTTTATATAAACTACAGTCTCTGCCATAGTATCCAGTTTGGGGGTTGTAAGAAAAGATCATAAATGTTTTCATTTTTTGTAGGATGCTCAAACACTGTAACACAAAAGATACTACTGTTTGTGCATGGGACCACCATATTCTACAAAGCCATGAAGTCTAGACCCATAAAACATTGTGTAGGAAAAAGAGGATGTGGTAGTTGCTGCAAAAATGACAGCCTCTGGCACTATCCAATGTAGAAAGAAGAGAGAGGTTTGTTTCTGTATAGGTGTCATTGAGGTAAATGTGAGGTCTGGAATCCTCTTTCCCAGACAAAGGTAATAGGTTGAACTTGCCTCTTTGAACTAATCTATTCTATCTGAAGGCTGATCCTTATATAATAACTATTTTGTGGGGGTTTCAGCATCAGGAAATGAGGATGATGCTCTCTGAGTCATTCTCTCAACTGGATCATGCCTGGATCATATTGTCAATAGCAATTTTGAAAAGGGCCCTGCCTGCTCCTACTCCACCAGCAGCAGCAGCACAAGACATGGGCATTCAAGCAAAATGCAAACAACAGACAACTAGCTGGTTTGGCTTTGTACATTCTTCTGCCTTCAGTTTCAAAACAGACAGGAAGATCAATTGCTAGGTGGCTCATTATTCATCTTTTTTCCTCTTTTATACAAAGCAAGACAATAATTTGGAAACAAGAGCTATAAAGGAAGCAAAATGACATTTTATCTCTGCATTAAAATAAAAAAAATGAACAAACCCTCTACACAAAACTGAAAAATAAATATTACCAACCATAACATTGTCCTCTTGGGATAGCTTCATAGCATGCTGTAGCACTGAGGCTTGACGGAAGCTCAGGGTGTCACTGCTGAGCAAAGCTGTTAGTTCACAAAACCTCCTCAGCCTGTGGGCAAGAAGTTCAAAGCCATTTATAACATCACTTCTTGCCAGAAAGGGAGCTGGAGTATGTTTTTAATACTAGTTCTGAGGCACAGAGTAGACACAACAGAAAAATGATTTCATCATCACACATGCATCATTACTCTGATAACCAATACAGAGGCATCATTTGAAAATGTTTGTTTACTGCTTTCAAACCTCAAAAAAGGGTAAGTACTTATGAGAGATGCAATAGGTACTTGCACCTGATATGAAGGCTCTTGCACTCACAATGCTAGTTCAGGACCAGCAGATCCTGCTGTGGTACCAGCATTAAATTCACCTGGCCTTTCCTTCCCATTCTCCTCTACAAAGCTGAGTGAGGGGACTGAGCAGAGATTTCCATTGAGATTTCCCAAACAGCCTATTTAAACCTTGTTCCTGGCTCTCAGGTATCCTTTCTTTCCTATGGCTTTGGGTCTCTATGGTTAAGCTCAGAGGAGGTGGCCCATGGCACAAAAAGAGGACACCTCAGCTGCCAAATTCTTCAACATTCAGTCCTTCATACTGGAAGACCTTGGCAGTTTGTTTCTAATTTCTTGCTATGGGTATGTAAAAGAAATGGCTCAGCTCCTTGAACTCTTTCCTGAGCATCCCTCTTGAAGTACAGAGATCTGCTCATTGCATTGGGTGCAGGTGTTAGAGACCAATAAACTGAATTAATCTATTGAATTAAAGGTAGTGATGATCTTCATGAAAAATGTTGTAGCAAAATATCTCTGTCCATTTTCTTGCTACTGGATATTTAAAAAAAAATCTATGAAAGTGTGTGTGTTAAGCTTACTTCTGGTGCATGTTTAGTCTGACAAAAAGTTCTGACTGTATTCTGTGGGTTTCAACAGCCCACAATTGAGGCCATACACTTCAGTACAGAATTAGTGTGGCATGCTCTGCTGCCTATGTGTTGCATATATTGTTCTACTGCTTTTAGACCCCCAAAGGAATATGTACAAGTAAACAAGGGAATAAAAGAGATTTCATCCATTCAGGTGACAAAGTTTGTGTATACTGCTGCTTGACTGAAAATTGAGAGGATAACTTCCAGTGATCCAGAATGTAGCTTTGGTATTAGGAACCCACTATCTTCACTTGATTGTTCCTTCCAGATGAAAGCTTAAATTTTACTCTTTTGGTTTCAAAGGATAAGATAGCCCACATGCTAAGACAGGGATAAGTCAGCAGAACACAAGTGCGGTCTGCACATCCAGTTGCACACTCATCCACCGATTACCCGCTGTTGACCATGACCTGTTAGGTGGGATGGGTAGAACCATCACTGGCTAGATGGGGATTGTATAGTTATGGCTTTGGCAACTCCTCTTTCCTGCTGTTGAGGCGAAACCAGAGATCCTGACTTGCCCCTCCTAATTTGTAAGCTTCAAAGTCTAATATGGATGCACGTGCTGAATCCCTATAGCTTACTTACTGGCTTCAGTTTTAAGTTTGTTAAATACAGATAATTGGGTACCAGCTGCAACAATCTAAATACAAAACTCGTAACACACCTTAAAAGGTCTGTGGAATTCAGCAGTCTACTTTTTGGTATGATCCACATGCCATGAATTGGTTTGGTATTTTCCCAGAGTTACTAAAGTGTTTTCTTCAGTTTCGTCTCCATTTCCAACCAAACCAAGGTTTCTCAAAGGCTTTTTCTTATATAGCCATGGAAAACATTTTTTTTCTGTACTAACTGTACTGGTGAGAAGCTGATTGAAAATTTTCCTCAGCTAAACATGCACATTAGCATGTCCAATTAAAAAAATTGAACTGTTACTCCATTGAAACAGCAGAGTTTTTACCTGCTGAGTTCAGCAGTGAAGAGAAACCTCACAACAATCACATTAGCATAGGCAAATGTAAAGACATGCACCTTGGGAGAAGCCATCCATGCTCAGAAGAAAAAATTCACAACTGAGGCCTGCAAGAAAAGGGATTTTGATACTGACTACCGGGCTAGACAGACTGCTACTCTGATCCAGCAGGGCATACAAATGGTAACTTCGTTAGTCTTCTTGAAATGAGGGAAAGTGCTTCCACATGAAATTTTAAATGCCATCCCACTTCAATGATCTTCTAAAATATTTTAAATGGGTACATTCCAGAAATAAATTAATGCAATTTTGCCCTATAGAAAAGTCCAATAGTCATTCATAGCAGCAAGGGCTCTAGAAAGGCAGATTTGAGAATAAGTGCAGACCTGGAATTTCATAAATGAGATTAAGGGATATTTGTGGACAGAACTGCCTATTGCCATTATTAGATATCCTTACGTAAGATTGTGCAAAACAACACAAGCTGGAATGTTATCATGTTTTCACTAGAACAGGATTACATCAGATTTAACATAACATAGCTGCAATGTGTCACACCAGCTCTCACAACTAATCTGGAAGCAAAACACAAAATAGCAGACATTTTAAATGTGAACTTCCTGTACCCAGTGTTAAATGTCCTTTCACATGTGAGGAACATGCAAACTATTTTTTCTGTGCAGATAAGTTCTAAAACTTTGACGGCAAAATTGGAGTAAACTAAGTTAATCAAGGAAAAATTCCATGGTTTCTGTTCTAAAGATGTTGGAATTGCTCCAAGAAGTCCCTCTTTTAAAAAATCATAAAGTCATGGAATCAATAAGGTTGAGATCTCTAAGATCATACGGAAGTAACTAGCAACAAATACTGAAACAAGTTGTCATGATTGTAAAATGCTCTGAAGCACCATTTTCCTCTGTAATATGCTAAAACTTTCCATACAATTGCTACAATTGTAGATATTGTTCTCTGAATCACATTTAATTTGCAAAGTTTTTTTAAAACATCATTGTATGTGTCTATCAGTGAATTAAGTATTCCTTTGAATAATGCTGTATAAAAATGAAAGTAATGGGTTCAATTTTTTTAGCAATCAGATACAGGATAAAAGTTGCTCGTGTGTTCCACAGAGTGAAACATTAATCATTTTTGCTGAAAATAGATTTGGAAGACACCCTTTGGGATTTCTCTTATGCACCCCACATATTTTTACATCTGACATGGTTAATTACACAAGCAAATAGAACCACTTACCAAGCTGAGAACTTGGATTTACATGGAACAAAGAGTTCCTTTGAATCCTTGATGACATGAACTTTCAGGTTCAGGATTGGAGCCAGAAGTCTTTCCATCAAGTTCAGTGTCTGGAACAGATTCAGAAACTGTAAACGCTCTAAGTAAAAGAGCAGCCGGAGTAAGTCTTGGAGCTTTGCAGCCAGACTGCTGAACTCAGCACAAACTGTGCTGAATTCAGTAACCTGGCTTACTACATTTTCCTGGGACTGCTGGAAGCACTAGACACATTGTCTGCTCATTATCCACTCAGGAGTGCTACTGGCACACTCCTCATCAGTTCATAAAGACAAGTCCCTTTTCTTTTTTAATTTCTCTTCAGAAAAAAAATGGAAGTGAGCCATTCTCAAATGTACTTCCTCCTGTGCCGCCCAAATGGTGCTACTGGTGAAACATTTGTTTCATTTGTTTTAACTGGTTAGCGTCAGGGCTGCTTATTTCCAGTTGTCCTTTTTCTTTCACAAGCCAACATTACAGAAACACATTGCTTCTCTCATAGAGGACAAGTTTTAAATGGGCTTCTCATGGGTTTCCATGAAAACTCATTCAAAAGTGATCCAAAGGAGAAGAGAAACATATGATGTGCAGTCATAGCAGAATTTCAAGTGCTGGGCATAAAAAATACATTATTGAAAAGTACCTACCACACAACAAAACTTGTAGTCAAGCATTTCTGAACAAAAAGTGGATAAATAACCTCATAAGAAGAAAAGCTTTGTAGGGATATTCTTCTGAAAACACAGGGTTTTGACTCATTAAGTTAGAGTTCAGTAATCTGCTGTAGCATGCCCTTTCTGGGCGGCCATGGCTGAAATAAGACACAACACATGTCCACAGCTCACTCCATCCATGTTCCAAACAGTGAGAGCTATTTCTGTGCTGGAAACTGTATGAACAACTATATTGGCATCATGCCATCCTCAGGCTAAACTCTCAGCCTTGAAGCTGAGCTCAAGCAGAGAAGTGTTATCAACACAGTTCTGTAATTTCCAGTTTATATCAGACCACTTTGTAGCATAGGCATAGAAAGTTAGATGTGACTAGCCCTGTCTGTGCAGAAATAGCTCTCTTCTTAGGAGTACAGGGTGAGCTCCCCTTTGAGGGTTTGTTGATGGAGAGGAAGAGGTGAAGGATCCCTACCCTCGTTTGCAGTGTTTATGAGGCGGGTGTTTTTAGCAGAGCTCAGCGTCTCTTGACCTGCAAAGCTCATGTCTCAGACATCTCATATGCTGTTGTTTATATCACTGAGATTAGTAGGCAGAACACTGCATGCTTTTTGTGGAAATTGAAGTAGTGTTTCCTGTTGGGCACTCGACATATTCCTATATATTATTGAAATCCATGGGGGATTGGGTGGTGGTGGGGTATTTCAGTTTACTCATTATCTCCCGTCTTAACCATATTGATTTCGTTTTCCCTTTTATTTTGCTAGAAGGCATCTTGGACTGAAGTCTTATGAAAGAGACATTTTAATTACCTCACTTTTTTTCCCCCTTTGAGAATCCTTCAAGCATTATTGAACCCAAGTTGTTTTTAACTTACTCTTCACTCTTTCAAAGTCTATTTTATCAGAAATCAATATTTGATCCCGTAGTCACATTTAAACTGTGTTCAGTTCACAGAATTAACAAGACTGTGTCCTGTGAAGGAAGGACTAACATGAAATGAGCACGGGACAAGCCTTAAAATGAAATTTTGGATTTTGAAAGGATTACATAAAGATGCACAGATCTGCATTGCAGAGCCAAAGCTTTACACTGAAGTGAATTTTGTTTGTTGAAACAATAGTTACCCTATAATTTTCCAGATTTCCTAATTTATGAGCTTTCAGTCCAGATTTGGACTCAGGTTGCAACGACGTAAATTCAGACTAACTGCTTACCATGTTGGAAGCTTTTTCCTCAACAATAGGAACAAAACCATCAATTTTTCATTGTATCTCTGGGACCAGTGCCATTGCCTGACTCAGAGTACCAGAGTCAAGCACATTTCATGGCAGAGAAAGAAGAGAAAAAATAAATACTCTGCACCATTCAGGGTTGCTCTGTGTAACTGATAGGGCCCCAACAACATACAGGTGGGGTTTTTAGAATAAGTTTTCTCATCAGCTTCTACTTAGTCTAAGACAGACAAACCACACCAAACTGTTCTATACTGAGCCAATCCTTAGTATAATAATATAGTATACTAACCCATATTAACGACTCGATGTCAGCTTAAATTAACCAACCCATCCACCTCTTCCCTAAGAGTATTTGAGCTGCATTTTCAGAAAATTAGCAGAAATTTGGATTACCTGATGCTTTGAATGACTACTGTCATATAAAGCAATACAGAGGACTTTCAGAAAATGTCACCAAAACCACATCCTAAAGCCAGAGGCCTTTGAGAAATTCTAAAAAATTAAAATTTAATTTGAGAATTTAAGGTGTTTTAGTTAAATATAAAATTTCTGTCTAGACAGAGAGAACAACTTCTCAGCAACTGAGTCTCAGACAGTCAAATATTCTAGTGAACATGAAAATCAAATACTACCATTTGAACTTTGACCCTTAACAAAAAAGAATTGGCACCTACTTTCATGGAGACTAATAGCAACTTATCTAAGCACAATTGTAAATGTCTTGTAAGTTTGTAAATGCAACAATAGGGCCCCTTATTTGGCCACCCCTAAATTGTGTTGGTGCAGTCTGGTTATTTAATCTTTTCACAGTTGTACAGTATCCCTCTTAGTTCCTCCTTATGCTAAAACTTTGAGTTCCAAAGCTATAAAAATCAGGTAGTTATATGTTAGCACCAAACAGTTTCTTTTTTTAAAAACAATTAGGGTTTCTTTTTTTTTTTTGCTTCTGAAGATGAAATTCTAAACCCCTTTATAAATGTCCAGGGTTTGAATTAAAAACAAAATAAACATGATTCTCTGTCAGAGCTCCAGAAGGCCAAGTTCCTAAACTGAGGAGTCCCCATAGGCATGACTGTTGGGCTGCTTTTTAAAACCTCTTGCAATTCCCTGCAGTAAGAAGTATTTAAATAAAGAGGAGCAAACTTGGTTGGATGCCTTCCAGTAACAGAAATATAGTGTTGATTTCCTGTGGAAGAGAGAAGTCCATTAAAAAAATTAAAAAAAACCTTCCACTGTCTTCAGTTTTATCAGACACCTTTATATTGTAAAATTGTGAATCCCTTTTCATTTTGTTAAAAAAATTGATAAGCATACTCTTCATATTCCTCCATTTGTATAAGACCATTTTCTCTTTCTTTTTTTCTCCATATGTTATATAAGACTGAGAGGAAATTTCACTGCAAGGATATGTCAGACATCAAGAGCATTTTTTGGAAGAGGTAATCTTATATGCGTGTGATTTCACTGCTTTGAAGATTGTATTTCTGAAAGAGAAATTTACTTCCACTACAAAACATATTATTTTTCAAGCTATATTTTTTCTTATCAGTAAATCATCTCTTGTTTGATGGAAAATAGCCCCTGTAATTGCAAAGAATTAATTATTAATTATTAATTCCTTTTTCTTGACAAAATTGTGCATCAAATATGTCACTTTGGTCTTGTTTTTAGTTGCAGACAGAGAGAGAGTTTAGTTCCTGAAAAAAAATTTACAGAATTCTCCTCCACTATTAAAGTTCTTGTGCTCAGATAGATGAACAATGCATGGAACATGCAAAAAGAACCACTTGAATGATGCATTGCAAATAAATAAAAGCAAACAACTATGCTAGGTAAACGACTTTTTTTTAAATGATGTGAAATAGGAGGACTACAAATTAGGTTGAGCATCTTTTACAGAAATTCTTCTCTAAGAGCCAAAGCCAGAGGGCATCCAAAAACATGAAATTACATGAGGACCGTTGGTGTACTTGTGTATTTCTTTGACTGTGGTGAGTCTTCTAGAAAAGAACTTGTATGTAATTTAAAAGGGAAAAAAAAAAAAAAGTTGTTCTAAACTTAAATGTCATTTTATCATCCTAGCGACATCATAGTGGCTGCTTGGAGAAAATAAGATTAAGTCAAATCACTAATTTCAGTCCCACAAGGGTTTGGTACAACAACCAATTTCTTACTTGTGTTCTGGTGGTTGTAGGGATGTTCAAGGGACTTTCTTCAAACATTTTTGAGGATTAATCACTTAGTGTATCCCAAGTGCATGCAACATGTTTATAATTCCAAACATGCAGTATTCAACAAGATGAGAACTAATCTAAAATATTTTTGACAGCCTTCAGAAACTTGCCAGTCCACTCAGCAGATTTTTCTACTGGTTAGTTTCAGAAAGCCCTACTAAATTCTATGCTACTGACAACTGTCCTCATCTACAAAAAGGTGATAGTTATCCTTGTATTTATTGGTAGATTTGCCATCTATTACTGTCAAAGTAAAAACAAACCCACATTGTCTGTTTATGCAACTTAATACAAATCAAGGTGTAGATTTTGACATGTTCATCACTTTCAGCTGGTTGTATGACTATTACAGTATTTATACCAAAACAGAATCTCTGAACAATGTTCAAGGTGCATTAGCTTGGCCAGAGTAGCACATAATATGCTTGCTAACTCACATATTTTATGGAACACCATTATGCATTCCCACGTAAATGTACTTTCTGTTGTACATTTCAGTACATACATTCAGTATTCTGCAGTGGTTCTTCTGTGACTTGTCTAGAAAAAAACTACTTATTACATTTTATGATACTACATTGGCTTTTTTTTCAATTTAATTGGTTTAAAAGCTTACAAGTTATGTATTTCCTCAGCTTTCTGTTCACTTTAATTATCACATATTTTGACCACACTTGAAATGATAAAAGACATCTGAATTTGTGGAAATTGTTTGCTGTTTGAAAAACTGTGTTGTGTTTATTGTTTTGATAGAAAAATCCTTCAGTGTTAACTTCATTTTCTTAAACACTTTGCGTTTAAAAGTTACTTTATTAATTAGTGCCTTGGAAATTCATGCATATGTTTATAGAATTGTTAATTCTAGTTTTTCACCTCTTCCAGTGCACTGAAGAAGATTCACCTAACACGAGCAAATTAGCATTAAATGCATATGAGAAACCATTCCTCATACATCAGAAATGATACAGTAAGAATAACTTCGTAGTTTTCCAACAGGCCCTGAATAAAGTACATTTTTTAAAAAAATTGGAAATTTGTCTGTGTGTAAGGTTTTCAGTGATAACATTTTCAGGTTTTAGCTCTTCTACTAAGCTCATAAAGCATACAGTATTGCAGCATTGGGCAATAAACAAAACCATTCAAAGACTACTGCAATGAAAAAGAAATTAACTGTCCCTTAGAAAGTAGATTTGCTACAAAATTCAGAGAAATGAGTTTGTAATTTCAGAAAAAGGTACGAATTTTCACAAGTATACTTGGATCTGACAAATATCCATTCAATCAAGCCTAAGTAGCTACTGACCCACAGTTCTCTTCCTTTTAAATCTTTCCTAGATTCTTCACTGGAAATGGTTGTGCTATTGTTTGTCATCTCATGTTGTAGCATACATTATTTGATACCAAATTTGACCTTGCTCCTGCCTTACTGAAAAAAAATTGTTGTTGAACTATGACTGTCCTTACTAGTTTATAAGCAGGGAGCCCTGATATTACATCAGGGCAAGATGTGAAAGAAGAAAAGAACACAGAGCACAGGAATGAGTGTACTGAATTAATAACAAGCTGGTGACTCCAGAATTCAGAAGTGAAACTCCCACATGAAAAGATACAAAAAACTAACAAGAAAGTGGGAGGTCAGAAGATGGCAGCTCAGGAAGATCAAGGATCCACTTGCTCACAGGAATAAAGGCTGACACATCTTCATCTACTTGGGCATAGCTTGGACAGCAGATATGAGGGAAGGTAAGCATACAGATGTCTGGCCTTGAGGCACACTGCTCTCAACACACTTGAGAGTTAGCCAAGAAAATTGTTGGATACTAATAGGTCATGGGTATAATTCTGTTCTGAAGTATCCACACACAGTAAACAGATGCCCAAGCAAAACTGACACAGAAATCGGAGGATTTAAAATACTATTTGTAAACAATAAAAATTTGCCTCTTGACTACATACAAAATCCCAAACCAGGAGTGATGTACACCAATCTAAATATAAATTCATGGCAAGGAATCAAGAAAGAAAACCCAAGGCCAAAATAGGCACCCCCACCAGTGCCTTAAGCACAATTAGAGCACAGTCGAATCGATCACAATATTTCCAATGAATCCATAGGCCCTAATATTTTTCAGGGCTTTACTAAAGTCCAGGGAAACAACTTCCTTTCCTTCATCTATTAAGCCATTAATACACATCTGGTATTCCATTCCAAATAAAAAGAGAGCTTTGAAGAGAATCCTTGCTGACATCTTAAGTCAATATCCCTCTTCCTAGCTCTTAACACTTTACCTCAGCTGTGGAGTGCCATGGCGCTTTAGGGGGATGAGATTTCAGAAGCAAAGTGAGGGTGAGAAAAGTTCTCATAGCAATTTAAGAACTACAAGGGAAATACTAGAAATGGAAGAAAAAGATGGAAGCTATTGAGGCTTGATGCAGACAATTTATGTCGAGCGAGAGAAGGGTTATGTGAGAGCATTCCTCTATCACCAAAATTCAAAAGGGAGACTTTTTGCAAGGTGATAAGAAGGAATTTAATAATAGTACTTAGGATAAGAAGTAATAAAGGTGTGAATAAGGGATAGACATAATTCACTTGAGAACTGATTCTTGTGTGCACTGCTACAAAAACACTAACAGAGAATGGTACAGAAAATGTGTAGTGGAAGAAGCTCGTAGTTGAATCTTAATGCTTATCTTAATGATAACCATGGACACGGTTATCTTTTTTCTCTAAGACTGCACAAAGAAACTTTTCATCTTCATTTCTGTTCAGAATGAAAAGAGGCAATTCTTTGCCATTGTTAGGCATCAATACACTTAAAAGGCAGATGTAGTAAAATCAGTTGTGCTTCTTAATATTACCTGGACTACCTAGGAGACTCAAGCCACTGATTCTGTGCTTCCTGTCATTGGGGGGTAAAAATAGATACAGTGATATTTTAAGAAACAGCTTCAAAACATGATAAATAATGTCTTTTTATGTTCAAGTTAGGGAAAGTACAAAAGCATATGCAACAATGCCAGAAAAAGCATAGCATTTAAAAAAATTCAATATGTGAACTGAAACTTGCATCTGTTTCAGGCTGCTGCTGAGGTTTCATTGTAAATATTTGCCCTTGTACTGTTACAAACCTAGCCATTAATCTATCAGTCTCTTGAGGACCTCATCTGCATGATTGTTCTTTAATTTGAGTGCAGCTGTGATTAGATTAGGAATGATTATTCTTTTCTTTACCTCCGCTGTTCAGTGCACTGCTTCTAGTTTACAAGTAGGTAAGAAATTGATAAATTATAAAGTAGAAAGTGAAGGTGGGGGTAGGAAAACAAGAATAGATATTGGTTTTATTACTCCTGATAGAACTAGACTGCACCTATCTGGTTTACTGACAACTCAGGTAATATTCTTGCATTCATTTCACTAAATACAGTAGCTAATCAGAAGCACATTATGCTGCTGCCATTATTTTCCACTAAAGATGCATCCTTTACATGGTAGCTTGCAGTAATTTCATGAGGGAGCAACTGAGCAAAATCTCTAGTTTAAAGTCTGATTTGATTTAAATAAAAATTTCTTTGTATTTGTTTTCTGTCCTTAACTAGAGCTAACAAACTGCTTTCTCTTGAACTCAGGCATTAAGCAGCATTCCAGCTCTGGTGATTTTGGCATAGGAGATTTTGCCATGCCAGAAATTGTGTTAGCTGGGGGAAGAAGACCCAGTGGCCCAGGCCAGAGCTTCAGCTCCTGAAAAGTTTTTCGTCACTAAATTAGGAGATGTGGTGAGGTGAGATGAAGGATCTTGTTGATCTGTGGATTTCTCTATTGCTTGGTAGGCAGTCTGTTGGAATCTGGGAAGCATGCTGGCTTCCATCATAGACCAGGATCTGTTGCTCTCTCCTTATTTCTTGTTCAGACTTCTTTAGATTTGTAGTTCCTGCAAAATGTTGGAGGGTTGGTGTTTGATTTTTTTTTTTTTTGGGGGGGGGTGTTGCTGGTTTTTTGTGGGGGGTGTGGGTGGGATTTTTTCTGTTGTTTTTTCCATTAATATTTCTGCTGCAATAATGGCTTTTCTTGGCTCTTTTTCTTGGCTGTGATGGCTGCTGGTGGTCTATACATGGCTGATTAAATACAGTGTCTGCTTTGTGTTTCCAGTTCCAGAAAAAGTACATTTCTGAAATTTCAGTTTGTCTCTAAAGAGAACTAAGTGAACCAGCATGTTTACCACTGTGGTCTATGAGTATCTAAAGAACTTCAGGGCCCTTTGTGCTAGGTTCTGCCAGGCACTGAATGTGATTTCAAAGGGAAAGGAGGGAATCTGCCTGGAAAACAAAATGGAAGTGTCTGTAGGACTATCTGTGGGTTAGCCTAGCAACGTGTACAAAGCACTTTAACAGGTGTCTGTATATACCTCTAAGCATTTTCAGTCAGAGTCTTCTCTTCGTGTGACTTAAATACGGCTCTAGGCAATTGTATTTGACAAAGGTATGATCACTGGTGACATATCTTTTGTAAAGATAAGTGACATCATCTTTTGTAAAGGAAAATAATAGCTCTTTGAATAAAGAGAAAGCAATTCCTTATTGTAAGGAGCTGACTTTTAATGAGTCATTGCCCAAACATGCCCACAGGACAATGGAGTTGATGGGAAGCTCTCCACAGCTCAGAATCCTGCGCCACTCACTAAGTCGAACAGCATTTTCAGCTGTTATTCTTCCTGGGAAGTTGTGCTTAAAATACAATTTTCCCAGGTTTTTTATCTCCTTCCTCCAACTACTGCAGTACTTTTTGTACTAGTTTTTCTTTGGTTAGAAGGCAGCCTTTTGGACAGATAACTGAAATCAAGTACTTGCTACAATTTAGTTCTATTAATGCTAAACTACAAAATTTTGCAGCCTCAAAAAAAAAAAAAATCTGCTTCCTTTCATCTCAAAGGAGATACCCCAATAGTGTAACTGCTAATGGATTGGATAGGTTCCTGCCAAATCACAATTTATGTAGCTACATTTTAATCAGTCACTCATCTAATATTATTTACTCAATACCATAGATTTAGTGCCACATATTTGGGATTCTTATTACTTCCAGTATGTGTATCTTAGAAGACTGAAATGGCTCCCTCAAATTAGACTGACCTGCAAGAGTTTCAGATTCAATGATTTACATGAAAATACTTTTAATTTGAATTTGTGAAAAAACCCAACTGTAGATGCTAAAAAGCTAGTAGAGAGCTTCTCGCAGCTTCTCACAGCTTTCCTGTGAGAAGCTTTTGTTCTCACGCAGTCTCTCATGAGAAAGCAGTTAGAGGAAAAGTAAACTCTTTGCAGCTCCATAATTGTTATGAGAACTGTATATTGTTTTGGGTACATGGAAAAATAATATTTACAGATGGGCGTTATACCTCTCAACCTATCACCTGGAGAGGTGGTGGGTGAATAGGCCAATCATGTAATTTCTTTATTGCAAACCACACTATAAAAGATGAGCTTTCCATTAAACGTGGTCTTAGCTCTGGCTTCGACCATACTTCTCTGACCTGAATCTATGCCGTTTTTCGCCGTCCCTGCATGCAACAGTGACACCCAATCACTATAAGCCACAAATCAAACTGACTCAAAACACCCTTTTCCACAAGATTATGCAAGACAAGATGTTGGATTTTCTAGCTCAGTGATTTCACTGGCTCATGATTCAGCCTTGCTGGTTTGCTGGTACTGCTGCAAAAGGTCTAAAGAAAACTCTTAATTACATGGTCTGCCAAAACATACAAACAGGCTTTAACTGTAGTATGTAGGATTCTGGATAATAAGATGACTGTGGCTTAACCCCAGCCAGCAACTAAGCACTCACACCCCACTCACCAGTGGGGTGGGGGACAGATTGGAAAAGTGAGAAAACTCATGGGTTGAGATTAAGACAGTTTAACAGGGAAAGCAAAAGCAAATACAAGCGAAAAAAGGAAATCATTCATCATTCTCCATGGGCAGGCACGTGTTCATCTCCAGGAAAGCAGGGATCCATTGTGCATAGCAGTGACTTGGGAAGACAAGCGCCATCACTCAGAACTACCTCCCCCTTCCTCCTTCTTCTGCCATCTTCATATGCTGAGCATGACTCCATATGGGATGAAATATCTCTTCAGTCAGCTGGGGTCAGGTGTCCCAGCTGTGTTCCCTCTCAAATACTTGTGTATCCCCAGTCTCCTCACTGTAGGAGCAGTGTGAGAAGCAGAAAAGGCCTTAACTCTGCCCAGCAGTAACAAAAACATCCCTGTGTTCCTGACACTCTTCAGCACAGATCCAAAACACAGCCCAGTGCCAACACTGTGAACAGAATGAACTCTACCCCAGTCAAAACCAGCACATGAGACTTGTGAATAGGACATAAATCCGGGAGCAATTTTCACATATGGATTACCTTCAATATGTTTTCCCTTGTATGATAGTAAATCTTTTTAACTTTCAACAAAAACTTACATTACAGAATCAAGATGGAAATTTTCATTCACATTTTAGGCAGGTAGTTATGATTTTTTTTTGAGAGAGAGGAAGAACTCTGTCCCATACCTCAAGAACAAAGAGTGCATCCAACCCTATAATTCTTCTTATAACTTTGTAAAATATTTCCAGGTGTCATTACTGAAAAATGATAAAGAAATACAATTTTGGGGGGAAATTTCTTTCCATTTGATGCAAAGGTATAATAATACAATACAAAACAAATATCCAAAGGATATGTTTTCCTTCCTTCTCCTGCCCCATGTAGTTTTGACCTAAAAAATATAATTAAGTATTTATTGACTGGTTTAAATCCCTGATTGTAAAATGCAGACAATTATCTCACAGTTCATTGATTACTGCAACTCTGGTTTATCTTGCTAGCAGATTATTATCCTCAATCATTATCTCTAAGTAGGTGGAGAAAAAGACATGTTTAAGCAAAGCACATAGGACATATAAATCCTCTCCAGACTACACTATTTATCAGTCTGGTCAAAGAGCCTCTGGTGGAAGAAAATCTGTGAAGGGAAAGAAACCAAGGAGTGGGAGGTACAGAAGGAATATTCAGGACTCATGTTTCTGTGGCTCGTCATTAGTGAGTCAGTGACTACAAGTGCTGAATCAAATGGGCAGTTCTAATCTGGCAAGTAACTATACCCAATGAAATTGCTGATTGTGAAGTTGTTTATCTTCTCTGTTACCTTTTGGAGATTTTGAACCAAGTCCTTTTGGGTAGGGGTCTGTGTCCCAGGAATTAAAGGAGAGCAGAGGAAAATAAAACACCTGATCTTGAACACAAAATTCCTTATATCAGACATTGAGAGAAACACCTGGTCTCCTGACAGGACTAGGGCATGTACGAGATTTGTTATTTTCTCTCCATAAAATCAATTTTGCACATTTTAATAGGTATTCTCAGCTTTTTGTTTAAATTTATTGTATTTGAAGTTTTGTAACGTGTAGAGTTTTTCCTTAGGTTTCAGCCCAGACCTTTAATTCGTATCACCACAAACCCCTCAGATGTGTCAGAGTAATTACTTTCTTATCAATACAGAGCTAGCCCAGATCAAAATTACTGACCTAAAGTTCAAAGGCCTAGTAACTCATCTACAACTTCTTGAATTCCTTCTTTTGCCACCCTTCAGTTGGTTAGTTCTCTTTCTCCACTAACATTTTCTTATTTTCCATAGTAGTGAATCATTGTTTGTTAACAATGGACTTGACTCCCAAGATCAGATACTGAGTAAGATTTGATGCCTTTTCCTCTCCTCATCAGTTTCTCTCAAGAAATGACTTGAAAGATGCTTTGAGCATAAAACTAGTATTTCTAAATATTAAGTATTAGTATTACATCGCTCTTTCTCTCTCTCTCTGTCTTCCTTCATTTGACCATATACAATGAGTTGGAGTCCTTTTGTGTCCATTCATGGTTGCAGTATTTGCTTATTTCTCTGGAAAAGTTTGGTATTTAGGAGTCTATCATGTGAAATAGTTATAGCCAAACTCAGTCGTTGTGTGAATAGACACATACTGGTAACCAGGGTGACCACCAAACCAGAGCTGAAATGCAAAGAGTAGATTTATTTCATTATCTTGCTAATAATGTTGGGCAGCACAGAGATTTTCCATATCATAGAGTGTCATGCCCAATATTTAACTGGGGGGGGAGTTGTCCAGGAGTGGCTGATCACAGCATGGGGAAGGCTGGGCATCAGTCAGCATGTGGTAAGCAGTTGTATTGACCATCACTTGTTTTTCTTGGGTTTTAATACTCTCTCTCTATCTCCCTTTTAATAGTAGTAGCAATAATAATAATAGTAATAATATTTTACTTTATTTCAATTTTTAAACTCTTCTTATCTTGACTCATGTATTTTACATTTTTCTGATTCTCCTACCCATCCCACAGCAGGGGATAGTGAGCAGTCAGTTGCATGGTACTTACTTGCTGGCTGGGGATAAACCACGACAACAGCATATCACATTTCTTCCTTACACCTTACTGCACATAAAACAGTCACACTGACAATATATATATTATCTCAACCTCTGTGATAACCTAATAAAACTCACTCTTCAGAAGTTGTAAATTAGAAACAGAATTTCTCCTTCCTCTCTACAAAAGGTGCTTGTCTAGGCTAAGAGAAAACCGTATAGCACTTATGTTACAGAGAGTTACTGAAACAAATAAAATACTGAAGTCCAGCTTTTTTTTCTCCTCAACAAGAATGTCATAACAGTTCTTCTGAATCTAGAATGAAACTGCAGTGTTTCAGTGAAAAAGAGGAGAGTTAAATAAATGCTAAGTGGATAACATGAGTTAAGGACATCAGAAAAAGTAACAAACATGTCCTTATGTCAATCATTCCAGAAGCAGATCTGTTCATTTTCAGATCTTCTACTAACATGGATTAAAGACTGAGCAAGCAAGGCAACTCTTTTAAGCACGATGAGTTGGCTGATGAGGACAACAGGAAACATCCTTTTTCCCACTTGAGTTCAGAACCCTTGTTAATCTCAGGACTCTGAAGTACATAAACTACTAATTAATCCTAAGGAGACGTTTCTATTTTTGCTTTAAACTAGCATTGACTGGAGCTTCAGTGAAGGGATAAGGCATCTGTTATCAAACAGATGTATCTGGCGAAGAACGTGCTGGAAAGCAGGAAAGACTACAATTCTATCATTTTCATGGCATGAAAGTGAGACAGAGCATCCTGGATAGAAAAGAAGCTTTAATTTCTGAGTATTTGTTTCAGTTTTGTTTCCATTTGTATGTTTAACATATGTATTTGGAGATATTTTATCATGCATTAGAAGTCATTTGACTTGCTGCTCACACTGCAAGATTTTCCAGAGGCATCTATCTTTCCACATGCACTGCACCCAGTGATGAGTGTAGGCATCAAGAAACACAGGGATTTAGACACTGAGGCTTTTAACTGAATTCAGTAGGAACCTACTGTCTGGGCAGCGGAGTAGGTATGAAGAATATTCTACCAATAAACACTTCAAAATTAGGTCCCTTCATTCAGTTTTGCCCCAGAATGGTATGTTTTAGAGATTTTGAACTGCTCAAATAAAACACTTATTTTTCCCATTCCCCCCTTAAAAATGTACATCTAACAAAGCACTTTCTGATCTCTTCCTTTGTCACAGCATCACTGAACATGCTGATAATATTTCTTCTCTCTCTGCTGGTGGAAGAACCCTGACACAGGTTAAAGCACCAATTTCTCCACTAGTGTGAGAACTGCTATTATTTCAGAAGAGTGTAAGAGGAAGCACAGAAAGCTCAGATCTAACACACGGCTCACTTGACCTAAACATTAGGCAACTAACAGAACAAGAAACAGAGTCTTGCACTGGTGTCTCCCGAAGCACAGAGCCTCATATTTTGAAATTGAAAATCTTGCTCCCTCCTGTCACAGTCTTCTTGTAAATCATCTGCACACACTACACATGCTTGCAACTCTTCATTTAACTCTTAACAGTTTTGTACTTAGCAGTTTCCTGCTCTCCAGGGATTAGTCAAACAAGACTTCTGCTCTCCTTGCCACTGCCATGCTTGTGGAGTCAGTGCTTCTACACTAAATTGAAACTGGAATATATGTCTTTCAAAACCTGATGTCCAGGTTTGAATCCAATTCATCAGGTGCATTTAAAGAAGCTCTTGCATGGAGTTCTGAATGCTCTTTACCTCAATAAGGATGGAAAGACAGAAAACTTCTTGTCCACTATTACCTCTATTGATTTAGATTTCACCTTGAAGTTGTGGAGAGTGGAAGAGGATAACAAAGGCACCTGCAAAGTCAAGATTTGTTCAAGAACCTGACATCTGTGTTCCTGACAAAGAGCAGGGATATGACACAAATCAATCAGAAGTACTGATTTTAAATATTAATTCTTAGCTATAGCAGTCTCATTTCTTTCCAGTTTAACAATCTTGGATCCCTTCTTTCTCCTTTCTAAAATAGGTGCCTTCTTACAACTATCTTGATGAGGGGCATTTTAAAAAGTAGTGAGGAAAAAGATGTGGTTGATTAATGAGCAGATTCTTGTGTTTTCCCATCCATTGGAAATGAATTCATTCTCATTTTGATGGAGATCTCCAAATATCACACTAAGGGACTATGCTAGACTGAGAAAATTGTCTTGAGGAGTCTAGTCCAATCACCTCAAATATTTAATTTTTCCAATGAACCAAGCAGATGAGCTCTCTAGAGAGCAGTGGTCAACTCCACACAGCACAGAATTTCCTCACAAAGGCTCCTGGGGCATCCTCAGAAGCAGAAGGACTGTGCTAGGCCCGGGGGGAAAGTGTATTTGCATTGATACTGTTGCATAAATAACTCTATGACCCAGAGCTGCCCCATCATCCTGGGCAGTGCCAGTGGGGAAGCTACATCCTTTTCTGCAGGGCTGCAAATCTTCATCTAATCATGTATTTACAAAACACAGCCTTGGGTTTCTCTGGGGTTAGGTGGTGGCCCAGCAGTCACAGGGCTCTTGATTGCTTTTGGAGGTGTCTTAGTTTGAAGTCTGGTAGCACTAATATGCACAAGCCCATCTTGAATCATACCAAAGAGGCTAATAGCCTGCTGCTGAGCAAAACCAATAAAATCCATCTCCTTACTCTCCAAAACACTGAGAAATTTAAGAGATGCCAGTGGGAGGAACTAATGAATTCTTAATTTCAGATTGTTGCTATAGCAATACACTCGACATTTACACCAATGAGCTGAAGGGGAGCCAGTTCTTTCATTCCCTGTATATTGGCCAGATATCACAAGCAATATCTCATCCACTGGAGTGTAAACAAAATACTCTGGTTTGCTACCTGAAGAGTTAAGGTGACTTTATAAAAAGCTGGAGAAGGCTAATATGTTTGTAGGTGTTCTTTTGCATAAAACAGCTGGAAATTGCATTATGAGTATTAACAACAAATAATCTGTTTGTACTTTAGTTACATAAATTGTATGCCAAAGAAAGAAAGACCGTAGGTGCTAATAATGAGGAAACTTCCAAATATGTATGCACAAAGATTTCACAAATTGACTGACTTGGTTCAGTAGACCTTTGTTGTGTTTTATCTTCACTGAGGTAGCTCAATTGATAGTTCCTTTGTTACTGGTGAGACAGCTGAAAAACTGCATACAGTTCTGCTCAGCTGGAAATTATTGTTGATGGAAATTACATTATTTCCTTTAGACTTCTCACCTTACTGAACAACATCTAAACATAGTAGTTATACCTATGACAGAGTGCAGGACTGGTGCAACAAAGCAGACTTGTTTCCAATTCCTACTATTTATCTGGAGAAATATTTCATTCTGACTTGAATTTTTTTATGAAACTTGGCTGAAAAGTCAGTGGTAGAATTCAAAACAGTGAAAATTGTTTAAAAGATATTAAAATGGAATAAGGTGGGAAGAGACAGTTTTCATTAGATAATCAAAATAAAGTAGCATATGAGTCTCACCCCTGAATAAAATAAAATGTCTCAGCATGATTCTTTCAGAATATATACTGGAGCACAGTTACATCTCTACTGTGAAAAGAAGCATAAATAAAAGTAGTTCTTTTTGCTGTGCACCAGTAGACAATACATCACAAACTCTGCTGCAAGATGTTTGTACAGAAGTTTACTTCACACACATTCCTTTAGGGATAGAGACCCAATTCTCACATTTCATATCATTTTTCCATCACTGAGAATAAATACTCTGTCCATTCCTGTTTGAGAGCCCCTAAAACTCTTTCAAAATACCAGGAAACTGAGCCTACTTTCAGATTTGCCAGAACAAATCTTATTTGGTGTAGTAAGATGGTAGAAAAGGAAAAAAAGAGTTTTTAAACTTAAAGGTAATTAATAGAAGGTGACACAGTCGCATACTATTTGTATACCACTCTTTGGAGGGTCAGCAATGAAAAATTCTCACTGGAATACAGGCAAGTTTCAACCTTTTGACCTGATGCTCTAATGTTATGCTTAGTAAAGGTGACTGTGGTTTGAAAAAGAATAGGCCACAGCTCCATATGATGAGCATGCATTCTAGTGGATATCTCAGACACAGTAAAAATAATATCCAGACAGGGACCCTGAGGGGAGATACAGAGGAACACCTAGGACCTGTGCCAGGACCTGTACCACTAGATCTAAATGCTGTGAGAGCATCAGGATGACAGATCTAAATACTCAGAGTATCAAGTGGCTCTCAGTAGAGCAGCTCTGGACATGCTTACAAGGACTTCGGTCCGTGGGGAACACACCCATCCAGCTGACTTTGAGTGCCCGGGGTTAGGCAGCAGTTGAGAAGCCACCTACTGCCAGGAAAGGATGAGGGCATGGATGCATCTTCTTGGCAAGGATATGCCAGTGAAAACATCTTCAACTCTAGTGTACCACCAGCTGCTCACCAACTTTCCTCATCCAAGGGAACACTGCTCTCCAAAGGATGAGCTCATTGTTCCCCTAAACTAGACCAGTCAGGAAGAACCAAATCACCAGAGAATCCCCATTTGAAATAACTCCTCTGTTTTTTGCTTAGGTCAGTTAAGACAGGCTCACACAAACAGCTCTGCTGGCAGGTGGGTGTCAGAGTTAAGTGCAAGCCATAGAGCACAGGCCAGCTGGGGCAGCAGATGCCAGCAACAGCAGGCTGGTACCCTCCTCTCTGCTCTCCCATGAGGCACAGCCCCACCATGCCCAAGCAAGCCAAGGTTAAGGAGGGCTGGTACCACGGCTGGGACCCAGGGTTAATTGCAGTCCAGCAATTGCCAGGTGAAGCTGCAGCCATGAGTTCTCAAGATAGAAAACGAAGGGGGCAAGACAAAGTTGGGGTCAGCAATGCAAAGACAGGGCACAGACATTCCTGCAAGAAAGTGTGGGTAAGGGAGGCTGACAGGCAGGAGAGAGAGTAACAAGAACTGTCCATGGTCAAATCTCAGGTCTTGAACTAATCTGACCCTCCTTTCCAAACAGATACACCCTGAGGGAGACACATTTTTGTCTTGTTACAGCACTGTGATGAATAAACAGAAGGCAAAAGGACTCTGCTGTGCAGTAGGATCAAATACAGAAATGCTTTGATATACCCAACTATTCTTCTTGGCAGTAAATTTTCTCCCAGACTGCACTTTCAAGAAGCAAGATGAGAAACTGCTGTGGTTTAACTCCACTCACCAACTAAGCACCACAGCCTCTCACTCACTCACACACACCCTGCCATACACATGGTGTGGAGTAGAACAGGAAAGAAAAGGGAAAATTTTATGAGTTAAGATAAGAACGTTTTAAAATAAAGTGCTGCTATTGCTACTGTTATAAATGATAATAATAATTTTAATGAAAAGGAGAGAGAAATAAAGCTCAAGAGAAAACAGTGATGCACAATACAGTTGTTCACCAACTGCTGGCCAATAACCAGCCTCCCCCTGTGCATCAATCAGTTCCCCTTCTGGATAACTCCCCCAGTTTATATAGTATGCATGACATTCTATGGTATGGAATATTCCTTTGGCCAGTTGGGGTCAGCTGTCCTGACCAGGCTCCCTCCTAGCTTCTCGTACAGCTCCTCACTGGCAGATCATGGGAACCTGAAAATCCTTGACTTAGGGTAAGATCTACTAAGCAACAGCCAAAACATCACTATGTTATCAATGCTACTGTCATCCTAAGACCACACCACAGCACTGTACCATTTTCTAAGAGGAAAATTAGCTCTATCCCAGTTGAAACCAGGACAGCAACTTGCAGTGTTCCCTATAACAGTGAGGAGTGAATGGTTTAACTTCTACCTTGATGGGCCACATAGAGGAGCATTTTCACATATGGAAAATTGTTCTTGAAGTGAGAAGAGTTTTAAAGATTAATAGCCAAATTTTATCGATCACCAGTTCCACTAGGCAGACTCCTGTTCTCCCACTTAAGAACACATTATCTACTGCTTTATCAAAGATTTCTTCCCACACAGTGAATTCTCATCAGCTCACAGAAGCAATATGTTCCTCATCAAGTCTGTTCATTTTAATGATTTTAATAGGCTTTGCTTCTTTGCCCAAGTCTCATCCCCAGTGCCTCTTCAGCAAGCTGTATCAAGGTAAAAAGGAGTTTCCCTTTCAAATTAATTCAGTTAGCACAAACTCCTGAAATCTGGAAGTACCAAATCAATTTGGACTCCTTACAACATTTGCAGTATTAGATATGGTGTGTGGTTTGTCAGCAGTGCTCAGACAAGTACTTCCATGACTCTGCATGCAGAACGTAATATCTGTGAAAGTACAGATGAGCTCCTGTAATGGTACACTGCCATCCATATAAGCAACTGGAAAAAAAGAGAATATGACACTGTAAAGGACTGTGCTGTTTCACTTGCAGAAAGCTTCTGCTGAATTACAACTCATTTCAATGTGCACTCATTCTGTGTTTTAGGTATTCATTGTTAGTCTTGCTCTTGCTTTATTTGCTGTAATGATACATTTCTATCCAGTTGTGTTGGTCTTCTATTGAAAAGAACTATCGAACTCTATATGACCTGATTCAGATAAATACTGTTATACTTTATATAACAGTACAGAGACACAGGCCAACTTAAGCGAATACAGTGTTATACAGAAAAATACTCAGAATCACTCAGTCTTCTGTACCACCAGGAAGGTTATTGTCACCAAATTTTCTTCATTTTCAATCTTCTACCTCTGCTGTGCCACCATGGAGTGGAAGGAGCCCTCTAAGGCTCTAATTCCATTTCACTGGCCTCACTCAAATCCTGCCTCATAATTCTCAGAATCAATGGTCCTTCCATACACAAGTGGGGATGAAACTGTTGTCTGGTCTGCTATTGCCTCACTTCTCCTGAGTAATCTCTTTCAAGGTTTTTATTTGTTATCTTGTGTTAGTCTCTACACATGAATTTTCAACTACCTTTTGTTTATTCAGATGGCATTTTGCATAGAGAGGCAAGAAGACTTAGATAGTGGCAAAAAAAAACTACCTTGATAAAAGGAAGCAAATAGTAGCCTCCCTACCTGAGTGACTTCAGCTGTTGTCAGTAGCAAATAACTCTTAGCTCAAAAGTATGAGATTTCGTAGAAAAATCTGTTTGGTTCACATTTTGTAAACATGAATTAATAATCTCAATGCCACAATCACCATCAGCTGCAACTCTTGACTAAATGTAAATGAAGATAAATCATGGTCTGTATACCCAGCTCAAACAGCACAACACTGAATTTGTCAAGCAAAAGCACTTGATTAATATTCAAGAGGCTTCAGGTGGGTGAAAAAACTAGTACAACAACAAAGCAAAAATGCAAACATTTTGTGTTAGCAACTCCCTCTCTGGTTCCAGCATTCAGTGGGATCAGGTGTCAATGACTGCTTATTGAATATTTTTCTCCTGTGGGGTAACTAGCTCTGTAAATATGGCCCTGTTAAGTGAGTAGAGATGCATGGGGAACTATGACCCAGAAAACATCTCCTGTGCTTTTCTGGTAGAAGAACCCTTGACCCTTCAGTGTGGTTAAATTGAAACCATGAATCTTACCAATGTCTGCATCACCCATGGTCTTGAGTAGATTTCTGCTCAACACAAACCTTAGGCATAACACTAAACAGGAACTACGGATAACAAGTCATTCCACATCCACACTTCAAGGGTTCGTGCTTTTCTCCCTCTCCTTTTCCAGACTTATATAAGTCTGTGCATTGCTCATTTCACCTTTGGTTAGGTAGAAATGGAAAAGAGAAAAAAGAGACTGGAAGCAGATATTTTTATGTATTTTGTTAATTTTACATTGCATTGGGATGCACGGCAAGGTTTTGATAGTGAGGGGATGGTGAGACTACAGGGGTGGTTTCGGTGAGGAGCTGACAGAAGCTCTACCTGTGTCTGATAGAGCCAATGTCTTGCTGGTTGCAAGAAAGAGCCACTGCTGGCCAAGGCCAAGGCCAAAGCCTGACCATGGTTGTACCTTGGGATAATGTATTTAAGAAGGAGAAAAATAACACACAGTAGGTGCAGCCAGAGAAATGAGTGAGAATATGTGACAGGAACAGCTCTGCAGACACCCAGGTCAATGTAGAAGGAGGGGGAAGAGGGGGGGGGCTGCAGGCACCAGAGCTGAGATTCCCCTGCAGCCCCTGGTGCAGACCATGGTGAGGCAGCTGTGCCCCTGCAGCCCCTGGAGGTCCATGGTGGATCAGATATCCACTGCACCCTGGTGAGAACCCCACCTTGGAGCAGGGGAGTGGCGTGAGGAAACCTCCGGCTAAGGAGGAAGGAGCAGCAGAGACAACATGTGTTGAACTGACCAGAGCCCCCATTCCCTGTCCTCCTCTGCCACGGAGGAGAAGGAGACAGAGAAAATTCTGAATGCAGTTGAGTTCAGGAAGAAATGAGAGGTTGGGAGAGAAGGTGTTTTAAGATTTAATTTCTCACTACCCTACACTGAATTGATTGGCAATAAATTAAATTAATTTTCCTGAAGTCGAGTCTGTTTTGCTGATGACGGTAATTGATGAGTTTTCTCTCCCTGTCCTTATTTCAACCACTTCACAGGAGGATGCAGGAATAGAAGACATCAAAATGGAGCTCAACCTAAAATCAACATAATCATGTAGTTAGTGACCTTACAGAATGGCAAAATATTAAAGACGTTTATTTCAGTGGTCAGTCTCCAGGTTAAAAAAAAGCTGGACCTCCTGTACTGAGAATGCTTTGACTAATGTAGTTTCTTTTGTTTACACTTTCATGATTTGAACAGGAGCCATTGAAATTAAATAGCTGCTTCGTGCAAATTTTGATCATAAGAGCTCTATAACCGACCTCAGTGAATTCCTCAGTCTCCTCATTTCTGTTTCATACCTTTCCTGTTACCTTCAGAGCGCAGATGCCACTCTTACTCCATCTAGCTGAAACTCCTGCCAAATCCATCTCTTTTCCTTGAACTGTTATCCCAACTATTGTTCACACAGCCACTTAGAGTTCCTTTCTTGTTATCCATAGTGAATTTCTTTTGAATCTACTCCGTTTATTATGTATTACATTAAGCTCAGTGCAAATTATGGAAACCAAACCCCAGGCTCTATCAAGAGAACGATGACCGGCAGGCTTAGGAAAGCCTTTATATCCCCACTCTGCTCAGCACTGGTGAGACTGCCCTGGCAGACTGTGCCTCCCTCCTGAAAAGGAATGTGGAGAAACAGGAAAAGGTCCTGCAGGGAACAAGAATGATGGACAGAAGCTGTAGGCAGATGCCCTGTAGGACAGGTGGACAGAGCTGAATTGGTTAAATTTATTGAGAGGCAGCTAAGGGACATGTAGTGCCATTTATAGAACTGTACCAGGATTATGGGGCCAAATGCCTCCTGGCAGCACCAAATGATACGTCAGGAAGCAGTAGTCACAAATTGTTGCTTCACAGGCCCAGATTTGAAGAACCTATTCACTGACAGTGTAGTGCAGCACAAGAAGAGGTTATGCAGAGACTGTGGCATCTCCTTTGCTGGAGCTTTGGAACACTTGGTTAGACATAGCCACAGCTGATCCAGACTCAGCAGCAGTCCTGGCTTTGAGCAGGTTGATCTAGATGATCCCCAGTACTCAGTTTGTGATTGAGATTTGATTAAGCTATGCCAGCATCAACCACCAACTAGAAAGTTCATTTTCAGTTCCTAGGGAGCAGATAATGCTGTGAACCACAAGGACCCCTAACTCAGCTTTAGTGATAGACTTGGAATGAATGGAATGAAACATCAGAACAGAGACAATAATTAAGGTAGAAAGATATTCTGAGTAACCAAACATCTCAAAACTTTGTCAGCTATTCACTCTTATGTTTATTGTAGGTAGGGAGAGAAATGTATCTTTTTTTTTTTTTTTCATTATTCCTTATTTCAGCTCTTTTAAGTTTTGGCTTGTTATTCACTTGCCTTTGCTAATGGGCTGCCTAGGTTGGTTCCTCTTGAGGAAGCTATAAAGGTGATTAAATAATTCTTTGTAGTTATTTAAGCTCTGCCTTGTTTTCAGACCAGATGAGAAAACACATTGTAATAAAAGATATAGACAGGAGAAAAAAAATCTTTTTTTTATTAGGATGTGTGATTGGATTTACTGGGGAACATGAATCAGTCTCCACTAGCACAGGCTGATACTACACACACTCTGGACTATTTGATGGAAATTAAGTATTATACTTCTGTCCTTTCCATAAATTCTTCATCTTTTAGTTAGATTTCAGCCCTGCCATACAGTTTTCATGTTCATCTCACTAATAATATACACAGTGAATCAAAAATGGACTTATTTTGCAACTTGCAAACAAAAGAACTGTATTGAAAAAGGCTTTTTCAGAGTAAATAGTTTCCAGTAAGTGAGGGCCATTTTCAAACCCCTTGACTAAGTGCTCAGAAAATGGATTATATGATGAAAGATTAGCAGCACTCAGGTTTACCAGCTAAGACAACCATGCTAAAGAAAATATACCCAGCACCTTCCAAAGATAAAGTGAGTATTTAGTAAAAATTGTAAATGACACATGAGAAATGCAGTACACCAGAAAGTATCAAAACTGAATTTTTTGGCAATATTTTTATGGAGCAGTAATTCAAGTGTGTTTTAACTTTTTTCAAAGTTCCATTGGACTGGCAGTGGAATCGTCTCAAAGCACACAGAAGCCTAATGGTTACTGTATTTTTGAAGAAAATATGCCAGGTGTACTTATGAACCTCTAGCTGTATAATACTCTCTTAATTTTTAGGTTAAATTTAATTTATCTCAAGTATGAGGTCCTCAAAACATTAAGACACTATTAAAATATATACATATGAAATTTTCCAAGATCAAAGCTGACTGAAATCATGAAGAGACTGAAGCAAATGACAAAAGCACATTTTACTCCTGTCTTGTACATATGTTGTCCACCCATCCCCACCCTGAATACCTCACCAATTAAATTGTCATTTCATGCTGTTTTCTCTGTGTGCTCTGACACTGCACTTTCCTGCTAGAGTGGTTTTTCCGATTTGGCCCAGATGGGAGCCTTTTGTCTGAGATCCATTTTACAGAATGAGCTCAATTCTATAGGCATCTGCTGGAGTGTTGCCCTCATGACTGGGGCTAATGATGAAGCTGTTATTGGTCTGGATTTACCATCTTGCAAAGAGTTTTACAGAAGAATAAGATCAGCATTGTAACAGTTATTTTCAGCTATATTGAGATAGTTAGTTCCCTCTCTGCAACTGCATTTTCCCTCTCAAATATGCTTCCATGGTAACATACACAGAGCTGCCGCAATGGTGGAGCTAATCTCAGAAGTTTGGCTTTTCCAGTTGCTGATATTCTGCACTGAATCTTAATTGAAATCCTAATAACACATAGTAGAGACAATATTTGGGAATCCTCATGTTGCTTTTGCTTCCTGATATATTTCCAGTTATCTTCTATTTCAAGAAGTATTTTAAAAAGGACTTCTGTAAAGAAGAGAGTAGTATTTAAATAAAAAAAAAAAGAAGAAGATTTCTAATTAATATAAACTGAAAGGTAAATACTCTAAGGGAAATTAGGATAGTTCATACTTTACACATGATGCACCATAGAAATTTAATAATTCTGGGGGGGGCAGGGGGGCAGTTGAGCAGGTGTATAATATATCAAAAAAAAGAAGGTCATGGTATCTTCAGTGCTGGGCACAATCAAATTCTAAAGCACCTTCTGATAGCATTTGTGGAAAATTTCAGCCAACATGTGTTGTTCACATCGGGGTTGCTCTTTTATACTGGGAGGACAGCCACAAGTTCTTTGTTGAACAGATTTGATAATAAGTGAGCTATATGATTTTACTATTGAGAATAGGATTTTCTGGGTGATCTGTCCTTGAGCATCCATCAGTATTGATGCAGGACATCCAGAAATAACTGGCTAAAATAATACTTATTTAATAAGTATTGGTCATGTTTTATCCCTGTCAGTGAAAAATCTAATTTGTTATGCTATTTACACATTTTATTTACTTAATGGGACTTGTAGGTGAAGTCTATGAACAATTGCAACTGTCTTCCAACTAAGGAACTATACATCCAGTACTGTTATGAACACTTGTATTATACAAAATTTGCTTTGGGTTTGCTCAAAACCTTCTTAATTCTAGAGAATCTCAGGTTAGCAATAATGCATCTGGATCTGTTTACTCATATAGAAAACAGAGAACATGCTGTTAGTGAATATTCACAAAAGCCTTATACTTGAAGAAATTTCCGAGCTCTGCTGTAGAATGGGAATCTTCAGAGGGGCATTTAGTAGTCTCTTTAACAAAAACATAAAGCTTTTCCCTTCTTGTCTTACTGTAAATGGATTCCAAAATAGGCAGCAAATAGGAACTGCATCCAACAGATTTTTTCACTGCAACTCCCTTTTTCATATTCTAGACAAGAGCCACAACAAGCCTGGGGGCCTACTGAAGGTAGGATATGACCAGTTAGTCTTAAGAATTATAAATAAAGATTAATTGCAATTGCATGAACAATCTGATTTTTGTTACTCTTAACTTAAAATTGCCTGATGTTATATAAATCTTGTCCCTTCTTAATATGTAAGTATGAGAGAGAAAACTGCTTGTCTGTTTTGGTTGCAAAGACTACCTTCCAAATGTGAACAGCTGCTGTTTTGTCTTGGCCTGAAAAGCTGAGCTTTGGGCTGCATGAACATTTTCCATTGCATCAGCATGACATTAACCTGCAAGTGAAGTCACAGCTAAGGGTCACATTTGCAAACAGATGAGACATACACTTAAATGACCATTTCTGTTTGCAGCCAAGATGAGTGTCAATCAGGCAGTTGCATGCGTAGCAAGGCAAGTGAATAAATGATAGAAAATTTCCAGCACATTTTCCCTCCCCAAAGAGAAATTCTGAATGAAACACTAGATATACTAACAGATGAAAATTGCTAATGCTTTATTATGTCCATCTTTCCATTGGCAGTGACTGGAATCAGCTGTGAACTAAGTTATTGCCATTCACACAGTTGTTCATGTGCTTTGTTCCCTGCCAACAGCTTGGGGGAGTCGGGCTCTCTGTTTCTGTCGTTAGAAAATGTAATTGTGGAGCCCTTTGAGAGTCTTTGCTTATAGTAAAATACTGACAGTATTCAGCCTAAAGTCATTCTTCACCATTATGTTTGCTACTAAGATGCTTTGTAAACAATTTAAACTGATGTGACTGCCTTCTGTATTATACAGAAATGTATTAAAAATACATGCTATTGAGTGAAAACAATGAAAGGAATCTTAATGAAACCTAAGACTTATAGTAACATGTAGGGTCACTTTAGTTTCAGATAGTAAAAGAATTGCATAAAAAGGAAAATATTGTTCCTGACCTAGCATATAGGAACAAAGGAGGGTTTTTACTGAGCTAACTTCAGTTTAAAACTGTTAGAACTGGATGCGTGCAATCCTTTAAGATTTGTATGGTAGCTTATTCCTTTCTTTTTAAAATGTAACTGAAAAATGACATAAGATAGGGAAGAAGATTATGAAAGACTTCAGGATGGTTGACAAAAGCATCTGTATTTTTAAAAAATCTGATATCTCCAATGCAGTAAAGATCAAAGGATGGCAATAAAGGGTATGGGACATTGTTTTTCCAAAGTTTCAGTAAATGGGACTGATGTTTTTTTCAGGAAGTGATCTTTCTCTTGATTTTCATGTTTCAGCAACATTGAAAAAAGGCTGTAGAATTATTACACATTAGCTGCACACATGATAGCAGCAGTAACTATATAATCTTAACTGAGGCTGTACAGTCAATGGTTTTTCTAGATGTAGCCGTACAAACTACTAGTAAAGGCTGAAGTCCAATTATTCAGAGAATCAATCTCCTCACCATATATTCCTTCAATTCACCATATATTGCCCTCTTGACAGTCTGAGATCAAGCTGCACAATTAAAAAGGCAACTGATTTCAAACATATTTAATAGCTAAGCAGAAAAGAAATATTTTTGTCTCTTGGTACATGATACTATTAGCAGATTTTCATGATCTTTGGTAGAAGCAATTGAATTTCCCTGTACAATTTAGAATTATAATAACCATATCAAACAATAACTACCTAAAAATGAACAAATATGTGTCACACACACGCTCTTTTAATTTTTTACAGCTTTGATTAATTCTTGTCCCTGTCCTTCCATTTATTTGTCACATAAAATTGTATGCTTATGATAAAAAAGGATATATCAATTTATTGTAGGTAAATCTGTGTCAACTGTATAAAAGTGTTTAATAAATGAAAGCAAAATTATCCTTGTAAAGTCATTATGAACTCCAGTAAGGACAAAAATACATTTTACATACATATAACACATTTAATTTCTCCCCATTTGCTTCCTTCTTTCCTCCTCAACCTTTTTCCAGCAGCAGAACTACAGAATACATTTCAGGCCCAAGTGTAGACATTGTAGTTTCCACAACTATTTGATGTAATACACCAAAATGGAGGAAATAAGAAGAGAAACATGCAATTTAACATGTTTCTGACCAGCAAGGTGTCACAGAAGCAGCTTGGAGGCTTATCAGCAGTGGGAGTTGGATGTTCTAGAATTGTCTCATAGGCAATATCATTGAAATATTACAATGATCCTAATTATGTCCAAAGTTTTAAAAGCAAAATGAATGTATCAACAAAATTGTACTTTGACTCCATAAGTGACAAAAATAGCTTCTGTGAACTCTTGTAATCACTTTGCAGTGGTTCATTTTGTTCAGCCAGACTGAAATATTACAAGCATACATTAATGCTATTTATAAAGTCAACTTTTAATATGCAAAACTCCTTTAAGGAACAGCTCCAAGAGATCTCGTCAAGTGGCTCTTTTACAAAATTTTTAGGGGACTTGGGAAAAAGTCGATGAGGTTTACTTACTGGAACATAAGAGATGACATTCCACCACTTTTCTACTTTTTTGTATGAGAAACGATGCTTGACTTTCTGATCACCAGGCTTGAAAAATCCGTCTTATTAAGAAAGCTTTTGGAGGAATGCAACAAGGAAGATGGTCAATCAGGAATATTTTTCTCATAATGGAACATAAAATTGATAGAATCTGATCTCAGAGTATTTCTCAATGTCTCCCTGGAAAATAGCAGCTGTTTAATATCCATCCTCTGGTTCTTTGAGCTACCTGACAATACTAAATACTAGAAGTAAACAGAGGTTTTAGTAGAGTGTTTTTGTTCACAGCCAGTTCAGGAGTGAGACAGTTCTAAAGCAGAACAATTACTTTTCAGCAGTTCAGACATTCCAAAATGCAGGCTCAGAATATCAAAGGCTCAATTGTATCTGGAAATTTGAGTCTGAAGATTTTGGAAGAGCTGCAAAGCTGTAACTTGGGCTGACAGCACTTCATTTATGAGTGTGTGTGTTTTCAGTGACTGCAATCCATTTGAAAAGGCAACTCACGTATACAGGCAGTGAACAGTCATTGAAATCACAGATAAGGAAATACAACAGCTACCAGTTCCTTCATCCTGATTTTAAAATTAGAGCCGTAACTTTGTGTGTCAGACTTCTATTCTGGATCAAACAACTCATGAGTTTCCCACATGGGAATTTAGAGCAGTAGTCGAGATGTGCTGAAGCCAAGATCCTCCCACTCCCCAAGAAGGCATGGAAAGATATTAGGATGGCATTTTCCCCCTGATTCTGGCTGGTTTCCCTCTGAACTATAAGGAGAAAGCACCCCCATTCCCAGTCTGAGAAAGCAGGGAAACAAAGCAGCCAACCTCAGCCATCTGAGTGTGTTTTCCAATGGAATGATGAGTTGCATATTATGGTTCTTGTGAGAATTATGCAGGCAGGAGAAAGGAAAAGGTGGTGAGCTAGGACAGATGACCTGCTTAGAAAAATTTAATAGACTCCTTTCTGCTGAGAGTGGGAGTTATCAGCAAAAAATGAGATGTTCTTTCTCCTTAAAATCTTTTTCAGTGGGATGCAGTTCAGCACCTTTTTCCATATAGCTATCACGTTGGCCTTTCCTATATGCAGGGCTCCTAATGACCTGGCGAGATGATGGTGTGGTGGGTGCCAGGCCAGGCTTGGCAGTCAAGGAGGCCAGTGGCTAGGACAGGACTAGGGCTTGGGGCTCCAAGGCAGCTCCCAAGCATGAGGTGCCTTCCCTGCCTCAGGAAGTCCAGCCAATACTGCAATCACCGCTGTCTTGCTGCTGGTCCCTGCAGAATGAGTGCCTGCAGGAATTCCCAGTGTGCAGCTCACTGAGGGAAATGTGACGGTACTGTGTAATACATAAAGCCATGCCTTATGTCTAGCTAGAGCCAGAGCATTCAAGAACTGCTCCAAGGGACTGAGACAAAGGAAGAAGTTTTCTACTTAGCTTAGAACCTAAAGAAAGCAGGCTTGAAAAAGCTGTTTGGCAAGTGTCACTAAGCACTACAGTTTGCATTGTGTCAGCCAGACCTGCATTCACCACCACCCTGTGACAGGAAAAAGCAAGGGTGCACATCCAGAACGATGCCAGATAGAGACAAATGGGCTCTCTCCTGCTGTGGATGTCTTGCCATCTCCTGGGATGTGCTGTAGCTGGGAGAAGAGCCAGCTGGAAATATGTGGTGCTCATAGCTGGTGCCTCAGCTATGAGTTCACATTTCACAGGTACGGCTGCGGCCAGCAGTGTCGCGGTCTCCAGCCTGGCAGTGCCGGATGGTGAGGTGCCGCAAGCTTCCTAAAAGCGTCTCCAAGGCGAAACCACTCGGCCGGACCACCACACACACACATGTACACGCACACACACAGGGACAGCTCCAGGAAATGGGTCGACAACAAAGAGATGGGAAGGGTCCCCGTATGGGGTTCCACGGGAAGAATTTAATGCATCCACACTCGTAAACTGTTCCAGGGACAAAGAACATGGGAGGATCCAGGTTTATGTATGGGAGTGGATGGAGCATCAGGGACCAATGGTCTGAGGGCATGAGGGAGGTACAAAGGCAGGACTAGGGAATGAGAGCCAATGGGGAAACTCTGGGGAGTGGCGATGGGCAAGGGCCAATGGGGGGAATAGGGAGTGGAGAACCTTCTAGGGCAGGGACATATGAGGTAACAAAGGGGTGGAGAGGCCAACGGCCAACCAGGGAAGCAGAACTGGGGTACATTAACATAGCAGGACAAAGCATCCTGGGGGGGGCCTCTTCTGTCACCCTAACCTGGGGAGGCTCTTTAGTGCTAGGGACTGTCCCACCAGTGGCCACCCTTTGTTCCTTGTACCACAGGCCCACTGGTCTCCACACAGCAGTGCATCTCAACATAAAACACAGAGCTTGTATTCTTTTCAAAACAAGGCTTGTTAATTTTAGTTGCTACAAAAAAGACCAAACAACCAACTCTAAAAAAGCCACAGAGAACAGGCGCACAGCCCCACAAAAACATAACAAGAAACCAAAACAAACAAAAAAACCCAAACCGAAAACCTCACCCCCCCCCCCCCAAAAAAGCCCACAAAAACTACACCACAAAATCTCCACATAAAACAAACCCACCCCCCACTACCTCTATTTCTGTTTGCTTAGATAACTGATAATTTTAAGCTAGACAGTTTTGGAACTGTGTGCACGTCAGCTTCTAACCTTGTTGACCAACTTGGTGCCACAAAATCCACTGGAGATTTGGGTAGCCTGCACTAAGCCTCAGCAGCCACTCATCAGGAGACTTGTGTGAAGGATATTGAAACTCCAGCAGTGTCTTTGGGGTAGGAAGAACATGCAAAGTCTCACATCAAGATTAACATTTCATAAATGCAATTTCAGTTTCTGGGTGCCACTTCAGAAGAATTTATCAGTTCAGTTGCTGATGTATTCATTTAAATCTCTCCTCCTGCTTTTTGGCCTATGTGATAAGGAGTAAATCACCCATAGCCCTGCATGACTATTGATGCCTCACCATTACTGAACCTGAAATAATTAGCTTTTGTGAACTGACCTATGTTGCCATGTGAACAGGTATACAGATTCTAACTATAATGCAGACGAGAGAATTTATCTGGTAGAACTAAACTCAAGCAAATGTTGGTCTGAATGAGAGTTCACAATCATCACCAGAGTTTGTCAATAGCAACCAGATTAATTTTAACTGCGAGAAATAAAAGAAATAGTTGGAATCACCAATGCTGCAGTGCAATGAAGATGCACAGTAACAAAAAAGCATTTGTAACAAAGGCAGTTTTTGTTCCTAGAGCTTCATGTACACTGAAAGGTCATTACAATGCACCAAGAAATAACTCCTTTTGCAGAGACTGAAGGGTGAATGACAGGCAGGGTCTCCACTTCTCTGTTTAGACTAATCTGTAACCTGAATTTCTAAGGTTCGCCTAGAACATCTATGCAAGGTAAATATGTAGCACTAGCTTGGAGAACCAACACCGTTTTTTACCTTTGAATTTACCAGACTTTAAAGTTAAGTCAGTCTTACTCGCTTATCATTCCTTTCCCCTGCAACGCAGCTTTCTGATTTTATACTTTATACCTTCCCAGACACAGCTGTATTTCCAGAACTGCTCTGTGACAATTGATTTGCATTTTTATTCATTGGGAGGGAAGCTTTGTGCTTGCCTGATATGTCAAAATCTTCTTCATAGGCTTGAAAAATTACCAAGTACTCGTTTTCTATTCTGAGAAGAATGGGATACTTGGTGTGTCAGCTCAGCATGTTTAAGCCTTAGCTAGGCAATTCTTTTGAATCTATTAGATGAACGGCTAGCCCAAATTTTGTAGATGTCTGAAGGAAATTCTCATAGTTTTGTGTTCAGAGTGGTGTTTGAAGTTTGAGTATAAAGTGTATTCCTCACCCGTGTCACTTGTCATCAAGCTCAACATGTAAAAACAGACAGGAAAGAATAATAATGAAAATTCTGTTTCCTGAAGATTTGATACAAAGCTTTTCTTGAACAATGTAAGCTCTTTCAAAATAAGGTAAATTAAAAAAAACCAAACTAACCACAGAAGACAAGAAACCAACTACCTCACATTCCTAGCTGTGTCAGACAGGTATAAGGTACATTTACTTACATGTACAGAAGTTTTAGATCAACAAAGCAACAGTGGCCAGACCTTGTCAAATGTTGAGATTTTCATGGGGCAAGGAGGCATAGGCAAGCCAGAGTAAATTTACATCTTTCTGAAGTTATAAAGTAGCTGAAATGTTACTGTTGGCTATGACTATGTGATTCAGAAGGCCGAAGGACTATGATTTGAAGACTTCAAGTTATTTTATTTCAAGTGATTTTCAGCTATCAAACAACTAGCTTTGCTGCAGTATATTTTTGTGATCCATGTGTTCGTGCCTTTGGAAGCTGAGCAGAAGCTTAGCTAGAAGCTAATAATGAAAAAGAACACCACAGTTTTCTGGTTTGTTAATATCTGTGTGTTTATGACACAGATTACCTGGATTAATCTGAGAGATGTACGTCCAGTGAAATAACTCAGAGTAAGCATTTACACAATGGATGTTTATGCTGGGTTTGGCTGGGATAGAGTTCATTTTCTCCACAGTAGCTGCTATGAAGCTGTATTTTGGATGTGTTAAAAACAGTGTTGATAATCTGGAGATGTTTCTGTTATTGCTGAGAACGATTTACACAGAGCCTGAGACCTTTTCACCCCACCCCGCTGGTGAGGAGGCTGAGGGCGCAAAAGAGTTGGGAGGGGACACAGCTGGGACAGCTGACCCTAATGATCAAAGGGATATTCTAGACCATGCATTGTCATGCTCAAAATATAAAGCTGCAGAAAGAGGAGGGGAGGAGGGGATATTTGGAGTTTCAGTGTTTGTCGTCCCAAGTCACTGCTTCCAGTGATGAATCCCCACTTTTCTGGAGATGGCTGAACACCTGCCTGTCCATGGGAACTGTTGAATGAATTCCTTGTTTTGCTTTGTTTCCATATGTGGCGTTTGCTTTGTTAATTAAACTGTCTTTATCTCAACCTACAAGATTTTTCACTTCTAACTCACTGCTTCTCCTCCCCCATCCCACTGGTGGGACAGTGAGAAAGCAACTGTGTGGTGCTGAGTTGCTGGTTGGGGTTGAACCATGACACTGTTGACACATACACAGCCCATAGCAGAGTCCTGAAAGTCACTGGCCCTGCTGTTACAATGTGACTGAGTGCTTCTATCCTTGAGAAATAGTATTTGTGAAAACTATAAATCTTCAGTAGAGTTGAATCCAGTTTGCAATGTAGACCATTGCTCACCGTCTTTTATCAAGTCTTGTCGTCTGTGTTATTACCCTAACTTGGCCATTTAACCAAAGTGGTAGTTAAGCTAGAGAGTTTGTCACTTTTCTTATCATATCCCTCAGCATTAAAAATCATGTTTGCACTACAATTAACACTTACCTGATATTAGATATGCTAGGTCACTAATCTAACAGTTTTACATGGTCTTTTCAATATGGGTTACTTTCATGTATTAAAACAAACTCTTTTTGAACCGAAGACATGAGAGTTCACGATTACAGGACATTAATCGTGTTGCATTTACTGATTTGTTAGATCATTATGAATTCATCTATTGTCAATAAAGTAATTTTGGTAGAGCTTTTTAAAATCTACCTATCACACACATATAAGGATAACACCGTACAGAAAAGTTAAACAGGACAACCTGACTTTAATTCTACTAAAATCAAAGAAACAGATTCTTACAGCTGTACGGAAAGTGTATTCAGCTGTATCAGCACACAGGTTTAGCTGAATTTAGACCCACTGAGTTCTTTTGTGATTAAGAAATATTGTACTCTATAGCTGAGCTGGGTCTTGACAGTAAAGATAAATCTTAGCAGAAGTTATTTCTTGTGGTAAACTGACAGATCTCTATCCAGCTCCACTGGACTTCTAACTTCCTGTACAGAGGTGTGACATTTAAACAATTCTTAAGAGCTTGTTACCTTTCACTAAGGTACTCTGAACTGTCAAGAAAGACCTACAAAGGTATCTAGATTTTCAGACTAGAACTGCCAAAAACCTCTTGGCTGGTAGAATTTGCAGTAGCACAATGCATCATTATGAAGCGCAGTCAATTGATTCTTAAGTGATCATGATTTGGGAAGAAGGGAGTCTGTTCAGTAGTGGAACTGAGTGAGATGCTAACAGAGTGCACTTTACTGTAAGTTTTCAGAGCTGCAAGAGGAATATGCAGAAGGAAAGTGAGCCTTCAGAATCTCCATTCCTCGTCATTACAGCTCCTCAGAAATGCAAAGAAAACAGAGGAGCAGTTTTGATGACTTGCCTAAGGCTGCCTTTTACGGCAGTTGATGTCTCAGATAGTTTAATCATATAATGTGCTTTTATTCAGATACCAGTTTAAAAGAAGTCTAGTTACTAGGCTCTTATGCCTCTATTTAGCCTTGATTTATCAGAAGTTTCTGCTGAGAAAAATCCCAGACTTTTCAAAAATGCAGAACCATGAACACACTCACGGCACTGCTCTCTTCTAGTGGTGGAAGGTACATGCCCTTCTTTCACAGCCCTACACAAAAATGGACTTGATACCACTTGTGAAGAGATGCTAGTGTATATGAGAAGCAACTATATTCTGTTTTTACCTCTTCAAAGGTTACCTCTTCTGATGCAGTAATATAACCTCCTCCCTGACTTCAAAGCTCTGTTGCAATCAGGTTTTGACCCTGAGCCTTTAGAGGTATGGTATGGACAACTAGAGTTTAAGAGAAAAAATCCTTACCAAAGACAGTAACAGTAAAACTCACTTTTAAAATAATGGTTCTTAAAGGATTTATTTTGAAGCTGTTGAGATGGCTTCTTTTCTACTACATCTGCTCAGAAACCTGAGAATACCAAGGGCAGGATGATGGAACTTTCCACATTTAATGAATGATAGGGTCAATTCTCAATCATGCTCTTGTTCTCCAGCCTTGGCAGGGAGCTTCAGCTCAGGCAAAAGAATATCTGGATCTAAGGTGTTTGGCAAGGAGACATCAAGACAGGATTTTTTTCCAAGAGGCTGCAGAAATTCCTAGTGCTTTTGGATGTTACAGTGACAGCATGAACCAAACTGCAGCATTTGTTTAGTCATTTGAGGGACTGACACATATCTCAAGAGTTCAGACAGGAAGTTACGAAGCAAAAATTACGATCCCCTGTCTCAGCACATTTGAGATACTTGATGAATAGATTTTTGGGGTGAGCTCTTGTCCCTTGCTTGCCACAACATGCCATGTGAATACACTTAGAAAAGACTGCAATAACCTTTTAATATTGAAAGTTTTAGGTAACTGAGTTGTTAAGTTCTCAATCCAAACACACCTTAACTTTTCAAGGTCTGATAAACCTCCACTTATAGGTGATAAACTTTAAGCTCCTTTGTGACATTTTGACAATCATGACAATTTCTTGCGGTTACATCTTCCAGTCATGAGATTTGCAGAATTTACACTACTGCCACAGGACCTATAGCACACTTGTTTTCATTAATATTTCAGATTCTCAGAGACCAGCAAGGGATACCCTTAATTCCAAGTGCCATAGGACATGGAAAAGAAGCTCTAATATATCCATTATGTCTGTCAATCTTCATTTTAGATATCACTTATGATTTCTGCTATGTTTTACATCTGGTAATAATTTTGCTTTGCATCTGTTTTGTGCTGGAGTTTTATATGCTTTTATGCCAAGCAGTATCATGTCTAAATATATCTACAGTTTATTATTTATTTAATCAATCTTGGCAAGATGAGTGGGTTTTTTTTAAGTTCAGCAACAAAGCACAAACCCTCCCTGTGTCCCTGAAACAGACAGTTTGAACTGTGAGAATTTGGTGAGCACCGAACACTTTCTTCCCTTTTCTTTTAATGAAACTTTTCAGCACATACCCAGAGGTAGCTGTAAAAAGATTACAAGGGGAAGCAAGTCTGTTTAGAATAATTTGTTTTTGCCTGAAATTGGACATGCTCAATGCATTGTAATAAACAATTTCCTTTTCAATGCAGATTGTGTGCAATGATTAAATATGTACATTACGTCTAATGATCCCAAAAGTGTTAAGCAATTTTCATGGCATTGACAAATCACCACATAGCAGAACATCAAATACAACTGCTGTGGGCCTGTATTTTCCTGCAGTAATAATAGATAGGTTTCAGACTCATCAACTCAACAAGCCTCAGGTTTTCATTCCTAAATAGTTTCTTTCAGTAAGAAGTCAGCTCATCCATTGCTGAAGTATGTTGACCTGCAGTTATTACTTCTCCATTAGAAAAACAAATCAATGACATGACCTGTCTCAGTCTGTTCACACTGAAGTACTATAATGTAGAGTCTTACTTCTGAATGAATAACTTGGATCAAGTTGATTAGAATCTCTTGCTTTAGGCTTCTGACATCTGACCCAGTAAAGACAGCACAACTCTTTCTGTCAAGGATGATGGGTGAAAAATTATGTTCCATTATGCATGAATACCACAAACAATTTATTATTTCCTAGAAACAGGCTCCTGAACCTATGCTATCATCTTCTCTCTCAAAAAAAAAAAAAAAAAATAAAAAAAAAAAATTGCAAATTCATAATCAGCTGCCTTTGAGGATAACTGGTAATTTTGTTTCTCATGGGTATACGTGATTCTGCTATATATCAAGAGACAGCATGGATGAGAATTGAGGAATGACCTGTACATTTCAAGGCAATATGCTGGCTACAAAATGGTGTCACTTCTTCTGCCAGAAGGTTAGAAGTGACTCTTGATTAAATTAGCTTCAGGCAGGAGTTCTACTCCCTCCAAAGCAACTAATGATGCTAAGTCCACAACTGAACAGCTTAAAGCAAAGCCTTAAAAAGCACAGTAATTTTAAAGGGAATGCATATCTTCCAAAACAGATGCTCTGTAACTTAATAATCTTGTTTATTGAAATTAGAGATCTGATCTTCTGCATTTTGATGTGGGCTGAAGAACCATACTCTAGCCCATCAAAATCACATCCATGTCTGCTGCTCAAACATCTCCATGTTAGGGCAGATTAACGTAGTAAAAAGAAAGGGATTATGCAGTCTCTTCACTGCATGTATCAACTGAGTTAGAAAGGTTATTATGTTATCAGGGCCATGAATGGATTACTGTGTTGTTGACAGAAACAGCAAATACATGAGTTCTTTTTACTCAATGTGTTCTTATGACTTTGGAAAGTCTGTAGCATTTCTGGACTTATTTGGCTTGAGTGTTCTACTCAAGAGAGTAACACTGTTGGTCCTCCTTAATGTACACTATGACTAACACTTTCCTTTAAAAGCACATGTAGGCGTAAAACAAGATGCAGAAACTTAAAGGTTTAGATGTCTCTGCTGTAAGCACACATGTTGAACCACAACGTTAATACTTAAACAAAGCCATGCACTTTTATGCTCTCTGTGATCAAGTAAACCCCCTGACGATATTGAGAAATTCTGCCCTGAAGTTTCTAGTTATGAAGCATAATACACAGATTTAGATGAATTAGAGTTTCAACAACTCTGATTACTTCTTTAGTTATGCCACCACTTTTTATCAAGAGCCAAAAACGTGAAATAAGTTCCAATCACAGGTGTCTGTCCTAGCCAAGAGAACTTTTGAGGTGTGTTTGTAAATAATTATTTTTGTAATAAATAATGATGTGTGGAAAGAAGTGGATGATAAGGGACAAAAATCAATTCCTCCCAACACCATTTCACATATATTTTAGCTACCTTTGGGTTTAAACTCTGATTGAACATTTGCAAAATTAAGATAATGAAAAAAGAAACTTGGCAGTTATTTTTATTTTACAGGAGAAACAGAAGCAAGGACATGTTTTAGAATTATAACTGAAATACATTGAAATACAAGCAAAATACAATTTTTTACCCTTGCCCTTTCAACCTAATAACAACTGCAGCATCCCAGAGATATGTTTTCTGTTGCAAGAAGACCCCTGTTTGGATGGATTCTGTAGAGCATAAACAACCTCTTTCAAACTGGAGTGTTTGTCTCTGACATAAGACCTGTCCACCTCCACAACAGTCTGTTCTTACTGGCTTGCAGCATGGTTTTGTTCAGTCTTTGAAGAATCTTCTGCAAGAGGTGATTTATTTCCCTGGTTCACATGCTGCTATTTAAAATGCATTCTGGTGAACTTTAAATTACAGCGTAACAAATTAAACCAGAGGAGGCCCTCTAATATTAACAGCTGGAGCACTAACAAATATTTTTCCAATTAAAAAAGCTCTAGCTCATTAAGTGTGAGGGAAAGTTCATTTCAGATCTTCAAATGCAACAGGCTACTAAACAGTCAATTAGCTTTTGAGTCATGTCTCGTCCTCCAAAGTGGATGTTAATACCACTCTATTACTTGAACATTATACCTAAGAAAGCACGAACAATCCGTTTCATGCCTAGTAATTTTTTTAATGAGCCCTCGTGTAGGCCACTGCTAATGCCACATATATTATATTCCTAAATTCAGCACACATACTGCCTGCACTGCTGACTTGGAGATTTAAGTTCTGTTCAATAACCAAAACAATGATCATACTGCAATAGTGAGAGCGATGGTTACAGATAATAAAGGTTATATTGCTTTTGACTTTTATATAAGGAAATTTACCATTTTACCACATCTATCCATCACTTACGGTCCTGCATACTGCAGTTTGTAGACCTCTTAATATGCACAGAGTACACATCTTTAAAAAAATGCACTTGGGGATAAGAAATACAGGTTGAGATGCAGCTTGAAGTGCAGAATGGTTTTTACTCTGCTGAACCATATGCTTTACTGTAAGGAGCAGAATTAGAAATGGTTGGAAATTTTTCTAAAATTTACTCAGGAAAAAAAAATTCCCAGAGGTAGGATATAGCGGGTTCAGTTCAAAACCAGGCAGAAACACCAACTAGAGTGTAGTGGTTTGGGTCAAAATACTCATTACTTACTTATTTACCTTCTGTGAGATAAGAATTAGGAGAAAGCAAAGCAGGCACAAAACTTAAAAGAGTATAAAGAAGTTTATTAACAGACCTAAAAGAAAGGAAAAAAAAAAAGTCAGGCCAAACCTTCAGAACACTTCTCCTCCCCCCGCCTTTCTCCCTTCTCCCACTGACAATGTAAAAAGACAACCCTTGAGATGTTCAGTCAGTTTACCACTTCTATAATAACCCTGTTCAGTTCACTTAGGGAGAGGAGTCTCTCTTGCTCATGCTATGGAGACATCTCCACAAGATGTTCTCTCATGGCTCAGTATCACAGTGAGACAGCTGCCCAGGTTGGTTCTCTGCCCACATGTGAGAGTCCCTTCCCCTGACTCGCAGCTTTCCCCACAACTGCTTTCAAGGGTCCAATCTTGAGCTACTGGGGTACCATTTAAAGGATGAGCTGTTCAGAAACAAAGATTCTCTTCACCTATCTCTGGGAGCATCTTCATCTCTAGGACTATCTCTGGGAACTTCTTCATCTCTAGGAACAGAGGTCTTCTCCTTCCCTGGGAGCAAGAATCCTCATCACTTCCATCTCTCCCTGTTCAAACTTCTCATCAAATTACGGCTGCTTCAGCATTTGCTTGTTTTAATGCAGGTACTTTTGCTCACAAGTACAGTTTGAACGCTCCACCCCCCATGCTTTCATGGAATTACAACAGTGCTCTGATATATCATAGTCCATCACCATAGCTTTACAACAGAATTTCAGCTTCTAAGCATCTCCTCTTTCTCCTCCCTCAGGGTTTCAGCTCTTCCTTCTTTACTGACTTTGGAGCACTAAAAGGGTTAATCTCACCAGGGCCTTGCAGATGGAATTTGCTTATCACTGTTGGTCACATGATCTTTGCTGGGCAGCGGGGCAGCTTCAGCTGAATCTTCAGCCACACTGGAGGGGGGGTGTGTAGAGCCAGCCCGTGCCGTCTGCACGGAACAGGGACATGGGGGCTGCGGTGGAACAGGGCCGCACGGCTCCAGGATGGCTGTGTCCCGGCCCCGCTGGGCTGCACAGGCCCAGGCCAGTTACCTGTCTCAAGGCCAAAAGCAAGAGAGAGCTTTCCAAGGGTTTGTTCATTCTTGAATGTGGACCACAGAGGTGTGTCAAGCTCCTTAAGTGGCTTAAAAAGTTGCCAATATTCAAACTATACAGTTGATTGGTTCTGTTAGGTCATAGAGGAAACTGTAAGCACCTCTTTGCAAGAGAATCACTTCCGTAGCTATGCTAACCCATGACATAGGAGTAAGGAGATGATAATTTGCAAAGAAGCTTTTAAACAGAAAGGTACCATTGGTAGAGTTTCAGCTCAGATAAACTACTACAAAGAAGAGAGTAGCCCCTTGTTGACACAGAATAAAATTAGACGAAGAAATGTGACACTGTATCTGACTGTATGCTAGAGATCTGCACAGCCAAACTCAGAGTTTGTAGCAACAGTTTTCTGAATTCTGTAATTTCTCCTTACTTATAAAAGAATCATAGAATATCCCATGTTGGAATGGACCCAAAAGGATAATCGAGTCCAACTCCTGAAATGAAGAAGGAATGTTAACTGAAGAGGGAAACTTCATAGATTTGAGAGAGGAAGATTTTTCTCTTATGAAAGGGCATGCACAGAAATGTTGAGATTCCAGATAGTATACCATGTTATCTTCAAGAGAAACAGCTGCTGCTTAATTGTTAAAACAAGATAATGTTTATCACACGTGTGTCATGGATATGCAACAGGGGACAGATATATTTTGAAGAAGAACTTTTTAAGGAGAAAGTAATGAAGAAAACTCTGTTCAGCAAAGATAACTGCAGCCAGTTATCATAGCCCTCCTTACAGGTTGAATACTGGGAGATCTGAGCCTGAACAGGGATTTTTTTTAACAACTTTTCTCCAGGCATAGTAAAACAAAAACAAATTCAAAAGATTTTGTTTTAACCCTCCTTCATTTCATTTTTTCTTTCATGAAACAAGAATCTCCAGGTCAGAAATCATTAACCTCACTTGAGGCTGCAAGGATAGAGATCAGGACCACCCTGAGGGTTTAACACTGTGTCATGGCACTTGGGAACTGCCTCAAGCCTTGGGAAATAGCCTTCAGCTCCAGGATGTTTGACTGCTTTTCCTTTGGAGCTAGTGACACTATGCCCAGAGTCAACTTCCATCCACATGGCAGTGAATTCTGATTTAGACAACATTGCCACTACTTGCTGTCCTGCTCCAAACCTCAGAAAGCATATCACATTTTGAGACAGCATGTACAACCATATAGAGAACAAAATCCATAAAGCTGTTTTTTCCAGGGCAATAACTATGCTAATTTATACCTTGGAGAAATCAAAGTTCACTGTTGAATTTAATGCCAGTTAAATAGACAATTTGCATGCAACAGCAGCTTTTACAAAAGGAAGAGTGAAAATTGCCCATTTTTGGTTCTTCTCTGCAGTACACTCTTCTCTCTCTATTTCTACAGGCCAAAAGCACTTCTTAAAAATGTTATTCCCTTCCATATATTTCTGAAAAAAACCCACCTCTATTTTTATTCTTATATTTAATTGCTATAGCCTCTTGCTGGATGTTGTGTCTCTTCAAAGAAGTAATACAGATCTGAATTTCTCATTCTCTTGTGAAAATCTAAACCTATTCTATCAAGTTTATAGATTACACTAGCATTTTCATACTTGTTCTGTTTCAGAAGATCAGAATATAAGGGCAGTTTTAAATTGCTTTTACTTGAAACTGAGTAAAAACTGGTAAGCATTAAAGGCAGTTTCCTCTTCATCCTGAAGAATAATTTATCTCAGAGAAAAGAGTAAGTTGGTACAGTAATTGTAGAATTGAGAAATGCCAGTTTCATTCAACCTGTCTCCACAGGAGAAATTCAGTACAGATGGATTTCAAAATAACAATGAAAATTAAATGAATGTTAAAGAGCAATTCACTTTTTGTGTGCAATCTCAAGCTACTCTACACTCTTCACATTCCTATTTGAATGCAATTTGCTGCAGTTATTCTAGTATAATTTTGTTGTCTTAAGCATTCAGATCAGAACCTCTTGAGCAGTGAACAAAGATAATATGAACTGTTTAACCTGGAATGCCAAAATTGTGTCTGAAGACATTACTTCCTGTGGGGACAATTGCCGCAGTAAGTGGGTACCAGGACAAATGTTTCCTAGCAAAATGTTTTTTACACCATGACAGTTCTTTCCCAGTTCTTGAGCCATTTCAGCGGAACATGGTCTGAACCAGTACTTACATGTATTTTAAAAAAATAAGAAAGCTACCATATTTCCTGGTGAGCTTCCTCATCTGTTTTGGTAGGTTTAAAGCTCTCAAAGTTTCACCATTTTACACAAAATGGACCAGGATGGATTAGTACGAGACAAAATTTCTTGGGATAATGAGGCATATCCTGGGATCTTTCAAAGAATTCTCGTATACATATAGAGAGAGAAAAATGCTTTCTAAAAACATCCCGAAATTTCACTCAGAATAATCTCCCTAAAATGTATTTCACTGATATTCACATCTAGAGGGAAATGAGCAATGACTGAAAACAGGATGAATATACATTTTCTCAAGGTAGGCATCCTAATTTTCAAGAAATTAAAGAAATTCCAGGTCCAGTAGAAAAGTCTATGTTATAAGACCTGGTAAGTAAAGTCTTCACTGTGCAATATATTTTTGCAAATCTGTGGAGGTGTCTGTCTAATCTGAAATAGATATTCTTACCCTCACCCTCATTATTTCACTGGCATTTCAATTCATACCTTAGGAGTACCTCCTGGACATCTGTCAGCAGAGGGAAGTAAGACATGGAATTTAATGGGATGTTCCCTGTTCGTTTCCCTCATGGCTGCTCTCAATCTGTTCTCCACCCAGCCTATATCTTTTCTTGGGATTGCCCCAACCCATGTGCAGGACCTTGCACGTGGTCCTGTTAAACTTCATGAGGTTTGTATTGCCCCACCTCTCCAGCCTGTCAGGGTGCCTCTGGATGGCATTCCTTCCCTCCAGCTGTTGACTGCACAGCTTGGTGTTGTCAGCAAACTCACGAAGGCTGCACTCAATCCCATTGTCCATGTCTCCAAAAAAGATCTTAAAAAGTGCTGGCCTCAGTACCAACCCCTGAGGAATGTCACTCCACTGGGACATTGAGCTGGACACTGGACATTGACCTACAACTCTTGTTAGTAGTAGGCTAGTTCCCCAAGAAGTTTTGGGTTAGAAGACCTAACAGTTGTCCCTCAATTCTTTTGGATGTCAGCAAAACAACTTGATTCTTTCTGTCTGGTGTTTGGGATGTCTTTGTTCTGAAGGCTCCTGTAGTGAGATGCTGGAGTCAGACTGGACTTCCAGGCTGTGTTACCCTGCTGTACCTTGTACACCAAAGCACTTCTTCCTGAGAGGACAGACATTAAGAACCATTTAACCTCATCAGGAATCAGAAGATTTCATACAAAAAGTCTCTGCATTATTGAAGTTCTCTTACTTCAGAAATACTGGCCAGTCCCCTAATAGTGAGCAGTAGAAGTGAAGAGTATATGCCATTGTTTAAGGACATGAAAAGCAGGCAGAGCAATTTATGACCAACAATGCTGAAGTAGTAAAGGAAATAAAACCTCACTTAAATATAATTAATATGAGAAAAATCTCAGTGACAAGGGTACAATGCACGCATTTTGCAAACAATAGCTCATTTTTCCTTTTTATCGGGAATTTAGTGTTACGTGACATTGAGTGTCTTAACTAACAAATACATTAAAAAACTTTTGTGAAACAATCTTATGTTAATTCCACTCATAAAATACTTTAGGTTGGAAAAACCTTTAAAGGTCTTCTAGTTCAACACCTCTGGAAAGACCAGGACACCTTCAAATAGTTCAGGTTGCTCAGAGACACATCCAGTCTGACCGTGAACATTTCCAGGGATGGAACACCTAAGCAGTACTTACACAGTTTCAGGGTCTTTTCTGCCCCTCACTCCACTTAACCAGAGGAGGCTGACTTTCAAGCAGCTCCTCAGACCCACACTACAGCTTCTTCACCCTCTTCTGCTTTTCCTTTCTCACCGTGTCACACATCCCCTTCATCAGCTACCACCTGCTATAGCCACTAAACACCAGTTCTGCCTCATCATAACTCCCAGTTCACCCACTAGATCCTCAATTACATGATTTTACAGTAGAAGCATGTCGCTGTTGTACCAAGAGCTGGTGAGAAACAACACAATCCAAATTCAGGGAGAAACGGAATTACTTTATTAAATACAAGCTAGGTTATATACCTTTGTACGTAAGGGTGGCAGGAGGTTATTGGCCCTTTGACCAGCCACCCCTTAGAAGGATTGGCTGAGGTTGTCTAACACCCGTTCAAAATATTTTTTCCCATATACCAAAACAAGACTTGGAAAACAAACTGCAGATGTGCAATAAAGCCTTGGTTTACAAAAACCTTTACACTGTTTTCAGCTAGCTTGCATAAGAAAGGAAAATTCCACAAAATGCTTCAGCAGCTGGAAAATTCCTCTGCCCCTAGCTTTTTAGCATCCACAGAAGCAGAGATTGTGGCATCTCCTTTGAAAGGTCTGTAGCCATTCTTTATATGCTATCTATCTCCTTTATATCAGAGAAATGTTAAAGTAGAAATACATTTAATGAAGTGTAAGAACACTAAAAAGAGAGCTATAACTAGTTACACTGAATTGGGGAAAAAGAAAAAAAAATCATACCCTCTGGGTGAAGCAGCTGTTGCCCTTACAGCAGGTACATTAATGACTACAGTTACTGAGTACCTAGACATCTCTAAATGGCACACTGAGCACTGCAGATAAAAGTAAATGGAACATTAAGCTAGCCACAAAAGCCTTTCATTTTCTCACTACAGCGAAGAAGTATATGACTATATAAGACCAAAGCAAGTAATTTTATTTACAGATCTAGAACCTTCCAGATGACTGAAAGAGGAAAGCCTTACATAAACTAGCACAATATTTTAATACTCCAGGAGAAGAAAAAGAAAAAAAAGGTTGTATAATTTTTGCAGTCGCTTCCCAAGTCTTGTGTCTCAGTGTGCAATTAAAGACTAGAGGAAATGAAACCTGCTGTACATACATATAACTGATTACTTAATTTTGTAGGAGGTAATGTCCAGCCCTTTTAAGTGTCTTGAAGTCCCAGGTTTCATTTCGCAAGATGAATTGGTGAGACAACCTTTAGCAGCTGTTTTATTTTCCAATAAAAAAGCCTTCTAAAGTATCAAAGTGGCTCAATTTGAAAAAGGATCATACTGGTTATGACCTTCATTTAACCCATAGAAAATAACTTGTCTGCAGTAAAGGACTGATTCAAATGGTTTTGCCTTTGCTGCTGCTGTTGCTAAGATGCCCAAGATGCATGCTCTCTTGATTCTCCTCAGACTGTCAGGCAATTTATTCTCAATCTCCAGCAATGTGAAACTCATCCGTTTCAGATTACCTGGAAAACACCGTGTAAGAGCTCACATTTTTTTCTAGCATCTCACCATCCAATTGTTAGGAAAACCTCCAAACCTAGTAAAAGTATATTCACAGATAAGTGTCATCAAAGCGTGTCTTTCTCACAGGCTCAGTGTTGCATGGAAGTCTCTTATCTTAGGCAAACTGTGGTTCAGAGAACAGCTGTGTCCATTGCATGTGTTGTTGCTGACCTTGATCTTAACTGTGCTTTCCTGCTTCAGATGTTCTGGAGCTGTCTTTGGTTCCAAAACCTCTGATTTGCTGATCCATGAATTTCCATTTCATCTCTGACTGCTGCGTTGTTTCTCATGGTGGTGTGCACTCTCACTGTGTTTGACTCCAGATGCACAGGAGGTGACCTCTGGGATACACAGCTTTATCCCAGGCCTGACAGGCTGGGTGAAGATCAAAGAGATTCAGATCGACCAGAGTGAAGGAGGCTTCTTTTCTCGTGCCTTGTATGTGATGCCGTTGTGTCAGAGACTGAGCAGCTCTGCCTGTGGACTCTCTAGGGCCTAGTAAAGAGTCAGCTCATGCTGCTGCCTCAGGGGGAGAATTTGTACTGCCTCTTCCCATTTCCTGGTTTGCTCTTTACACAGAGCTTATGAGAGTAGGAGGCTGACAAGTTTGAGATGCTAATCCACCCCAGAGTTTAGTGGAAGCAATCAACAGTGCCAGCCAGCATTCTTCTGGGAAAAGAGAAGATGGAGAACAATAGTCACACTCACTGCCACCATATGGTGGTGAGAGATGTCTCATTTCTTTAGAAGGCTACACATTTTTGAGAACTTCTCTAGCTCTGCTCCAGATCAAATTGTTTCTCTGTCTTCCATCTATGGATGAATAGGGCTTAAAGTGTTAATTTACATTCTTTTGCGTGATGGTTTATTACACAGTGCAGGTAAGTAGGTCTGTCACGGTCTTTTCTTTCTAGGACTGGAGAAACATTACCAACATCCTTTGTTGTCCTGAAATCTTCCTCAGTTTATGATGCAATTAAAGCTTCCAAACTATAGCTGGGATTATTTTTCTGCCCCATCAAATACCCATGTAACTTGTGTGCACGACTATATGCAATTCCTGCTTCTGGGAAAAAATAGAAAATTGTTTTGTCCAAAAATTTCTTCTCAGGCTTATGTTTTGCAGCTGGAAAATCGGTTTTCCAAACGTGCCAAATACAAACAATACATTGTTTTCCTTGTGTTTTATTTTACATTCTTATCATCTAAAGAAAAGAAATATATTTTCCCTCTCTATAGCTATCGTTTGAAAAGAATATATACAACTTGACCTTTACCAGCAGACTGATCGCATCTAATGTTATTCCAGCCTCAGGAAATACATAATTCTGAAAATCAAAATTGTACCATCAAAACATGGCCACAGCATTTGTCCTACTGGCCATGGGGAAAACTCTCAGAGAATAAACAAATCTGAGATAATGTCAAAGGTACTTAGTAGTCACTCCTCTGTAAACAATGTACTAGAGCCTTTGTTTTCACTGCTAAATCACAAATACACAAAGAATCACAGACATAAAAATTTTGCAGTAACAAACATGACAAATGATGGAATTGCATTTCCCTCTTCCTTTTGTTCTTTACTCAGTGGAACATCCACTGTGATTTTGAAGGTTCAATGAAGTATAGGTTGTTGAAGATTGATGTATGTCTAAAATTAGTCTTAATAAGAGATGCACTGCCGTGCACTGTATCATTACAGATTGTGAATACAGTTACAGGTGCACACTAATGTGCATATCAGGGACTGCACTGTACAGATTCCAGCTATAGAATTTAGCTACAGGTTCTTCTAGGACCAGATACCAATAAGCTGTTAACAACTCTTTATAACACTTTCTGTGGGCAAATCTCTAAAGACATTGATGACACACTTGTCATACCTGCCCTGTGTTTACAAGTTAAATCACATATTTACTTGTCTTAACTGATTCTTAATATGCCATGTTGCAAAGCATGATCAATACAATGATCACTTTCTTTTTATACCTAGGTAGGAAACTGAACATAGGATGGTCATATGTGTTGTGGTTTAACCCTGACCAGTGACCAAGTACTGTGCTGCCACTTGCCCATGGCAGGATGGGGAGGATAATCTGGAAAACAAATTTAAAATCCTGTGTTTAGATAAGAACAGTTTAATAATTATAACAAAGTAAAATATAATAATAATAATAATAATAATAATGATCATGACAACAACAATAATGCAAAAGGAGAGGAAGAGAGACCTAAAACCCAGTAGAAACAAATTATACACAATCCAATTGCTCAGCACCTGCTCGCAGATACCCAGCCTGCCCTGAGCATCAGTCAGACTCTCTTCTGTTTAACTCACCCAGTTTATATCTCAGGCATGACACTGAGGCATGACACTCTGGCCAGTCCAGGACAGCTGTTCCAACATTGTTCTTAGCTACTTTAGGAAATATATTTTTTTTAAATGTATTTTTCTTCTGAAATATGCAAGGTGGAACATTTTGATCTTATTTCGAGTAATAGATTTAATTTTTCAGATGAAATTACTTGTATTTGTACTTTTTCTTAATCTTAAAAAAAAAATTAGACCCCACATTGAAGCAAATACATTAAAAACATAAACAGTGTTGACCACCCCAGTATGAAAAATTTCTACCGATTAATAAAATTGCAGATAAAAATGCTGAAGTTTCATTATTGCCAGTGAATCAAAGAGGAAGTGGATTTTTAGCCACCTAAACAATAATTACAAATTATTAATTACAAAATTAAGCGTCAAAAATTAGACCGCAAAATACACAAAAGGGAGAAATGGAAATTTGAGGAAATATCTTTGGCAGGTTTGAGAAGGATGTAAGACACAAAGAAAGAGATTATATATCACATTTATATTTGGAATTTTCTCTTCAAAATATCTTTAAGTAAGCAAATTATCTTTTGTTTCCAGTCACTTTTCAAACACTTATTGACCTGTGCCAGGCATTTCCCAGGATTTCCTCAGAAACCTGATGAATCACAGGCAGCAGCAAAAATAAACATTAGTGGGTATTCACCCCCAACAACATTCAGTGCTTTAAAAGTGTTTCTTCTCCATGAGGCCAGTCCCAGGCATTTTGTTCACTGAATGGTTCTTTTCAGCTGTTGGACCTAATTATGAGGACATTTTGGCAACAGGCTTAAGCAGCATGACTGTATAAGTACCTCCTTAATAAGAATTCGTGTTTGATGATTTTAGTGTCACTTAGTCTGCATTGTACACAAGGTTATGATTTAAAGAACAATATGCAATACTGGCATTAGAGGTGGCTAAAGTAGAATGTTTAATACTGTAGTATTCAGGGCTTAGAGGTGTTTTGTGCCTTCTGTATTTTTAAAGCTTAGTATTGGTATGTTGTCTAGAGAGAGAAAATATCAAACGAATTAAAGGCTTAGAAGGAAAAAAGGAGAGAACCAAGGCAAAGGAAGCAGATTAAAAAAATCCAAGGATGAGTAGGTGGGATGGGAAGGAACAGAGTTTTGTTACCAGGATTGCCAACCTCCTTGAAATCTGAGAAACAGGAAAAAAAGGGAACTACTTCTATTCTTCTGCACTGTCTAATGATACATAGGGTGACTTGTTAGAAAAGAAGCAGAATCCATAACCTCACCAAAGGCAGAACTTTTATTCTGCAGATTTTGTTCTGTCAAATTTCCTATGAAAACCCATGTACCATATATATTTTATAAAGGTATTGCTATCATTGCAACTTATAAACAAGGAAACCAAAAGTCTTATCAGTGAAGTATTTCTGTCTGACATGATATTGTTACCTGCATTGACAATTTTGGACTATCTGGGAAGTGGAAGTCACTAGTGCATCATCTTTTGACTTGCACTTCTCAGGAACTTTAATGAGCAAGCTTTGAGCAGTGCCATATTTACTCGAAATAAAATAGCACTTAGAGGCATGGAAACAAAATGCATCCATATTCTGAGTTCAGTTACAGACATTTCTAAAATGCCACTTACAAAAGAAAAATCAGGGTTTACTGAGGAGGACCAGTCAGGGCTCAGTTTAATGACTGGCCTAGAGCCAAGGCAGGGAATAGCTCAGAGAAGCTAGTGGACTTACTGGAAAAAGGGGGCATCTGAGTTTGGGCAATTGGAATTACACAAACAATATCAGAAGTTCAATGTTAGTGGGAATTGGGTAGTTGGTGACATGTACTTAAAGTGAGAAAATAAATAAAGTTGAAGTGAAGAGAAGAAAGTCCCAAGGCAGGCTTTGATACATTAAAGTCAGGTATTTGAGTTAGCTTGGCTATTAGTATTCAGAGCTGAGCAAAATCAAGCAGCAGGAAGGACCACCTGATGCAGGCTACAGTGTTCCAGAAGGCTTTTGTATACCTTGGAGTCTTATTAAATTTGTGTTTTCTAAAACATGTTTAGAGGCAATTACAAGAATGGCTGGAAGAGATGCTGGGTAGCAAGCAGAGTATCTCAGCTCCATATTAGTTACTCTGCTGGGAGATACTTCTGGACTGTACATTGTGACTCTACATTGAATAAATCTAAGATTTAGTATTGCCTAGGGCAGGCAAGGGATGGACATATTTTAGACCTGTTTTGGGAGGTCTAGTCCTCAGTTTGCAATAATGAACCTAATTCTGTAAAGCAGTGAAAGACAAACACAAATTAGTATTTATTTGTTTTGCCAAGGAGCTTGAGTAAAACCCTATGCTGACAATTCTGCTAAAGGCATGCAATCCATAAGAAAGCAGCCCAGGAGACAGTGCAACCCCCTGTGGTACAAGATTTGCAAAACCATTAGGACATTTATGGAAGCTGTTGAAAATACGTAACTAGCATTTAGCAAGGGAAGACTGGAATGATTTGTCTCTCCCCAGTGAGATGGCTCCTTCCTTGAGAGGGCTAGGCATCCCTGCTTGAAATTATTTATGCTCAAAAATAAATTGCAATAGAACTGTAAATTAATACACAAGCACTACACAGAATCAGACAAAAATTCAGACCAGAGACACTTCTTGAATGTTTCAGGATGTAGTGCGTAAAGCTTTCCTTTGCAGACAGGAGCTCCCTTATCTGAGAGGGGGGGACGTGGGAGTCCCTGTAAGTCTGCAGGCACCAGCAAAGGGACCCAGCACCTTTGTGAGCTGTGCTTGTGACAAGAGAAGCAGTGCAGACAGGGGTCCACAGCCTCAAAGATAGGTAAGAAATTAATATACCTTTGTGGGGGTGATATGAGTCTCCCTTGGGGTCATTGTAGACCTAAGCCAGACTGCCTCTCTCCCAGGACTGGTCTGTGGCTGGACCTGATGACAGGGAGGGAGTTTGTGTCAGAGCAGGAGCTGGGACTGGGTTTGCTGGGTCTCTGACTTGCTGTCTACACTGTGGTGTGGGAGCTGCACCTCTGCTGTGGTGACAGAGGATTTCCTCCTGCAAGAGACACTGAAAGCTGAAGGCAGAAAACCGATGTCTTTCATCCTTGCTCCTGAGAGTGGTTGGGAATTACAAAGGATTTGTGGCACTGATGGGGACAACAGGGACCATCAAGCAGGACAGGAGGGGACCTTCCAGTGCTGCCCCTTGGATGCATAAGGAGAAAGGACCCATATTCTGGGCCTGCTAGAAATACAGTCATAGAACTGTTTAGGTTGGAAAAGACCTCTCAGATCATTGAGTCCAACCATCAACCCAGCACTGCTAAGTCCATCACTAAACCACAGTCCTAAGTGCCACATAACACACATCTTTTAAATACTTCCAGGGAAGGGCCTTTCCCCCCAAGACTGATCTTGCTGGAGAATTATCTTCTTCTTCCACAGTAGCAGTAGAAAGAAAATGTTTATGGAGTCAAGTCTTCTGCCCCCACAGTCCAGCTCTGACCAAGGCTAGGGCGACTGACTCACAGCGCCGTTACCAGAGGATGGGAAGGGACAGAGCTGCCACAGACAGACACAGAAGCCTCAAGGAGGGGAAGAGATGGTAACAGAGAACAAGGTAACCTCTGACATCCGACTCCTCCCATTCACTCTTCTTGGAAAAGCTAATTTCGTTCCACAGTGATGAGCTGGGAATCAGCAGTGTGGCTGGGTTGCAGAGCTGGTGATGCACATGGGAGACAGAGGCTGCTCAGCATGTCTGGTTTAAGGCCCTATTTCATACTGCACACAAATGTGTGATAGTTCTACTGTTTATATCAAAATGCTCAGGTTGATGGTCCATCTTGGAAGCTGAGCCACAATTAAGACAGAACTATCTCTACTGCTGCAGATGCCCTCCAAAGTGGGCATCCTTACTCCTCCATGCTGCCAAAGGGAATAGCAGAGCTGGCAGAGGCATCTAGACACAAGAGACAATATGAAGCTGCTGACTTACACAGTGCTGCTGTGCTTATATCCTCAAGTGAAATTTATTTCTAATGGGCCTTCATGTCCCACCCTTACAGCACTGATTAGAGGAGTTATGCATTGCGATTTCACTGTCTTGTTTTGCATAATACATACAGAACTAAGCTGAGAGGAAAATGAGGCAGACACAGGGAATGGATGATTTGGGCATCTGGTTAATAAATAAGCTGTATAGGGCAGAAGCGAGAAAGAAGAGACACCTGTTTGTGGCTCAGCTTGATTACTTTTCACCAAAGTAAAAAACGTTGCAAATGTCCTTAATGTAGAAATTAATATCTTTGTTATTATGCAAGACTGACATTTCCTGGCTTGTATACACAGCCTGTGTTAGAGATTTCAGATGATAATAATTTGAATTCATAAATAAAAACCATGCTTGAAAGGAAGATTTCTTAAATAACTTGGATAACAAATAGTCAATTCATGGTGTTACTTTGATTCTGCAGAACCGCAGTGAACACGTGTGTGAGCCGGCGTAGGCAGGGCACAGGAACAACCACAAGGCTACAGAAAAATGCAAAGTACATTTTATTTTGTTACCTCACCAAACAAGGCACCCCAGAGCAGCACCCAGGCAGAGATGCAGGCACTATTGAGTTTGGTTCACGCTAAAGGTTCCGCCGCTTGGATCCCTGAGTCCTGGCTGCCAGGCAGCGTTTTGCCCTCCCTTGCCCAGGCTTTCCCGAAGGAAAAGTGGCTCTCACCTACCCACGCAGGAGGGGTCAGCCATGCCCCACCTGGTTTTTCTTTTGTTTTCTACAACCTTATGCAAAGCCCAGCATAAAGGATCATTAACTTTAAAAAACCCCCAATCTTTACACAAGCAGCATATATGATCTGACTGCACTTCATTCATGTATGTAATGTATGGCTTTATAACTTTTTTGTAATTTATGAAGTATTAAGGAAATCAGCTCCAAGGCTAGGCACATCTTTGTGACAGACATGTCACAAAACCATAAATAAAATGGATCCATGGTCATCAAATTTATTCTACTGGAACAAATTTTTAAAGGAATTACATATTTATAGTTTCTAATATAGTGATGCCTTTTCCTGGTCTTAAAATCAAGAGTCATACATGGTTAGAAGGGGAAAAGGGATTTTACCTTGGTATTTATTCTTAAGGATCCTTAGGTGTACACGTCCAGGTCATATGCATCGAGATGTACCCCACTGAGTCTTTCCCTGTGTCTCTGTGTCTCTCTTCTCGTGTGTTCCCGTGTGTTTTTTCCCCCAACATTGGGTATAACATTATAGGCTTTTCTAATTAGCATATCTATCAAAGATTCCCCAATGAGAGGCTCAAGTGAGCCCCCCTCCCCAAGGAACCTTCCCCTGGATGGTTCTATCTTAGTTTACAGAATGTGTTCTGGAGAGGACCTTGGGGTGTGGGGCACACTGATCCCTAGCTACGAAGCTTCTAAAATGTTTAGTCTCTTAGCTTGACAAACAAGTCCAAGAATGTAAGCAATAAGCACTAGGAATACAGAAGTTGTAAAAAGGTATAACGGGTATAAAAGAAAAGGCAAAAATCTTCATGGCATCAATAGTCATTTATATCAACAGCAGAAGTAGGAGAAAACTGTAAAAGTGCACAAAGTCTCTGTATCTCACTTTCTCAGAGAGTCAAGTTAGTAAATGAACCCTGTTATTTCAGAAGAAATTACAAGCAAAATCTGTTCCTAATAAAAGAAAATATTCTAGGTGGCATTTTGTCCTTCCTGTTTCAGTTTCATTTCCAATAAATTCTGTAGGGTTTTTTTCCTCTTAAAGTGCCAGTTTTCTCTATAAGTATATTGATTTCTAAATTAAATAGTTCTGAAACTGTTAATTCCCAAACAGCAATACTGAAATGGGTGAAAACCTAGTACAGAAGGTTTTGCTGCTGACTTCAGTAAAGCTAAATCTTTGTTTCTGAAGAAACCATCAATTCCTTACAGGATTTAAAACATAAAAGCATGCACATGCACACATACTTTTTAACCTCAAAAATATGTAAAAGTGAAAATACCAACCCAGTGTCTGTACATTAGGGATATTATCTGAGCCACCAATAAAATACTCTAAGGCAAAATAAGAAAATATTAATGAAACAGAAAATAAACATAAATTATATTCTGTGGATGGGGCAGAAGCCATGAGCTGCTCTAGAGAAATGAGAGGGTCATCTCAAGCACAACACTTAGGAAAGATCATTACACAGACCTACAGTTTTAAGAGCATTTTTAAGATCATTTTTTAAAAGATATAATACAACTCAGGACCAAATCTGTTACCAAATTACAAAAGACATACATAATGGAAAATCATTTTAAGAAATTATATATTTTATTTCACAACCACAAAGAAACAGGACAAAATCCCCCAATTTTTAGACAAAAAGTTATTTCTCTTGTACCAATTTTAAGAAACAAGACAGTAAAAATCATAATTACAGAACTAACCCGAACAAAGCCAAATAAGTAACAGTTCAGATGCAGCTGACTTGGAGAAAGCAATGCAACTCAACCCCTGGCTGGGTCAGCTTGGGTTCTAGTGCCACCTGCTGAAATAACAGTAGTCTTCCCTTCGCAGTCACAGCTAATACACAATTTAAATTAATCCTCTGCCTTACACAGCAACACGTGAAGAAAGGTCATTAAGCAGATGAAGTGCTTGAGTAATCTAAGTGCACATCCAGAGAACCATACACTGAACGTAGTAAACTGAGAACTTTCTCTTGAATCATGTCAACCTGCTCTGAAGGGCAGTAGTCATCCAAACTTGATCTGTAAAAAAAAAAAGCATGAGAATACAGATATCACCACCATGACCACATTGTGTATTTCTGCAATGCTCTGCACCTAGGCTGAAGCTTCTTTCAAACTGTGGCAAGTTTTTGCATCCCAGTATCCCTTCAAAGCTGTGCTCCTCATCACCACTTTTTAAGTTTAATAGAAAGTCTGCAGCAGATCAGGAACATGACCTAATCTTTCCAGTTCTACTCTCTTCCTGAATCTGACACAGAACACACTGGCAGTCAAAGTTCAAGCAAATGATCTAATTAAAGGGCATGTGGAAAATTAAGATTGAAAAATTCAAATGCTACTGGTAAAGTAGGCAGGAAAACTTGAAAAACAGATTTTCAAAATAGCTGGCATATAGCATTTTTTACAGTATCTATTAATGAACTTCAAACAGATACTAGTAAAAAGCAGAGCTGACTTCCTGAATTTTTTATCTGTCAAGATCTACAGAGATGATTCTAGTTTCTTCACAACAGTGGATAATAACCCGCAAATTGGCACAGGAAATACAGCTTTCTTTTATTGCAGGCATTAGCCTTACCAGTTCTTGCTGACAAAACCAGTTTCATGTCAGCTTCTGCTACTGTTGCCTGCTCTTTAAGGGCACAATTCGTATTTCTGAATGATTAAATTGCAATAATTTGTCAAGAGGTACACTGTGGTCTTTAAATTAGGTATTTTCAGGACAGATCCTTGGTTCTCCCGGGTCCCTGGCCTCAAAGTCCATCCTGTTATTCTAAATAACAGCCTTACAGTCCTGGAAGCATAACTTTTAGCCCGTAACAAAGTTTTACTAGAGCTTTAAAGAATATAAACCCCTTTCAGCCGACTAGATGAAAACTAGTTCCAGCAGAACTTTCACTGAAAAAAGAAATCCTATCTGTAGTACAATAAACCTTAGAGCAAGAGTGCAAGGAAGGTGGGATTTCAGCCCAAGCCAGCTTTGCTCTAATTAGCTCAAGTAATCAAGTAGAGGAGATGTATGAACTCCAGTACAGCTATCAATCCCAACAGACACAAGGCCTCATCACAGCCTTTGTAAAACCTATGCTGAAGCTGATTAAGTCATCGTGTTTTAACTGCCTTTGCAACCTGTGCCAGCTACTCTAAAGCCCCTTAAACTGGCCATCAGTGCAGAACTTTCTTTTAGCTGTGTCGATGCTGTCACTGCTTTATGATCAATGTTTTCAAATGTCAATTTTCACTCCACTATAAGGCTTCCACTTTAACAGAACTTAAGACAGAACTAGCCCTATACTGACAGGATCATTTAGCTTTGTGAGCACAGTCTGGGCATTTTAAAGTGAAAGTATCTGTGCAGTCTCACCGAGCAACTGTCACAAGCGTGGGCATGGGCAGATCTGTCAGCAGAACTCTAATGGATTGTATGAGGCCTTCGATCTCCTCTTCAGTGCTAACATGGTGAGGAAGCTCCACATAATCACAGGTCAGACCAGCCTGATGGACCTATGGGTAAATTAAAGAGAGATTTAATTTCTGTTGATGAATTATTGCTTATGCATGTAGAAAGTCTTTAGGATACAATCCCTAGCCCATCAGGTAACTTACACCTCTTCAGACAGTAGGAGTTGTGAGGGTTTTTCCCCCAGCTTGTCCTTTAAACAAAACAAGTAAAATTCTGGAAGTTGTATGGATTATTTCATTACCTCCAGTACACTCTACCTCTTCTTATGAAGTCAGAGTATGCTACAGCCCTTGAAGATGATATAGCTCTGATACTTTATAAATAGGTACCTTATTTTAAGTTCTACAAAGAAGATCAACAGACTGGTGAAATTTAACCTCCCTTCACAGGATGCAGCCCGAGGCATCACAGCCCTGAAAGATCATACTAATGTTGCCTAAATATAGACAGACAAGCAGATTAGAAGTTTAGCAGCTTTGAAAAAGAAAAGCTGGTCTAAGTAATGAGAAATAAAACCCCAGGAAAATTACCAAAATCTCACAAAGTCCTGAATCAAGAAGCAAGTCTGAAAGTAAGTATGACTCTCCCTCCAGATGCTTTTGACATCTGTCCACTTTTTTCTCTTTTACTTTGTCACCTACCATTTCATAGTCTGGGCTTTCCATCCTGGTTTTCAAACTGTGAACTAGTTGAACAAGTGGCTTCATTCTGGAGATAAAACAAAACCAAAATTTGTTACAAACATTTGGAAACACATATATATACCTTAAATGTTTAAAAAAAAGGGAGAGGAAAAAAGAGAAGTTATAGCCTAAGATGTGAAAATGAAATTTGCTCCTGTGTCATCATGCACTTGCAAAAATGGAAATTATCAGTATTACTGCACTGTTCCACCAGGTCTTTCTTATAAAGTCCCTATACTCATACCTGCCTCTGGCAAGTCCTCCTTGTGCTTCTTTTAGGGTAGATCTGCAGAGAGGCTGTTGTAGCTCAAAAGTCATATATACTTTATAGGAAAGTATATATGGCACTGTTACAGAGGTTGGACAGTAACTACTGCATTTGATGTGGGAAATTGAGTCATTTTCCTATCAAAAAAAAGCTCAAGCTTTCCCTGTATCTTTTCAGCTGAAAACATTTAGTTTAAAAGCAGATTGATGCAGTTCAGATGTTTAGTGGAGACTGTTGCTCAGATACACTTCCGTTAACTTCCATTTTTCCAGAGAAAGCAGAACCTTCAGGAGCACCAAAGAACTCCATGTCCTCCTTGGTTTGTTGCTTTTCTTGAGAACTGTACTACACACTGATGACTAAGGTTTTAATCACCAAATATGCCTCCATCCATAGACAACAGAACTTGCATGAAGCTGTACAAGACTGACCTTCCAAAGCTTACAGTGGCACTGAAAACAGCAGACTGCCTTTTCTTTTGACTCTTTCTCCTCCAGAATTGAAGGAAAAATGGCATACTTGCATAGATCCTACCCATTTCTGTTATCAAAATGCTGGATTAATCAGTTCTCAAACTTCTGTTTGCAATTTAGGCCACTTAGAAATCTCCTACCCAGGATATGAAGCCCATTTCTGTAGGGTTTCTTCGTCATCACTGTCACACAAATCTGCAAATGCTGCTTCCAGATCTTCCAGCTGATGAACACGGTTTTCAACACAATCCAGCAAGTCTTCCTTTAAATAAGCATATATGAAAGTATGTTAGGAAAAAAAAGAGGTAAGAACATAATGATTTACCCTATGATTTAAATTCTGTAATGATTTATCGACTGGAAGTGGGGAATCAGAAACAACTGATTTATTTCTACAGCACATCTTTTCAAGAGGATCATAACGAATGCCTGCAGAAACTGTTACACTTCCAGAATAAATCACCTCACTTTGCTCTCTTTTTCCTATTACAAATTAAAAAAAGCCACCTTTTAAGTATGTACCTGTTTTTACTGCTGATTGACTATGAAATGTGAAAATCAATCTGCCAATATTCAACATATCTCTATTTCTTTATTCACATATATCAATTAGGTTTCATTTATTTGTGATAATTAAATGTGTTGAATCTCTCTGTATTAGTTTTCAGATGAGATTATGAAAGCTTGTATTTCCATGTTTTAGAAGCACACAGCCCATAAAATGAAAAGTACATTACAGTGGCATAATACCATCCTTTCCACATCTGAACAAAAAAAGTTAAAATACCAATTACACATTCATCACAGCTCTGACTATCAAGAAAGATCAACAAGGGAAGGAAGGGGGAAAAAAAAAAAAAAGGAACTGGCCACCAAAAAAACAATAAAAGAAACACCCCACCAAACCTGAGCCCTGTCGAGCCATAAAAAGAACAAGTTGGCTGGTGACTTCCTATGTTTTCATTACTTCCTTGCCAATTACCATTTGTTTACAGAAATAAATTTTCACACTCATGCTAAACATTTATGCAATTCACATGTTTAATCAAAACATTTAATAATAAAAAATTCCTAAGATGCTGCTGATTGGCATTCAGCTGCATAGCTTAATGTGAGACCACTTCATTAAGCACCTTTGATAGGTTCCTTCCTGTTGTCGTAACTCATTTTCATTGGGTAAATAAAAAGAATCATTCCTTCATACATTCCACAAGGAAGCAGCATACCTCTGTTGCATTTTTATGTGGCTTCTTGAAATTGTACAACTCTTGCAAAAGCTCATATTCTGTCTTTGAAAAAGAAAAAAAAGAAGAAAATGACTCTTCAAATGAGAAACCAAATCCACAAAGCCTTCCTTCTTCAAAAAAAGATAATTTCCCTACTCTAGTACTGCAGACAATAATGAACATAACAGCCTCTCATCAGGACAGGCTACCATTCTTTGGATAATCAACACTACTGTGCCTTTTGAAAGACAGTCTCCTGATACCATCATGGCTTTCTAGGCACATTATACAGGGTAAAAAATGATAAAATCTATCATCCCTCCCTGATGAATCTTGCTGTGGGTATTTGGAAGGTAACCTCTGGAAACCCAAGCATAGCTTTTATGTCCCAATTAACAAGCAGAAGTTGAGTATACCCCTGACCTTGAATGTACACTCAGTATTGATATCAAGTGTACGAAATTCCCCCTATTTGGTGGTTGTAATTTTTTACCATGTACGCTCCCATAGAAATATTTCTTTAAAATGGAAATATCTCTTTAAAATATTACCATGAATCATTAACCATGCCCAGCTAATCTGTTAATTTAGCTTAGGTGAGAGTTTCTCCATAGACATAAATACTTAAGGCTGGGATTCTTTTGTGAGTGGTACAAGGCTACTCAATTTCCATACTTACCTGTGTGTACATTTCTTTGAATGGATTTTTAACTGAAAAAAAGTCCAAGTCAATGTCCAAAACATATGCATCCCCTTTCTGCAGTACTTGGCAGACATCTTTAACAACATCCCTTAATGGGCATTCACTGTTTTTGAGACAGCTTGAAGCTGAGCACTCTGCCAAGGTTTCTGCCCTACTGAGGGCACCTGCATTTTGTATTTCCTTTTTCTTCACACTCGGGATCGTGTGATCAAGGTCACCAGGAGCTACTGAAGAGGCAGAAGTGGCACTTGCTGTGTCATCTGTATTTAGCTTCAGTCTTTTAGCAGATGCTACTTTGCCATTTCCTTCAGGGCTGTTTGATGACTCAGTAGGATTGATGAGAATGACGTGCAAATTTAAAGGCTTCTGGTTTTCTAGCTGATCAGCAGGAACATAAAGACCATCACTTAAGAAGTAATGATCTGTGCCAGTAACCCTAGAATTGACAATAACTCACAGTTAATATACCTCTTGGCAAAGAACTTAGGAAAAAGCATTTTATACTTTAGGGATCCAGAGAATAAATAGATGTTTGATGGGTAATGAAAGCAATAAAACTGTGTAGACAAAATTATTTCTTTTAATCCTCAGGTTTAAATTACGTTAAAGTTTTTTCTACTTCTTTATTGTGGAATAAATATATTAAAATTCACTCTATATTTTTTATGATATCCCTACAAGGTTTTAATGGATAAGAAAAAGATTCTGCATTATGTGCTACTAAGATTAATTTGTGATTGAATTGCATTTTAAAGACAGCATCCAGAATTGGCAAGATATTATCAGTACTATAGCACATAAGATTGCAAAGCTATGGATATTTTCTCTTGGTTTTCTACTTTTCCAGGAAAATTATGATCGTTGGGTTTGAGACGTGCCCGGAAATGCATAAATATTGATCTAGTGCAAGTACAATATTATGGGTAAATTCATAGGTAGAATTTAACTTTTTTTACCTCCAATTCTCTAAGTGATAAAGATGGTTACTATAGGATAAATAGCTAACTATCAATTAAATCTCCTTGAAAAAAATCCAAAACAACTAACCAACCAAAAGCAACACTAAAACCACTACTTATGGAAATTTAAAGAATAGACTTTTCAAGCTGTATTTCAGTACATTAAGCCTTAAGCATCATAAACTCATATTAAAAATAAGATTAACAAGTGTGAACTTCTGCTCACTTGTGGTAAGGCCTCATTTGATTACAGGATATCACCATCAATCAACCACAAAGACAAATCATTTCCTAAGCAGAAGAAATTTGAAATTTGCTCCCCAGTGTTTTTTAGATGCATTACCCTGAGCTTGCCAAGGTGAGAGGCTGGATTACAACTCCATCTTGTTGACAAGGCATTCACAGGACATCTTCCCAGAAATTCTGCTGGGTTCAACATGAGCTCATTGTACCTCAGTGTCCACTAAGGAAGAGGCTGTGTCTATTGCCTATCCATCTCTTGTCATCAAAACTTTTAGGACATTTGTATTTATGAGGACTCCTTCCCTTTCTTCCTTCATGATTTTGGTGAGCCTAGAACCTGAAGAAAATGTACCTGACCGTCTTCAAAAGGAAGCCTGAAATGTTGTTTTCATGATGGCTAAGGCCACCCGTGAGAGAGCTATTCAACCATCATGAAGTATCCCTACATACTGGCTAAATGATTAAATGTAACAGAAAGCACTAGCTTTTTAAAAAAAATTATTTAGGTTCCCTTTAGGCTTCAGATTTAGATTGAGACCTTTAAGTGTTTTATTTAAGGTGGTAAAACAAAGCATTTCTCTGCTGTTTTCTGTTAAACTTGCTTAAAAAGATTTATTCTTCTATGCTCACAAGAGACATGATTTACAAATATCCACTAAAGCTGCACAAAATCACAACACAGTGAATATGGTGAATGCAAAATTATTATGGTCTACATCCTGCAGAATGATGAGGGGCTCTGATTGGAACTTGAATGACAGAATAATTAAGATTCAAAGAGACAACTGGAAGTCTCTAGTAAATCATCTGATCAAAGCAGAACTAACTTCAAAGCTATATGAGGCTTTTTATCAAATCAAATATGAGGTCAATTTATCAAATAATGGAGAATTCACTACCTGAGTACCTGTTTCAGTGCTTAGCTAAATTAACTTCAAAAAACCAAAAAAACTCCAAAAAACCAAAAAAACTCACCCCACACTAGAAAAACAGAGTCACAGATGATATCAAATAATAATTTTACTAGTTAGATCAAAGACTAAATTGATACAAGTGTAACTGCATTATGTCCTAAAGAAATTATAAATACAAATTACATTTTCATCTTTATCCAAGAACACAAAAAAATTCCAATGGAAAGCTATAGAGATGGCTTTTATATTACTAGTACATGACAGCAGACAATTTACCTGATCGTTGTTGTTGATACATCTTTCCCAACTAGAAAATTGTGTTTCCCTTCTGAGATCTGCTGAGCCCAGGGTGGGTGAAGCCATACTACTTGAGAAATATGGCCAGCATAAACAGCAGGCATAATCCAGTTCTCAATACTTAATTCGCTGTAATCAACACAGAAAGACAGAAGACAGCAATGTTACTTTCCCTATAAATAAAAATGGTCAAGAACACCACAAACATCTTCCACATCTTGAAGGCCCCCATGCAAATCATCTAAAATTAGTACTCCACGTAAGGGTAACATCATCAAAAAAAGAAAAGGAGGGAAATCTTTATTCATAAGACAAACCACCGAAGTCTGTACTAGATATAAAAAAGTTTGGACATAGAGTGGAATCAGCTTCACTCTTAGCACGGCACTTCGATTATAAACTCCTCAGTGGTGGACCTGGCAGTATTAGGTTCATGGTTGGACTCGATAATCTTAGAGGCCTTTTCAACCTTAATGATTCTGTGATTCTATGCCCTTTTCCTCTTGATACATCAGAAAGAAGAAAGTGCAAGGAACATTGGTCTAAATAACTTCAAACTGACCCCATGAGAGTATTTTATTGTAAACTGCTCCAAGTATATCTTAAATGTCATCCCAGTAATTAAAGTGAGTCAATCCACATCCACAGGATTAGCATCTTTCCTCATTATCAAGACCCTATTTTCTTAGGTGTATGATGCCAACTATATCCTGGGCTGAAGCAAAAGCAAGATGAGCAGGTCACAGGAGGGGATTCTGCCTCTCCACTCTGCTCGTGTGAGACCATACCTGGAGTGCTGCATCCAACTCTGGGCCCCCAACGTCAGAATTACACGGACCCATTGAAGCAGGTCCAGAGAAGGCCACGAAGATGATCAGAGAGCTGGAATACCTTTCCTATGAGGACAGGTTGAGAGAGCTGGGGTTGTTCAGCCTGAAGGCTGCACAAAGACCTTACAGGACCTTCCAGTACCTAAAAGGGGACTAGAAGAAAGCTGGAGATAGATTTTTTAAAACAGCATGCAGTGACAGGACAAGAGTTTAAAGGATGTGTGTTTAGATTAGATATTAGGAAGAAATTCTTCACTGTGCATGTGGCAAGGGACTGGAACGGGTTGTCCAAGAAATTGTAGATGATCTATGCCCGGAAGTGTTCCAGGCCAGGTTAGATGGGCCCCTGAGCAACCTGGTCTAGTGGAAAGTATCCCTGCCCATGGAAGGGGAGTTGGAACTAGATGATCTTTAAGGTTCCTTCCAACCCAAACCATTCAATGATTTTTTGATAGAGTCCATAAAGCCTTTTAGTCATCCAACAAAGAGAACAAAATATTGACTAATTTATTTTAAAACAGGAAGAGCAAGACAACAGCAGACATCACTGTGGCTTATTACCTACCTACCTTAGATGGTGGGGGAAAATATTGGTCTTTATGATTCTAATAGGAATATCTTGTTCTACTTCAGATATTCAGCATGACAACAAAGGATGTGCTACTTCAATCTCAAAGTCAGTTTTTCAGTGTGAAGAGAGAAAGACTGTTTTAAAACTACAGATTTTCAGACAAAGCATCCACGCAGAGTGCTTTCCTGTTACCCAGAGGAACTACTTGGGATAATACCATCATACACTACTGAGCAAATACACTAAGCAAACTTATACACGTTAAATTGCCTGATATGCAGTGTGACTTTTTCCATTAAAAAATAGTTTCAGCAAAAGTGAAAAGACAGAAAATACAACTTGAATCTGACTTATACCTCTTTTGTTCATCCTTCCTATGCAGTCATACCAATATTCACTGTGAATCAAACGCAGCAACAAGTAGACTTAAAGTCTACTCTGATGCAGTACCCAGGACTTACCTAAAAAGAGTTTCTTTGTCAAATACAGTGTCTGCAGGCATATTCACAGGAATAAGAAGGTCTGGATGGGAATCAAGATGAACAAAACTGATGTTACTGGCAGGAAGATGCTTTGAACCAATGGCACGATAGATGAAAGGCAGCACCTAAAACAACATGAATAAAAACATTTTAATGATAACCAGTGGGCTGAAAAATACAACGGCTTTAGCAGCAAAAACACCAGTACCACTTTTTTTCCTTTAGAATTTGGATTAGAGGGAAGAGGAGACAGAAGACAATACAAAGGGGAAACAACTCCAGTGGCAAGAAAACTCATGAACAGCAATCATTATGAGCCCAAGCGTTCCAGATGAGAAACAGAAGAATCACAGCTTTACACCCTTTTTTCTTCTTTATAGGAAGTCTTGTTTGCAGTAGCTCTTCTCACTAGCCATTCAACTCGGTTCCTAGATGGTTTTTTTCATTTACAACTAAGCCCCAGGAATGCCTTTCCTCTTCTGCAGACCACTGCCCCTGTATTTCCTTCCCCAAGCCATAAAGCTTCCTCACCACGCATGGCTGCTGTGGAGATAAAAGCATTTTGCTCCTTGTGTTTTCAAAGTTAACTGATACAGACTGAAAACTGACCCAAACATGATTTAAACTTTAGCTTACCTTTCCCTCTTGAAGAATTAATTCTGAATCCCTACACGACTAAGTGGTTGTAATAGAGACTACCTTTCTCAACTGCCCAGCTTTATCCCCTGCTGAAGGTCACATAGTGTGAAAAACAGGAGATGAGGCAATTCACCAATTTACAGCATGGAAAAAAAATATATAGGATGGTAAAAATGAGAAAACTGATGGCTGATTCATGATACCTCTTACTCAGAACTGCAGTACACAGAGTCTCTTCCACAGTTAGAGGGCATCAACTACCTTGGCTGCCAGAGCAAATCCAACAGGGATTGTGAATCACAGCCCTATTATACAGGGGATGTGAAAACTGCAAGAAGCAAAAAAATTATGTGTGACCTCTACATTACAACAGAAACTGAGCTACTTTTTTGGATACAACTGATTAAGATGACAAACCCTGCACATGGAATGGGCATAACTGTAAACCTATGTATACTATTGCAACAGTAGATAAAACAAGGTTAAAAAGAACATGGGTTCTGTGATCTATAGCTTTTACTTCTTTGGAAAAAAGAAGTAATCTGGCCTACTAAACAACCTACAATCTTTTCAATTAAAATTGAAAATTACCTCAGGTAAGTGCAACTACAGATTGCAAGAGAAACAAGAGACGAGTATCTCTAACCTTGCAAGTTCTCCTGATTTGGATTAAGAACAAAATTTCCTTCATGACAGCTGTCATTATTAATCAATGCATGATGCAGCTACTGAAAACTTGCTCCAGAAGAACATCACTGTCAGCAAGACGGATAAAACTTCCTGTGAAATTCGTACACTTTGGGACAAAAAGCCATTTATGTTTTATACAAGATAGACCAATTCATCCACACTCATATACTGAAAACACAGTGTATATACTTAGTATTAATAAAACTTTGAGCTAATTAAAAACAGAAATATAGTGACTAAAACAAAGAAGGATCATTAAGAGACACTATTTAAGAATTCCTACCACAGTGACATTAAGTTCTTGGATGCCGTGAAAAATAAGCTATCACAGCATCATATATTCAACAAGCCTTAGCAAAAATGAAGTGCATTAAACTACTTAAAAATTTGTACCCTTGTTTTCTTTAATAAACTTTACTACACTAATATTTTCTCTTTGTAAAGAATCTGTTATTTTAGGAATAAAGCCTCAGTTTATGCCACTATAAAAAACCCCATGAGAAACCAGAAACAGCAGTTCAAAACAAATTCCTTCTTCACTTCCTTTTTCAATGATTGACCGGGAAAAAAAAAAAAGCTCCAGATTTAACATTTCTCATCTAGCAGAAGTCAATCTACTTGTTGGGATGGGATTATATTTACTTATCCTCTGTTGACATGTCATACACTGGGTAGGGTTGCGTTTCCAAGTACTCCAGTAACATCTAGCAAATTATAACAGCAGTGTAATGCAGGTATTGTTTCTTTTTAACTATAGCAACTAATGATAAAGAAGAAAAAAAAGAGTCAGCAATAATTACTTTAAAAGATGCCAAAATACGATCATGGCAGTAAGTAGCTCAATCACTGAATCGGGAAGGAAGATCAGGCCACCTGGGCACTGAACTTCATTGAGGATTCAGCAGCGGAAGAAAAGGCAGGTTTGTGCATAGACGTGGAAGGGAGCGCCGTTCCCAAGGAAGCGCCCGGAGAACCCGCACACATGACAGGAAAGCGCATCTCCTGGGGAGGCCGCCAGTGACCGCGCCGGGCACCTCTCTTCGCTCCCATCTGCCACACTGAGCCTCGGCGCCGCAGAGAAACACACCAACACACACACACACACCAGCCCGAAACCGAAGCCACTCCCCATGCCCCACCCGAGGGAGTCCCCATCCCAGGCAGGCCCGCGGGGGGCACTCACGTCCTGGTGGTCCTCCACCACCCACACGGGCAGGGCCGAGTAGTGCCGCCGGGCGGCCCCGCGGGGCCGGGACGCGCTGCCGGGCCCCGGCTCCGCTCCGCTCATGCCGCCGCTGCCTCCGGGCGGGCGGCGCTTCCGCCCGCAGCACCTCCCACCGCTTTCCTGTTCCGGAGCCGGGGCGCTGCGGGCAGCGTTTGCCTCGGCGGCGGCGAGGGCGCCAGGTGGGCTCGGCGTGTCGGGCTGTCCGCGGAGGGGCGGCGGGGCTGCTCTTGGGCCGCGCCGCGCTGCCCGCGCTGCTCCGCAGCGGTCGGGGCCGGGGCCGGGGCCGGGGCGTGACGGGGGCGCCGGTCCCGGGGTCGGGGGCGCGGCGGCTCCGCGGGGCTGGCGGGGCCGTGCGGCGGAGCAGAGCCCGGCGCGGGGAGTGGGGCCCGGCCGGGGGCGGCTCCGTGCCCCCGCCCCACCCGGGGCCGTGGGAGGCGGCGGTGCGGTGAAGCGGGGTGTCACCGGATGGGTCAGGTCGGAAGGGTCCAGTGTGTCATCTGTCCAAGCTCCCGGCTCCAGCAGGGTCATCCCAGAGCACATGGCACAGGATTGCGTCCAGACGGTTCTTGAATATCTCCGGTGAGGGAGAGTCCACAACCTCTCTGGGGAATCCGTTCAGTGCGCGGGCACCCGCACAGTAAAGTTCTTCCTCGTGTTCAGGTGGAACTTCCTGTGCATCAATTTCTGCCCGTTCACTCTTGTCCTGTTGCACGGCACCACCGAGAGGAGCCTGGCTCCATCCTCTCTGACACCCTCCCTTAGACACTTACAGACATTGATGATATCCCCTCTCAGTTCCTCTCTTCTCGATGTGTCGGTGCCGTTTTGCTCTCAGCAGCGCATCTGCAGGCAGAGGCGAGTTTATTCGGTATTTTTTAGGGGACCAATGCTGCTTTAGAATGCAGTGGCTCCCATCAGTGCAATAAATTTCCTCTTTAGGTGACAGGGAAAGGGGAGTTTGTCCTTTTCTGTGTGTTTGAACTTACCTAACTTTAAATGAAAATTGAATGTGACTTGCAGCAGAGGGAGCTTTAAAATAATTTGGACATCTAAAATAGTTATGTGTATTTTTGAATTTTTTTTTTCAGTTGTGATTCTGTGCATTCTGAAGGACTGAAATTAAAGTAGTAGGACTAGAGCAGTTCTCTGGCATTGGAGAGATCAGAGAGCCGATAAAGAAGATCCTTTATTTGAATGCTATGACATGTTAGAAAGAAACGTGCTTAAAAGACAAGCACTGTGGTACAGCTTGTTTAAAGAAAATGTGTATGTGAATGTTAGTGAAGTCTAAAACAGTCTTCTGTTACAAGCCTGAGTTGTGTAAGAGCAAAGCAGGAGAACTAAAGCAAAATTAATTCAGCATCTACTAGATTGTAGTTAATAATGTCAAGAAAGTGTACTATTGCCAGACAAAATGGATGTTGACTTTCTTTTTTTCTCCCTGGTTTTGGGGTTTTTTTTGAGAGCCTTTACAAAGTTGGAGGGTACTGAGCAGGCACAGGCTGACTGGAAGGAACAAGTGGCTTTATACCATCCTGGCCTCTGTCTCCTGAAAGTGTGAGATTCTCACTTACTTTGGTGCTTGGTTGTTCTGGAGAGGGAATGACTGCCACCAATTCCAGTCGCTTCCACTATGCCCCGCATATGTGAGGAGGGTCCTCTTGATTCCTCCTCTTTGATGTCTGTCCTTTTGTCCTGTGTTTCTTTTCCTTTCTCTGTCCAGTTCATCAGAAGCTGTCTACTTTCTCTCAGCAAGAGCTACATCTTTTGCTGCAGTGGCACCGGAATGCAGCTGAGAGTAGTGCTCTGAGCAGTCCAGGTTGGCCATGTTGCACTATAGCAGGTGGAGTATAGTCTGTGCATGTACTTCAGCATCAGCAAAGCGTCAGGGAAAGGGAAGCTTTGTTTTCTTTTTCTAGTGGCCTTTCCAATTATGTGTGTCTCCCTTTTCTTTCTCACTTCCTCTCACGGAAAACAGAATTTGACTTCTGGAGGTGCTTAGATAATTTTTTTTTTTTCTTTCCCCTTCCATTCCAGCCATAAGTTTTTTTGAGTGTTTTTTCCCCTTTTTTCAGTTTTGAAACTTAGCATTGTAATTAAAGAATCAATTTTAACTTTAATGAAGCACAGTGACTTTCATTTATAAGTGTTAGTGCCTTAAATACATGCACAGTTTTGAGCAACACTTAAGCCTACTTGAAGCAGGGATAATTTCTCAAGGGTAACAGTGCTGAGAAGGCAGCTGAGGGATTTCTTGGGAACTATTTCTTTCAATGAATCTTCACGAAATTTTTTCTTTAACCTGTAAGACATGTAACCTGTTTTTCCACAAAAATATACCTACCTCACTTAAAATACGTTGAAGGGTCTTTTGAATTCAGTCCTTTAGTAAACTGGGGACTCAACGGTGAATGTAAATTGCTAGTATCTCATTTAAAATTTACTTGATTTGTTGGGCCAGGTACTATGGAATGAGGTGTTGGTCAAGTCATTCTGCCCGAAGTTTAGAATTGTGTTCTAGAAAGAACTCCTTGTTATGCAACTTGGGATGACCACTGCAGTTGTTAATAATGAGTGGTTTCTTTGGTGTGGGGTATCTGAAGTTCTTATATCAAAGTGTCTAAGTACTCGTAGAGGTGCTTGAATCCTTGACCTGCTATCATAACAATAATTTGTTGAAATTAACATTGCCCTAACTTGTAAAGCATGGTCCAGCTTGGGTTCTGGCTTAAAGACAGTAGAGTGCTTTCATGGATTAGAGCCTTAAAGGAATCAAAAGGGGCATAAATGACCTGCACTAAAGGTCTGAGGAGCACAAAGCTCCCAGTGAAAGTCCGTGGATATAATTTACTGCTTCTGTTAAAGGAAACTGCAATTTCAGTGTTTTAGGAGTAGTTCCTGCAGATGCGTTGAGGATGTCTGACAAAAATTGTGTGACACTGCATTTTTATTTCCCTCAATAAAGGTGAGCCATGTCTTTCCATTCTGGGCGAGGATGTCCCCGTGGCCAGGGGGGACCAGGAGCAAGAACTTCGTCACAGACCTACCGCCCTCAGAACCTCCGTCAGCTTCACCCACAGCAGCCCTCTGTACAGTACCAGTATGAGCAGCAAACTGCCCCTCCAACAACCTATTCCAACCCTCCAACCACCGGTTACATGCCTCCCAGGCCAGACTTTGTGCCCTATCCTCCTCCAGTGCCCCCTTCCACACAAAATCCCATCAGCCAGTGTCCCATGAGGCCGCCATTTCCAAACCACCAGATGAGGCAGAGCTTCCCAGTACCTCCATGTTTCCCTCCCACTCCTCCGCCAGTGCCAAATCCTAGCAACACTCCCGTGCCAGGAACACCTGCTGGACAAAGCACCTTCCCTTACATGATGCCTCCCCCCACAGTACCGCACCCTCCCCCCCCTCCAGTCATGCCCCAGCAGGTCAGCTACCAGCCTGTGTACTCTGCAGGGTACTCGCAGCAGTCGTTCCCGCCGCCCAGCTTCAGCAGCTACCAGCACAGCTCCGGCTCCTTCCCGAGCAGCACTGCCAGCAGCAGTGCCAGCAGCAGCCACTTCCGGCACACGGGGCAGTACCAGGGAGAGAAGTCCCAAAGCGATCGGCGGTCCCCAGACAGGAGCAAGCACTATGATGAGCACCGGCACCGCGAGCATGGTCACATGCATGGCGACAGGCATCGCTCCACTAACCACGGGGATCGTCGGGAGCGCGGCCGCAGTCCGGATAGAAGGAGGCAGGAAAGCAGTCGGCACCGGACAGATTATGACAGAGGAAGGATATCGCCTCATCACAGAAGTTACGAGCGAAACAGGTAATTTGAGGTGTTATCTGCCTGCAGGGGGAGAGGTGTCATCATTGTTTCATAGTATGTGTTTGCATCAATGTTTTCTTCCCTTACCCTTGTTTTTCCCTCTAGCTCGGCAAGTAGCCAGTAGTCAGGTCTCATGGAAAGAGTTTCTGTTTAGACACTTTCAGGTACACTGCCTTTGCCTCATGTTTGTGAGCTGGCAGACTTGTTGCTCTTGTCCATATATATAGTTTTCAAACAAGAGCTTCTTTGCATCCCACTGAGTGGATTGTTGAGTAGAACATCTTTACTGTAGAAATTTATGTACATGTGGCAGGAAAACTGAGTTGGCACAGCTTTGTGCAGAAGACTCTACAAAGTTGAGTCTTACAAACAATTAAGCCCCAGCATTCTGAATTTCAAGGTTTAGGTACCAGAGTTAGGGTGCCAGGTGTTACTTTCTTTCAGTAAGCCTTGTATTTGTAGAGAATGCGGACTTGGTGGGGTTTTATAGTCTGATAGGAGCCCATATCTAATTCCTGCAATGAGATGTTTTAGTGAAAAGCTTGTTATGTTCAGGATGAAGACCCTCAGCAAGCCAGCCTGTGATCTCAAGAGAGGACTGCGGTGAAAATGAGTGTGGGCCAGTTGTAGACTTCACTGATGTCATTTGGATAGATGAGTGTGCAGTGCTTATTTTGGGATTTTTCATGAAGTGTCTGTCCCTCTTCTTCATGAACACAAATGGCTTGGAAATTAGGAGCTGACCTGATGCCATTTGCTGTAGTGTGTTTTAGAGCAAAGCATCATCAGTTAAATCTTCCTCATGTCTTAGATTTGTTGTTTGTAGATCTTTATGTGTCTAATAAACTCTGTCAAAATATTCAAAGTGCTGCTGGAAAGTTAAGTGTTTAAATATTTATCAAGGCTCCTGGATCACATGCTCTTAATTTTAAAAGCTCAGAATTTTTTCATGCCACGTGTGGAACATGAATTTACTCATAAAGCATGTGCAAATGAAGCCACTTTGATTTACATATGCAGAGACTTAATTACAGAACCTTTGACACTTGCATTCAAAAAGCAACTCAAGCCTCACACTGAGTAAGTTTACTTTGATTTTCAAAAGAAGATTTTCCTAAAACTGAATGCCGCTGGCATTAAGGCACTGGCCTTTTCTGTATGAGATGCTTGTGGAATTTTCTCCTCCTTGCTGCATAATTTCAAGCTTCAAATTTAAGTTTTGAAAATGCATGCTTTCAGTAGCTTCTTTCTCAAACACTTTTGGATTGCTGCTTTAGGCCAACAGCTTCCAGATCTACTTGATAGTGTATCTACTTATTTTGATTCAGAGCTGTTTGCCACACTTGGGGTTGTTTTTTTTCTGCAGCATCCGTCTCCCAAGCAAATCAGATGGCATGGAATGTGCTCTCTGAAGACTGAAATCCATGCTTGAACAAGGATGATGCTGACAAACAAGGATGAATGGGGCTGGGGAAAACAATAGATAGTTTGTCTGAACTTTTTGCTTTGTAAATTAGCATTCTGTTTTGTATTATGAGCATGGAAACAAACATATATATATATGTTCATAAATAATTTTGACTCATTCTGTTAACCCACCTAGCCACTTGAAGCACTGTTTATAATTCCTAGTGTATCAACAGAATAGAAGTTTTAACAGATGCACAATGAGTTGCCAGCTGTTAGCAGAGTATAAAAACTGCCTGTGTGATCTTTCCTGCCTAATAAATACAGTAATTTCATGGAATCACTTAGGTTGGAAAACATCCTTAAGATCATCAAGTCCAGCCTGTAACCTAATGCTGCCAACTCCACTGCTTAAATTGTGTCCCTAAGTGCCACGTCTACATCTCTTTTAAGTGCTTTTTTAAGGAATGATGATACCACTTTCCTGGGCAGCCTGTTCCAGTGCTGGATAACCCTTTGGGTGAAGAAATTTTTCCTACTATCCAAATGACATCTCCCCTAGTGCACCTTGAGGCTGTTTCCTTTCGTTCTGTCGCTTGTTATGCGGGAGAAGAGGCTGACCTCCACCTGGCTACAACCCCCCTTCCAGGCAGTTGTAGAGAGCAACAGGGTCTTCCCTGAGCCTCCTTTTCTCCAGGCACAAGAACCCCAGCTCACTCTCCAGACCCTTCACCAGCTCTATTGCCCTTCTCAGGACATGGTCCAGCACCTCAATGTCTGCTTGTAGTGAGGAGCCCAGAACTGGACACAGGATTCTGGGTGCAGCCTCACCAGTGCCAAGTACAGAGGGACAATCAGGGCCCAGGTCCTGCTGACCACACTATTTCTGATACAGGCCAGGATGCCATTGGCCTTTCTGGCCACCTGGGCCTATGCTGGCTCATATTCACCTGCCTGTGACCAACATCCTCATTTGGTGTAACCGCTAGATTTTGCTTAGCAGTCTGTAGCTCCCTGAGAGCTCAGCGAGGCTTTCCTAGGGCAATGCGATCTGTTGCATCCCGCAGTCCATTTCGGATGGCCCCGCGATCTCACTCTGGTCAGCTGTCAGCGTCACAACCAGTGATGATGAATGAAGCGAGAAGAGTCTCTCATGAGGGTTGAGATGGCTTTAATCACATCTTGTCCTTGCGATTTCCAGAGGCAGAGAGACCCCGTGGTCTGCACGTGAGGGGGTTTTGTCAGGGGCCCAGGGCCGGTACCTGGGCAGGGTTGGGGTACAGGAACCAGTATGGAGAAACCAAGGAAGTGGCCAAGGCTAAGGGCAGGGGGGAGCAGGAAGGGGAACAAGGCATCACGAAAGCAGTGGGTTAACAGGCTACTACACTCATTTGTTCTGCTGGACAGCTTTCCAGCCCCTCTTCCCCAAGACTTTAGTTAATTTAAAGCTCTTTGATCCCAGAATTAGGTTTGGGTTGTCAAATTCTTTATGTGTATGTGCAAGGTGAGTCTTGTAGATGAGAGTTATAGTTTCAGCATTGTGTAGATTGTCTGTATCTGTCTGCTCTTTGTGTGTGCTTGAGGTGACTGTAAGGGAGAGAGGGCTTGCCTCAAGCACTTGAATGACTGCTGTGTTTACAAAGCTATTGTGCTTGAAGTAGGTTTTCTTTTCCCTCCTTGGAGCATTTGGAATGGTTGTAGATACAACTATCTTGCCCTTTGCCATTCGTAACAGGAGAAGAGGAAGAATGGTAATAGGTCCTGTGGTGAGTTCACAGATGTTGCCTATGTATGGTGTGAATTCACTCTTGTATTGAGATAGATGGCTTTGTTGAAGCAGATGGAGCACATGAATAGATGACTATCTTTTACAAGTTTCTTGAAGGTCAGTGTCAAGAACATCTTTTAGCAGTCAGCATGTGGCTGTCATTTTGCATTAACATGATCTTAGACTGCTTTTGTGTTCCTTTCAGGTGTGGAGTGTATGGAATGCTAGATTTCTCATTCAGCTTATTTTTTGAACTTTTTAAGGGAACGGGAGAGGGAGAGGCATAGGCACCGTGACAGCAGAAGATCACCATCACCAGACAGATCCTACAAAAAGGATTACAAGAGAGCAGGAAGGTAAGGAAGGCTGCATGTGGTGTCTTGAGCATTTGAGGCTCTGTGCATCCACTCGTGAGGTTTTGTGTGCATATGTGTCTCATTTGAAACTCAGAGAAGATGAGTGTCTTAAATTTATGATCGTATACTGATACATGCAAATGCCAGTTATCTCAAGACCTTGTAGAGTTAGAAACAGGATTAATCTCTGGAGAGTTTCACTGCTGTGTCCTAAAGACTTTCTCTTACATCTCCTGTTCTGTAAAGTACCAAAATTATTTAAAGTCATTCTATCTTCAGGTTATCATTTAGAGTCTTTTCTTATATTGCTGCTCCTTTCTGAATTCTGGATAGTTGAAATCATTACAATGTTATTGGTTTTGTAGGCAGAGGAGATTTAAAAGAAAACAAAAGCTGGTAGTTTCCTTATTCATCTTTTGAAACATTACTCTTGTGATGCATAAGGAATATCACACATTGTGTTGTTCAAAGGCATGTTAGAGTTACAGAAGTGTGGTTTCTGTATAATCTTTTTAATAAAACCTGAATTCTTTTGTCATGCCAATAGTTTGTGGGCTATGTTTTGAAACTTCTTACTGTAACTTTTAGTTGTGAGTGATGTGACTTTTATTTTTTACTACTGACTTCCTAACTTAGAAATAAAATTAAAAGAAATTCACCTAGAATGCAAGTAGGAATTGTAATTTAAAATGCCATGTACTTTTTATTTTAATTCTTTAATATGGCTTAAAATAAAAAGCACATCGAATTTTAAGTCATTTTTATAGCAGTTCAGAACTACCAATTACTCTTGTACTCTTTGTGATGCAAGTTAAAAACTGGAAAGGCAACTGGATTTTGCTGCAGTTTATATGATAGAATGATGTACTGATCTGAAGCAAACTCTTTTTCATTTTAAAACCGTCACTGTTAAAATAATAAAGAGAATTGCTTTTGTTTGCTTTCTCCCTCTAAGCCGGTCTCCAAGCAGAGAGAGAAAGAGAACCCGATGGGAGGAGGACAGAGAAAGGTGGTCTGAGAACCAGAACTCCAGTAAAGAGAAAAATTATACTGCTGTCAAAGACAAAGAATCAGAAGAGAATGCATCTGAAAAAAATGAAGAGGAAGATGAGGAATTGCTTAAGCCAGTCTGGGTTCGCTGTACCCATTCTGAAAGCTATTATTCCAATGACCCCATGGATCAAGTGGTATGTCAGTGGGAACTCTAAAATGACTGCAGACAGTCCTTTATAATAGGAACCCTTCAGCAGGATCATGTTTTGTGTCGTTTAATTCTTCTCTCTTCCTAATCGTTTCAGTCTTTTAATACCATTAGGGGCTTCATTCGTTGCTGTTCTTCTCTGTTTTCATCAGTTCCTTTTGTCTGTTAGCATTCAGATAAGTGGTACACAGACAGGGGGTACTTTTTTTTGTCTCCAGGAAGGAAAGATCAATTTTTTTGCCCATTATACCTGTGTTTGAGCAAAGATGCCTCAAGCACCATATATTCCTGCAACCTTGGAGATGTGCTATACCAACAAATGAAATAATTTGTCTGCTAGTTCACCTGGTGAAGCAATGTAATGATACGCTAAAGCCTTATTAGTTATTCCCATGTTTCACCGAACTACAAAGATCCGTCTTTCCCACCTTCTTGCTTTTTTTCATTAAATGGCTGGTAGGTGTTGAGTTCTTGTGCTATATTAACACTCTCCTTTTTTTGTTCTGTTGTTGTTCTAATTTTTTTATTAACAGGGGGACTCTACTGTGGTAGGAACAAGCAAGCTCCGAGATCTGTATGAAAAGTTTGATGAGGAGTTAGGAAAGCGACAGGCAAAGGCCAAAGCAGCCAGGCCGCCATGGGAGCCACCAAAAACCAAGCTGGATGAAGATTTAGGTAAGGTGAAATGATGACAAAGCTCTGAAATGGAATAATCTGCAGTTAACCTGTTTTGGCAGTTGTGTGTACTTAATAATGTTGATAGGTGTTTTTTAAGTCCCTCCTTTGTATTTCATATCCATGGGAGTTTTACTGTAGCTTTTGACTGAAGCAGAGCTCAGTTCTTTACCCAGAAAGCCTAGGGGAAAAGGGAGGGTATCCATCACTACCAAATGCTAGTTTCTTCCATGGTATGAAACACCCTGAGCATGATCAGATAGTTCAGAGAATGGCATATGAGAGGTTTTGAGAGGCTCCTGGTTTTACATTTCTGAAGAGCAAGCAAGGGTAGTGGTGATAGACTCATGCTATAAAAGCAAACATGGGAGTTTTTCTTCAGTATTGTATTTTTGTTGTGCAGGTGTGCTTAGTATGATCAGACCTCTGCAAAAGTATTAGTTTTCATAACATACATTATCTGCATTATCTTGTACCACCTTTATGGTCTTCTGACAGTGAAATACATCTTGCAGCATCAGATACTGGGGAAATACTGGTTGAATTATCAGGGCAGAGGTTTTTATAGCAATTTGTCTACTCAGAAGTCAGTGAAAGCTATTTTTCTTGGTTTGTTTTGTGAAAGCTGTTGTTTTCCTACTTCCAGCATTTCAGTGTTTCATAGTGTGTTTTTTAGTGCTTTAGTTCAAGAAATTTTAGCCATATCACAGTAATTTAGATACTCTGTTGGGCTTGCTTTGTAAATATTGCTTCATGTTGGCCAGGTGAGCTGCTTCAAACTTTCATATCTCATCTTAGTAACTCATTAAAAAGTCACATATCAAAAATTCTGAAGATGAATTACAGGCCTAATGACATGGTTACATGCTGATGGTATAAAAGGATGCAATGAAGAAGAAAGAAAAAGAGAAATACAGATGAAATAAAATGTGAATTCACTTTTGTAAAGGAATTCTTCACATTTTTTTTGAACAGCGAATTTGCATATATTTAAACTCCTTCAAGAATCACTAGCAAAGTATACCATAGGGGTTTTTAGGAGATGTTTTTTCATGTGGGTGAATCAAGGATGGGACTGCTGCATTCAACATACCTGCATAAAGCTGTCGTTCCTCAGATCTCTGAGGAAGAAAGCCTGCTGCTCCAGGCTAAAATATGATAGGGCCAAGAGCAACTTCTGCATTTTCTTTTCCTAGTCTTTCTGGAGAACCTTAAGGCTCTATTCACTCTCTTCACTGTTCTCCTGGGCTAATTTGGTGTCTGTGGCAGCTTCTCCTACAGCCATGTAGTGTCTAGTAGTTTGTCTTATTTTTTAACTTCAGTAAATGCTGTCTCTGTTCTGGCTTGTGTCAGCAGTAGTTGTGTTTTGCAGTGAGATAGCAGTGCACTCCAGGAGTGCTTTTAGATCATGAAAGGCTGATGATGGAAGAAATTCTTTACTTGGGGGTGGAGAGGCACTGGAACAAGTTGCCCATAGAGAGAAGTTATGGATGTCCTATCCCTGGCAATGTTTAAACCCAGGCTGGATGCGGTGCTGAGCAACCTGGTCTACTGGGAGATGTCCCTGCCCATGGCAAAGGGGTTGGAATTCAATGGTCTCTAAGGCTCCTCCCAGCCCACACCATTCTATGATTTCAATATGTGACATCAAAAAGTTCTGTGTTAGTCTTTTGAAACTCCAGCTTACTCTCATGGGTTCCATGCACATTTTGCAGCTGAAAATAGACCTCAGTATTAATCTGTTGTAAATCAGAGAACTTTTGAAACTTAAGTCTTTGTGAATATTTGTAGGAATACACATGTGCATACTTTGTAAGAAAACACTTATTTCAGCTGAGCATAGATGACCTATGTAAACCATGTGCTCCAAGGACATATTTTAATAACACCTTATGCCAAATTATGAACTGTGTAAAAATACATCTTAATTTAAAAAAAAGGGAAACTTTTTCCTACTGATAGTCTCTCATTTTCTCTCTCTCCTTTTTCTTTCAACTAAGGAGGGTCTTGTGTTCAGTAAATGTGTATTTTAAAACCATAGTTTCACAGTATTTGAAAGCACTGGCAGTACAGTAATATATTTTAAGTCAAAACTTGACAAATGGAAGAAATATTGCATTTTATTCCAAGAATAATAAACTTTACTTGCTTCTTGGTATGTGTCTTGGCTGTGAATCCATTTATTTAAATTAGACCTGAGGATATCTGTGAAAATGAGTGACTAAAATTACGTGCATAAGAAAGGGAGTTGCTTCAAAGTACCACAGGAGATTAGAGATATGTGAGATCAAGGTTTTTGAGTGTGGAGGTTTTTTTAATATTAAGTCCAGACATTAATTCATGTTAGAGAATGCATTGCTATGGAGAAGAGAGCATGTGGAAGTGTTTTTCAGCTGTCTTTATTTCTTCTGTGTGAATCAGAGAGCTCCAGTGAGTCAGAGTGTGACTCTGAAGATGACAGCAGCTGCTCCAGCAGTTCAGATTCAGATGTTATTGACGTCATTGCAGAAATTAAGCGTAAAAAAGCACACCCTGATCGTCTCCATGAAGAACTGTGGTACAATGATCCAGGACAGGTAGGGTGTGAGGAAAAAGTGCTGGGTATCCAAAGGTCATTCTCCCAATAAACTGAAAATTCTGCATTGTTGTCAAACATGTAGAGTGACTTCTATTTCAAAATGCTTTCTTTACCCCTGTTTTCCCTTTTCTCTCTCATCTTCTTCAAAGCACTTCACTTTTGATTTCAAGAGTGTGGTTCCAGCTGATTAATCCTGTGGATTATTCAGTTGGAATCATGTCCGACAGCATTAATAAAAACTGAATTGCTAACAGTATGCTAATGCTGTCCTTTTGGCCCTGGGATAAAGGTACACAACTGAATTGTGTGGTGGAGGAAAGGCAGTATGTGTACGTCCTTTACAAATTTTTCCCCTTAAGCTCTCAGCTCATAATGATAAATAATGTTTTAAATATGCAGCTAATGCTTCTAATTTCTTGTCTTATGGTTCTTTTGTAATTGCATGGAGATTGTAATTCTCATTAAATGTAATTGCTGAGCTCATGAAGTGCTGTTTTGAATGTACACATTGCACAGAAGACTAGTTTTTGTTTGCAAATTCACCATCTTCATCTTTCTTACTTAAGTATTTTACAATCTATTTTCTCATTTCAAGTGACATGTCAGTAAACTTATTTTTCTGGCACTTTGTGTGATGTATGAGTTTAGCGTGCAACAAATCATAATGGGAAGAGATACTGCAACACATATTGCCACTGTGGTAATTCAAAAGTCTGTTGAATATTCTATTACAGATTCCTGTTTATGCTTCTAGTTTAAAAAGAATGATTGAGCATAGCTAGCTGTTTTTATTTGTATGGAGAGCAAACTTAGCGAACTGTTTAGATATTTAACAGAAAAAGTTGTGTAGCTCTTGGGCACGCTTCAAAGTAATGTTATATGAAGAATATTAGCGGGAAAAAAGGTGGAAAAACTGAGTTTCTTGCTGAAAAACATTCTTTCCCAAAAACTTTCTGGAGACTGACTCTTAATCTTTCTTGAAAGGGCTACAATCAATCATGGTGAGCTTGTCAGTGCTGTTGTACTTCTGTGTAGATTTTATTTGAAAACATTGAAGTTTTCATAGGTATTTATCTGGTGTGTCAGAATGCTTTCTGTCAATAAATAAAACAGGAATGATTGCCATGCACTCTGACATGTACAAGTACACTGTCTGACATGGAACTAGATTTGTAGGATGGATCTTCCCAACCCTTCGATCTGAGAAGCTTGTTTGTTAATTTGGATAATCTCCAGCAGTGCTGACAGTTGCCAGAAAATAAATTGTTAAATTCAATGCCACCACAGCGGCTTTTGCCTTACAAATGTGATCTGCTTGTTTGTGTTGCTCTGTTGGTCAAAGAAGGCATTGCCTATGTAAATTTGTAATCTCTCATCATCGTTTTACCATCAATTCATGATTGCTCTCCTGCATTTTTTTCTATGAGCAGTGTTGTTAGGGACAAGCTGGAGATGTATCTGACTTGCTTCTCAAGTCTTGGCTTTACAAGTACTTCACATCTCTCTGAGTTTTGGCCTGTGCATTTAATATAAAAGAAGCAGTATTTGTGCTGAATAGTTCTAAGAATTAAGGATGAGATTTTCAAAAATAAGTGATGATTATTTAAATAGCCTCAGCAGACCCTTAGTTTTGGGGCACTGATGAGCAATTAGCTGTTGACTGTGTTTTTAATTCTGTCATGTTGCTGTGTAAGCCAGTGAGGAAGTATGCTTCTACCTATGAGCATGATTCAATTTCTTGGAGCCTGTTCTTCCCAGAGTATGGGAAAAACTGTGAGGACAACAAGCTGTCATGTCACTCCATTGTTAAGATTGTGTGGCTAAGTTTCCAAACGAGTAGGGAAGTTCCTGCTTCTTATGATCCTTTGCACATATGCATTGTGCCAGTTTGAAGAAACTGAGGTGAACATTTAGAGAATTAACATCAAAACTAAAAGGTTGCATCCCTGTCCCAACTCCCTAAACCTAACATTAACAGTGGTTTAATGAGTCTTTCTTCCTGTGGTATCTTCACATTATATCTAATATATGATAATGCCATTTAGCCCCACTGTGGATGCTGTTTGTGTTTCCAGACTGCTTGTAATAGCATGGAAAGTTCTGCTGGTTTTTCTGTTGCATTGCGAGTTTATTGTTTGGTTGGTTGGTTTTTTTCCTAAGTCTAAAAGAAGTTTAATTTCTTGGATTCAAACTTTGAAACCTTGAGTTGGGAACTTACTTTGTTTCTCTGGTTTGTTTCTGGGCTTCTTTTGTTGGATTTCTGCAGTGGGCATAATGTTAAGGGCAGAAAGCTTTAGGCTGTTGCAGTAGTTGATAGTCTGCATTGATCTTGGTCATAAAAGTGAAAAGAAAGATGCTGGCATTGTAATATATGCACTGGTCCTTTTTGGTATAGCTGCTTGATGCACTCATACTGAATACTCAAGTGGCTATTTCTTCCCCCTTTATCTTCTTTACTGATCTGTTCACAGGATGGATTTGAAGTGTTCCCATTCGTTCTTTAAAGTACCAAGTAAAATCTTTGAATGGTCTGCATTTCAGGGGATAGTCTTGTTCCATGGCAAAAGGCTTAGTTGAGGATGTGTTTTCAGTCAGAGAACCCAGTGGAACTGTTTTAATATGGAGATTTCAGCATGTAAATATTGACACATACATGTTTAGGACCTGAATTTCGGTTTAGGCAGTCATCATGCTGTTTATGTGTATAAGCAATGGAAAAGAGGTGTATTATAGCAGGGTGGTAGAATTCTATTGAGAGTGTTTTTCCATCTTGTGCTTCTGAAACAGTGATGCAGTTCTAATGCTGCTGTGCAGTTTTCTTAATATTAGTCTATACTGTTTTCAGTTTTATTGGCTTAAGAATATCCACTTAATCTAAGCATGACAGGCTTTTAGAAGCATCAGCACTCAGGGCATTAAAACCAACATACTTTCCCAAAACCACTTTTCAATACAACCAGAATCCTATTTTGTTTTTGACAGATGAATGATGGACCTTTGTGCAAGTGCAGTGCTAAAGCCCGGCGAACGGGAATAAGACATGGCATTTATCCTGGCGAAGAGGTATTAGTAATTCTAAGGATTGCAATTACGAATACAAACTTGCAGCTGTAAATTCCTGCTTGGGTTGATTTGAGGGGTCTTTCCCATGATTTACCAGCTGAGTAAAAAAAACGCTTGTGCAGCTTTAAATCATTCAGTTATGTAACCTCATATTTAAAATGCAATACTGGTAGTAAAATCCACCTGGAAACTGTAGAGAACTTTTGCCTGTGTTTGCTTAGTTTTAGGTTTGTTTGGGTTTTTTTTAAGTTTCTGAAACACAATTATGTTAATAGAAACGAACTTGTGATCAAAAGATCTCCTATCTTCAAGTGGATGAATAAGTTGTGAAGGGCCCACTCTGTGAAGTGATTACTTTAAAAGAAAAAGTAAATAGTAATCTGCTGCTGAAAGAAGCAGAAGGCTTGTCAGGAGGCATTCTTGCCTTAGCATGTAGGCTTTACAATTTATCTTTGTGCTTTTTCTTGAAAAATTTTATTTTTCAGTAGGCCTTCTTACATATATTTACCGAAACAATCTTTTATTTCTCTGCAGTTAAGGAGTTATGAACGTTTCTGTGAATTATTTGAGTTCAGAAAATTGGCTTTGGTCTGAAGCTTACTATAAATTGCTGCAGTTCAGGATCTATTCCTCCCCATGTTACATCTAGGGTTCTTCTTGCAGAGGAGGGAGAAAATTTAGGAGGAGAAAACTACTATATATAAAACTTGCTGCATGAAGGCAGCTGCTCCCTGGAACAATGCCATCTGGGAATCGCAGGTTTCACAAAATCTCCCAGGATATACTACTTCTCACAGTGTCCTGTAGATGAAACTGCCTAGTTTTGAACTAGCTTATTTGCAGCTGTCTTGTTGCAGCAGTGAAAAGCTTATTTTGGGGCTGAAGAGCCATGTAATCACCCTGCTTACTGCGTAAGGTTTGCAGAGTGGCCAGAGCAGCGTAGTGGTGTAGCTGTCTTGCCAATGCCACAGGCCAACTTTTCTTCTGCTGTTCAGAGTAGTACCCTGCTCACTGCAGTGATTTTATTCTTTTTCCCAATGTATTCCAAGCAGCCTGGTGGCAGCCTTTGAGCTGCAGCAAGTTGTATGTAGGACATATGATAAACTGGTTTTGTCTGACTGTTGAGGAGTTTAGGTCTTTACACAGGACTGCTTCAAAACAATCTGGAAGGAAACATGAAATTCCTTGTGTCTGGCTGCCTTTGGACCTCAAAGTCAAGCAAAGTCAACCTTGTAATAGAGTGGAGTTACTCTGTGGTGATAGACTAATCCCTTCTCTTCAGGCCTCAGATTTCCCCCAAGCAGATGGACTGATACCTGTCTATCTTGATAATGTCCCTTGAGATCATCTTGTGTGATGTTCAAGCTCCTCTTCATAAACTTTTAAAAATGTGTTTCCTGAAACACATTTATATAGGAGAGGAAATTAGTCTGGAACGTAAACAGCTAACTGTGCTGTGTAAGAGAGGTGGAGAGTTAAATGGAAAATTAAAAAAAAAAATCCACCTTTTTTTGCTTTTGAATAGCTTTAAAAATATTTCTTAAAATGAAAGTGGAGATAAGGCCACACTTTCCTCCTTCCCAGAATACTTAATTATGACTACCTGCTTTTATTTAATTTTTTCTAATGCATATTTCATGGCTATTAGAAATGCTTTATTCTCTCTTTTAATCTAAATTTGCCTTGACTCTACACATAACTCTATACTTATCTCTTCCTTTAAGCCCATTAAACCATGTCGTCCCATGACCAACAATGCTGGAAGACTGTACCACTATCGAATTACTGTGTCACCTCCCACAAATTTCTTAGTAAGTACTTTATAAATAATTCAAACTAGGACTCTGATTTTATTTTCAGTGACAAAAGTCATACTGCTTCTTGCTTACTCTGTGGTGGTTTTGTTTGCTTTTTTAAGACAGACAGACCTACTGTTATTGAGTATGATGACCATGAATATATCTTTGAAGGGTTCTCCATGTTTGCACATGCCCCACTAACAAATGTAAGTATGGTCATTGCTACATACTTTAGGTTTCGTACGGGGGATTTCTTTACAAGGTGCTCATTCTGCCCTGAAGCAGAACTTCTCTAAAAAAACAATACGTGTATGCTACAAACATCTTGCCAGCACTTGAGACTGGGGAAAGATACTTGTGCTAATGGAGCTCCGATTTTGTCTTGACTGATTGTGGTAAGCACCGTCTTTGAACTGTGACTGAGGCTGATGTGCATTGAAGTAATGTTTTTACATGTTTTGCAGTTTGGAAGTGAATTAAAACCATGGAACAACTTGTTAAAACTGCTAATTGGATTTAAATTGGATGAGTGGGTTTATTAAGTTGGCAAAGTTTAAAAAACTACCAACAACAACAAAAAAAAGTTTTCCCCTTCAAGTGACAAATTAAATTATTTAGAGATCCACTCTAAACTCTAAAAGGTTTTTTCCCTTCTTAAAACTTACTTAGATGTCTCCAGTACTTTATAACAGCTGTTCAGCTTCTTCAGGACCTAGCAAGTTATGATTTTTAGTAAAGGCTGTAGGTACATACAGGTGTTTGTGTTTTGAAAGCAAGTGTAACAAGAAAAGGACATGACTGGTACCTGACTGCCTTGCTTTTCCAATATAAGCTGAGTTAGCCAAACAAGAATGGAAAATATGCAAATGCTTCATTTCTGTACACTAGAAGATTTTTTTGTTATCTTGGTTATTTCAAGGTTTTCTCAAAAATTCAGTGTGTGTTAGTTTCTGTGGTTTTTATATCTATTACTAGCAATATCACCAATGCCACAACTCAGTGTAAGAATGGTTATGAACACAGGACTGGCATGTAAGGATACTGGAACTGAGAGGCACTGAGAAGAAATTACTTCTGACAGTTTGCTTATGTAATGGATATGAAAACTTCACTTTTGGTGGTCAGGGGAAGGGACTCTTGTTGGTAAGTGAGAGAGTGGAGTTCAGCCTCTGACATGGCAATGGGAAGCACTGCTGCCCAGTAGCATTAACTCAGCCTCAGGATTCAAGGCAAATTTATGTCAAGGCTTTACGTTTTCACTTTGCTAATGAGCAAAAAGGAGCAGTTTTGTTTTATTCACGTTAAAAGAATAAAGAGACCCTTCTTATCTTTACAATTTTTGTGTCTACTATGTGACAGCAAGGCAGAGAGTTACAGAAATCTTTAATATACAGACAACAAGAAAAACTCTTCTTTGATTGAATGGCTGGAGAATCTATTAAGCTGTAAAGTGCATATGTGCATATGTTTTTTTTTCTCATTCCAGATAGGGGAAGTGATCAGCTACAAATGATTACTTTTTTACAGAGTTGAATACAAAGCAATACTGTGGTGTCAATTCCTGCTACTAACACATATAAAGCCCTTTGGAAGCAGTCTCTTGATGTCATGATATGATTTTTGGCATACAACATAAAATCTGCTCTTTGAGGGACGCTTTGGAACATATTTGATAAAAGAGAGGTAGCAAAAGGTAGTAAAAATAGAGATCTGAACACCAACATCTTTGCATTAACCAAATTTCTGTAGTATGAAGTCTTAGGTTTGCACTTAGGTTATTACTGAGTTACTGCTGTTATTACTGAGTAATAAATGAGCAGCTCAAGTATTAGGGAAAGTGTTTAGTACCGTCATAGGAAAAATTATAATTTTCATATTATAAATACCAAACCAATTTTACATTACCAACCACATGTTCTTTTACTGTGTATTTGCTTGTTTACATGGAACTCCAGTTCATGGAGATCTTAGTTGTGGTCAGTTCTCTAAAGTATTCAACTTCTAGTTTAAATTATGTGTTAGCAAGTAAATAAATAATCCCTGTACTTTTTTTAAAGCCTCATTGATTTAAGTATGACAGGTTTTCATCTTCTCAGATTCTAAATGGTTTATTTAACGGTATATTCCAAGGTTTTTTTGGGGGGGGGGAGTGTATTCGCATTTGATACTGTATCAAACTGTAAGAAATGCGGTTTTGTTTTGTTTGGTCATTGGCTGCAGCTTCTTAATGTATCATGCAGATAACAATAGATTTTTGTAGTCAAAATAGTCAAATGTTTGGCAGGGGGCTGTAAGAAGATGCAAGCAGGATATTGCACCTCTGCTATGTACGTTGATTTCACTGCAACCCCATCACTGTTCAAATATTTATTTGTATGCTTACCAGTGTAAAGTAACCCTGGGTTCCTTCACTTTCAGAGATCATAGAATTATTCTAACACTCTTTTATACCTTTGAGGCCAGTGAGTAGTAAAATTTGGTAAGAGCTGTAGATGTGTAAGGGAAAATACGGCATTTTTGTAGTCTTTTAGGAATTTAGCTTTTTTTTCTCTGAAAATCCCATTTTAAAAAAATGAAGCACCTTCAGCAATTTATGGACCATAAAAAGATGAAAAAAAGGAATTAAATGTTTGTCTTGCTAGCTAGTCAGGTGAAATTCTGGAATATTTATTGCATGAAATTAGTATAAAACTGTAAATTTGTCCCTAAGCTATTACATTATGTTGCGTTGACTTAAAACTACATTTTAAGACCACAGAGCTGACACAATTGGCAGTGAGCTAAAAACACCTTGCTTTCAGATCACTGTATCAGTCTGACATATTGTGTCACAAACAACAGATTCACTTGCAAATATCCAAGGGAGAAAGGATACAGGTTGTCTGAGGTTTACAGGTGTACTTTTCCTTCTAAAGAAAATTTCATCTCCAGTAGATGGCATTATTGAACCTTCCTTCACCATTGTGTTTTATTAGCATTGTCAGCATTGTGTTTTATTACCGAGGTGAAGGCTGGAACTGGTACTCTGTTTACAGGTGCTTGTGTTCTTGTCTTTGCATGGTCCTCCAGAGCAGCTGTTATAGTAAGTGCCCTTTTCAGCAGACAGTAATGCCTTTGCATATAAAATTGTAGTAACTATACATTTAATGCTGTATAGTTTTTAATGCTGAATTTCTCTCTTCCTTCCAGATTCCTCTATGCAAAGTAATCAGGTTTAACATTGACTATACCATTCATTTCATTGAGGAGATGATGCCTGAGGTAAGATGGATAACTAGTCTAGAAGTCAGAGTGGGTTATGAATTGTTGATATGTTTAAGGATTAAACTCTTTCAGTATCCCACCTTGCGAAGTCTCTAAGAGACTGGCTCTGTTCTGAAGGAGTGGCTGAAACAGAACTTGCACTTACAGGTACTAGCATAAATCTATCTACCTAGGCTATCATATATTAAAATCAAATAGTAAGAAGTGCTTATATCCGTAGGTTCCTTTTATTTTAAGTTATATACAGTATCTGTAAATTGAGTTAGGCATTACCATTCTCTTACGTATGGCAAAAATAAGGCATATGGAGGTACTCCTTTGCCAGGACCATATAAGTCAATAGCAGAGCTGAAACTTAATCAGAAGTTGAAGCTCTGAAGATTGCTTATCAGTACTAAATATAAGCTATTGCCAAAACAAATTTCCTGTGGATACAAGCAAAGCACATTGAGTTCATAATCTGTTTGTGGTGGGGTTTTTTATTACAAATTAATGCCTGGTGGAGCCAGTTTGCAAAGTAAATTGCTGCAGTGGAACAGTGTGTGTAGGTACAGAAACACCCCTGCATATTAACTACAAAGATAGGATCACTATTTAATTTAGTCACATATATTTAAATTTTTCTTTCTAATTATCTTTTTTTTGTTGCTCAATGGCATCTAAATATATGCAACAGCCCTGAAATTCCTCAGAAAGACTAATGTGATCAAAGCAATGAATTTCTTGTTAGTGAATGTACTGTGTTGTCTGCAAATCTTGAAGTGAAACAACAAACAGCTACCAAGCAAAACAGGGAAGTGAACATTTTGGGGGACTTCTGGATTATTTGCAGACCATCTTTACTAATGACTTGTGAAACAGATTGTGGTATTAAGTTTGGAATATCGATATCGTACATGCACAATTTATATCAGTCTGGTTTTGTTTGTTCGGGAAAGTTTATAAGTTCCTTCATTGAAGGAGCCAGTTCCTTGCTTGATGAAAAGAATCCCTTTTTGTTTTTTTTTTTCTCTTTTCATCCTTTTTGTTCTTCTTCTGTTGGCTATTGAAGTCATAATCCTCAATTTGTCTTGTGCTCACACTTGCTATGGAAATGATATGATACCACAGGTGGTGATTTATAAACGTGTATTATAAGCATTTGGGAAAAAGTGAATTATGAGAAAGATATTTCTCAGAAATGTGTCATTTGCTCATCTTGCTCAGGTGGAAGGGGTTTTAGTGCTTGGCAGATTATTGCAGACTCATAATTTCTGCCTATACTGTTGGTTTGGACATTGAATGAAGAAGATTCAATACCATTCTTTCTTGACAATGCTTTCTGAAGAGAGAGCTGTGCTATGTTAGAGTAGATGATCAAAAATATATCAATACTGTTTCCAAAACCCAGTATTTAGTAGTTGGCAAATATGAAGTCACTGCTTTTTCATAGTGTTTTATTTAACTGTATATGAATGGCGTTATTTGTATTGCAGTTTTATATAATTATAATTTTGGTCTATTTTTTTGTTTCCCCAGAATTTTTGTGTGAGAGGCCTCGAGCTGTTTTCTTCATATCTATTCAAAGATATTTTGGAGTTGTATGACTGGAATCTTAAAGGTAACATTGATTTTGAGATGGTCCTCAACATTACAGTGTAACCTCTGTTTTCCATAAGAGGGACAAACTTCATTTATTCTTCAAGAAGATGAAATTAGAGTTCAGTCATGTGAGGTGTAGCAGTGAAAATGCACAAACTTGGCACTGTATTTTCACAAATAAGCTAAATTTCTGCCGTAATCCAGAACTTTTGTTTTTAATCAAACAGTAAATATTACTGTGTGTTTAATATTACAGAGTATCATGTGCATGGTATTTTGAAAGCCAAGGTGTCAGGTAAACTATTGTCTCTTTTTACAAGCTAACAAACAAGTTACTCATACTGTATTTCTCTGCAGTCATCTCAGAAAGCAGTGACATACAGACAGCTGTGGAGGAATAGTGTTGTCATTATAGCTGAATGTTGTTGTCTTTTGACAAGATGAAAATACTGGTTTCCTTGAAGACTGCAACGAAAGAGAATACTACGGTCTAAAAGAGAAATGAGAGTATCAGAGGAGTTACATTTCAGTATCTGTAGGTCTGTTTGGGTGTCGTGACTTTGTCTGTGGAGATTCACTCTGCACAGGAGCACAAAGGTTTATTACATTTTGTATAGCCTTTGGTTTGATAATATATTCTAACATTAGTGTTGTCTTTCCTATCACTGCTTCTGATTGTTCTTTCTTTTTTTAGCTTCTGATTGTTCTTTTTTTAGCACTTACTGGTTGGTTTAGTTTTTATTTTCTTGAAAGCTTTATATGATGAATAGGAAATGAAAAAAAAAAAGCCCCACAAAACAGTACCAAGGAAATTTCCTTGTTATCTTTGTTACGGTAAGCAAAACCACCCCACTAATTGGAGGAGATTAAATGAACTAGTGCTTGTACCTATAAGGCTTAAATGAAATAATTAACTGATTATATAAACTAATATTTTTGTATTACTGTTTCTTTTTAAAGTACTGGGGTTTTTTTTGTTAGGTTCTTATTATTTTTAAATTATTTTAGATTTCTTTTAAATTATCTGTGTGAAAGCTTTCACTACAAGTTGTCTCTCTGTTCTTTTTTTTTTTTTATTACTTTCTGGATTGAAACTTAAGCCCTGTCAAATGTAATCACCATTCATTGATTTCATCTGCAGCAAAGTTGCCTCTTTTCTTCTTTTGCAAATAAGTTGCAAAATTTTCTGTATTTTTTTTGTATTTAAGGTCCTTCACTTGAAAATGATTCTGTTTCCTGTCCCAGATATCACTTCATGCCGCGGTTTGTGAGATTTCTTCCAGGTAATGTTTGTGTTATATAGCGTTATACAAATTAGATCTTAAAAAAGCTTTAAAAAAGAAACAAAACCCAAAAACATCCCTATCCCCCAGGAGAAAACCTCCACAGAAAAACCCTTATTGCAAGTCAAATGGTTCAGTCAGTGCAGAGATCTGGTGCTTCTACCTGAAGTCTTTAGTGCTTGCAGATGGTTTACTAAGAACTGGAATTCAGATGGACAGGCCAAGTCCTGCTTCCAGCTTTTGTCTCTGTTGTCATTTTAGGCAGTGCTGTGTCCTCCTTGTCCTGCTCTGCAATGGTGCTGTGGCATTTGCAGAGTGCTGTTATCTAATCTCTCACATTTCATCTCCCACCTGCTCTTCAGGATACCATGTGGTTAGATTACAATTCTGGATGTGCAAGGGTCAGCATGACTGGGCCCCCCTGAGCACATGCTCTTCAGATTGTTTCTTTATCCTAATTCAAGCTTAGACCTTGCAGCAAATAGCGATAGACAAAAGCCATCGTTCCAGCGCAGTTCAACCCTGGCCTGCCAGCCAAGGACAAGATTCCATGTGGAGCATTCAGCTCGTTTTGAGTGAACAGTTTACAGAGGCATTTAACACATCCTAAGATACCAGGACAGACTTTCAGTTGATGTAAATGTCATGGCTCCATTGGAAATGTGTCCTGCTGAGATCCTGCCAGTGATTGCTCCAGGAGGGTTGTGTGGACAGAAGGATGTGTTTCAGCTGTGGGATTTAGGGTGCAGATGAAATATGGAACAACCTTCATCAAGAGGGCTGTGACCTGGAGGTGCTTTCTGCTTTGGGCTTTGAAACTTAGTTGGGATATTAATTATAGCTGGAGCAAAATGAGTTTTGGCTCGTTACTGTGGAGAGTACTGATGGCTAGATGACTATATTTCTAATTGTTGTTCCTTCCTGGATACACAGCACTGTTCAATCAGAAGCAGAGCTCTGAGGCTTGCTAGCAAACATTGATTTGGTTTTGCTGAAGCAATTTACAAAATAAGCCATCAAGCCACATGTGGCTGATTAACTTGACCTCATCACAAAATGAGAACAAGTTTGTCCTGCCTGGTTTGTGTAGCTTGAGGGTGCATTCCTGTTCAGGGTTTTTATATTCTGATTTTTTTTTTTTTTAGTTTTAGTTTAGAAGTCAGCTCTTTCTGTGCTATTGGGTTGTTTATGGATGAGGAGGGATAAGTCTCTAAAATATGTATTCCTGTGTGCTGCTTCTTCTTTAAGGTCCCCAGCCTTCTATTTTAAAAATGTCTTTTTCCTGATATTTCTGCATATATAGTTGCCTTTTAGCATCTTTTTGACAGGGTTTTTTTTTTAATCAAGCTTTCATTTTTTATTGATTATTTTTTGAGATACCCATGAAGATTTTTAATTTTCAGAGAGTGGAAATCTATTTCCTTCAGGTATGCTTGCAGAACAGTACTTAGGTCTAATCAAAGATGATGTTGGTGCATCAGATCTCCACACATCCATCAGCTGTCTCTTTAAAGATAGAAATGAATTGCTGATTTCCCATCCCCTCTACTTTTTCTTGCTTACTTTCCTAACATGGTCTAAAAATAATGAGGTTTGGGATGTCAAGTTTTCTATGTGGATTTACTTGGGGACAGGCCTTGGGGTAGCTCTGAGCTAGTCATACCAGGTTTACTGAGATGCATAGCATGCAGAACAGTTGCTGTATTGTATTGCCATAGATTTTTATGATGATAAATATATTCAGAGAGTAAAAGACTAGAAAAAACACATTTGAGGTCCCAAGTACTGCATATTCTGGCCCAGAAAGGGTCTCAGACTTTCATTTAGCACAGCAGTCTATCGCAGCCTGTACACAGTCTTCAGTGGGTAAGGATACACGTATATTTTAGTGATTGGTGTATGTGGGCTACCTCTTGCATAAGAGTAAATCCAGTTGCTGACAAAAAACAGTCTTGTAAGTGGAGTCCCCCTTCAGTTTGAAGGAAAACTTTGCACATTTAAAATTCTGTCCCTGTAGCTATTTAGAAGTGTTTTCTATTTCCAGTGAGGTTTGGGGGTGTATCTTCCCCACTTAAGATTCCCTCTTGGAGTTTAAGTGAGTTAATTGTTCTGAGAGGCCAAGTTACACCATTCCCTTTCATCATTTCTATGCAGTAGTGCTGGAATCCCAGCTGAGGTAAGAGGAGGGCTTGTACATGTCTTGTAGAGAACATCATCTTACACAGTGCTGCAGTTGTGCAGCAGCTCTGCAAGGCTTTTCCAGTGTGCCTGGAATCACACTCCTTGTGCTGTGGTGTCATCCCCCCATATTGCTCTAAGGTTTTACTTCTGGTTTGTCACCATTTCTCTTTTGTGGGTGTAGTGAGAGAGAGAATATACTCAGTGGCTGCACCAGATTGTTTCTGCTCCCTGGGGGAGGGAAATCAGCATTTGTGCTCTGGGGGGATGAAACTTGAAGATTCCTCTGTATCTATGGATTAACACCTTGCTATTAAAGGAGGGAATTGGAGAGATGTATGTCAAAATTAAAGCATTGTGGTAACATGGAGTGACTTCTCATTTACATGAGCAGACATACTGAATTTGAATAGCCAGTGTCTTCTGAGTGGTGATCTGTCAGGACCATCACTCACCTTTCATGTTTGCATATTCACATCTGTAGCTGGCTACCTGAAGCCAATCAGATTATAGTGTCTTCTTGCTACAAGCAGCCTTTGCTGTGCATTTTTCCTGGGGTCTCAGAGGTATTTAGTAATTTTCACATGCCCTTGATTCATTTAGTGACAGAAGACAGCATGAGGCTCTTTAGTCTTCATTACTGCAGTTAGAGCATGTAAGCACTACAGATGAGTTTAAAGTGCAGGGATAGCTTGCTACATTCATCCAGAAGTATTCTGTAAAATTTTGAGTGTTCTTAAAAACTGCTGCATAATGCCTAAAGGCTTTTTAACTGCTGTTGTAAAAAGAATGATAAAATTGTGAAAAGGAAGATATAACTGGACACCATAACTGATTGTTCTGCCTACTCATTTTAAAGTTTATTCAGGCAAGTTAGAAACTTCAACTCTGCGGTACGATGGAACTGTTACTCTCTTCACCATTACTGTTACTGCTTTAGTTTAGCAAAGTTTTTATGCATGTACAGTATTCATCAGTAAAACATTTGCCTTGATACTTGTCAAATCACTTAAGCATTTTGCATTTTATTTTGCTCATACAAATGGTTTGTATTCTGCATATTTTCTCTTCTGCTCATGCTTTAGGAGTGAATCTCTGAAATGTGTTTTATTTATTTATGGTTTTAAGATGGAGGAAAAGAAGTACTCTCAATGCATCAGATTCTTCTCTACTTGTTACGATGCAGTAAAGCTTTGGTGCCTGAAGAGGAGATTGCCAACATGCTTCAGTGGGAAGAACTGGAATGGCAGAAATACGCAGAAGAATGCAAAGGGATGATCGTTACCAGCCCTGGCATGGTAGAAAAAATAAATAATTTTTTGTTTTTGTGAACAATCCAATGACATGTACACGTCTTGTTTCAGAGAGTTTGTCACAGGCTAAATTAGAACAGGAAAAGGTGACCAGTGGCAGTTGCTGATTGCAGTAGGAACAGTTTATTGACTTGTTCCAACCATGAATTGTCCCTTCTGCTGCTGTACTGAAGGGCATATTTTCAGATGGGCACTGTTTCAATGTGCATGTTAAAAGGAACAGCTATACTTTATGTATGTAAAGCTTCCCTATTTTCTCAGGCAGTTTTTATGTGCATGATCTCATTCTCTTTTCCCAGACACAGCACCAGAGAAATAGTAACTGTTTGCTATTTACTTTCCTCTTCCTCTTTTGACCCCCTGTTGACAGCTCTATTCAATGTGTGCTATCTTAATACTGCCTTGAATATGGAAATGGTGTTTTCTGCTTATTTCTGTGTTGCTCTCACTCACACTGAGGAATTTTGTGTACATTAATTAATGCATGTATTAATTTTCAATGCCTAGTTTGAAACCCCTAAGGCCTTATTATTTTTGGAGCAATTGGTATTTTAAAGTACATGTTCTCTGAACACAACTCCTTTCAACTCCGGTGTTTATTAATTCAGCCCATTATTCTGACTTTCACTTTTAAGAAATGTGGGTCACAAGAACAGATGAATGTCCGCTAAAAACTGCAGGGGTTGTATTTGTATAGTTTGGTCAGTATTGCAAAATGGTATCTTAGTAATAGAGGCATATTTTGGACCTAATATTTGAGACTGACATGCAGCTTTCTAAGTAGTAATACCTTTCTTTTTCTGACTTCATTTTTCTCCTTTGCTCATAGCTCAAATTTTTAGTTTCAGAAGAAAGAGTGTAACTTGGTACCATGCCTAAGAAGGAATTTAGTTTTTCAGCTGAAAAACCTGACCCCAAACTGCAGCCAGGGTGACATGCTAAATACATTGTCCAAGTTCACAATTTAAAGTATGGCAGCCTAACATTTAGTAAACTACTTAATAAGTGAATAATAACTTGGGTCAGATAATTTTTCCATTGATTTCACTCTGAGTAAAGTAAAACTTTTTAAACAGCAAGAAAATTGGGCTTTTTCTGGGAACATGAAATACAACAATACACATGAACTCTCACTGTGGAAAATCTACCTTGGCTGCTTTAAATTAGTGGTAAACCAGAACCTGATAGTAGAAATTGTTAGACAACCTGAACAGCCTTAACTTGCCTGTGGTTTCTGTGATACAAGGTACATGCTGGTCCACAAGTTGTCAGCATCTGAATGGTATACACCAACATAACTTCAGTTATTTTGCTGAAGATGTGCTGATTTCAGCTAGCTGAAAACTCGCTTTTTTGTTTAGCATGAAGGAACGCATGTATGTTCGTCCCTTGTGTCATGGAACTCTAAATGTCTGTATGTACAAGGCAGTGTGATTTGTGAAGTGGTAGTGTTATTTCTGAGGTCTTGTGGGATTTTTTACTGGCAAACTTTGCATTCTACAAGGCAGTGTTTTTAGAGATGTGTGTGGACATCAAAATATGTAAGCATAAAAGAAATCTGTAGTGCTTTGAAATGTCATGTTATAATGGCATCATTAGAACGTGTTTTTTCTTTCACGATTGCAGTGACCTTCTTCTTAATTCGTGGATTTTTCCTGTGTGTTGCAGCATATTGTACTTGCAGGAACCCAGAGTGGAGAGAATATTTCTCTGCCTGTTTTGAGGGTTTTCACCCCCCTGAACAACACAGCTTTTGACCTCTGACTGTGGAAAAAACTGCCTACTCTTAGAGAAGAACTAGAAACCACACTAGTGTAAATTAGGTGATTGACTAATATGTAAGATTGTCACAGGGTGAAAAATTTAGCGGTTTTGGGTTTGTTAATGTAGTAAATAGATTAAAGCAAAAAACATCAAAATGGAGGATTGTTGTTGTTCTCCAAACCTCCTTCTTCTTCTTCTACATCTCCATATTCTGCAGTAGAAGTAGTTTGGGATGATTGGACAAAGAATTCCACAGTTCCTGGCTGTGTTACTGAATAATTGGCAGAAAAGTAAAAATAATGTGCGTTTTTAGTAACCATTGGTTGATTTACCTTTAAAAAGCCGTGTAATCTTGATAATTGGGCTTTCTCCTGCATTCTCTGCTTTGTGCTATGTCTGGATCACGCTAGTGACTCTTTTTCTCTGATAAGACTTAATAAACAACTATCAAGAAGCAGCGAAGGCTGAGAGTCCGTTTGTCTCTGGAACTCCTAGCAAGGACTTTAAAAACTCTCTCCCATCAGGAGAGGTTTGATTACGGCACGATCAGTGTCAATACTGATTATGAATGTAAGTGAAAAACAGAGTATGAAACTATTATCTGTGCATTTTACAACATTAGAAGATAAAACAGTTCTGTTGGAGAGACAATGTGAAACTATTTCAGAAAATGACAGCTCTTCAGTTCAATTATATCCACTTGACACAGCAGAGTAAAAACACTGCATTTTGTTTTGCTGCACAACATTCCTTCAGAAATAATAATTCCTCTTGTGTTCAGATCTAGGTTTTATGTGTGTGTTTTATTTTTTTCAGTGGGAGGCGTATATATATATATATATATGCATGGTGGAGAAGGGAAAAAAGCTTTAATAGGATTTAAATCCCACTTAAACAACTAACAATGGTTCAGCATTGTTTAAAATTATTTAACTTATTCATGGTGGTTTATTAATTCAATGAAACTTCGTGTTGAAATAGATTGAGAAGTTCACAAATTTTAGTCACCTTTCATACTTCATTCTTCCTAAAATATTGATGGTTTTCTCACTACTGCATAGATAGATATATATATTAACATACTTCTGTGCTACATCTGCATGCTATTTCATGTTGTGTTCTAATGTCAGCAGTGCCTTGGTTGATGAGATTTGGATAGGAAACAAAAATAACAGGTCTCTGTTCTGCTAGAATTTCTTTGGTTTTGATGTTACTTTAAAGGCAAGGTTGTCATTATTGGATAGTCTATCAAAGCACTTTTAAAAGAGTACAGGGATAAAACTCTGGAAGAATAACATCTAATTTGCTTGCATCCTGTCTGCTGGTGTGCAATTTATACTTGATGTTTCTGTATGTTGCTGTTTGTTCACTTAACCTTCAGAAAGGGCACTGGAGAGAAGGCTGGTGTTCATGATGAAATAAAAAACCATGGCCCAGCTACACCCCTCTCATAACTGTCAGTGAGGGAGCAGTTGTGATTAAGGCTTGGAGAAGTTCTTTTGTCCTGGTTGTTATCAGCCACCTGTGAACAGCTGTGTAACTGAGGGACAAAATGCAAGGCAGCGTCATGGAAATGAAGAGAAGGAGTCTGGTTTTGAGTGGTCCTGAGGTCACACATTTAACACAGACTATGTGCATAGTGGAAGATTGTCTTTTTACACTTTTGAGTATCTCACTGCTTCTGTTTAAGTATCTAAAATGTGTCTGTATTTTTTTTTTAATGTATTGATTATAATTGGTATAATTGAGTATAATTATTGTTTCATATTCTGTTAATACACCAATCCTCTGGTTCTCAGAGGATTGGTGTATCAAGGCTGCTTTTTTAAGGGGGACAAAGATGGGAGAAGTTCCTCATTTTAATATTAATGTTGGGGAGAGCCAACAAACAACTTATGAGAAAATAAAAACTTTTCAAGCTGGCTTTGTGCAACCCCCAAAATAACAGATAAACTTAAATATCAGGACTTTAAGCTCTTGTTTAGGGAACAACATTCTGTCTGCTACAAATCCTGGCCATTATTTTCTTTAGGGGCTTTTTTGTTCTAATCTTTTTTTATAAGAAGTGCTGTGGGGAAAATATTTTTCTTTTTTTCTTTTCTTTTCTTTTTTTTTTTTTTTTTTTTTTTGTGAAACCAGCAGCTTTAACTAATTTTAAAAATTTAACTACTTTACCTATGTTAAATCTTAACTAACCTAAATTTTTTTTTTTTTTTGGCTGGGGACATGTAACTTTATGTTCAGTCATCTTGTCTAAAGGGAAGCTGATAAACGTTTTTCCCTTGGAAAATATTTCTGTGTCTGAAAGTCAAGCTTTTAAGTAAGTTTTTGTTTTTCTAGAATAGATGGAAATTGTGGCCATATATAGAGTTGGCTTTGCTTATCCATGCAGAAAATTATTCCTGTGAACAGTTCTGCCAAGGTGGTTTGGAGGGTAAAAGCTTTGTTCTTGACACAGTTTTTATTGTTTTGTGAAGAGAATGGTGGGAGCTGTTTCTGTAACACTGAAACTCATCTTTGAGAAATTCACAGTGCTAAATGAGAAGTTTTGAGATGCAGGTAACTAGAAGTAATGCCCTTTTTCTGAAACCTAAGACAAGCAGAATATATTGGCCTATTCCAGCTGATTTCAAAGTGGGGAGTAAGCAGGCACATTGCAAAACAGCTTGACAGGTAAAGGAGAAGTTGTTTACTTGGAGACCAACTGTGCACCTTCAGCTGAGTTTTTAAATATGCTGGGTAAGTGATGAAGAGCTCTGTGAGCAGCATATCTGCTACGGTGATGTGCAATTACTTACTCTGCATTTATAGAGCTGAAGCAAAAGTTGCCTTCTTTTCCACTGTCCTTTTTAACAATAAAAACAACTTCTGTTTTGAACTGTAAAAAGGGCAAAAGTCTCTTCATTATACAAAACTGTATTCCTCCTTGTACACCTCAGCATGGGAGCCTTTTCTGAGAGTGGCATGACAGATTTTTTTTTTATGCTGTTTAGTCTGTGTGATTGAATGGATCTAATAATGCCTTCCTTTGCTTTGGGAAATCATGAACACAACTAAAATTAGAGAGGTAACCTGATCTCAGCAAACTGCTCTAGCATGTGGGTTCTTGGATGCCAGAATGCTAATCCTAATTTTTATTTCTGGTGTGATGCTTGACCAGAGGAAGTTGTTTTAAGTTCTTGGAAATAGTCAAAGTAAATTTCCAGATGATTAAAATTAAAAGGCCTTATTTTTTTTCCTCTGAGCGTTAGGTCAATTAACTTTGTTTCAGTTATTGTTGTTGCTAAATGTTTATAATAGTATTAGTGATTGGTTTAATGTGCGTATTATTAAACTTGGAATGTTGTTGCTTCATGTTTCCTGGATAGTGTGGGATTGAGGCAGTAAATTTTCCATGAAGCTGTTGTCAATTTAGTTGTATTTTGTTTTTTTCTCCTAGAAACCAAGCTCAGTTCGTATTGATCAACTGGACCGCGAACAATTCAATCCTGATGTAATTACTTTCCCTATTATTGTGCACTTTGGGATACGACCTGCTCAACTCAGTTATGCTGGAGATCCTCAGTAAGAAGCTTTTCCTTCTTTATTTTGTTCAGGAACTCATTACTGTTGTCATTCATGCCTTAAATAGGGCTTGGTTATGTGCTTAGGTGAGTCTGATACAAAGCTTAGTGCTTATGACACTGGGCACAAGCTCCTGCAAATTAGAAAATACAAGGTATAACTGTTTCTCTGCAATAATTCAGGATCTGCTGAAGTAAACGTGCGTGTATGTGCAGTATGATACTTCTTAACCTGAGAACAGCTCTTCTGGGTCCAGCAAAAGGTGGTTCCTCAAGCTCCATATTATTCCTCTGAGAGGCCAGTAGTGGGTTTTCAGGGAGAGGATAACGTAACAGGAAGGCAGAGAGGGAGAAATGGTTACCCAGGCTTCCTAATGTCTGTAGCATATAGACTCCTGAGCTAGAGGATGTCTTTAGGTCATTTTGTTAAACAGCCCTGAATTGATGTTTTTAAATTTCTCAAATCACTGTTTGAATCTTTTTATGCTACTTGTAGGGAGAAGATTTCAGGTAATCACTTAACCAGTACTGTTGTGCATCGTATGCAGAAGGGCTGATTTTTATTTCAGAGCTGCTACTTGATTGTTTAATTAGATGTTCTTCAGGTCTCATATCTAATGAGGAATAATATAGCCAGGTTCTGTTTGATTTCTTCATGATGTTTGTTTCTTGCATACTGTTACGTCCTACTTATTCATCTCTTTCTGTGCTTTGAAGGATCATGTCTACATAGTGTTTCCTAGCTTGGAAGGTCTTGCACCCATGCTACTTTTCTCTGTACTTTTTATATCCTGATAGAGTTTGAGAGGAATGTAGAGAAGGAGTGGAGAGGGAATCAGGACTTCAGGCAGAGCAAGAAATACTGTTTCACTGTGGATTGATGAAGGGATGCGAAAGTGATGATTGGATTTTGTTCCCGGTTCTTTTCTTAACCTCTGACAATTTCAGGGAACTCTTCCGTTGATAGGGACATCTGCTTTCTGCATGACGACAGTATAGAGCCTGTCTCTGGTGCATGTGTAGTTAAGGTTGTCTTTTTCCCCATTGCTGTAGTTTAGGATTAGTATTCCCCAATTCAGTACTCCCACTAAAGAGAACCACAAGCCGCTCCCTTCCCCTTCTGCTGAGAGATGCAAGAAGGCAGAGATCATGGGTTGAGGGAAGAATGATTTACTGGAAACAGCAGTGAGATAAGAAAACAAACAGTAACAGCAACAATACTAATAACAAAAATGTAGGAAGAGAGGGTGATTTATGTCCAAAATGCTCACCAGATCTGCAGTTTTATTCTTTTGCAACTGCTTGCTGAGAATTTTAAACCTAACATGGCAGGAAGTGGGAATATTGAGTTCTAATCCAGATAATAAAACTTTTTTTTTTTTGCTTTGATCATGAGTTTTAATCCACTTTATCTTTTAGTTTTCTTGTTCATCAAAAGGAAATAATTAGACCCAAAAATATAAGAATTATCTCTACTTTGATGCTGAATTTATTGGTATTTGTAAAGTTCTAGTACTTTTCATTGAAAACAGTATAAAGAGACAAAAATTATTCTTCCCACAGCTTTTTATTTTAACTTTCTTTAAAATTTACTTGTGGGTTTGTTTTTTGTTTCGGGTTTTAACCTTGGAGCTGCTTATACAAAGTAGGTATGTTTTGTCTTGTCAATGTAACAAAGCCTTTTTTTGTGAAAGACCTCTGTGGTGCCATCATAAATGTTAGGCTTAACTCTGGTATATGTGCACCCAGAAGAGATTTTCCTCTAATGTGTCTTTTCTTTGTGAAGTTCTAATACAGAATTTTTTTGTAATGGTAATATGTTTATTAATTCTCAAACTTAATTGCAATAACAAAGCTTGTTTCACCCTTATCAATACTAGTAAAAAAATGTGTATTGGAGATCACAGTTTCAGGTTCTTATTTTCGGGTTGAAACCTCCTCAAGGCATTTGTACTTTTCGTTTTGGTTGATTTGTTCGTTAACTCATTTTTCTTTTTTGGATGTTGATTTGTCAGAAATAGATGTGCTATTCCGCAGGTTGCAAAAGTGCAGTGAATGGAGCATGAGAAAAATCTATGGATTGAGCATTTCAGATGTGTTTGTAGATTGAAAAAATATCAGTATCTCCAGAGGCAGAGAGTATGCATTCAAGAACGCTGCAGAGAAATAGCTAGGAAAAAAAATGCCAATAAGAAAAGATTTGTTTATGTATCTGTGAATGTGGGATGGTGAGAAGATTATGAAATAGTAAAAGAGTTGCTGCTTCATTGACTCCTAAGCCACTAACGTGAACACTTCCTAATAAAACCACTGCTCTAAGTTGGTGCTGAGGAGGATCTTCTTCTATAATGTAAATACGAAAAAAAAGTAAATAACTTGGGTAAACTTCTTTCCTCTGGTCTCTAATTCCCTGCTTCCTATTCAAAGTCTGATTTTATGGGTTGTCCTGAAAAAACTCTACAGAGGTGACATTTTGAAGGTAGCATTGTTACCTAAGGACACAAGGTCCCTGTCATGATTCTCTTGGTTGCTCCTCCCATTGTAACTTTTGAACCTGTTGGTGAATTGCAGCTGAATGTAATGGTGGGATGATGTCTTCAAATGGAGTAAGTTCTTACAAGTTTGGTGAAAGTTTGTGCTAGGTTACTGAGGGCCTCCCACCGAGGAAGAAGTTGTTATTGAAGTTCATGTGTAATTAGACACCACCAAAATAAGGCTAGATGGCTGGAGAAAACCAGAGAACTTAAATATGTGCTAATCACAGAAATAGCTTGAATTGCTGATTCCATTCAGCACAAACCCATAGGGAACAAAACTTTCATTTCACTTTTCACAGAATAATTTCATGTTGCATGTGACTTGTAGAGCTCTTCCTCAGGTGCTTCACTGAAATGTTTGAGCCAGTGTAAGGACAGACACTTCCTGGGAAAGGGTGCTACTGCTTTGCAGTGAGTGATAGGTAAACCGTGTGGAGAAGAGGGAGTTTTCACCTGCCTGAATTGAGTTAAGCTGCAGGCAAGCCTTTTCAGCATGCAGAGGTGGCCCTTTGGGAGATGGGTATCTGAGACACCTGGGGTCTGCCCTGGTCTTTGCTGTTCTTTACCTCACTTTGCACACTAATGCCTCCTCTCTGCTACTTGGCCCACCCTTCTGGAGCAGCTACAGAGACTACTGCTGTCACCTCTCTTGGAAAATGCTTTGAGATTATTTTTTTTTCTGGAGCAAAGAGATGCTTGTAGACATTCTGTGTGCATTATTAGCAGCTGGTGTGCTCATAATGACAAACAGGGAGAGACTTTTGTTTATTGACCAAAATACTTGTTTTCTGGTTTTGTCCTTCAGGTACCAAAAGCTGTGGAAGAGTTACGTGAAGCTGCGTCACCTGCTGGCTAATAGTCCCAAAGTCAAACAGGCTGATAAACAGAAATTATCACAAAGAGAGGTATTCTGGACCTTCCTATGACTGATAATTGAGCATTGTAATTTGGGATGGAATAAAGCCATATGACTGCCCTATTTATGGAAACAATAGAAATCCTTCACAAAAGATTTTATTTCCAGACTCTTAACACGGATTTTATTTTTATCTATGCTTGTTATTGAATGGGGTTTTTTTCTTTTTTTCCGCTGTCAGACTACTGCAAGTTTTTTACCCAATTATAGAAATTATTGTTACGGAACCATAACTTCTTTGTAGCTGTTGCCATTAATGGTTTCAAGAGTTAGTGTAGAGGAGGACTTTTTATTTCATAATGTACTTTTAACTGGCTCATAATTTTATACATTTCTATTCTGAGATAAAAACTGCCACACTTGTGCGCATAAAATGTAATTTATTAGGTGGTACAGTGACCTTGCTCAATATCTTTGACTTGAAATCATCTGATTGTTGTATGATAGACAAGATATTTTTCTCTTTTTGGTTTTCTTCACAAAGTGATGAGCAATAAGCATTTCCTAAGTGTAAATGCTCAACCAATTGGGAATTAAAATCAGAAAAACAAAGACTCCTAAATATAGCCTAAACCAGCCTATCTATTTCTGTAAACCCTTGGACTGAAGCTTTAAATTTGTCTGGTGCCTATCAGGCACTCAATTTGACAATATATGTAAAGAATACATAGAGGAGAAATTAACTTCTTGTGTACTGGACAGTATTTAATTAAATTGTGTTGTATTTTTATTTATTGATTAGAAACACTGATTATTCATAAAATCATAGACTACCCTGGGGTGGGAAGGACCCATGAGAATCATGGAGTGTGATTCCTGAGACTTCCCCAGTTTATTGTGTACTTTTGGTTGCAGTAAGTGTTTGATACATATGACATTACACCTGATTTTTTTAGTTGTTGCAAAGCATAGAGTGCTGTTGTGTGAGCAAGAGTCTGAGTAAATATTTTATTTATGCTGATATTAAATAAGCCCTTAGCTTCTTACTTGTAAATTTAAAAAAAAACTAAAAAACCAACAAAAACCCCACAACATTGTGACTGAACTGTGCCACAGTTGTAAAGGAAAAAAAGGTTTGCTCTTACAGGAGATGATTTTGATTGCCACAACTACACTCAGAGCAAGTAGAATATCATTGTTTTATGAACATCCTTTCATTGGGGGGAATGGATGACTTTTTTGTAAAATTGTAGTGGACTGTTTATAAGGTGGTGATCATATTTTGCTCCAGAAGATAAAATGTTCCTTTGCTATTTAGCACTGCTGTGTGGACTGCTTATTTTTGTTTCTAGACTGTATTATCTAGGATAACAAGTTTTATAAGTAGTTTGCCAACAGAGAGGCATACAGGGCTGAAGCAGAATCTTTATGTGAGGATAATCTATATATTTGCCAGTGGAGGTGTCAGTAAGTCAGAAGGAGCTGTAGAGCTGTACCTCGCTGGTACATGGGCTTTTAACGATTATGAATCATATATTTTGGAGTGCTCCTGAGCCAGTCGGACTGAAATACAGCCAGGTCTGGCAAATACAGTACCACCTGCTTCAGGAAAAACCCAGTGACACACCTTTGACAATGCACAAGGGGCACAGTGCTGGCAAGCATCTCTGTTCCCTCTGCCATCAGTCATCCACCACTGTGAGTTGTACAATGATATCATTTGTGACAAGGTCATGCCTGGGGCTTTGTTCCTCTAACCTAACTTTGAGCATTTACAGCAGGTGCATAAATTGGGACCTGAAGGCTCACTTTGAAGTCAGTGGAGGGAGAAATGCATTTTTGAAGCCATTTATCCCCTTCATTGAATATAAAAGGAGCCAGGGCTAACTAGCCTCCTACCCTAGACAGCTCTGTATTGAGGTGTCTGAGGTTTGATGAATCTGTGTCTGGACAGGTGCAACTGTTGGAACTGCTCTGTGAGTCTCTGCAAATCAGAAAACAGAGCCTGTTCCTGCCCAGATATGCTCACAGGCTTCAAACTGGAAGCTGGGAAGAGACAGCTTTGAGCAAGTGCCCTGTAGTGAAAAGGAGAAGGAGAGGCAGGATAGGTTGCATCTTTGAAGAGCTTTGTGTTCTGAAGAAGGCAGAGCACTGAGGGGAGTCTCTACAGTTAGTTCATGGTGTGTGGGGAGCTTGCACACCCCAGGGCTTTATAGTATTGGAACCAAGAGATTCTGATCCAGGACTGACTTATTTTATCTGTTTTTCTTTCATTCCATTTTTACAGAAAATATTTTCTTTTAATGATACTGTCAAAATCTTTTAATGATTCTGACCCTTTCACGGTTTCTAGAAACAAACTGTTTGCACAACACCAAATAGCCAGTGGTCAAGGAAAAACATAGTTTTAAAATTTTTATTGAAGTAATATTGGTAGATTTCATCAGCATAGTCTCCAGGACTGGTGAGTATTGACCCCTTTCCCAGACTGGGCATAGTGACATTTTTGAGCAGGAACTGTTGCAAAGTAGCCAAGATGAGAAAACAAAGCCTGTTTTGCTCCTCCTGATTGTTCAAACCAGGAGCACTCATAGTGATGGACTTGAATGAAGAGGTGGTTTTGTACCTCTGGTAAAGAAAGTGCTTTCATTATGAGGACTTTAACTTTCTTACTTACGTGTTATCTTGGATGTATGAGTTGGACCGGTTTGTTCTGTCATTTGCAGTAAAAAAAATGCAGTCACCTCTGTTCTCTTCTTGGTCTACCAAAATCCCCTGTCTACTCTGTATTCTAACATATCTGCCACGGTCTGTGGCTGGGAGTTACCAGACCTGTACGAGCTGTAGAAACTGCTCACCAGAACTGAACCTCAAATGGGTGTTGTGCAGGCACTGGCAGGTGTTGGTGTGCTTTGTTGTAGCAAGTTCTTCACAGGAGCTCTGTTCTCTCCCTGCTTAGGAAGCACTGCAGAAAATTCGTCAGAAGAACACAATGAGACGTGAAGTGACCGTGGAGTTGAGCAGCCAGGGGTTCTGGAAAACGGGGATACGCTCTGACGTCTGCCAGGTGACTAAACCAGAGAGATGTATTTTCTTTCTTGATAGCTGCTGCTGACCTTTGCAAGGGTTTGTTGTAGTTCCAGGCTGAAGAGCCAAATGCAAATGAATGCCTCAGTAATATCCATTGATTTAGGGAGCTATTCTAGTGTTCTGTTCACCTCCTCTATACACACAAAAAAGATAATTTAAATTTTTCTGCCAAGGGTTGATTAGCACAAGGGAGAAGGGTTAGGAATGGCCAGCTTGAGGCTGGAAGTTTGCCAAACGTTGAGTCTAGTGTGAATCTTAATCCATCAACTGGCTTGGTTTTAGATATTTTAATTTTAATATATTTTTCTATTTAGATAGCTTTTTAAAAAAACCCCAAGTTTTACAGTGAAGCATGAAGAAATATCTTTTTACTTGAAAGAAAGTAAAAAAATTAAAAGCCCACCACAACTAATTTTTGGTTTAGAACAGGTGTGCCTCAGTAGAAAGATATCTTTCAGATGCTCTGTTTCATATGCATGACATCTCCAAGGAACATATCTCTGTCAAATCCTATTCTGAAGCAGTTGACAGCCACCAGCTTTGTGATATGATAAAAATAAGTGCAATTTTTATATAATACTGTATTAGTAAAATTCAAGTAGTTTTAACATCCATATAATTATACTGGAGATATACTTGCATTATTTTTTAGCTGTTGTTTTGGAGATGTTTTTTAAGAGTTAAATGCATGCAACTTAGTATTAGCTTACCAGTGTGAAGTACAAATTAGGGGCGTCTAGGCAAAGGTATAGGTAGAAATTCTGCTGTAATCTTGAAAGTCTGGTGAGGCCAAAGGGGAAATTCTAGAGTGAGAGAAAGGCTAATAACTAGGATTGCTTTTCTTCTGTCTGAAACATTTCTTGTGATTCTACTGTTGCTTCTGAAGTGGAAGGAGAATAGTGGCACAGCATCTTCTCACATAGCTGAGGAAAATTACATAGTGGCACAGTATCTTCTCACATAGCTGAGGAAAATTGCATCCCTTTCCTAGTTTTTTTTGTTGTGAACTGTGTCTAGTTTTACAGCTTAAGTAAACAGTGTAAATTTCCAATTTAGGCATTTTGAAGCCATTCTGTGTTATTCGTAATACCTTTTGTGATTCATCTCCCAATGTCTTGGGTATTCCTGTTTCGTTCTGTTGTTGAAGGACAGCAAAACACCAAAGAATGATAGAAGTAAAACTATTTCATAATTTTTGTGCCCATCTGCAGCTGTAACATCTAAATCAGCCAGTTCTGGTATGAAGGTCCATTGATTTGATTTCTTTGTGAGGCCAGGAGTAAGTAACTGTATGTCTGTAAAATGAAAGATTGCTGCTGTTGCTACATGTTTTTTCCCAGATTAAAGAAGACTAAAACTAAATATGCATAAATCAGCTCTGGGGGCAGAGCTGAAGTGCAGTGATTTAAAATTACTGCTTTTAAAAGCATTGCAGTTTAGAAGATTGAAACTCTTTCAAGCCACTTGTGATAGCTTATACTTGCTCTGAGTTCCATGTAGCATTAATGACACTGGTCTTTGCTGTCTCAGAAATGAACTGCTTGAAAGGGGAGGAAAAATGGTAAGTGAAATGTTAAAAAAAAATGTAAAATGGCTGAGTTCTGACAGGCTCACTTGAAGTTACCCAGTATATCAAGTGCAGTACTTAGCCACTGAGCTGGGCAGCACTTAATACACAGCGTGACAAAATCTGGCCGTGCTGAGAAGACACCACCTCTGTTGCCCCACTCCACCCACACCACTGTTGCTGGTGTGCCCCCAACAGCAGTGTAAAGTGTTCATGGTGAGGAGAGACATCATGCATTCCAAAATATTTCAGCTCACCTGCTTCCCCTTAGTAGCTTCAAGTCAGGAGCATTTGTTGTTCTGGAGGATGATGGCGTTATCTGAGGGCACTTGAGAGAGTTTCTGCCTTGCTGTGTTAGCTGCAGCAAGAAAAGGACATGCAGAATATTTAAACTCATACATATTTTAACAACATCTCTTCTAAAGAGATAAATACATAAAACATCAGAAACATTGAATAGCAATAGTCCAAGATGACGGACGTTGATTGAATCAATCAATCAAGTAGTTAGTGCCAGGTAAGCAGCATTTTGTCAATATGACTGCAAGAGTCAAATTAAAGTCCTTCTCTGTGCTCCCAGGGGTCTGTCAATTCTTTGTTCACTACACCACAGCTGATAAAAGTCTAAAACTTGATATTTCAGTCGTCAAATGCAGGGACATGTGTTGGTGTAAAGAATGCTAAACATTGCTTGAAGAGACTTTCTGTCTAGTACAGTGGAGCATAGAGGTAGGGAAACAGAGTTGTCCTGTGAAACAGTTTTGGGTTTGGTTGTTTTGGTGTTTTTCAGTTAATTCCTTCTATGAAGGAACACGTAGGAAGCACACCTGTACAGTTTATATGGAGATGAAAGGAATGTTCTTACAAATTACCCCAAGAAAACTCTAAATGGCTGACATCATAACAAAATAAAACTTCACCTACACTTCCTAATTCTGTTTGGAGTGGTTTTATATCTCTCTATATTTGGAGATAGATCTTTTATATTTGGAGATCCAGGGAGTCTTTTTCTTGCTGTTGCTGGTTATTTCCATCTGAGAGAAAAGGACCAGGGAGGGGTGCCTGGTCAACAACTGGCTGAACATGAGCCAAAGTGTGCCCAAGTGGCCAAGAAGGCCAGTGGCATCCTGGCCTGTACCAGCAATAGCGTGGCCAGCAGGACCTGGGCACTGATTATCCTCGTGTACTCTGCACTATTAAGGCCACGCCTTGAATCCTGTGTCCAGTTCTGGGCCCTCATTACAGGGCAGACATTGAGGTGCTGAAGCATGTCCAGAGAAGGGCAATAGAGCTGGTGAAGGGTCTGGAGCACAAGTGTGATGAGAAGTGGCTGAGGGAGATGGGGGTGTTTAGCCTGGAGAAAAGGAGGCTCAAGGGAGACCAATATCACTCTCTACAACTGCCTGAAAGGAGGCTGTAGCCAGGTGGGAGATGGTGTATCCTCCTGGGCAACAAGTGACAGGATAAAAGGAAATGGCCTCAAGTTGTACCAAGGGAGCTTAAAATTGGATGTTAGGAGTAATTTCTTTGCTGATAAGGTGATCAAGCACGGGAACAGGTTGCCCAGAAAGGTGGTGAAGTTACCATTCCTGAAGGTATTCATAAAGATCTTTGGGACATGGTTTAGTTGGTGGAGTTTACAAGTGTTAGTTTAGTGACTGGACTCAATCGTCTTAAGGGTCTTTTCCAAGTTAAATAATCCTGTGATTGCCTTCCAGCTCTGTGTTCAGTTCTCAGGAATTTCACACTCTTTTACTTAAACAGAAGGTTTTGCCATTGGTTAGTCTTAATTTTTTGATCTTGTAGCATTCACCAGTTCGTATTTTCTGCTGTTCTGTCATTAGTGACCTGCAGAAATCCACAACATCATTTATCTGTAAATTATACATCATCTACTTTGTGTGCTTGTTTTTCTTGCTTCTCTCCATGCTTTACACTCACTTCCTCTCATCATACACAATCCTCTTTCTGAATTAATTGTGACAGCCCTCAGATTTTAATGCCCTTAAAACACACCTTTATTTTGAATATATTCATGTCATGTCAGTAATAGGAATGATTAGAAAAAAATTAGTTCACAAATGGTCACATGCATAATATTCTTGAAATCCTGCATTTCGCCTGTATCTCTTTTCATTCTTATGCAAGATTTGTGATGTTGATATCATACTTGCTATACTACTCTACTGACAAACTGTACTACTTGCTTATTTCAAACCACATGCATCCGAAGTCAATATTAGTGTAGAATTCCTTCTTTGAAACACTGAGAGAGGGGGACTGCCATTGTTAAAAAATAGAGTTGTTGGTTTTTTCAATGTTATTGACATTTTCCCCAACAGAAAAGCATTGTCTGTTTCCTAGACAATCAAATGGCAACCTTTCTGATATTTTTTAGCACATGAAATGTACCAGACTACAGCGTTTCAATCTGTACACTGAAGTTGAATGGTGTTGCTTATTGCGTTTGTTTTTTCAGCACGCAATGATGCTTCCTGTCCTCACCCACCATGTCCGCTACCATCAGTGTCTGATGCACTTGGACAAATTGATAGGCTACACTTTTCGAGATAGGTGCTTGCTGCAGGTAAGATATGAAAACTCCAACTGCTTGGTGGTTTCTCTTCGTGATACTGCCGAGTTCATCCGTAATGCTGAAATGCACAGCGCTGCCACAGCCTGGGCAGACCTGATTATTTGTACTGAAGATCTTTCAAAAGTTTCAGTTTTCCCAAGACACTTCTCAATAGAGATGTCTGTTGTGCACCTAGATATTACACCTACCTTTGCTCCCAGGGTAGATCTGGATTTGCTCATCATATGTAGAAAGAGGGAAATGCGCTTACTGAAAAGACTGTCAAGTACTCATTTCTGTGTAAGTTCTTTTTTTCACATATTTACAGAGAATACAGTGTTGTTCTGCAGATGAGTGTATATGCCCTGCTTCTTGTTTTTACAGCCTGTTGTTCTAAAAGAGAATAATTAAATCACTGCCCTTTTTTTTTGCATTTCTTGGTAGTGAATAGAAATTTGCAAACTTCTGTTCAGCTCTTGATTTCTGCAAGTACATAATAAAATTTCTTACTTGTTTTAAATGCATTCATGTCACATAACCAGCCTTTTATGTTAGTGTATATTTGGAACTGATTACTCAGGTGCTGATGCTTGTCATGATGGCCCCTTTCCTCTTAGACTTTTTCTGAATTTACTGAAGGAAAATGAGGACTTCTGTTAAGAACTTCCTTCTGAAATAGGTGTCATCTCTCTGCAGTGACTGGACTAAGTTCAAAACGTGACAGTTTTAGTATTTCTCTAGAGATTTTACTCCCAAATTATTTTAAGGAAATGTCTTTTCTCGCAGCTTTTCTGGTTTCTAGAATTTGTTTTCCAGGCCTTTTCCTACTGCAAGTTACATTAAACATTGAGCATCTTCTAGGATTTGGTTGTTGGCAGGCTGTCTTTGTTTTAATGTCAAAGATTGAAATGCAGTGATGGAAACTTTCAAAATGTTGAGGCCAAACAAACCAACAAGTAAATTCTAATAAAAAAGAGATGAAAGTGTAAAAATCAAGTGTGTAAGCATTAGTCACATATCTTTATAACAAGTGTGCTTAATACTTTATCCCTACACTCATTTATTTAAAAGCTACAAACATTTTCCAGAAGAGGAAGAACTTTTTAAAAATGTATATAGTATTAGTCATCTGCTTGAGCATAGACAATGTTAGATGTATAATTCTGCATTGATTGTTAGCTATTTTATCATGGTGTTTTCTTTTTAAAGTACAAGCAGGTTAAAAAAAGATTACCCTAAGTTATCTGTTCTGAAAAACTGTAATGTGTCATCTAGTTCAGATGGAGCAGAATTTGAGAATGTACGATTACAACAAACTTAGTAATACTAACAAGGAATTAAAAAGGACTTGGAGAAAGTTCTTACTGTTGATTAAATGTAATTTTACTCTCTTAAGTTTTATGTTTAGAAAGCAACAGACAATGTTTGAATGAATTACTGAATGTCTTTGCTCGCAGCCTGCAGCACCAGTCCTGCAGGTGTGTCAGAAGTAACTTCCTGCAGCTTGCATTTTCCAGTGTGTCTCTTTTTTATATACAAGTTTTATGTGCACATACTTTTATACAAGCACAATATTTTGAGCTGTGTATGTGTAAAGAAGGAGAAAATGTGTGAGTTTGCAGCATGGAGTTCTGAAAACAAGCTGTAGTACGATTTGCTGCTGCCATTGCTGCAGTGGTGGTGTAAGCAGCAGAGTAAGCTTTTGTTAATGCTAGGTGATACAGAGGTAAAAGAGAGGACCAGACCTGCCATTCCTCTTAATTTCCATCAGAAGAGTAAGCCCTCTGTAGTCATGAGGGAAAGAGTTCTTCTGTGATTAACTCTCCCAGGAATAATATACTTGTTGTTTCATTTTTTGAGCTAGGAAAGTTCTATAGAGATTTAAATAATGTAAATATGGATGGTTGAGAAGCTCTTCTAGTTGCTTATATTTTTAATATGAATATTTATAGTTTGGTGTTAGAGTGAGTATATTTTTAAATAAGTAAATGTATTGAAATCAGGTCAGCAAAGCTGGTAAGCGAGTCTTAGGGCAAATTGACTGTTCATGGTTTTTCTCTTCTAAACTAATTTTTCTTTAAAGAAAAAAATGTTGAAAGTTAATTAGTTAAACTGATGATTGGGCATAAATGTTCCTTCTTTCTGACATCTGAAATAGTTCACCCTACATTTAAATTGCTGGAACCAAGTTTCTGATTGACTACATCACTTTGTAACCTTTCTTCAAACTGAAAAATAGCTACAGTAGCTACCAGTCTAAGATAATGTTTTTCTTTCATTTGCAAAAATGTCTAACACTTTTTTTTCCCTGTATGTGTTACACTATAGCTTGCCATGACTCACCCAAGCCATCATCTAAATTTTGGGATGAATCCGGATCATGCCAGAAATTCCTTATCCAACTGTGGGATTCGACAGCCCAAGTATGGAGATAGAAAAGTCCACCATATACACATGAGAAAGAAAGGTATGCTATTTACATCACTAATGTTTTTCACTTACCTGACACTTAATCAGTAAGAACACCCTCTGTTCCATTATCATCTCCTTGGCCATTGTTCTTTTGAGAGATGCCTTCAGTAGAGAATTTCAGTGATTATATGCAGACACCAATGAGATCTTTCTAAAAGACTGGATTTTGCAAAGTAGTCAATAAGTAAAGAGCTGAGAACAAGCAAGGGTAATAAATGGGTATTTTCTTAGATTCTTGGCAAGTACTGTTTTCTTAATTTGCTGCTCAACATGGTGAACAAACTGGAATATATTTTGTAAAAATGTCTTCATACTAATGTGAACATGTGGTCTGTGCTGCAAAATATTCCTCACCCCTTTAAAGTATATTCAGTGTTAATGAAGTAAATTGTTTATTGCTTATGTAATGTTTGGAATGTCCTTTTCCTGCAAAGGTGGTCTTTATCTGGCTCCCTGAATGCAAAAATTCAATACTGTTGTAATGGGACTGCGATCGGTTAGGCAGAGAGCATCGGTGAGGATTATACTTGGTGTAATAAACCCTGTAAAAAACAGCATAATCTTGTGTATGGCAATTATAAAGTAACATTTTGAGTAATTGTTTTCTACATTTATTCAAAGTGAATTAGTGGCTGTTTACTTAATAGTGCATTGTTTATGTTTCTAGGGATAAACACCCTGATAAATATTATGTCCCGTTTGGGACAGGATGATCCAGCTCCTTCCAGGTAATGAAATTAGTTGTTTGCCAGTAGGGAAGCTGCTGCAGAGGGAGATATTTAATAGAAACAACCAACTTACTGTCAGCAACAGCTTTGGCAAATAGGTGAAATGAAAAGTCATTTTGAATTGACTTTTATATTATGAAGGTGTGCTGAACCTCCATTAGCAGTGGCATAGTAAATGTTTGGTCATGCCTGCAGAAAATGTCTGAGGAAGGTTTTAACAGATAATTCTATCATTTTTGTTGATCCCTGAAATGAGGAGGACTAAAAGGCTACCTTTTTTCTTTCTGCAGAATAAAAAATAAGAGTTGCTGTTGTTGTTGTTATCAGTGCTATAAATTGGATTCTTCATCACATTTTCTCACACTAGTACCTTCCTGCCATGGCACCTTGTTAACAGGAGTGTGGTGCTGAGCATGGGCTTTGCTGATTTACTGTTCCAATTTAAAGACAGATGCAAAACCCATTAATGTTGTCATGCAATAGTCCTTAAATGACCACTAAGAATTCTGTGCATATAAATATAGTTTAAGATGTGGTTTATAGCCACAGGCACCATATTTAGCTAAAGTTGAATAAACAAAGCTCACAAGACTAATGCAGGAAACAGTTGCATGTGAAATCTCTTAAATGCATGGACTAGATGGCAGTGTATATTTTAGTTAGCTAGTGCTGTAGCTGGACCTTTCAAGAGCCATCATTTCGGAAGAAGCTCAGGAATAGGAGAAATTGAGTTATTGTTAAATAATTATTGCATAAATTATTGTTGCACTGTTCCCTAAATGCTGTTTCACCTAGACCACGCCCTTTTCTCTTCAAGCTTAATTTGAGTCCTCCTAAAATGACATGACTTAAGGCTAAATTGCATTAATTCTTGTGAAATAACACAAAATTTCTGTCCCATTTCAGAGAGGTGTGTGTTTTCAGTTATGTTGCTACACAGAGTTGTTGTAGATTTGCTGACACGTTATTGTTTTACACAGCAGAGGTACTTGAATTCTTTCAGCCCATAACAAAGGCCTACTATTTCAGAAATTACACTAATTATGTAGTTGTTGGGGGAGTGAAAATTACAATAAAATCTGCCCAACACTTGACAAGGATCTTCTGGGTAAAAAAAAAAGAAAAAGAAAAAAAATCTTGTGGCATTAGCCTTGATTCTGTTACAATCATGTGTGAAATCAAAAATGGTGCTGCTTACTTGCTTTGATTTATAGAGCAGAAATTTGTATGTATCCAAAGACAAGCTCACATTCTTTTTCAGCTGCTTGCCCTTTTAGTCCTTTGAATATAAGCAGGCAGACAGCCTCAAGGAAATGAAACTTTTTGCAAAACAAAGGTAAATCAGTAGCAGCAATGAAAGAAAACAGAGGAAATAAAAGATACTAATAATTTAATGGCATGTTTGCATGCATCTGCTTGTATAGCCATTTTTTTTCTTTTGAGCTCAGAGGACATTACAGAAAACAAGGCATTTAAAGGTGCTATGAAAAATACAAGTTCTTACTCCCTCTGCCATACCAGCAATCTACTGCAGGGTCGTCCTGCCCTGCAGGTGGTTGATGTTAATTAGGTAGAGCTCCCTAGTTTCATGGACAAGGCTCAGGACAGGCTGTTTCTTTCAATCACCTGGTGCCCTCTGATGGACAGAGAAACCCGACTTCAGTGCCAGGCAGCAGTCCTGTTTCCTTTTCCCATTTTGTGAAGCTCTGACAATAGCTCTGAACAGAACATACGGAAATTTCAAAGGTGGTGGTGTCAGTCCTGAGTTTCACAATGTTATATCTGATTAGCAATCAACTCTGATTTTTTCTATTTTAATTGTATTGTGTAAATAACCAGCATGTGTTACTTAGGTTATGGTGAACTTTAAAATGCCTTTTTCAGGATTAACCACAATGAGCGTTTAGAATTTCTGGGAGATGCTGTGGTGGAGTTCTTAACAAGGTAAATGGGGAATTCTTCAACAATTCTCACCTTTGTATGTTATTATTATCATGTTGTGTTTATTGAACTTTTCAGTGTCTACTTTGACTGTGTATGTTTGCAGTCCTGCCTGATACTTAGACCTGCACACCTGCCCACAACTCTCTTGAAAATGTTTTCAGTGATGATGATAAAACAAGAAAGATTACAAAATAAAAAGCTAGAATTTCTGTTTCGTGAAGTGCTATTTTAAATTGATTTGGGTTAGAGATTATTCAGCTACAGACAAGTTGAACTTTGTACTCTTTTTTTAAAGGAGAGATATTTTTCTTAGCATGCCATTTTGTTTCCATGGGTTCTTTCTCTGTAGTTGCAAGGGAGAAGCATTTATGGGTACTGTTGAATGTGTTGCAGTTCTTCTATTTCCAGTTATTAGGGCTGTAGCTTTCCTAACAGCTTAAATAGTTAAGCACAAATGTAATTTACTCAAAAGTAATCAAAAAACCCCATGCTTCATCAAAAATTGCTCCAGTTCTGGCCTGAGTATTCTGAAATCAGTGAGCAATACAGGCATATTATTAGGTATCTCTGTTGTTCTACTTACCTGAGTAGTAGAGGCAAACAGGTTGCACAATATAAAGATTATAATCTATTTTCAGCTGGTTTGTTCTACTGTTTTTAAAAGTATGTTTGTTTACTGTTAATTTGATCTTTAAGCCAGTTTGTTATATGAACAACAAAACTGACTTTATATCTCTGTTCTTTACTAGCCATTAGCTATGTGATATTAAAAACTATTAGCCTATAAAGGTCTCCGCTGCCCTTAAAACTCATGGCCTTTTCTCTCATACAACAGTACAGGCTGATAAGATGGAAGATCTGATGATTAGAATGTCTTGCATTTTTCATTGTCATTGTTCATCAGCCATCAGTTCACTTTCTGAGCTAACTTTTGTCTCAATTCAGAAAAAAAATGAGCTCCATTTCTGTTCAATAGAGCATGTAAGCACCTATTTAAGTCTGATTTTTTTTATCCTCTCTTAACTTCAGGTGTCTGCTGTTGTGAATTATGATGCTTGATTAGATTGCCTCTAAGTTTTATAGCAGTTTTTGTCCTTAAATAATCTTGCATCCGTTTGCATTTTCCTCCCTGTATACTGGGTTAATAAAGTATTTTAATAATTAGTGCCAGAGAGTGCCTTAATTGTGGAATGTTAAAAACCCTCTCTGTGTTAACTTTTTTCAACATTGAGTTAGATATGAAGGTATCCAAAATTATTTATTCATTAGTCAGATCTTGATTGGATCAGTGAATTACTTGTTTTGTTTTGTTTCTCTTTTATGAAGTACATTGCTAGCATGATGACAAATACCATTAAAGGCTGTTAAAGCCTGTGATTTTTACTTTTTTTTTTTTGTGGTTTGTGGTATAATGACTTCACACATTTGATAAATAGAGGCTGTTGAGTTCTGTTCTGTTCTTTGTTTTCATTAGCATCTGTTAAAGTACTTTAAGAAACTTGTATAAACAGATGGATATCCTGTTGGCAGCTGCATGACATGAAAGCTCTGTGTACCTGCAGCACGGAGTTTCTCAAGGCTGAGGCTTCCCTTGTGCTTTATTCCTCAGCATCCTCTAGGTGTCAGCTGTGCTGAACCTTGTGCTGGTGATAGACAGAAACCTGAGATGAGGGAGCTGCAGGCTGTGGCAGGGATGTAGACATTATGTGCTGCCCAGTAGAGAAACAGCACTCTTCCTCTTCTGCTGCCAGTGTTGGATAGGATTGGGCATTGTTTGAATTGTTTGTATCTTTACCTTACTTCAAGCTGAGTTCCACTTTGGCAAGGGACCCGTATTACCTACTAGGGTCTGAGGGAAAGGCACAGCTCTCTAGAGGTGCATGTGGTTCATCTTTAATCAAATGCTGACAGCATCTGATTCACTTTTTGTTTTGCCAGTGTCCACTTATACTACCTGTTTCCCACTCTGGAGGAAGGAGGATTAGCTACGTACCGCACTGCCATCGTACAGAACCAACACCTGGCCATGCTGGCTAAGGTACAGCTCTGTATGTCTCTGTGTTTGACATCCATGGGTAGAGTACTATGAGTGTCTGGACTGCTTCTTGAGGGAGCTGCTTGCTTTGACCATCAGTTTCTTTGCTGTGTTTTCTGTTCAAGATTTGGGATGCAGGAACCCTTTTCAGTTTGAAAGTAGATTTTAAAGATAAAGGAGAATTTAGTGTTTTCTCTAAAGCATGCTTTTGGGAAAAACGATTTTTGCAGGCATAAAAATAAGTTTATAGCCTGTGTTGAAGGTGTGCCTATACTTGCCTTTAATTTGCACAAGTAATGAAGCTGACAGTAGAACTTTAGTGAAGGAAAGGAATCAAACTGGTTGTTTATAAGATGACTTTCTGATAGAATATCTAGGGAGAACTTGGCAACAGGAAGTAGAAAAAATGGGAGGGGGGAGGAATTTTATCTGCTCCATAAACTATTGCAGTCATTTTCAGGCCCACTGTAGACTGTCAGAGTAGTCAGAAGTATGTTAACCAGGGTTTTGGAGAAGAGTTGTGTTATCTCATAGGAAAAATTGAGATGCCTTAGAATTTTATTTCATTTAGTTCTGTGAATGACAGAGCTTTTTATATTCCTATATATGATACTGGTGAAAGTTGATTAAATCTCTATTCATAAGTAGATAGGTATTGCCTTACTCATTCTTGATTTTGTTAGCTTTTTTTTTAAAGAAACAATCTGAGACTTACTGTAATTGATTATGCTACACATGTGCACTCACTGTCCACTGTGTACTGCTGATAGTTTTCAAGTTGCTCTTTTAATCTCCCCTCTCTGTAATCACACAGTGCCTTAAACAAGCATATCCAATCTTGAGATTTTGGCAAATCTGCAGGATTTCTAACATGTCATCTTTTTGCTCATCTCTGAGGAGAGGCATGGGGTAGGCAGTGAACACAATAATTTTCTTCCACATCTTTCTTTAGTAATTTAGATAAGCATGAATTGATTGAAACATTTCATATTGGGGCTTTGTTTACAATTATGGTATTGCCTGACATTTGAATTCATGATACTATTTTTAAACCTGCATCAGGAAAGCTCATACATTCTTCAAGGCTGTTCACAGCCTTTATCATTGTACAAGGACAAATCAAAAAAATTTTTTTTGCAATATTTTAAAAACTGTATTTATATTAGAATCAACTGTAAATATTAGATATCTGTATATTCCCAATTTTCCAACTTACCCTTTGTTCCTCTCGTGTCTTACATGATGTTCCTGATTTCATACCCTGCAGTGTCGTGTTGCATTCAATTTACTTAATATAATTCTCATCTTCTCAACATCTCTTGAACTTGGGGAATGCTGTTAATAAATGAGGATCAAATGACGAGTAAAGAAGTTTAAATTTTATATAAAAAAATTAATGTTCTGCTCTAATGTTGACTTTAGCAAGTGCTCACTGTGCATTATAAAGTGTGATGGAATGTTGTAAGTGGTAATTCACTGTTCTGGAGCAGTGAACAGGCTGCCATTCATTGAAAATGGAAGACTCTTTTTGACAATTGAAACATGTCTAAATCATACGCCTCAAACAACTTAGTCTCCAGCTTTACCTCTTAAATCCGGGAGGATGAAGTTGAAAGTTAACAAGAAATTAATCAGTAGAAACTTACACCCAGCTGGGAAGAGCCTATTCTCATACAAACTTTGCAAGATGCACAAATCTCTTCTTTAAAAATCCCAATAATGGTTTTGTGTCAAAAAGATGAATATGTAAAGAGAATCTAGTAGCTCTTGCCTGCATTTCTATAGCAGAATTATCATATATTATAGAAAATATCTGACTTACTACCTGAGATTCTGACTGGCAAGCAGAACTATAGTTCAGGCAACAGATGAATGTTAATGATGCACTTTTGAAAAGAAGAAAGAAGCTAGGTGGCACTGCAGATTAAAATATTAGCCTTCTCTTGCAGTGCCCAGAGGCACCTGTTGATGGTCTCAGAGGAAAAACCCAGATGTTCAGTGGACTGTGTCTTCCATAGTTCCTATTCCTCACTGTTCTGCTTTAGCTTCTTCTTGTAGGCAAGGTCTTTTTCCTCAGCATTAACTCCCCTCCCTTAGAATGTCTTTTTGATATCTCTGAAGGCTAATCACATGAGGACAAACTACCAGCAAGAGACACAATGCATTGCACTGTCTAGTCAGTATCAGGCTATTTTTCTGTCATGCCCTTGGACCTTCTCTTGAACTCATTCTTAAAACTTACCAGTAATGTTTTGATCTGGCTTCCTTTGACATTTTGGTTTGATAATTCTAGCTTTTTATGGTATAACATTCTAGTTGCTTACCGCTGATAAACATAGGAAATTTTTTAATTTTAGGCTGGTCTGAACTGAAACTGGGGAAAAGCTTCATAGTTCCTTCAGACCCAGTAGCTGCATGATAACAGTGTAACTGAACTTTAGTGACTAAACTGGTACTCTTGTACTTCTAAAGCCATGATTTTATCTCTTTCTACATATTTTGCAGAAGCTGGAACTAGAACGATTCATGCTTTATGCTCATGGTCCAGACCTTTGCAGGGAGTCAGATCTCCGTCATGCCATGGCCAACTGCTTTGAAGCCCTCATAGGTAAAATGCTTGTATTTGTGTGTGCAGACAGTTATGCTTTGTACAGGTCTGTGTGCCGTGCTGACTGTGATGGAAGAGAGAGATACAGGCCTGTTGAGTAGTGCTAGTACAAGCAGGCAATAGTGAAGCTTCTTACATCATCTTTGTCTCTTCCTCTCTCCTGCACATATGCCATGAGTATAAACACAATGAGTGTGTAGTACTAGCATGAAAATCTCATCTTCCATATCCTGGCTCCCACACACTGAAGATGAAGCCATTTCATGTCACTGCAGAACTCCACCCCTCCTCTGCCAGCATGGCCTGATGCCGCCCCATGTCTGATGGGAGTTCAGTCACCGTGGCCTGGCAGAAGATGAGCAGGTTCACTGCTTCCAGTAGTGCTTGAACAGACCTGCAACCTCAGCCCTGAATTTTAAGCTGCAGCTTTCTTTCTGAGTGCACCAGGCACTCCCAGCTGAGGCACCAGACCACTTCCTCTGTGCCCTGCTAGCCTTCTGTGAATTTGCAAAGTAAATACCTTTTACTCTTTGCATTTTTCTTACAAGTAAAAAGCATGGCAATATACCATGGCTGGTGTAATAAAGCTACCCTCTAGCTGAGGGTGAAGGAGAATTGTGTCAAATTTGCTGTTGGCCACTAAGATGCTGATTAGTGACTGGCTGCACTGGTCTATAGGTTTATGTAGCAGAAGAAATCAGGGCCTGACCACAGTTATCAAGCAGGAGGGTGGAAATCTCATTGGTTAAATCTGCACAAGCTCTGTTTTAAATAGCGTATTTTTATGAACCTTTACTTGTTTGAGTACATGAAGCAAGCTTAATCTCACCTGTTTGACTTCCTATTCATCCAAATGTACTGTACAAGTTACTAGCTATGGGAATGGTTTAGACCTGATGCAGATCTTTATGTACTATACAAGCTCCTAAAGCATTTTGTCCTGCTTTGAAAAATAGATCATAGTTGGCTTAGATGTCAACAGTTCTGTGCATTCTGCCTTGGGCCAGATTGCATTTCCTCTTATCAAGAAATAAGAGTTTTCTTTTTAACTCTATTTTGCTTTCCATGAGCGCTTTGATCTTTAATTTAAAAATAAAAAGCAAACAGAAGAGGAACACTAGATCTGTATCTGTGTCTTTGTTCATAGGCTTCAGCTTGTCTTGGATGTAGTGATGAGAACTGTTTGGCAAGCACTGAGATTGCTGAGAGAGCAGGCTTGCTGTTTAACCTCCAATACAAAGTTGTTCAGAAAGTTAATTGAGCAATAAGATTTTGTCAGTGCTATAGCTAAAATCTGGGAGCTTGTTAAGGGACTATAACAAGTGGGGTCTGGAACTCCTACTTGAGACTCTTTTACAAAGTCTGGTGCTTCATCACAAAGTCACTGTGATGAAATTAAAAACCAGAAGTATGAGCAGGCTGCCTAGGACTTGTTTGAAATTCTGTCCTCGCATAACGTTCCTCTGTGAGATCAGTCTTATAAACCCCCAAACTGTTCTCCAAAGAAAGTAGTTGACCTAGTGAGGAATCAAAAGGAAAGGGGAAGGGAAAGGCAAGACAAATCATGTTCTTCCTGTGTGTGGGAACATGCACTCCCTTTCTCTGTGTTCTTGATGTAGCTGTATATTCCAATTGCTTTTATGCTTACAATAACAAGTTTGAGATTTTCAGAAGCCCTTCTGTAAAGCATATTAAAGGATGAAATGTTGAAGTGCCTGTGAAGATACAGATATATAGGATAGACCCAAAAATACAATACATTAACACAAGTTTTGCAGAGCTTGTTACTGATGGAAATGCAGAGAGGGTTAGTGAGGGCTGTGTGTGCAGTTTAAAAAAAGAAAATACTATAATCTCCAGAAACTAAGACATGCAGAGATGTAGTTTCCAGTTCAGGCAATAAATTACTGTGATACTGGGAAGACCTTGAGCTTTGCAATAGTCCTGACACATCGTTTATATGCAGAGTGTTATCTTGTTGGAAGTATGGAATAAGTGGCAATTATGTGCTGGTTATTGAAATGTAATTCGTGGGTTTCCCTATCTGCAGGTGTTGTTGTTGTGGCTTCTCCCCAGCCAGCAGCCAAGCCCCATGCAGCTACTCACTCGCTCCTCCACCAGAGGGATTGGGGAGAGAATTGGAAGAGGAAAAGCTGGAAAAGTCAGGGGTTGAGATAAAGACAGTTTCACAGGGAAAGCAAAAGCTGTGCACGCAAGCAAAGCAAAACAAGAAATCATTTCACTGCTTCCCATGGGCAGGCAGCTGTTCAGCCATCTCCAGGAGAGCTGGGCCCTGTCACACATAACGGTGACTTGGGAAGACAACACCATCACTCCAAACGTCACCCCCTTCCTCCTTCTTACCTGTGATTTATAAACTGAGTATGATGTCATACAGTCTGGAATATCCCTTTGGTCAGTTTGGGTCACCTGTCCCAGCTGTGTCTCCTCCCAGCCTCCCAAGCACTCCTAGTCTCCCCACCAGTGTGGCAGTAGGAAAGGCAGAAAAGGCCTTGGCTCTGTGTAAGCCCTGCTCAGGAATAACAAAAACATCTCTGTATTATCAACCCTGTGTTCAGCACAAATTGAAAACATAGCCCTGTACTAGTCACTGTGAAGAAAATTAACTCTACCCCTGCTGAAACCAGCACAATTGTATAGTTAGCTCTTTACTGGAAAGTACTTTTGGAAATACATTGCATCTAGATTAATTTGCTAGTTTAAACTTTGCTCTTTGGATGTATAATTTTCTATCACCGATATAATTATTTCAGGTTTTTCTTTGCATTTTATGATTGTTGATTTATGTTGGTGTTTAATGTGCTTTAAATTTCTCAAAAAATCGGTGTTGCTACAGAAAGCATGCTTTTAAAAATGAGTGTGTTGGAGATGAAGAAGTCCAAGCTCTTTGACTGTCCTGTGCTTAGTAATTTTCTAAGTACTAATTGCATATTGACCTTTGACATATTGGTCCCCTCATGTAGGAGCTGTTTATCTAGAGGGAAGCCTAGAAGAAGCAAAACAATTATTTGGACGTTTGCTCTTCAATGAAAAGGTATTTATGCACTTACATGATTTGCTTTCCAGTTCAAAAACAACTTGATATTCTCTCTTGTCCCTTGTTTTACTTAAGGATCACAAATGGACAGAAATACTACACCTGTTGTATGTAGTTCCTGAATTGAATTAGGACAGCAAGCTGTACTGATTCAGGCGAACACGGTGTTTTCTCAGGTGTGCTGTGGGTTGCTTGGCTTAGGTAGGGAAGGGTGGGTGGTGTGGGAAACCTGACAGCTTCAGTTCAAAGTGCTACTGTGAAAACAGAAATGTTACTGCAGATCCAGGCATCAGGCTCTGAGGGAATGATGCACATGTAGAGCAACTACTCCTGTTTTATCAGTTAAATCATCCTACTCTAAAAGCTTTAAACATATATTTGGATATTTGGGAATAAAAAGGAGTGCGCTTCATTCAGCATTTACCCAATTGCACAACTGCAGTGTGCAGGAATGGATCAGGCTGTATCTCAGGTGGCTGTTGGTTACAACATGTGCTGTATAAAGGTGAAGAGAAGTACCCACTGCTGGGACAGCACGCATGGCAGTGGTGAGAGGATGAATTCTATAGTATTTTCCTTCCTCTGAGTCTCTGAAATTACAAAACTTTTTAGAAATAAAAGTGTTTGAAAGCCTATTGTAACTCAATGTTTATTTGCTGCTAGGTGGCTGTAGTGAAGGAAGCCTTTATGAAACAGAAGAAAATAAGTGGGTTTTTTTTTTCTTTTTCAGTCCTTGCCTTTGGAGAAGTCAAACTTGCTACTGAGGAGTACTTGCAAATAAAGTTAGTCCTGAGGCTTAAGCAAATCTTTTTCTTCTTTAACCACTTACGTGGTTCAAGGATTTTTCCACCTCTTTGACACAAGCTAATTGGGAGAACTACAGGCAGTTTGAACAGCAAAGACACGATTTTAAAAATTAGTTTGCCAGCACTATTGAATTTGCAATAAGCAGAGTCAGCATCTGAAATAGTTCGGTATTTCAAGTAATGACATTTTATTTAGTACTGTGGAATTTGTTAAATGACTCCCTTGAGCATTAAAAGCATCTCTCAATGTTTGCAGGACCTGCGGGATGTATGGCTTAATTATCCACTACATCCACTCCAAGTAAGTGATCCCTTTCTGTAATAAATTTCACAGTTCTGTTTTATTTTCAGGGATGCTTTTCCATAGGTTTCTATTGTGGTGACATCTCAGAAATTGTGCTAAAGACTAGCCAAAGGAATATATGTATGTTTTCCTTTGTGTTTGGTTTGTGATTTGTTTGTTTGGTTTTTTTAAAGAAGTAGTGAGTTTCTGCCTCTCTGAGAATTAGTCATTCACCTTTCCTTGGCTCATGTATGTTATATAACTGTGCCTATACGATAAATCCAATGAGAGGTAACATTTTGACAGCTTCTTGGTCATCTTCTCTAAGCTGGGAGAAAAAGGTGCAAAAACAATCTATGTACATATTTTCTTAACGTGAAATTGGGGCTGAAACCTTAGTAGTAGGAAGGCACATTAACTGAATGCCGTAAGAGTTTTGATTTGATTCCATTTTGATAGTGTGTGTGTATGCCCGTGCAATGGTAGTGTGGTTGTTTCAGTGATTCCAGTAATTTTTAATACCACATAAACATTAAAATTATGAAGGTGTCTGAAGGCTAATGTATACCTCCATGTATCAAAGGATACAAATTCACAAGTTGTCAGTTTATGAGGCTAGAAGTTGGGAGATTGGTTTCCCAATCCATTCTCCCTGACTGAATTCTGGGGCAGATGTAGAGCAAGTTGCAGAGCCTCTCTGCACTGTAGCTCCTTGTCTTCAGTGCAAGCAGGAGTGCTTCAAAAACAGCAGTGAGTGCATAACGAAAATCTTCAGCAACAAATCAGTGCATGTGAAGAATTTTTACAATCACATCCCTCTGAGTGTAAATACAAAAGGTCTTAATAGGAAGATAAGCTTTTGAGATTCAGCACCCGCTATGTTGCATGGTGGCACAAGCTCCAAAGAAGATTGTTCTTATTCTGAATTTCTTTCTTTTCTCTTACTTTATTTTAACCTTTTCATCTCTGCTTTCACAAAGATGACTTCCACTCTGCTTAGAGATTAGCAACAGTCAGTGTATGAAACTTACAATTTCTTACTACTACCTTAACTTGTGTGATGAAAATTACTCTCTTCCATACCCCAAAACCATCCTAGGTGGTTTTGCCAGTAGGTGAAACACAGGCAGCTCAGGCTGGCCTTTGGGCACAGCTAGCCTGAAAAATGGCATTTTAAAAATTACTAAAAAGTCACTGGAACAATATACCAAATGACATCCCAATTAATAAAAAAAAGCTCTGAGTAAGATAACAGAGTTACAGACCTTTAGCTCTGTGTATTTGTCAGTAGCCAAGTCTGTAGAAATGGTTCTGAAAAAATAATTAGTGGTCATCTGGATACATATGGACTCTTTAGAAAGAGTCAACAGGTAAAGACTCCTGCCTTACAAATGAATAGGAAATTTCAGGAGACAAAAAAGTATGTGGTAATGCAGATGATACTGTCTGCTGGGTTTCCTGAGAGGCTGTTGAAAAGACAGTGAGGAAAGGCTTTTAAAATTTTTGTCTTTTTTTTAATAAGCAGTAAAAAATAAGTAACTCCAGTAAGAACTGTCAGTCCCTACAAGATTTAAAGGAATGGCTGAAATATAAGAAATGGAGGATAGGAGTGAAATGACCACATCTTGCAAGGAATGGTGATCACTGGGAGATTTCCCTTGGGATCTTTGCTAAAGTACAGGCTGTTCTCATTGACAGCCTATGGAAGAGGATGAGCAGTGAGGTGGCAGTTTGTTGACAATACTAAATTATTCCAGGTAGCACGGACAACAGCAGACTGAAGAATGGCATTCTGGTTGTGAGAACACAAGGGTGACTCACTGTGGAGTTTAAAAAAGCAGAAGAAATTCTGTGTAGGTAAATAGAAAGGGCTGTGCACAAGGAAGCAAAAAGCAGTCTCAGCTCTACATGCAGCTGAACTCCAAAATGACGAATACCATGCAAGTGTGGGATTTTGGTGCAAGGGTATTGTAGCTCTATGAAAATGGAACTGAAGGCTCAGTACAGAAAAAAGACGAATGTAATCAACTAATAGAAAAGGGGCAGACAACAAACCAGAAATTATCTCAATGCCAGTTTAAAAAGCTGTGGCTATTCTTACTTTTCTTTTAGGCATCTTCTTCTGGATAATTCCTCCTCTAAGTCATTGCTATACCAGAGAGATGCTCAGAATGGCTGGAGGAAATGCTTAAGCCATTTCCCAGCTCCACAAAGGCATTTAACAGTGTCACCACATCAAGGACATCAGACAAGAAACTGATAAGAAAAGATACTGACCCAAAGCAATAATTTTAATTTTCTTGTGTTAGTGTGCCCTTTTGAATTTCATATACAAAATACTTTTTTTTTTTTTTATTTTTGATGCTGAAGGAAAGTGGGAGAAATTGATTTGGGTTTTGTCTCATCATGACATGCTGTCAGTCTGCCAGCCCTATTCCAATAATTTTTGAGTCTGTTGCTCAGTTGCAAACAATATGATAATGCTAGAAAATGCAGAAAGGTACAATTGTACATGTTTTGTGAAAGTTTGTATTATATGCTATCCACATGTAGAGACATGTAAGTGATCTGTTTAAATGCCTCAGCTGTTAAAAAAGCATACATCAGAGCTCATCTCTTCTTTGAGTGGTAATTATCCAAGACCAAAAGGCAGAGGAAACTTGGTTTTCTCAGTTCAGCTGTCCACAGAACTTGTTAATTGTATTCTTTGCCCTTGATTTAGAGATGGCTTGCTTTTCTCTGAAAATTTCTGCAGCAGTCTGAGTTGGTCATTACTTGCACTTCATTTTTCTTGCAGCTGCAGGAGTCCAATACTGACAGGCAACTCATTGAGACCTCTCCAGTTCTTCAAAAGCTTACGGAGTTTGAGGAGGCAATTGGAGTCATCTTTACTCATGTTCGGCTTCTAGCACGTGCGTTCACTCTGAGAACAGTGGGCTTTAACCATCTGACTCTGTGAGTACATAGCAAGAGTCCTCATGTAGCTGTGTTGGCTGTCCTGTTAGAGCATTCCAGATTGCCTTGTTTGTAAACAAGCTAGATTACATCTGTTTCCTGGAAGAGAATAGAGCAGCTGTGTTCACAAGCCTGCCTGCCTCGGTATGCCACCTCTGGCAGTAGGCAGTAGCAAATACCTTGGGAAAGACTGTAGAAGGTGTTGGAGACCTATCCTGTTTATTTTGAACTTTCTGCATCACTGATATTTCTACATCACTCCTGAGACAGTAGCAAAATATACCTGGGAGGTGCATTTGGGCAGAGAAAAGAAGTAAAATTACACTCTTTGGTCCAAGCACAGCCCTTGTGTTCTGTTGCTTGCAAAGCTGCCAGGCCCTATTTTCAAGGAAACAGTGTTACAGAATATGCCGAGTTGGAAGGGACCCATCAGGATTGTCAAGTCCAACTCCTGACCCTGCACAGGACACCCCAGGAATCACACCATGTTCCTGAGAGTGTTGTCCACACACTTTCTGAACTCAGACAGGCTTGGTGCTGTGACCACTCCCTGGGGAGCCTTTCCAGTGTTAAACCACCCTCTGGGTGAAGAACTTCTTCCTAATATCTAACCTAAACCTCCCCTGACTCAGCTTCATGCTGTTTCCTTCAGCCCTTTCTCTGGTTATGAAAGTGAAGAGATTGGTACTTGCCCCTCCACTTCCCTCTGCAACGAGGTCTCCCCTCAGTCTCCTCCAGGCTGAACAGACGAAGTGACCTCAGCTGCTCCTTGTACGGCTTCCTCTCCAGACCTTTCACCATCGCTGTTCCCCGCCTTTGGACACTCTCTAAGAGCTTAAAGTCATTTTTATATTGTGGCACCCAAAGCTGCCCCCAGGCCTCAAGGCAAGGCCACCCCAATGCAGAACAGAGTGGGACAGTCGCCTGCCTTGCCCGGCTGGTGATGCTGTGCCTGATGCCCCCCAGGACAGGGCTGGCCCTCCTGGCTGTCAGGGCACTGCTGACTCATGTTCAGCTTGCCATCAACCAGGACCTCCAGGTCCATTTCCACAGTGCTTCTCTCCAGCCTCTCATTCCCCACTCTGTACACACAACCTGGGTTGCCTTGTCCCAGATAGAGAATCTGGCACTTGCCCTTGTTAAACTTCGTATCAGTGATTACCCTCTCCAGGATCTTGTATGAGTTTAAACCCTGATCCTTTTCTTTCTTGTGAATGGGCAGACATTTTCCTCTGTTGAAGTCCTTGTGTTCATTAGCTCACTTTCTTAAAACAAGTTTGAGATAAAGATTTGTCCCATTACAGATGTGATGTCAACTGCTCTTCTTCATTTAGTCTGTGATCTGTGATCTAATGATTGCATTTATTTGTAGCTATCCCGATTTGCTTTTTGCCTGTAAGTTGGTTTTACTACAGTAATGAGCTGTGTTTTCATCTCACCTGATTAACACTGAAAAATTGTCTTAAATGTGTTTGGAAATGAGCAAGGCTCACTTTCAGATCACTCTTCATTTTAATTTGTGTGTGCATGCTGGTTTTGGTTTTTTCCTCACTGAGTGCTTATTGATTTTGCTGCATTGATGTCTCATTTTTCAGAGGCCACAACCAGAGGATGGAATTCCTAGGTGACTCCATAATGCAGTTGGTAGCCACAGAGTATTTATTCATACATTTCCCCGATCATCATGAGGGGCACTTAACGGTGAGACTGCCATCAATCATATTCTCCATAAGGGCAAGAGTGGGATGGAGACTGAAATTATCGTAACAGCTAGTGAATTATTCTGAGTTTGATTAATAAAAGAAGCCTCAGCAACCACTACTCTTAATAAGGCTTTGTTAATTTTAAGTCATGAGCACTGCAATGAATAGAAAATGGTGATTTATGAGCCCACTGCAATAATTTCTGTTCAGTCTGTGAAAAGGATCAAAATTTTAAAGATGTCAGCGATGAAATGGAGGGCTAAGACTAGTTCTTGTTTAAAGATGGGTGTCTTAATTTATTTAAATAGATGTGTCACGTGACTTTTTTTTATTTCTGACTTCTAGTCTGTTGAACTTGCATACAGGCAGAGTTATACATACTGAGAAAAAGTTTTTACAATTTATTTTGGTCTGGTTTTCCTCTTGTCTTCTATCTGGAGCTCCTATGGTAGCTTTTGAATTTAGCTTTACTATAGTTATAGTCGTCTCTTAATTGCTATAGCCCTTTAGCCTTTCTTACCTGGACTTTGCACAACTCAATTTGGGGATCTTTCACCAATTTACAGTAGTTTAAACACAGCATGGTAGTATATGTAGTTTTTTCCTGATTGATTCATTTATTCCTGCATCTGGACAGTTGTGGCTTTGTTTGCAAGTAACAAATTTTCTTGGGCTTACTAAATTGTTTTAGTTTACTTGAACAACGAAGCAATACGTGTATCAGGAATGTGAGTCGAGTTTTCTAGTTAAAGTTAGGAAGCAGCCTAATTTTAGAGTGGTTTCCTCAGATCAATAAAGGGATGGCAATGCTAAGTCTCTAGCAGGCAATGTGTTATCAAGAACATGATTCTTGAAACTTTTGGGTTAAAGCTTTTTACAAGAAAAAGAAAAAAAGTACATGCTGTGACTAAAAGTAACTTGAATTTTTCTTCGCCATTTCTTAAGTCTCAGTTGCATTTGTATGGATTCTTCTGCACAATTCAGGAGACAGGAGATAAAGCCTGATGGGGTTTTTTGCTTTCTAATGACTTCTAAGAATGTAGCCATCCATGGTGTTAAAAGATAACTCTTGCAAGAACTGTTTGGCCAGGAGGATATGAAATGTTGCTGTTAATGGCTATAAATACTCAGAACAATGATTAGAGTGTCTTTGTGTTGCTTAATGTAATGATTAGTGAGTTGGAAAGTACAAGTTGCACACTTCAGTTTTCAGGCAAAACTGCGAAGCTAGAGTGGAGTGGATGCTGAAAACACTTAAAGGTACGAAGAAGTAGGCAATGCCCAAAATAAAATTTGGACTCTGGAGATGTACATGTAGAGAGAAAAAAAATTATCTTAAAATGTTTTTAAATTTGAGGACAAATGAAATGAGACATGTGAGAAAGGAGACTGATAAAGTGGAATCTGAAGAGAAACAGCAAAAACACTAAGCTCTTTCTCATGTCATCTAGGAATATACTTAAATTTGAAGTAATAGTAGAACATCAACTAAATGGTGTCTGGTGTGTTGAGGGCAATTTTGGTCAAGGATTCCACTTGACTGGCAATGCAGTGGCTTCCCAGTGTGGAGTGATTGCTTGTGGAGAGATGTCTGCAAATTAACTGTATTTAAGAAAAAGAAAGGAGCACATAGTCTCATCTACATACTTGGAGATAGCCAAATACTGTTCCAAAAAGGAAATTGACATTTTGTTGGATGTTAGAAGATACAGCTTCTCCAGTACTGGATTATGGATACATTCTTCTGGTACAGTCATGAGTAGTAGTATGTTGGGTGAAGATGGAAGAATTAGAAGAAAAACTGCTTTGTAGTTAGAGTCAAGCTCCAGTTGAGCATATCATGTGTCACAGCATCTGTAGTGATGCAGGCTGTGTGTTACCAGAGTAGAGACTAACTCTAAAAAAGCTGCTGGAAAGGCACAGGGGCTGTGTCTTCTCTGTATTGTTAAGGGGAACTTAATTTCTTGCCAGATCACACTTGTAGAGAGCAAGTTGATAACCACAGTGCTAAAAGGATAGCTGGGGTTTTTTTTTCCATCTGTAATTCACTGGGTAGTGTATATGTTGCTCTTTGTTTTATGATACTACTAATCCTGATTATGGATCCCATCAAAATAAATGGTCTGCAAACACAACAGAAGAAATCCTCCTTCTTCCATTACAAGGAACAGATTTTTGTCATGGGACACTGCAGTTCTGTCTCATAGGTCACATATTAGGGTACTATACTTAGGGTATTTAAGATATTGTTGGGGAAAGTATAGTTTATTTATCTTAAGGACTTCAAAGAATTTTGAAAAGGAACAAGTAGAAAATGGGTTTAGGCAAAGGTTATGGAGGCAGGTAATAATGCTATCTGCAGTCTGCCTAGTTTATGAAGATCAGGTTGTGAGTATCTGCTTCATGCATCTTTGACAAACAAATTATGAACATACTGTTCTTTATTTATCTGTTGTGAGAGATGAAGTATCAAGTGCAGCAAATAAATCTTGATTTTTCATAAGCTCAGTTGACGTGCTAGGGCCATGTAGCATATAACTTGGATCTAATAAGCTGAGCAGATGTGATATGGAAGACAAAGAGAGAAGAAAATGTGTGTGCAGCGTCTCAACTCTCGATTGCACATAAACAGGGGAAAAGAGAGACGTTCTTTACTTCTCACTCTTACCTCCTATAGTAGCCCTAACTTCTTTAATGCTGTTCCATTTAAAGCAAAAACGCAAACAGGAAAAAAGCTGACCTTGCCAAAGGTTCAGAAATTCCCCCTAGAATTCCAAATACTCCTTTAAGCTGCGTGGGATTATATCTTTGGTAGAGCTCTATGTTTTAGTAATATGCCTGGAGCCAAGGTTAAGTATTTTGGGGGACACACTGTCGTATAAGGAACATGTTAGGGCAGATCCTTGTCAGGGATGCATTGGCTCAGCTGTGCTGCCTTCTAGCAGAGCACATAGTACATACAGGCTGTCCTACTGAGTATTTTTTTCTCTGGCCAAAGGAATGGAGCAGCTTCCTCATCTGCTAGCTCTGAAACAATTAATTATCTTGATTTAATGTATATTTGTTTTAGTCACCACCTATTTATTTATTATTTGGTGGATACTGGGGACTGTTCCATAGACTCCAGGATATGGTTTATTTATACTTTACATGGGAAAATATATGCACCTGTGTATTACTTAAACGAGAAAACTGCAGACTAGCTGAGAAAGTACAGGACTCATGAAGAGATGGTACATTGTGGCAAAGAAGCTACAAACCAGCATTTTACATGCATGACACATATATTCAGAAGTAATGTGTCCGTAGAATAAGTAAAGACTGGTGAGAAGAATTGAAACAAAAAGAAAAATCACCAGAAGAAAGAATGACAGAGTGTGTGTTTATATAAATCACTTCAGATGTCCTGAAACAAAATGTCAGTAAACTGAGAGAAGTGAGAAACCTCAAGGATAAAAGTAACTTTTCTCCCCAGCTCTCCTACAGTTTGTAGTTTGTTATTGATAATTGTTACTATGGAATGGAACTTCTTTCTTTTGCAGCTGTTGAGAAGTTCTTTGGTGAACAACAGGACACAGGCCAAGGTGGCAGAAGAGCTGGGTATGCAAGAGTTTGCCATCACTAATGACAAGACTAAAAGACCTGTAACTCTTCGAACTAAGACTTTGGCTGATCTCTTGGAATGTGAGTTAATTTGGTTATAATAACTTAGTACTTAATGACTTCCTTTTCCTTGGGGCTTGTTTAAGAAAGCCATTAAAAATCCCCTAAATCACTATTAAAAATGTATGTTCAGGTTTCTAAATGAATTATGCCTATACCTCTGAAAAGCCAGGTTTTTGAAGACTAGCCTAGATTTTTGAAGTTTGTATGAAAGCATGAAGGAGGCATAATTGCAGATAGAAAGTTGAAGGCTTGGAAATTGAGGGGTCATGATGACCAGGTCAAAAGCATGTCTTCAAAGTTAAAGCTTATACTCTGAGTTGAGCTATTTAACAGCAGTTTCAGTGTTTAATTAATATGTTCTTGACACTGTTGGAAGACAAAGTAGTTCCTTCAGCAGGTGAATATTTCTGTGGGTAATCTGTCTGCATTTTGGGAGGCTTTAAAATGGTCACTCCAGAAGAGGGAAGGCTACATGGAAATGAAATTATTTTTAGTCCATTTTTGGAAGTTTGTGCTACCTTCTTTCCAAAGAAAGTGGAAACAGTGATAAATATTCTGCAGAAAAGTTTATCCCTATCTTGTGTATTTTGATGTATTTTGCAAGCCATTCTGACCACTTGGGTTTTGCAAAATCCGGTAAGCAAATGGAAATAGCACACAAACAGGAGTGATTTATATCTAAATTATTTTATGGTACCCAGTAGTGATTTATCTGTAAGTATTCATGGTCTCCTTGTTAAAATGTGAGATTAGGAGCAGAGTGTTTTTTCTAGCACCTTAAATGACTGGGTGGATTTGGGTAAATCACTTAATCTCTTGGTCAACTTGATTTTTTTTCTCCTGAGTGTGCAGGATAATACCCTCACCAGATCACTGCTCTGAAATGTAATTGAATATGGCTTTAAAGTTCTCAGAGATACTTGTTTCTAGAAGTGCAAGCCAATAATGTTCTCCTTGGATGAGTGACAGTACCTTTTTTCCCCCACAGCCTTTATTGCTGCCCTGTACATTGATAAAGATTTGGAATACGTTCACACTTTCATGAATGTTTGCTTTTTTCCACGGCTAAAGGTAAGATCAGTCAGTTTCCTACTTTCCTGGCACTGTGTTTTAACATATTGTTGCATTTGAGACTCTTACTGCAATCTCTCAATCATAAAAGCATCTTTGTGGACTTCCTACAGGAGTTTATTTTAAATCAAGATTGGAATGATCCTAAATCTCAGCTTCAGCAGTGCTGCTTGACTCTCAGGACAGAAGGAAAAGAGCCAGACATTCCTCTTTACAAGTAAGAACAGGCATCTTACAGATACCAGCTAATTATAAATCTTCCTGGTACATGGAGCCAGATGTGATCACTCACCCTACGTTTTTCCCATCCTTTGTTTTTACTGTCGTTATCCAAGCCCTCTAGTCTCTCCTTGTCTGAAGTTGGAAAATACTGAAACCAGTGTTTTCTAAGGCTTAGGTGTTTTAAGCCATTACAAGGAAGAGTAAATAAGCATTTTACCTTTGTAAGGGAAAAATACAGGTTTTATTTTGGAGTGGAGTATTTAATTGGTGTAATTTTATATTTGTTTTTCTTTTAATGTAAGGAATGGCAGTATTAAATGAAATGAGTTAAACAAATAGCTGGTTTTTTATGAGATCAAGATATCTCCATTCTATTCTTAGTAACAGATGGAGTTTCTTGACATTATTATGTGAACATAAAAGTCCCTTGTGTTACACCACCCAATTGTAGGCACTGTTTCTCATCCACAGTCAGGCACTGAAGGGCAGCCCAAGTTTTGGACATTTTTATTGTGCAGTTCAGCTCACAAATGTTCCCCTTTACAATGACAAATAGCTCAGGGCAGTGAACCTTTTAATTTGTACACCTCAGTTGGATACCTGAAGCTGGATGGATAGATTTCCCTTTTTGCTTTCAGTTGCTAAATAGTGTAGTAGGTGCTTCAAAGAGATAATAAATAATAAACCTTAAGCTGTATATTGCATCCATATCCATTCAGTAATGTAGGAAAGGGTGCAATGTTAGCCCCCAAAAGAGGAGATAAAGCTGTGAAAGTTCAAGGCTTGTGTTGTTGGGATTGTTATATCAAAAAGGTATGAAGAATGAAAGTGTCAGTGTGTTTGTCATGGGTACTGATGTAAGGTTTCCAATGCAATGTAGCAGCTCAGTGACAGTGACACACATTGCATTCCAGAAGTGCCATCCCTTTAACACTGCAGCCGGTGCTCTGCAGGTCTGACTCCTCTGTGTCTCTGTGTGAAGGTTGAGTGAGGGGGATGAACACAATAAAAACAATTCCTCATTTTTGTAGAAACCACTTAGTATCAAGTAGCAAATGTTTGTTTTGTTTTGCTGTGATGATAAATTGATTTTTATAGTACAGCTCAGACCTAGTAATACACTGTTATCTTCGTATTATCTTGTTAAATTCCTTTTCTTGGGGTTATCTATTTCACTGCAGTCAGTACTGTTGCTTTTAAATTTAGGGTGAGTTTTATTTGCTCTTGTCACAGTGCACAGAGAGAGTACTTTAGTTAGATACTTTAAAAACTGATGTGAAATTCGTGCTCCTTCTAAAAAGAAACAAGGTAGTAGACATAACTTGATCTGAAAATGGGGAGAGATTTGGGATAGCTGTAAGAAACTGCAAAAGAAGCAATTCATTGCACATCTAGGGAATTACTTTTTCCCTTTTAGATAGTTGTTGATGTATGTCCTAGACTTTAGGTCAAATGGAAAGTTTGTTTTGTGACAAACTAACTTTTCAAAGCTGATGGAAAATTTCTTTGTACTGTGATAATTCAGTGTAGAGAGCTACTGTGTCTAATACAATGTCCTTATGAAACCTTGCTACCTGCAAAACTCTCAGGGACTAAACTTTCAATGCACACATAATTGTATGGGTGTGTTTATTTGCAATGCACAGCTATGCATAATTTATTACTTTATTACAAATGTTTTCACAGTGTTTGAACACTTCATGTTATAGGTTGCATTTTTGCTTATAGGTTAAATAAAGTTTTCATTTTCGTGTGGTGCTCCTGAGTGAGCCTGGAGGAATAAATGTGGTCGATAAAAATACTGTTCTGGTAATCTCTGGGTTAATGTGATCTATACAGACCCTTCAACCTTTGCTCTGTGTTTGCATTAATTGCACTATATGTATTGACCAGACTGAAAGCTTGGTGATCTATGTGCAACAAACAGATTCTGTGTTTTAATGCTCCCTGCCTGAATAAAATATTTCTTCTTTCAGGACCTTGCAGACAGTGGGACCTTCTCATGCCAGGACATACACAGTAGCTGTTTACTTCAAAGGGGAAAGAATAGGATGTGGTAAAGGGCCAAGGTACAGTAAAAAATTAATCACATGGTGTAAGAGTGTGGTGGTGTCCAAAATGACTAGACATGGAGATAGACAGCTGTATGGCTTGCCTTAGAAAAGGAAAACTGTAGAGCCTTCTTCAAACTTTTCTGCGTTAGGAATACTTGAAGGGTTCAATGTCAGCATAATTTTGGATTTTAAGGTTTTTTTGGGGACCTTGCCTTCAAGGTGGCTAGCTATTTGTGGTTCTCAGACAAGAAAATGCAGAACAGCTTCCAGGAAATAGTGTCTTTATTTTAGGATTTGCTCCTGGATTACTATGCAATTTACACTGGCAAGTTGAGTGCCACACTATTATGGATTTTTTTTAACGAGGTTACTACGCCTAGGCATTTTGGAATGGTTCTAAGGGTTCAAAGACTTCAGCTATGAGCCCCAAAAGCCTCATTTTATGCTGCCAAATCTAGTGGTGGTTACAAAAATACTGCTTTTTTAGCATTCACACATCTGTGATTTTGTTCCTTTTCTTCTCTCAAGTAAAAGCCAATACTTTAGTGAAGAATGGACTGGAATATTTTGTTATTGATCTAAGTTAAAAAATATTCTACTGGAGCTGTAGTACTATTGCTCACATATTTGTGGAAAGGCTGATATATCATGCACTTTGGGAATTACTAGCTGCTGGTTATCCAGGAAGTTTCATTACGAAAGACTAACTAGTGCTCCACTTTGTCAGAAACTTTAGTTTATTCTGTACAGTTTAGATCTCATGTAACATGTTCTTGTTTGGCTTTCACAGTATTCAGCAAGCAGAAATGGGAGCTGCAATGGACGCACTTGAAAAATGTAAGATATTTGGGCAACAGAGAATTCGTACTTTATTTCCTTGTTCTTTAGTGAGGCAAGGTGCAGGTTTTGTGGGGGATAAGTTCTGAACAGAACACATATGCTAAGTGCTGTCAGCTTCTAAGCAGCAGGTTTTCCTCTTAGTAGCTTCAAGACTCTTTTTTAGCAGTTGAAGTTAATATGATCCGAACAGGTATTTGTTAAAGGGAGTTGATCAGCTACAGAGGATGCAGCTTCCAGGGAGCCCTGTGCAATAAAATTTCATTGAAGTTTTCCATGCTTAAGTATGCAGTGGGGTGAGACTGATGCTCTGGTTGTCTCACCCTTTAATTGAGGAGAGGAGCAAAATGCAACCTTAGAAAATAAAATTTGATCTTAGATTACCAGTGGACTAGGTTAAAATCTAATAAACAGATCCCCAATAATTTAAATAGATATTTGTCAAGAAGGGCTAAGATCAGCTGCAGATCCAGGGATCTGTGTATACATCTCTCTAAATTATGTGCTACATGGCCAGCATGGGAGCTGTCCTTCATTGAAATGTAGTCTCAGATAAGAATGATTGTGGGCAAGCTTCTTATATGAAATAACTTTGGTCAGTTGGGTTAAAGTACCAGGTGTGGGTGACCTGTAAGCAAACAGATTACAAGCATTTTGTGCAGCAGAAATTCTCTGTTGAGAAGAACATGGAAAGTCAATTTTTTGCATTTCATTCAAAGGAAACATATGCAGTTCCTCAGATGTCAAAGGTTTTTTAATCTGTTATCTCTGCATCTGGAAATTCAAGAGCTTAAAAATTTCAGAAGGCAATGAATCTCTGTAGTTCAGATATGTTTTTATATCCATCTGCTAAGCATATACTTCTCACCACCAGTAAATTTGACAAGTAGAAAAATGTAACTTTCCTTCTCTGCTGAGTATCTGCAAGATGTTACTGAAGTTTTCTTTGAGTGAATTTTCTTGTGACAGTATCACCACTCAAGAGAGCTGTGAATTTCGTGGCCTATCAGTCCAAGGACTTCACAGCTCTCTTCTGACATACATATTTGTTTAAATACCATAGACCTCTAGAAGTCTGTGCTCCGGCTGCCCTTCAAAACAGAGGCAACTTTCAAGTTAGGTTCTCTGTGCCTTGCCAGTCAAGTTTTGATTATCTTTGGGGATGGAGGTTACACAACCCTTAAGGGCCCCTGTTCTATTATGTATATGGTTGTGGAGTTGCTTGGTTTGGTTGGTTTGTTTGTTGGGTTTTTTTAATGCATAAGTAGTTAACTTCAAGTGAAAGTAGTTTTCAGATACCTATTTATATGATAGCAATGATGAATTTATTACATGAATTTCCTTCTTACCATACTAAACATATTAGAGCAGGTTGCTACTGAGCTGAGCTCTTAAAGAATCATGTTACAGGCACAGTGCTGAAAATCTGATTTTCATTTTATGGGGCACATGAGCAAGAAAATATCCCAGCACTCCATTAAACAAAGCACTAGTGTTTTTGAAAACAACAGCAATTTAAAACCAATTTTGTTTAGATTGCTTTCTGGTTTAAATAAATATAGTCTCCTATGCCCAAGTTGTAAATAACTGATGAATAAACCTTTTATTCCTGTAGTGTATATAATAAAGGGCACAAATTTCACTGGCCAATAAAACAAAGCAGTAGAAAGTTATTCTGCTCTACCACAAACTCCTGCAGTTTATGTGGCTTCTGCACCATATTCTCTAGCTGAGAATCCATGCTCCCTGGGACCCAGAAAAAGAGGAAAAAGCTTGGTGCCAAGGAGGAAAAAGCTTGGTGCCAAGGTACTCCTCCCTGAGAAGCCCCAGCTGAATTCTCTCTCAGTAGCCAGTGAGAGAGAGAGCAGCCCTTTGCCAAGACATCTACCAAATTTGTTTATGGCTTTAAATAAGGTCAGTGTAGTAACCTTTTGCATTCATCTCAGACTGGGTAGGGAGCCAGTGGTGATCCCAGAGCTCTGTGTGATCCCAGCAGGATTTACCACCAGCTGCAGCCTGTCACATACTCTACACCCCTTTGCTTTCTGACTGGATGGAGGGTGCAGGTCTCCACAGCACAAACTTGTGTGAATGTCAGCACCCTGGTCACACAGAAAACATCACATTCTGTGAGCAGTGTGCTAAAGTGAGAGAAATTCTGTTCAATTATATAAGCTGTTTTTATAGTCTCAGTTCTAATGTGTACCTGCATATCAGCCAATGGACAAATGCTTGAAAGCAGAAGCACCCATCTCCCCAGCTATTTCTTCATCACCTCAGACTTCTCCGGTCTGTTTTAAGCAGTCTTCACTCATCCATTCTCTCAGACTATGCTAAGGCTGTCTTCTGGTACATAGCCAAGCATTAACTTTTTCAGGAACAGATTTTACTGCATTCCATCTTGCTACACTATCACTTTCCCATTAAGATCCCTGCCATAATGTGGGGCATATAGTCAATTCTGCATGGTCTAAAACGATAATAAAAATAATGGAAACACCTGTACAATGCTTGAAACCAGTGGCTCATACTTTTTGGAGTGAGAACAAGACAAAAAATGCTGACAGCATTGACAGTAGTTTCCCATTCATTTTTCAGTATTGACCACCTGTTGCTAAGGGAACAGAATGTAAAATCCAGGTAATACCTGGCCATGTTGCTATACCAGGATTTTATATTTTATTTTTGTGGGTGTATTAGATTTGGCAGTGCTTTGTAGCAGGAGAAACAGATGTAAAGAAATCATAAAGAAACCAAAGTCTTAGGACACAGTCCTGGTTTACTATGTATTATAAGAAATACATGAGTAAAAATGGTAACAACGTTGTTCCCCCCTACCTCTAATGACATCAAAGTTTAAAACAAAACAAGCTGAGGCTTTCTCTGTTACCAGTTTGTTTATTAATGTAAAATATTTCTCCTTGTGTCAGATAACTTTCCCCAGATGGCCCATCAGAAACGGTTCATTGAACGGAAGTACAGACAGGAGTTGAAAGAATTGAGGTGGGAAAGAGAGCATCAAGAGAGAGAGCCAGAAGAGACTGAAGAAGCAAGGAAATAAAAGGAGGGCACAGAAGCAGTGGCATATTTACTTACTTAATAACTCTGACTGTGGCCTATGGAGACCTAACCTAGTTTCTTGCAGATGATGAATGAAGAGTGCCTGTTGATATCAAAAAGAAAATTGTAATCTCTTCTTTAAGAAAAGTGTGTGCAAATATAGTATTTCTTTAGTTTGGTTTTAAGTTTGGCTTTTAAATAAGATTTGGATTTAAATACTTTTAATTTTTATGAAAAGTTGTTGATTATTTTTATTATTTTTACTGTCTTGTATGAAGTAATAAAGTATTCATTTCAAAAGCTAATAGGAGGAAAAGCTCTTTAACAATTGTCTCCTATGTCTAAGTGCTGTGTTGTCAGTGACCAGCAAAGTTACTGCATGAGCTCTGCTGTGGAGGAGGAAGGTGTTATGAGAAACTGATTTCAGCTGAGCACTTAAGCATGTACCTAACTTAAGTTTTGCAGCTAAATTTACTACGTCTTGAATTTGCTAAACCAGAGTTATAAAGTTCGGGCCCTTTTTTACAGAAAATGGTACAGTAATTTAAAGGAGATACTCAGTTTTGCTTTGAACAATGGATGCCATATCTGAAATGTGACACAGATGTGTGTGAAAGATTGAGGAGTTTTGTTTTTAAATCACTGTTATAAGACTTGAAGAAAAAGGTACTTATGAAGCAAGAGAATGGCAGTTTCTTTTTGCAGAGAATGTACATGTAGTTTACATTAACAAGTTCAGTTTCTTTCTCAACTTCTTGTTCTATCAGGCTGGTGTCTAATGGACTTCTTCCACAAGAAGATACCAGTGTGGCCATTACTGTGAAATCGTGTGTTAGAAACTCTGTGTGGATGCTGCTCTGGAGAGGTTCATTGAGAACAGTTTTTGTCAAAACAAGGGCAGTTTGTCCCCAAAGTGTAGTTCAAAGGTTGTGTGCAGTTTCAAGTCACCCAGTTTCCTTGATTTTTTTTGATGTCTGTGGCTTGTATTAGAAGGATGTTTCTTCTGAACAGCACCAGAAATGGAAAATCCACTGTGTCTGTTGGTATTTTTTCCCACTGGTTACCAACATTGTTCTTTTAATTTTGCTGCTTCAAGCCATTTGTTCCCATTAAGCTGGGTTCTCAGTACAGTCCTGTGGTAGGTAATTGTGAGTCATTTTTTGTCTTTCTTTTCTGATAAGCAGAACAGATTGAACCCTTATTCTCCTTAGCTGCACATTTTCTTCCTTAAAGGAGAAAAGATCCTTTTTGGCCAGTCATTTTTGCATTTTCTGATGTACCATGGTTGTCTGTATTAAAATACAGGGCAGATTTGTGAACATGGATTTGTGCACAAGTGTGGCCCAAGGAATTCATGCAGACTCATGGAAGAAAACTTTTGCCCAATGGCCACACTACCCTGAGCAGCTGCTTCAGCAATTGTCTGAAGCACCTCTCTGTAGGTGTGTGATGGACATCAAGGAAAGCACTTTATTGCAGGTGCCAAAGTAGACCCAAATGAAGCTGAAACATTCAGGCTACCCAAATGTCTTCCCAAAGTTTCACTTCTGACCTAATCAGTATGTGTATTTTCAGAAGCATACTTTTCTACACTTGCAATGTGAGATGCACTTAAATACGGGGTTTTTTTTTACACTTGAGCCCACAACACTACCTCACTTCTTCCAACTTCTATGATTTGCCTTTTCTTAATGGATTGATGCTTTAAATCCATTTTGGAGGATGAGAGAAAAGAAAAAGACAAATACATTCTGTAATTTAGAGAGTGATAATAAACCATTAGAACATAAAGGAGGGAATAAAAACAAGATAAAGGCAGGGAGCTGCTCTCTGCTGAATGCTGCTGCCATTTGACTTTTGAGAAGTCATTGTAGCTTCTTATAGCTTCAGTCTGTAAATAAAAAGCTGAAATGCTTCTCAAGAATAGGAAGCTTGAAAAGCACCAGCAACTCCCCTGTCCACAAGTCTTTTGTATTTCAAATTCTTTTGTATAGTTGCCCATCTGCTTCTAACAGTATGATGAAATGGTTCAGTGGTGGAGGGTTAAGTGTAACTGTGTAAACCATTATTTTATTTTTCCCTCTTAACTGTGACCAGTTTCATATGTTTAACGAATAGAAAATGACTTCATTTTCAGGTGTATGATTGCTTAGCAAATTTCTCTCAGCATATCTGACATCACCAAAGTACCCCAGTGGAACTGTTAGCTCATAGTTTAACATTACTTTCATTATTCCTATATACAATTTCACTTTTCAGCTGTAAGAAGACTGCAATCTTATTCATAAATATTTTCATAAAAACTAGATTGAATTTATCAGATAGGCTGTTTCGGGGGAGGAACCCAGATCTGTTCTTTTTTTTCTTCTTTGACCCAGAAATTGCTTGGGAAATACCAAACTTTTAAAACAATTTCTGCATTCCAGTTACTGCAGTTAATGAATTTTAGGCTTTTCACAAGAAAATGTAGATGATAACTGTGTTTTCAAAAGTGGGCTATTTTCCCTTTTTTCACTGTGTAAGTGTGGGCTAGGAAGATTGCCTGAAGCAATTTTGTTTTCCTTGTCTTGAGAACAAAAAACAAAAGGTAAAAATTACTCTGCTTCCTTTGTTCAAACCACAGTGTCTTTCTGTGTACAGGCTGTCTAAAAGCAGTGGCTGTGAATGTTCCTGTTAATTTCAGGAGTTGTGGGGAATGTGAAATGTGAGCACAGTCCTTTAGAACAGACACCAAGGAGGGGAAGCCTCTCTAAGTTGCCTTTGGTAACAATTATTGCACTCATGCTAATCAGTGGAACAGCTGGAGCTTATAACCAGGCGGCTTGTGCTGCTCTTTAGTAAGTGTGCGGGGGTCTCTGGTTTACTGATAAAGTCAGTCCTTTTTTGCTTCAAAGCCTGATCTGTTCTCTGATCCAGAGGTTCTCTTGGAAGATCCATTGACTTGAATTGGGTACAAGTAGATGAATGGACAGCAGGGCTGAGATCTGCGTGAATCCAGCAGATCCTGTGAATATTTTAATGTGACTGTGTACAGAGCATTGAATAGAATTGTAGCTGATTTGATTGGGGATTTTAGTTGAATTTAACATAAAGCTGATGATGTGATTTGTAGACCCCAAGTTTGCTTTGCAAGGTTTCAGTTTCTGGATGATTATTTAACAGCAGTACTAAGAGAACCTTGGTCTCTAAGATTGTTGTAAACATCGTTGCTAATAAAGTTTCCCAGAAAAGACTTCAGGCGTAGTTGTTACTTGCTAAAACAATTTGAAAAGATCAAAAGGCAAATCCTGATCATCTGTCTCCCTACTTCAAAGCCTCTGATTATACAGGCTACATATTTAAATGAAATAAGTGGTTCACTTGTAAGAAGTTTCTTCTTGGTGGAAGTTTGTAAAGCCCTGTAAGAGCTCAGGGAGTTGCTCATCTGCATCATTTACCACTGTGCATTGTCTTTGATGGGGATGGTATTGCAACAGCAATTTCTGTGACCCGTACATCCACCTTGCTTCTCCCCCTTCCTACCCACTCCCCACATAACATATTCACATTCTTTCTGGGGCCCTAGGATTAAATCAGCTACATGCTCCAGCCATGCATATTTCTCTATCCATCAGGGAGCACGTTTACCTTAAGAGGCCCCTTTCTTCACCTGCCTGCTACAGATAACAAAGGGAGCACCAGCTTGCGCCCAGAGTCTCGCTAACTAAGTGTATTTCCCTTTGCCTAAATCCTCACTTCATTCCTCAAAAGGATTTCAAAGCCTTTCATGATTAAGGGTATAAGTGATTCTCCTGTGACTTACAATACAATCATACCTGAATGTGTCAGTTATGTCATTTTGTTGCTCTTCACAGCACCTTTGTGGAGGGACTATTTATCCTGGTACTAAGAGATGAAAAGGATGAAATTGGGGGTCCAGGGCTCAGGATCTCTGTGGGAGGGCAATGATGCCTCATCCAGTGGATGCCTTAGTCTGTGGCTTAAGTATCATCCTTGAAAGCCTGCTACAGTTCCTTGCCATGCCTGAGAGGATCTTCAAGGGAGAAAAAAGAACTTGGCAGTGCAGGCTTGGCACTGACACCCTTTCGCCTTTTCCTGTGGAGACTTGGAAAACAATGACCAAGAAGACTGGGGACTCTACTATAAAAAGCCAGAGCCCAAACTGTGTGTTGCCCTCTTTAGAAAAAGTAAATAAATAAATAAAACCTTCCACTTAGAGCAGACATTCCAAAAGTAATCCATTAGCAAAGGACAGGCTCTTGAGCTGACAAATTGTGAACTTTCACTGGTGGCAGAAACAGCTCATCCATCAGTGGTCCAGAAGTGATGCAGCAGTGATGGGTAAGTGTTTGTCACTGGAGGTAGCTTGTTACTTATTTAAAGATGGGGATGGTGGTCAGGGGAACCCACGGGACCCCATTGATGCAAGCTCAGCCAACATCTCTAAAAAAAAAAAGTTACTTCTTTCTAAAAAAAATAAAGTTACTTCCCTGCAGGTTTCATCCTGTCATTACTTCAGTCATTTCCTCTGTCAGAACAGTTCTGACATGGTGACCAGTTTTTGCTGCCAACTAGAATTACAGATCAAATATTGCAGCTCTGTTTCCAGAGGGACACTTGAACTGGCAAACAAAAAGCAGCCATTTCTCAATCCAGCAGCATTTGAAAATGCTAATACTATTCTATATCCAATTATCAATTTCTTTTTTATATAAAAATGATTAAAATTCTGTGAGATAAGAATTTTTAATGACCTTGTTGAACAAGTCATCCAAAATTGCTGCTCCTTAACCTTTTGTTGTGATGAAAAACATTGTCAAATATATAACTGTCTTTAAACCTTATCATTAAGGAAAAATAGGTATCACACCATCTGAAGGAAAACATCTTTTTTTCCTTATCCCTGATGTTTAAAATTTCTGTCATTCAGTGCTGCTATCTTCTTCCTTCTTCCAAAAACCAAACCAAACATTTTAAATGTGTGTTCCACCTGTCAGGATGTGTCAGATTTTACAACCAATATCCCATCTCTGTTGGTGTCTGTACATTAACAATCAAAATCAATCTATATGTTACTGCTTTCTGGTTTTTGAACCAGGGCTTGACCAGACATCCAAAATAGTGTGACACTACCAACCTCATAAGCCCTCAAAACTTTCAGACAACTCAATGGCTTTACCCCAAAACAGATTTTCCATTCCTTTTGCTCCCATTACTTTTATTTTAATTATTACTATTTTTCAATGTTTTCATTGTTTATTTGTTCTTAATGTGATCTGCAACACTACTGTCTTCTATTTCAAGGTTCCCTGATCTTTGCTTCTGCTTAGCAGATATGACATCAATTCCCTGCTCACTGTGAGACTAGAAAATAAATGACCTTGAACTCTTTGCTCTTGCAAGTCATACCTCAACACTTACATCAGAAATCAAGTGCCCACAGCAAGAACAAAAACCTCGCTGCACATCCGTGGAAATAAAGTATTGAATCTTTCCAGTACAATTTCAGGGGATTCTGTCAGACGTTTTAAGAGAGGCTGTGAATTCTTGAGGCATGCAGTGATGTACTTTTTGCAGCTTATGTTGTGAATTTATGCAGTTGGATTAAGTTTGGCATCTATTTCAGCTGGCAGCTTATAAATGGACGTTTATACATGTAAGTGAGGAGAGAGAGGTAAGAAAAGGCAGAACAGATGCCTAAAACACTAGAAAAAGGCTTATATCAGCACTGACTGCTGAGAAGCAGATTGATTTGGATTGAAAAATGTTAACTACTTTCAAATACAGACTGAAAAATATGAGGTTTCAGTGTAACATAAATACAATTCTGTCCCGTGTGCTTGGGATAATGATGGCTTAAAAAATGCATTCAGAGTTGAGTTTTATGCAAAGCTAGAAAACAAATCTTATTGGTAAGATATGGGAAATCTATTAAAGATAGATAAGACGATAAAACTTTTAATATCCTAGAGGTACAGAGGTGGGAAGTAATCTAGTAAAGCTTTAATAGTTTTCTAGATTTTAATTAGGAATATAGTTGAATATGTGGGTGTTTGGTGTAAATGCAGTTGTGTATGTATATATTTATTTACTTAATGGAACATTGAAGTTTTTGCTCATTGCAACATGATACCTTTTTACCAAGGAAAGAAAAAGGCTTCTCTGCGTTCATTTTTTAACAGGTATTTAGATATTGGTTTTATTGAAGTAGTGTCCAGAGATCTTCACTACGACTGGGGCTTTTCATGCCAGCTGCTATGAACACAAAATGACAGGCAGCTCCTGACCCAGAAAGAAATGGAAAGGAAGCAACAACTTACTCAAAGTCACCGAACAGGTCAAGGGTAGAAATGAGAACAAAACCTGAATCTGTCAAGTCCTAGCTGAGATTTGTCCTCTTCATACTGCATAGCTACTTATTTACACCATTTAGCTTTGGATGTTGTAGCTGGTTTGTTTCTGCATTAATATGGGTATTTTAAATTTCATGCACAGCAGCCTAGAATGGGGCTTTACCTAATCTCTTTCATACTGAAAGCTTATAAAAGTAATTTTTAAAAATGAAAGAAAATTCAAGCAGCTGGTCCTGCATGGTGGGAGCTTCTCTCCACAGCCATCAGGTTCACAGTTGCTGCTGAGCTCCTGCTGTGGCAGCTCAAGCTCATAGCTCCAAGGCCACTGCTCAGCACCTCGGGACAGTGTGTGACAGGCATCACTCGGGTAGGAACCAGCAGCGTTGTCACCTTGCCTTGGAGCTGAGGTTTGGCCCTGCTATACACACGCAGGAGAAAGCAGATCTCCCTGCTGGATTCACAGCCAGCTGTTACTGCCTGTAGTTTTGTAAAGTCTGTATCCTCCCCAGATCCATTAGAGGTTGGTATGACTCTAAGCACAGGATATATTCCAGCATGGTGACAGAAGGAAATAAGCATGCAAACAGCTGTGCTCTCATCTGTGAAAAGTACTTGGCTTCAAAGTGCCTAAGATACTTCCTTGGTTCCTTGAAAAGGAATTGTTTGAGAGCTTTTGGGGCTGCAGATAGGTAGAGGGGGCCATGGGTAAACATCACAAAAAGAGAGGAGCATCCTCTCTTCTTGGTCTTGTGCTGCCACGTGTGCTGGTTGCTGCAGGAGGATTGGTGGCTGCTGGTCCAGGGCAGTAATGGAAGGTGGAAGTGCAGGCTGGAGCACAATCCTCACTGGGAGTGTTGTGTGCCAGTACCAGGGCTGGTGGGAATATATCCTGTGCCTTTTCAGCTGGTGAGAAAGCAGGCAGAGGAATGAGCACAGAGTTTAGCCCAGCCTTGACTGGCAGAAACCAGTGAGATGGTCGTGAGAGCTGGAAGAGGAAACAGGTTCTCTACTGTGCAAGCTGTTGTTAACCCCTGACCAAAACACTACTTCCTGCAAGGCAGTGAGGAGTAAGGCTAGAGGTCCAGAGAACAGTACATCAGCAGAAGAGCCCAGTTCCATCAGCTGGTGCTTCCATACTGTTTGGTAATGGCCTATCTCATGGATTCCCATGTTTTGAGGGGATTTTTGCCTGGTCCCATGCATGCATGCATTGTACAGGCAGGCATATGTGTGCACATGTGTAGAGAGTGAAACACATGAGTGTGTGTGTGTGTGTGTGTGGGTGTGTGTTTGTACAAAGAAGTTCGGGACTGTGCACGTGTGGAAATGAAGGAGACCCAGAGAGATAGCTGCATGACTCCTTTGCCTCCCAGGCAGATCTGTCATTTCTGGCTCTAGGATTGGTTTGTTTATTCTGTTTAATGATGCTGACCTTTGTGTTGGATAAGTTGGCCTGTTGCAAGGCTAGGATTTGTGGCCTTTTGGGACTTTAGTTGTTTGGAAGACGGAGGATTTTTTTTACTACATCGGGTCCAAAGAGAATGAATTCTGATGACCCAGCTGCCCTTATAACTCATTTGCCCTTTACCTTTTGACAGAAAAAGTGACTTCAGACTTAGTCATATGTTAGAGACTGTCTAAATTTGAAGAATATTCTTGTAATAAATGATGTCCTATGGCAAAGAAAAATTTTAAGTTCTTTTGAAAGTTCCTATTTTTACAATGTATTGCATATGCTTTCTTGGGGAAAACTGATCTTGAATTTGCCATGTGAGTTTTAGAAAGGACTTAATTGGAAAAGTAGGAAAAAAAAATTGGATACATTGGAGGGAGTATTGCCTCAAAATTTATTGTCTTCCTTGAGGGATCTTATGCCTTTATATGTTACTTTATTGGTCTCTGTATGAACAACCAGTTTCTTAAGAAATGGCCCCCAAATCTTTCTTGATTTTGGGCCCCCCAATCTGATTCCAGAATCTCTTAGCTAAACAAATCCCTCAGGATTAGCACAGAAGTGTTTGCACCTGAGATGTTTTACAGCACATCAACCAACAGCTTCATCTCTTTTCCAGTCCCTAGAATTTTAGTGGCCCCTGTTCTGCAATCCTTATGCCTAAGATTAATTTTAAAACACGACTGTCTGTCTCTGTTGAGCTGAGAACGTCAGCTGGAAGTGGGAAATCATGTTGTTTTCACTTGCTGTCCATGGCAGGGGCCTTGCAAGCTCTGCTGGCAGCTACAACTTCACTGTCGGCAGCAGGAGGGCCATGCAGGTCACAGCCCAGAGACCCACAGGCTGCCCAGGTGGCCCCGGAGCTCAGTTGACTGTCACATAAATACAAGAGCCAAAAATTCTGACCTGTTTACTTCCCCCCAGCTCCATTAGTCCTGCTGGGTGGAAAGCAGGGAAGGGGGAACAGAGAGATTTTAGTACTTTTCATGGTAAGTTAAGCAGCACTCTTTCTGACTTCTCACAGGAAAGGGATCTGCTGAGTAAGAAAGTGCTGATTTCACATCGTTGTTTTTCGCGGTAGAGCTACGCTGTAAGTACCAAGCCCGAGAGGAACGAGAGCATAGTCAAATTAATGAAAAATAGGTTATGATGATAAATTATTCAAGTGGATAAAATTACTTCAGGTTTGGAAGACACTGAAACTTAAGGGCCAGATCCTTTTCTGGTGTAAAAGGATTCAGTTTCATCCCTTTCAGGGAAACAAAGGGAACTTACATCATTCAGTTCAGGATCTGACTACGACTGGCAGCATAAGCACTCATTTAAAACTCAGTGGCATATATTTCATCTACTTTGGGTGACAGCCATAAGGTGAATGTTTTAAATTCTGGCATGGCATAGCCTTTCTTTTGAGATCTGTGGTGTGATTTTAAAGGGGATGAGATAAAAGCTGTGCCTCTCCAACGGCACATTTTCTCTGATGTTAAAGGAAACAATGTAAAAATATGCCCACTAAATAAATCATCAGGGACTTTCAGAATAGATCACATCCTTATGTCTTAAAACTTGTAATACAACTGAAGTTGTTCACTTGAACTCAGTTTCTTTTGTTCAGCAATTTTTCCCTACAAGAAGGCATGTGTAGAGAAGGCAAGCCTGGAGGAGACACCCCTTCAGAACAGGTTCCAGTGAACAGAGATAAAGAAGCTCCTCTTTCGACTTCTGGCATGGCACTATCAGAAGTTTAGTCCTCATTAATCCCACTCCCCACTTCCCAAGGAGGTGATAGTGGAGAACAGATGGAAGGCTGTTACTCTGCTAAAGGTGAATATCAGCAAGCCGTGAGTGCACCTGGCTCTGCAGAATGGCCTCTGGATTTTTAAGTGCCTTAGCCAACACAGGGGAGGAATTGTGCTCATTTGGCTTCTGCTGCTCTAGGATGACTTTTCAGTGACATTTTCCTTCAGCTTGCATGCACATAATGCACGCAGTTGTGGAGGGCACAACCAGCTTTTGCAGGCCATGTTTGGAGTTAGAACTTGCAGTCAGTTGCACCGTAGAAAAAATAGAATACCCCAAAATCAAGAACTTCTAGTAAGTTATTTTATTGTACTGAACTCTAAGGCTGAATCACATCCTACCAAGCAGCAGACACTGAAGTCATAGCTATGGCCCCCTAGGCCCCTGCTGTGATTAGTGGAGGGAGAAAGCCATGTCTCCAGAGACTAGTTCATGTCTTAGGCAGGATGAATCACCCCCTCTTGTCTGAGAAGCAAAGGGTGACACCTCTTTTATCTTTCTGAACAGTCTAATGCCCATAGTTACATGAGTTGAATCCAGGTTTTAAACATTTGTGGCACATAGCTATAAGACACAAGTGCTCACATTAAGCCAGCGTGGCATGGCCTCCTTAACACTTTACATAGCCATTGCTGTAAGGAGAATGCTTCTTTATCCCCAAATGACTCCCCAAATAATCCCCTTGTGTGCAGATGTGAAGAGGAGTGACAGTTTCTCCAAAGTGAGAGTATTTTCAAATGTCAAGAAGCTTTATTTTTTAATGTGTTAAACCATATAAATTCCCCAGATAATATACCTCATAAATGAAATGAGACTAATTAGTAGGAAAGTAATAAGAGAGCATTTACAGGGGTTACATCCTGAGGTCCAGTCACAGCTATAGAAAATGTGGGAGAGGGGTAAAAACTGCAATCTGCTTTATTCCTCTAGCACTGGCATTCATAGTTGTTAATTAACCCCAGCAAGGGCAACCTTAGAATGGCAAAATGAGGAGAAAAATGTTAAAGGACTATGAACTTTGTCTTTCCTTTCTCTCCCCTTTGTCTCCTGTCAGTGTCCCTGGGCAGGCACAAGCTCCTCACTGCTGAGCCAACCTGCCCTTGCATCCATAGCAGGGCTATGTCTCTATCCTCCTTTCTCTTTGTTACAAACTAGGAAACTTGGGTTCAAGCTTTTTCCGTGAAAAACTCAAGAGCTACTGGAACACCACAAAGTTCTTTTGGCACAGGTCATCAAGGTTATGTAGCTGCCCAACTCCTTTTTTTAGATGAGAGTCTATTACCCATTTGAAAAGGCAGAAAGAAGCATTTCTTGACTTTTGGAATTGGAAGGGTAAGCCTGTTATGGCTTTTGAGCACTTGCGTACAAAGGTATGGAGAGTTGTGTGAGGACTTAAAACAGACTGTGGAATTGGAATACCATCTGTGACAGCAGAAGTGGAAGCTGTTGTACTGACTGCACAGTAAAGGATCCAAATGGCAAATTTATTTTCTGGGTTTCTTAAGCTTGAATAGAAGTATAAGGTCTCTTTCTTAACTCATCTGAGTCAATAGGGTCCTTCCCTTGACTTTAATGAGCATCTATATTGAGCTGAAAGTTGAACCTTGAAATGAAACCTTGGCATCCAGGTAACTGAGATTTTAAAAGCATGAATTTACAGTTTGTCAAAACATCAAGGAGATACTGCTGATGAAACAGCATCTATGCTACATACTAAATCATAATGTACTTAGTGAAACACAGATGTCTCCCGAAGGAAAATGCTTATTGAAAACCAGACCCAGGTTGAACTAGGGTTCACAGCTTTTAACCATCACCTACACCTGAACAGCTACAGGCTCTCTTGGAACAAGGTAGAGTTCTAAATGCTTGAGGCAAACACAGCTGAAGGAGTGTGCAGTCAAATCAGTGTCCACTGCAAAAGCAGCATCTGTGTCTATAGAATGATTAAAGGAGCTGGATGGAAAGGGAACAAAATGATGAGGAGACGCCGTGGCTGAATTAAAACTGCTTAGAAGTCAAATAAGATAAAAAAATAAAGGATAGGACTGATGTCAGTCATCACAAAAGAAAAAATAAAATTATGAACAAGCAGGTGCCGTGAGAGAACAGGCATGTTGCAAGCAACACAATTTAATCACTGTGCCAATCTGAAGTTTACCAGGTCATTGTGGAGAAAAATCACCAACAGGGTGCCAGGGAACGCTTTCTTCTTTGTTTTCTCTCAAAACTTAAATTGTTTAAATTTGTTTCCTCTCAACTTTAATGGATGTGTTCTCTTCATCCTTTTATTTTCAGTCCAGTCTTCTTGAATATGTGCATTGATTGCACCTCAGCTACCTTCAAAATTTTCACTAGCCTAATTACTCTTAGAGTTTTGCTCATGTTTAGGCTGAACTTTTTCGTTCTTTGCTTATGGCCATTACTGCTTTTTCTGTTTTCTTCTGAGACTTGGTGTAATTTCCTTCCTTCATTTACATTGTTACCTTGAAGATATTTACAGGGAATGTTCGTTTTCTTCCTGAGGTTTTTCTTTTCCCCCGTGTTGATCCTTTCAGTTCCTTTCTTTTTCCTTCTCTCTCCCTAATTTGTATGCTCTCCACCTCTTATTACCAGTACAGCTAACATTTTGACTAATTTCTCATGTGATTTTTTTCTCATGTATTTAAGATTAATAGCTAAGTAGCAGAACTGACCTTAAAAATCTGTGAGGGACATTTCCATAAAAATACTGGATAGTATCTCTTTTTCACACTGCTTCATGGTTTTAATGTCCACAAGCAACAAGCTTGTATTGCTAAGCCACAGTTACACACATGCACACAAATAAATATCTTTAGCCTTCATTTTTTGCAAGTAGAACTTTATATTCCCATTTCTGTAATACCTCAGTGGTGCATATCTTAAACTGCCCCGACCTGCACAGGTTCTGTATAACTCGTGTACATACGTGAGACCAATGTGTGCATTTGAACAAGCAGAGTCTGTGCTCAGCCAGGAAACACTGAAATGGCATTCAGTGGGCATGTCCTCCTCCTTTTTGGATGCCAATCCAGGTTTACAGCTGTATATAAGTGTGTTGACCTGCATGTAGACATCTAACAGGATTTTCAGAAGTGTCTAGGCAGGCTGAGCCCCTCATTTCCTGATTTTACTGGTTTACCCCTGAATTCCTTCAGATGTTTGCTACCTATTCTGCATAAGCTTGCCTGGGCGGGAACTACCATTTTCTCTAGGCAGTACTGAGAAGAGCAGAGCCCTGCTGTAACCAACCAGACAGTGCCTAACAGCAGCAAAACAAAACCAGAGTGGTGCCCAGGGTACGTGCAGTGGGAATTAGCACGAAGTAGAAGGAGCCGAGGAAAAACACACCATGGAACTGGTTCATCTGATGATGAGGGAGTGAAGAAATGAAGATGAGATTTATCTTAGCACTTCAAGATGAGGCACTGTCTTTCTGTTCTTTGCAAATAGATTGATTAAAAATACCCCAAATAAAGGAAGGTGTTGGATGTATAAAAAGTGCAAGAATGTACATTTCCTTAAAATCTCTGGCTGCACATTTGTGTATAAAAGTTACCTAATAAATGGAGAGATGCAACCTGAGAATGTGTCTGTGCAGGTAATATGGTGCCAAGGAATGGGAATCTCGAGTCTGTCGGAAAAAGAAATGTGTTTAACAAGCCACAAGCTCAAGAAGATACAGTTCCTTTGCCCTGAACCCCCTGCTGTCACTGGCTGCTGTCAACTGGAGGGTTTGATTTCAATGTTGTGAGAAACCTCAGGCAATCTCACACAGTGCAAGTGAGAAAATGACAGCCCTGTGATGATGCAGCCAGTTTTCCTGATCAGCGTGATTGTATGAGAGCGCTGTACTTAGTTATATCGATTTGTCTCTGAGAGCTCTTTCTGCCACATAAATCTCATTGAAAATCTTTAAAGATCTTGCCCCAGAAGGCCATTATGTTATTTTTCTCTGTAAAAAGAAACAGAGCCAGGAATTCATTTCTCAAAGTTTTAACTAGATCACTCCATTTATGAGGAAGGTGTGAATTCATCTGTTTTACATTTTGAAACATCTAAAAAACAGCACTGCACTTTATTATCAACCTTTACTTCTAAGCAGTACTACAAAGAGCTGTATTTATCTCCTCTCCCTTTCTTTCTTGGATAAAGAGGTCTGAATAAAGAAAATCACCTTTCTTTTAGATGGGGAATAGGAAGGAGCATTGTGCTTATTGTAGATCAAGCCTTAAGTACAATAGGCACCACATTGTAAAGATACTATTTGTACCACTTTAGTTAAAAAGCCTGATAGTGCTTCCCTTATGGAAATTTCTTTACAGTGGCTAAAATTATTTTAAAAATAAATAGCCACTTTGAATTAAGAATCAAGCATTTCAACTCAGCCAGAGCTAAGGAAGTTCAAAATACAGATTCACATTAAGTCTCCATAGAATTATCAACATGTCTAGTCATAAAGTGTGTCTTTACACCTGGCAGACTCATTTCTTCTAGCATATATAGAAGTAAACATGAGAAAACACAAGAAGTTTGACCTTTTTTAACTTGACAAAACCACTTTTTTAAAATAAGTGAATATTGAGTTTGAATTATCCGTAACACAGAAAGAACCTAAACACCTGCATATGTGTTTTAGGCTGTTCAGGTACAGAATAGATTGTATGACAGGACTATAAGGACTATTTAGTAATACTAAATATTTGGTACCATCAAATTCTTTTCCTCTTTAATAGCATACTATATTATATTTTTCCTTGGCTTGCTCTGTCACGCTGCACAGATGCAGTGATCTATGCACACCCTGTAACAGGACTGGGGACTTAATTTCCTTCTCCTCTTTTCTTCTAAATAAACTAACTCCAAGACCTTTTACAGCCAGGATGTGCCCAAGTGTCATTTATTCATTTAAACTGTGCAGCCTAGCGCAACTTAAATATAATTACTGTACATCAGAACAAAGCTAACTTCATAAAGCCATGACATGGCCAGCAACATCTGATTAGACAAGCATCCTCCTACAAGTGCAGAACCATTGGCAGCAAAGGAGGGTGCTGCTTTAATCCAGGACAATAACAGCAATTAATGCCGTGGTCACAAACTTGCTCTGTTGGAGGGGACAGCTACAGTGCTCATTTCTTTGAAATTGGCTTCATACAAAAGAACGGGTGTATCCCTCTGCAATAAATGACAAAATTATGTTCTGCTTAATTTTACTATTATTTCCTAAAGTACATTCACATTTGTGAGTTCTCTCCAAACCTTCTTGCTCTAGGTATTCTTATTCTGACATTATAGTAAATGACTGAAGTTGCTACAGCAAACAGATGAGAAGCGTAATGCAGTAAAGCAGCAGGGTTTCTGAGGGCTGGAACCAGCAGTGCCCAACAGTACATTTGTTACACATATACCTTTAGTCACAAGTACAACTCTCATACCTGAAGCATATCAGCATATCTTCACAAGTGTGGAAGTGTTTTTTCAAGTGACAGTTCAGACTGATTAGAGCTTGAATCCATGTCCCAGACTTGAAGAAAACAGGGCATGAATCTTGCCCAGATTGATGCACATATCTCACTTTATGCACCAGGACTAGTGCCTTTAGTTTCCCTGAACTGACAGACTAAATAATCATCATATACAAAGAAATTCAAAGTCAGTTTCTGAGCCTCCAGGCTATAGAAGCCAACACCATGTTTTTTGGAGCAGTCTTTAAATGTCTGAGCTCCCTTTGATCCCCCTTTCCCCTGATACTGATGGTTCAGGTTTATGGGAGAGATGTAAATATGACCACTAACACTTTATGACAGTCCAATTTATATTCCTGTCAGGAACAATGTTTCTCTAGCTGCCCCTCAACACTCCTTTACATTTCCTTCAGTGGCAACCCATTTTGTACTTAGGTGAGACAAACACAGACTCTTGTCTCCCTCTTCCATGGCTGACAATAAGGGGATGGAGGGGTAGGAAGAGAACTCTAGCTGGCCACTCTGTTCATAGGAAAGAGGTTTTCCTAAAGCTACTTTTTAGGTCTTCCTTTCAGTGTTGGAGGAACCATATTTGTGTCTCTTTCCTAAACTCAACACCCCTTACACCAAACAAAAATATGTGCCCTATTTGCCAAGGAGCCTAGAAAGTGTTCTTGTGGTCTCTGTCTCACTGCTGTCCCAAAGAGACTGGGCAGTGGGAAGGCAGTCTAATGGGGAAGTGTTTTCCCTTGAGTAATGAAAATACCTTCTGGAGTTTGCATTTTCTGACTTCATCACAACATTAGCTCCATCAATGACAGTAGTAACTCGTGCTAACAGTACTGGACATATAAAAAAGAGCTTTTGGAGTTCACCAATTATTAAAAGGTACCTAGTGAGTGCCCAGAACTACCTGCATCAAGGAAATGTGAATAGCCCATTCACACTTGCAGGGATAAATCAGACCATGGGTAAAATACCTGTCAGGGTTTCAAAAGACAAGAGAAAGTAAGATGATAAGTCTGTGCAATCATTAGCATAACAGCTTTATATACATATATGTATATAAAAATAATTAATATATGGCGCAAATGTTTATGAAAGTATGTAGGTTACCCAGAGGATAAAAGAACGGAGATGCAAGAACAAGAGCTCAGTGGAATAAAAGTGTGCAGTTCAGCTTTGGTCCAGCTGGTCTGGAGGCTGGAGATGCAGGAGGGGTGACCAGAGCTGGCACAAAGCAAGCACTACCTGCAGGAAAGACATGACCTTCCAGTGGAGAGGAATTGAGAGAGAGAAAGCAGACAGCTGACATGTTTTGATGATGTCTCAGCCGACATAAAATGAGAGTTTGCTTTTGGTTTTGGTTTTGCAAGGTAATGGTTAATGGGCAATAACATGGAACACTGAATGTTTGGCACAATGTTGCATGTGTCATGACCTTCCTGCCAGAGATCTTTGTTCAGATGTGTTTCTTTTATTTCATGGTCCTCAGGAACAACATCTGTAATCTGAGTCCCTTTTTGTCCTCTGCTGCACTTCATGCTGGTCATTAAATAGTTAACCTGCACTGCCTTTCAGGAGTCTCATCTCCCTTCTGCCAGGATCAATGATAAAATTCTGACTGTGAAAGTGAGGGAGCCCGTGGGCCAGATGGATATTTGGTAGCAAAACATTTGAAAGACTCTTTCTGCAATAAAGAGCTACATGAAGTACTTGCTCTAAAGACAAGCACCAATCTCTTGTCTCCATGGTATTTGTAATCAATATTATATTACAGGTTGATTAAATACCAAGATATTAGAGCAGTGAATCTCAAAGTGTATTTCTGACTTTTCTTTGTTTCTCAAAAACAACTGTAGAAATTGTTTAGAGAAATGTTGACAATACCAGAAAACAACAAAATTAAAATAGCATCATAATCAATATCTCTGAACATGCAATCTTGGCAAGGGGGAAACACTCATCATTGGATCAGTACCTGGCAGGTGCTGTAGGTGGGTGAGAATATTACAACTTCATGGCCTAGATGTCTGGCCCATTTACCCTGTGCAAGTAGACAGTATAACATGGAATAATTTCTACACATAGCTTCTTAGACTAGTATCCAATGTGTGCATAAAAGGTGGATGCCACTCAAAAGGTGATTACAACCCTGGGAAGCCAAACAGAATGGTTTAAATCTGTTGTCTTCACAGCTGCATAACAAAGGATATGTCTGGTGTGCATTTGACACTGGAACACAAAAATGGGTAAGCAAGAGAATGAAGGCCATGCGAAGAGCCACAGCTAACTGAGCCATAACTCATAGCAGGAGCAGGTGCCTTGGCCCTCTTGTCTCTGGATTACTTTTTTCTCTTTAGGCTTTTGTCTTTGGCAATAGATGTTAGGTTGGTGTCTGAACACAAATGATAAAGTCTGGGAGCAGTGTGAGAAGGAGGAGGTGGAGAGAATCTGGCTCTGTACTCTAACAGTTAAAAAAAGCTGGGCCATCAAAATGCCCAGCAGTGGCAAAAAAAAAAGATTCACCTGCCCCTATTTTTCATTCTGACAGGTACACCTTGGTATGTGGGGGATAAAAGTACATGAAGCAGTAACAGGCTGACGAATGTTCTCTCTGTGAGCTCCCAGAAAACAAACTTAGGGGAATGCTGTGTCAGAGACCAAGCCAGTCAGACCCACACTGTCTCCTTAGGTTCCTACAGCAGCTTACTCACTTTTCATTTACCAGAGCTCTTTTATTCAGTTCTCTTTTCAGTGTCTTTTTTCCAAAGTTAAGGTTTGTTCTTTGGGGGCATTTTTGGGTTTATTTTATTAGAGGAGGTTTGAGAGTATGTTTGTTCTAATAAGCTGGAGCTGTAACTGGGAAATGGGTTAAGCTTGCTTCCAATTACGATAATTGACATGAAATACCCAATTGCACTCTGAGAGAGAGAGAAATAAGTTCCCCAGCTGAGCTGTAGAAGAGAGCAGCTTTGTCTAACAAAGAAGGTAGAAGCAGATGTTTAGAAAAACATGTAAAAGCAATCAGGAGGGGATTCATACATTTGGTTATTAATTAAGATGCATGCATGAGCAGCCAGCCAGCCCAAGTTCTGAGTTAAGAAAGGCAAAATCCCAACAAGGGGTACAAGGAGAGCTGTATTTAGGAGGTTCCTGGGGTTTTAATTTTTTTGTTTGATTGGGGGGGAGGGGGGGTGTTGGCTTGGGTTTTCTTATTTTTTTTTTGTTTGTTTCTTTCTTTCTTCTGTAAAGGAGAAACTGCCCCAAAGGTTTTTGAAAGTTTCAGATTAGCATGTCCCCTTGCATACAGTCCTGATTCTGTTCTCTTGATCACGGTAAGTTTGTTTCTCTTTTGCTTAAATAAAGTAGGATATGATGATATGGTCCTATCAGGCCATGATTGTCTCCACAGCTAGTAAAAATATAAATGGTTTTGTGCGCTCTGTGGTTTGCCAAGGTTAAAAAATGTGTAATGAGTATTAGAGCAATTAGAAACAGTGAGTTACTGAGGAGTTCTGACGATGCTCATGTTTGCTTCTGTGTGGGGAATAAAGGAAGCGGAATCAGCCTTCTGATTGGAGGGACAGAGGTGCTTGAGGATCTGATGTGGAGATAGACAGCTGCTGAAAAATTTAGTTGTAGCAGTAAGTTTGGAGAAAAGAAAATGCAGAGAGTGGATATTTGCTAGTAACTGTCTGTACTATAATCAGGGAAAGATCTACCAGTGTTGGCAAGAAAGAGGAAGAGCTTTGAGGATTTTGGATAGAATATGTTTCTATTTTCTTTTTTTTAAATTTGTGCCTTATCCAACAAACTCAAATTTCATTTGCAGCATCAAAAGGGATGTTATCTGAGAGTAAGATTGGAAGAACCAACACTGAATTCACTTGGCTGCTCATTTAAGTGATCATTCCTGCAATTTTTGTGCAAGTATTACAGCATCTTAAATGTTTGCTCTTTTCTTTGGTTCTCTTGTTTGAGCTGTCCTGGAAATTCATAGAAACACAGAATAGCTTGGGTTGGAAGGGATCTTAAAGATCATCTAGTTCCAGCTCCCCTTCCATGCGCAGGGAGGACACCTTCCACTAGACCAGGTTGCTCAGAGCCCCATTGAACCTGGCCTGGAACACTTCCAGAGATAGGGCATCACAATGTCTCTGGGTAACCTGATCCAGTGCCCCACCAACCCCACAGTAAAGAATTTCTTCCTAATATCTAATCCAAACCTACTTTCTTTCAGTTTGAAACCATTCCTCCTTGTCCTGTCACTACCTGTTCTTATAAAAAATCCTTTTCCATCTTTCTTGTCAGCTCCCTTCAGGTACTGGAAGGCAGCAATTAGGTCATGTCTTCTCTGCTCCAGGCTGAACAATCCCAATTCTCTCAGCCTTTCCTTCCAGGAGAGGAAGCCCATCCCTCTGGTCATCTTGGTATCCCTTCTCTCTAAACTTGCTCCAACAGCTCCATGTCCTTCCTGTGCTGGGGACCCCAGAGCTGGATGCAGCACTCCAGGTGGGGTCTCACAAGACTGGAGATGAGGGGCAGAGGAGGGGGAGACAAATTCAACAAGAACTTAAAAAAAACCCCAAAAACGTTTTTGGCTTTAATGGCTTGTGTAGCTGACTTATCTCTGTGGTGACTTTGGTAGTATTAATGAAAGATGCTTATTTGCAGGGGGTTGTGGTTGGTGTGTTGCTTTTTGTGGGGGGGGAGTAATTTTGCATCGATAAACCTGGTAAATTAATGTTGGAAAACCAAATACATTTTCTGGCTGAAATGCTACCCTTTAGCTGACTTTTCTTTATGATTGAAGTGCTCTTTGATATAGTAAATCAAATAAGAAGACAAGAAATATGACAGATTCCTCTATCACATAAATAAAAGTGGTTCTGCTTTCAGAGCCTCAGCACACGTGGAGGGTTGCAGAGTCTGGAGCACCTTTCAGCAGGTGGACAACCAGGATTTCTTCTGCTGCTACTGCCATTGTTTAGAAGACGAAAAGCTCAATCTGATGTTTTGTGAAATCCTGTAGGGCTGCTCTGATGCACAAAGTAACAGAGCCGAGAGATGGGGTCACTGCAGCCTCTCTGTGCTTGCACCTGCAAGTGTGTGTGTGTCCCCAGGGAAGGGTGTGGGGGCACTAGATACATCCCCCGTGTGCAGGGCAGTGCTCAGTTTCTCTGACTCGGGGTTCAGATGATGAGGTAAATAAAAACTGCGTAGACTTATGTATTTATATCCTTGTGATCTCCTATTGTTTTTAAAAGCTGGGGGTTTTTGGCTGTTCATACAGAGGTTTTCTTCTGGAGGTCCACCAAAGATTGCAGGTGGATATTTGGGCTAATTTCTCATCAGTTACAGAACTTCCTCAGTCCTTTCAAAAACCCCATATGGGTTTCAGTGTTAAACTGTTTGATTTTGTGATTCATTCTAATGCTTTTAATGAAGTATTACTTTGCTGTGACCTTTCTCACTCTTTTCTTTATCCTTGTTCTTTAAATATGATGGAATTTCTGGAGATACAGACAGCTCTTTTATTAAGGAAGTATTAAAACGAAGAATTTTCCCTGGAGGTTTTTCTCCTTATGTAAAAAGATACTGCAAATGACATTTGGATTCTCCATAAGTGCAATGAGACTAAATTTTTTTTTTATTATCATATGATGAAAGACAAATAACTGAACAGTGCTATTATAAATTATGTGATCTTTATATGCTTAAAGAAAGGCATTCTGCATGCTTTACCTTGACAAAGCTTCTGCTGCCTTCCTGGGGAACCTTGGCTTGTGATCATAGACTAATATCCTCCTCATAGTAAGCATCACTAAATGGTGCCTTCTGGAATTACACCAGTCTAAGGAGACCTCAATGATCACAGAACAGTGATCCTACTGCCTTTACAGAATGGTGCAAGCCAGACACTTAAGAATGGAATTTCAAAGACTGAGTCAATTTAGCCCTTTGTCTCAAAGGGATTGGAGAGTCTTTTCAAAGGTTTATCTTTATGATAGTGTTGTAAATCCATAACATAGATTGAGAGAATTAGAAAAAAAAAAAAAACAAGTTAGAAAAAACAATTTATTAAGTAATATCATATAAATAACTTGTTACAAAAATCAATTTGCAAAAAGGCAAATTCACTCTGTCTGTGAGAAATTGTTGTTCAAATTGGTTTCTCATCAAATCCTTAAATTTTATTTCCCCCTGCCCCCAACCCCCCAAAAAGAAGCCAGTACAGTGAACAGGAAATAGAAGGGAGAGAGTGCACACTTTCCATCTGACAAAAACGAATTGCCCATCCACGCTGCAGAAGAGATAATCATTCCAGCATGGGTCCCTTTGCAACACAGGGAAGTTCTAGGTGTAAACCTCTTGGGTGACAAAACTGTCACCCACAAATGTCCCTCTCTGCTGAGCAATGACCAGATCCATCCAATGCTGAGGCTCCTTTGGCACAACCAGGGGATGACATCATGAGAGACTGTGTGGCTGGAGCATGCCAGCAAGTAAATCTTCCCAGGTGGAGGCATCATTTTGAATTTATGCTTGGGAGTATTTTTAATTAAAAAAAAAATCAATACCAAAAAGCATTTATTTTAAAGGGTTTAAAAAATCACAAATCACAATAGGAGTTTGCCAGATCGATTTCGCTCAGTAACACAGTTAAGATGCACATAGCATTTATTATAAGGCCTTTCTTTTAAGTTTAATTTTTCAGAGCAATGAAAGTAATCACAGAATTAAAACAGTACAGTGATTCTGAAGAGTTTTTTGTGTCAAAATCCAGAACAATTTTGTGTTTGCAGTGTTCTTTCTTTGTTGTCTTCACCTGAATGCTTAATAATTCTATAAGTTTGTATCTTTAATAAACACTAAAGTAATAGATCATAGAAAACTAAAAGCTTATAGAAAGTGTCTCCAAGTATATTTACATAAATAGTGCAGTCTCATAGGAAAAGTCAAAAGCCCATGGGAATGGAAAGGATTTCTCTATATGCTGAACTTATGCCTTATTTGTCGAATCGACGTTGTGGTAGGAGAAATTTAAACATAGCAGCTCCTTTTTTATTTGTTTCTTTTTTTTTCATTTTTTTTCAAATTTATTTTTAAAGAAAGCAAAAGATGCATGAAGAAAAAAAAGATAAGGGCAGGTTCTGTAAAAACTCCTTTGAAATACAGTAACTCTAAACACAAGATGACAGTTTTGTGGCTTTTGAGTGCCACAGGCCTGCCTTGCCTATGACTGATTACCTCCCCTCACCCCCCACGCAATTCACCTCTCTTCTTCTTAAAATGCTCAGTTCTCTGACACTTGTACTTACTGTAACCCCAGCCACAGCTTTTGGATACCTACCATTGAATTTTATGAACTGTTCAGGAAACTGTTTAGTGTATGACAAACACAGGTCTGGGCTCAACAGTGCAATATTGCAAAATGATGGGCAGGATTGAGATTGTTTCAGCTGGCTTAAATAAAACTGCTGAGGGCAGAGACTGGTATTAAAGGACTGTATTGGTGTTCTGTGTTTTTCTCTCTTCCTGGAGCAATGCATGAGTCTGTAGACATTAAATATGCTTTTGTTTCTCTTTAAGAATGGAAATGATCTCTGAGAAAAGAACTCTTTCTAAAGACTGAATCGAAAGCAAAAAATATTGCGGCTTTGACATTTATTGGACGAGGCTGCTGTTTCACAGGTGTAGATGGGTTGGAAAAATCCTGCCCTTCACAGCTTATGACATAGCTCATACTCACTGGAAGTAGCACAATGACTGTTACTTTGTCAGCTCTCATTTGATGAGGAAGCTCAGACTGCAGAGTTAATTGAAATGCAAATAGGCAGGGGGATGGCAGCATCCATTTGGGACAGTGGTCTTCTGAACCACTTCAATACTACTCACAGCCACAGGAAACATGGAGAGACCTTTCTAACAGACAGGGTGCTTGCAGAGAGTTACCTGCTCAGAATCACTGTGGGGAATTCTCTCTGCAGAAAACCACCAAGACAATTATGCTGCAGAAATTTACTTGATTTTCCTTCCGAAAGATCTACATGGAAATTGCCTGGATTCAAGCTGCTTGGTCAAAAAAGATGCCTTTCTCCCTACCCATGTAGATCTCCCTCTGGTGTGCCAGGAAATCTGAATGTGTTAGAAGTCCACTGTTGGTTCTGCTCAACTAGATAACTCTGGTTTTGAAACATGGCCAGCTTCCAGTGTTCATTATTTCCCTTCCTTTTAGTCATACTGTACCTATGTAGACACACATTTCTAGAGCCATTTCTCTCTGCTATACTTTTTCATGACTGTTCTGGTTTTTATGGTACTGCAGATGTTCAGTTTTTTGGTCTTGCGGGATTATTTTTTGTTTTGTTTTCATAACAGGGAAATGGAAAAGTTGTAACTTGTAATGTAGACTGCTACTTCCTAAAGTGGATTATTTCAAGGTTGCCTCTTCCATTCACATTTAACAGTGACAAAACACCCATCCATAGAATGAAGTAAGGCCAGAAAAATGTATCTTTCTTAGGAAATATTTAGAAAATATTGGTACAGGTGACATGTTCTTCTACTATGTATCTTTTCCAGCCCTTTATGAACAGAAATAACTGAAAAATACAGACAATTTGGTTTTCTCATGGTTAGACACAACTCCATCTATGTCAGGTTTGGGAACACATCTCAGTCCCATGATACTGCTGGCAGAGCCTTGTGCAGAGCTCTCTGCAAGTCTTTGCCTCAGCTCTCTTCCAAGCACCTGTCTACATGGAGGTGTCCTGGCACAGCTGCACTGGAGGCACGGGCTGCCACATCTCCCCATATTGGTGCTGCTGTGGGATGGAACTGGGTTTAACCTGAAGTAGTTCTCCTGGGGTAAAAAACCCCCAGCAAACACAAAGCAAAAACAACTCCCCACCAGTTTTCTGGGGTAAAGTGACTTCTGTTGGGAGTTGAGATGAAATAGTTACTGTAGAAACCTTATTCCATTTCAAGTGTAGAGATGTTACTGTTCTGCACCAGCATGGCTGGCATGGACTCCCAGGTCCCTGTTTCATGTTGACTCCACAGAATTCCTTGGCATCTTTTAATATGTTTCCTGCTGTTAGGCCAGATGTTTTCCCAAATTAAAACCCAACTGCATTTTTATCTCTCTACCTGGCTTAGCTAAACTGCCTAATAATATTTCTTCTTCTGAAAAAGGCGTGGTTGTAAGAAGAGCAGGCTTAAAACAGCCTTGAAAGCCACTTCATAGCCCATAGTCCAACACTTTATCTACAAATGACAATTGTAGCACTGTGTGAAAGCATTGTTAAATACTCATTTCTATCATCTAGCACGCCACCATGCAACAAAGTGCAAAGAAATACTACTGCAAAGGTTTGTATTCACTGCAATATGGCACTTTCAATATTTAATACGCAGTAATGATTTTATAAATTGCACTTTGTGGTACTGCCAAGCAAGAAGAACAGAAAGAATTGAACTCTCCTTGCTGTGTGAGAGGTGCTAAATCTGTTTAATTTGCAGGAAAAAATAGACCTTAAAATGCATAAATGATAATTTGGATGCAAGTTTGTCTCAGATTTTCTTAGAAGAATGCATTTGCTATTCAGGCACCATATTTGTGGTGACATAACATAATTTTATATATATAATATATTTACATAACAGGCACGAGTAGCCACTCTCTATTATTTACTGTGTCACTCAATGGACAACATAAAACCATCTTTGAATTAAAAGGAAAAAAACCTAAACCAACCCAAAACTTGTGTTTGGACTGCTACTAACAATCACTAAATCAGACAAAATCACTGTACAAACATAGGAAAATAGTTACAAGGAGTTCAGTGATCCTCCTGACTCGTTACCCCACCCCAAGAAGTGACTAATGCAGGCTGACTTGCAGGGGGGCCCAGCCCCTTCAGGGTACCAGGGCTGTCTTCAGCCAAGTGCCGCTGATTCCCTCTTCCCAGTCAGCTGGGGGTGGCTCGAAGGGCCGAATACCTGAGTGGCTTCACTGCCACCTCTGTTTCCTACGGGCTTAAGGAGGGGAAGGGACAGCTCATCCAGCTGGATTCTGAGCTTGAGGCTATTTGCTGGAGGCAACCCCAGAGCGAAGGGTGAGAGAGGCCTGTGTTAGGAAGTCACTGGGAGAGCCCCTGGACGGATATGCTGGCCCCACTGACTGTGTGAGGGGAGCAGCCTGAAGTGAGGGACCTGTGGCAGGTGGTGCTGAGCATCTGCTGCTCCTCCACATATCTGAAATCCAGATGGTCTCTCCTGTCTGCCAGAGCCAGCTTTGGACAGATTGCTTCCTAGAAGTTCTGATTTCAAGGAATCCATGAAGAGCTAGGCTTTTATCATCTTAAATTACTTAGGGGCCCTCAGGAGGACATAATAAAGCTCTAACCATGCCATTGCCATTATGATGGGTGCAACAGCTCAGCCCCCCACTAAGTGATGGAGTTGGGAACCACACTCTGTTCAACTTAAACACTCTGAGAGGCCTCCAACAGGGATGCCGAGGGCTCTGGACCCTTGGAAACCCTGGGCTCCTCTGCTCTGGAAGCATCCAATCTATAATGCTGGGCATCTGCAAGCCAGTAGCTTCTGTGCCCTACACCTACAGGCGTGCAGTGCTCCTCCCTGTGAATGAGTCCTTTCCTGCCAAGCCAGGGCCACAGTATGGCTGGCTCATCCTCTTTCCTCTGAGCTGGTCCACAAAACCTAAAATTCTGTCATTGTGGTTGTAAAAGTCTAATACCTGGGACTCTTACAGCTCTCTTTAACTCACTAGGAGTAATGAATTCCAGGGACTAATTTTTAATTCCTTTTAGTTTTCTGTTCATTAACTTTTTTCTCATCTCTCTTTATTTCTGGAGTAAATTGGAGCTGTTTAATTTTCAAAATGATTTACTTAAAATTTGGGGGAGGAGGAAAATAGATCCATTCCTGTAATGCTGCTACTAAATACTGTTTCATGAAATAAATGAGAATAGTTACACGTGAAGTATTTAAAAAAAAAAAAAAAATCCTTCTTTCCTTGGCACAGTCCCATGGGCTGGTTCCCTACTTTGGGACACAGGGTGGCATTTAACTACATGTTTGACAAACCAACTGAAATACTGAGTGGTGTGCAAGCTATAAAGAAAACTGTTTTGGCCCAAGATTATGGCATTTTTCCCCACTCCACGCCTGGACAAAAATTACTTAGCTTGGCAAAGCAGATAAACACACACAGAGAAACTTGTGGTTAAAATTTTACCATTTGGTGAAGTCTTTAACAACCCTGGCTGAGTAGTTTATTTTAAAAAATGAGTGATAATTATAAACCCTACTTTTCAAGCTGCTGGAATGACCATTAATTCTCACTTATTTGTTCATTCAGGACTCGAGTCTGGAAGAAAAAAAAAGGAAAAAACTACCCGAAAGCATGGAAAGTTACTTCCTCTGGCAGACTGCCAGTGTTTTCCATTTCTAAAGCATTTTCCAAATGACTTATATAGTTCTTGCAACATTCTGATGAGGTAGGCATTATTTCCCCATTTTATAGATAGCAAAACTGGGCAGAGAGTCAGTTAGGAACCCACCCTGGACATCCAGGCAGGGAAGGTCAGGACAAAAAAAACCACTTTCCTCCTCAGCAGTTGCTCCTTTTGCCCCAGAGGGTGGCAGTCACCTTTAGGCCACTCCTCCCCACCTGCACATGAGAACAGGCAGGAGTATGAACACCCTGACGCCAAGCTCCCCAGGACAGTGGCCATCACTGATGTGCAGGTGGGGGCTGACTGAGGAAGTGCAAACAACAGCACAGTTATGATCTGTTCCTTCCTCCAAGTCATGACCTAATCTGGAGCTGGATTTGATGACTTTCCCTGTATCGCAAAGCAAGCCTGTGTTAGAACTGGGAAACCATCTAAGAATTAGGTATTGGGGCTACTGACCACACACACGTGCACACACACACATCTCTCCAGCGATGCTAGGTCCAATGAATATATACACAGCAGTCAATGAACTATATATATGTGTGTGTTAGTATGATTCAGTGCAATGGGGCAATGGTGAGTTCTAGAGAAACACTCAGGTTTAAATGACCATTAAGCCTCTCTACCCTCCTCATGAGTAAAATGCGTGTTTGATGTTCTTTTCTCAGCTTACTCTACTCGTATAATAAACCTTCATTCCATCACCACTACTTTTGACTATAATACATAGGGTAAACTAGGGTACCTCATTACATTGGGATGTGCAATACACAGTCGACAGAGCAGTCGTCTGAGCTGAATAGTCTGAATACAAGTAAAAAGCAAGTGAGCTTAAACAGTAATATACTCCAATTTACAATATAAGCAGAACAAGTAAAAATATTGCTCCCCATCTGATCTTTTTTTTCCCTCCACTACTGCTGTGCCTGTAAGATTGGCTTAGTAAACTGGATGCACTCAAAAAAATAAGGATTTTGCCTCTTGGAAGCTCATAAAATGATACTAGAAAAAGTTTTCTGATGGCTAACCCACACAGACTGCAGTCATTAGACAATTCAAATGGATAGAATAGAGAACCCTTTCACACAGCTGTGGAGAAACAGAAAGAAATAGCCACTTCACATATCCCAGTGCTGTTTCTGGGAATGAGGAAGAGAAAAAAAAAAAGAGAAAGAAAAAAAGAAGACAACATATTAAGAGTCTTTGTCACTGTCCATGGAGCCATACATATCTGCCAGCTTTTTAAACCGAGGTCCCCAGTCACTGAGGTAATCGTAGTCCTGATCTCCGTCCGTAGTCACCGACTCCAAGGAGCTGAGGGACTCGGCCACAGAACCATTACCTTCGTACGCGTAGGTTGCTAACGAGTCATACGGGGGTGCTGTTGGATCTGTATCATTTTCCTTTAGCCGCTGGTTAATGAAATCTCTGACATCCGTGTTATCCCGCGCTGTTGCAGTCCGCCGTGGCATAAAAAGTGTTTCCGGCACAATGTCTCTGCGTAATTTATTGTCATCTATGGCTTCGGGATTCCTCAGCGTGCCAATATCAAACGCCTGCGTGTCTTCCTCTCCACCACCTTCATCGTTGTAACTGACAATGTTGTCTCTGATGTCTTCTTTGGAAATTATCAAAGGCTCTTTTTTCCGCTGCCGTCTCAGTGCTGCAAACAGCACCACGGTAACTACAAACAAAAACAACAGCGGAAGAGAAAGGGAAAGCAGGTTAATCCCCAGCTCCACTAAAGCCCAGAAGAAATGCTGCGCCTCTGCTTGAATTTGAAGTTTCAGAGGATGTTTTGCAAAACTGAAGATGTGCATGTCAGATTTTCAGGCTGCGCTTGCTGTGCTTGTGAGTTCCTTGGGAGATGAAATGGCATGGATGCACAGAAGAAAGGGGGTGTCAAGCTTGCAGGAAGCCAAGCAGAATGTCTTTTTGCCAGTAGGCACTTTGTTACCCAGAGCCATATACTAATTCTGTCACCTTGAGAGCAGAACTAGTTTAATGAGAGTTAGGAAGGAAGAACCACCTTCTCCACAATAAATAACACCAGATGTTATTTAGGTTGAACCCCTTGGACAATATGCAACTTCTGCCATGGACAAGGATGGTATCTACTGAGCTTAGCAAAGCTGAATTTCAAGATAACTAAATCTATCCTCTTCTGGAAAAAAAGCTTGGAATATGGAGTGGATTTTCAGCTAGCACAAAGTCTGAGTTTTATTAACTTCCCTGGAATGCTTTTACAATGTACATCACCTTAAAAAGTACACAAATTAAATCATGGGCTGATGAGATATGATAAAGTTATTTTTTATTCTGACAAAAGCAGATTTCTAAAACATATTTTATGTCCTTTGTTTTAAAGTGTGCGTGTTCATACACATATTTTTCATTTATTTGGAGGGGAGGAGATCTTTCCATGACTCCAATCCGAATTTTAATATTTTTACTCAATAATGATTCTCATTACTGATGGAAAAGTGGACACAGAGGGAGGAAAGGGATATGGACAACACTTTCCTACAGAAGCTAATTTCAGATTTCTTAGCTGAATACTACATTAAGATGTAAATGGCTGAATATTGACAAATGAATAGCAACAAGGAACAGGGATGTATTTCTGCTGTCATTATTGCTTTGGTAGTCTGAGGTCTGCAATGCCCAGCATTTCAGCTCTGTCATGCAAACTCCAAGGAAAGACACATCTTGCTGTCTTTACAGTTTTTTCACAGCAAAGCAAAGCAGAAATGCCTAAACTCATTGATGTGAGATGATAAGGTGGATCAAAATGATCTTTCATGTCAGCTTTGTTTCTAAAATGGCGTGTGAGTCAAAGCACAGTAACTGTTAAAGAATTTTTTTTCAGTCCCTTCCTCCGTTGTAACCTTTTAAGGCCAATGGCAAGGACTAAGGGTGTCCCCAACACAAAACTTTACTCCATTGAACCTGATCATTCTTAACTTCCTTTGACAGACAAATTCTGGTGGGCTTTTTTCTTTTGGTCAGGGGGGTGGTTGGGTTTTTTTTGTTTGTTTGTTTTGGTTCAGTTTTTTGGGGTTTTTTGTTTGATTTGATTGGTTGTTTTTTTTAATAATGAGCTCCCCTGTGGGACTGCTTAGAGCAAAACACTGTCTGTAGCTGAGCCCAGGTACCTTGTAGGTTGACTATGGAAGGTCACCAAGAAGAAAGGATAAAGTAGGAAAATGCTGTGTCTTACCACAGGAATACTGCGAATAAGGAAGAACATCTGTCAATATGAGCTGAAAGGAAATAGATAGTGAAGTTGAAGGATTAGGAGAGGTGGTTCAGATGGCATTAGAATCTCAGCCTAATGATGAGGATTTACTTATGGTGTCACAGAAGGGTCCTAATCTGAGCGATGCTTCTTCGTGCTGCTGTGCAAAAATGCAGTAAGAGACAATTGTCTTCCTCAAGATCAAAAAGCTGTGGCGCTGTGTGGAAGGACTGGTGAAAGGTGTGTATGAAAGAAGAGAGGTAGCTGGAGAACATTTTGGAGAACTTGAAAAACCCAGTGTCAGTTTGGAATGGGCTTCTGGAACAGTGACTGGCAGAATGGTCTGATAAAGCACAGGAATGACAGATTTTACAGCAAAGAGTTGCTGAAGTATCTCATTCCAAAAACAGTGTTACACAGAACATGCAAGGATGAGACTTTGATAATTACATCACGTCTGATATGTGGATTTTACTGTTTCGTGCTGAACTTGCAGGAAAAAGACCCTACCATAAGCTACATGTTGAAGTTCATCACCTTTATTTGCATGTCTGTGTTCAGCATATCTGAAGCCTCCTGATAAGATGCTAAACTTACTCAAACTGCATATAAATCTAGCAATTTACAGGCAATTTTTGTTGCTGCTAAACTTTGAGTTGTGGTTCAGGTCTGCCCAGAGTATTGTTTTTCACTCAGTAGTGGTTGCACATTCAAACCCTGCAACCAACCTGAAAATAGAAAATTATATAGTTGAGTTAATTGAAAATCTGCTTATGGTGCATGGTGGCATGAGCAGTAATTGACATAAAGTGCTGCTTAGCACACAGAATCAATTATTTTCGATTGACATAAAACAGGAAATCGTTTAATGTCAGATTGGTATTAATGAGCACAGTTTTACTAACGAGTGCAAGACTACCTGCAGCATTACATTACTTTTTCTGGTAAGGAACTTAATACAAAGTGAGCTCAGCCCTTAGGGGCAACGATACCATGTTTTGAAAAATGAATTTAATGGTGAATTAAAGATCAGATTGTTATTGTGGGAATCTTTTCTGAAAATGGGATAGTGCTCATTAGAGGAAGTCATGACTATACTGTTAAAAGTCTGAGAACCACAACATCATCTTTGACTCATTACTGGATAGGGAAATTTTGTTAAAAGTAAAGATCAGGATGACTCTGCAATGGTGATAAGCATGTCCAAGGAAGATAGGAGTATGGTAAAAAGTAGAATCATGAAGGGAATCATCTTCCCTGCCTGACTCTACTGCTGTAAAATTGCTCCGACTCCCTTCTTTCCTCCAAGCATCCTAATAACAACTCCCAGAGAACAGCCTACGTTGTATTGTACAGTTGTCCCCAGATGAACAGGTACAGCTAATGGCCGAGTGACCAACTATCTCTGTTTGCAGTACAAGAGGGGTGGAACCTGAGAGGAATGTGAGAGATGGTGCAAAGTGTCCTTATTTTTATATATATTAAAAAAAAAAGTTGACCACCTGTAAGTGCTGTAGCCAGAGCTCTGCACATCCTCCACACTCAGGATCCAACCTCTTTCTAATCACAGGTGGGTGAAATGGAGGACCCTGCAGCGTTTGAGAGAGTCCTTCAGTATCATTCAGCATCCTTTTCCAACAGAACAGAAGCACTGAGACTTGTTTCTCCTCAGTTTAGAAATGGGAAGTTAATTCTTCAAAACTAAGTTATCTGCCCTCCTTCTGTGGTCAACAGAAAGGGATGGACACCTGCAGAGGGTTATGAGTAATGTGTCTGGTCCTCCTTAGATACCAATAAGAGATGGGATGAATGTCTCTCTACAGGTGTTTCTTTCCATTGACCAGAGGGTGGAGCCCAGCTGTCTCCTCTTCCTCATATATCGCTAACTTTTATATAACTAAGGTTAGGTAGGTTGTGCCCTACACACCCCATCTGTAGCAGCCCTCAGAGGAAATACAATAAAATATGTACAGGATGAAACAACAGTGTCTTTACTTTGCCTTTGTCCTAGTCTTGGAATAATCATTGTAGCAATGCAAAATAACCACAAAAGGAACAAAAAGTCCCTGAACTACTTACCAAGTAATATAATGATGCAGAGAAGAATGGCAATAAGAGCCCCAGTGCTAAGACCAGTAGGATGAATCAAGGCTTCTGCATTACAGGACAGCATCTTCCCTCGATGGTCACATGCACACACTCGAATAGTCACCGTTTCAGTGCTGCTCTGGATGGGGTAATCATTGTCTGATATCACCACTGGCAAGAAGTAGGTACTTGTTTCATGCCGGTTATATCTGGTTTTTCGGGTGAAAATCCCTGCTGTGTTGTCTGGAAACATAAAGCATGCATTAAGACTTCATCTGAAGACTGAAAACAAGGATAAGATAATAAAGAAAAGTCTTCCTAGAAATTCACCTCTGTTGTCCTGTAGTGTAAAGTTTGAGCTGCTGGCTGCCTCGGGAGCTAAGGAGAATGAAAACTGATGTCCATTGTAAGAGTCATCTTTATCAACAGCACTTAATGTTTGTATCAGCTGAAACAATAAGAACAAAATTATCTCCTAAGTCAGTGAATTTTATGTTTATTTATGTACTCTAAAAAAATCTTGTAAAAGCAATCTTTTGTATTTTTTTTTTCCTTCTGCTTCCAGGCGGATGATGTTGCTATAATGAGCTAAAGAAAAGTGATCCACATGCTGCTGATGCTGTTTAGGATCACCATACTATCACCATGCTATACCAGGTGAGTAACATAAGGAATTTGAAAGCTGGCAGGAAAATCATGTTGATTTCAACAGAAGGCTTGTGTTAATGCCACTCCAGATCGGCAGGAAACCTTTGCATGTGACAAGCAATGGAGATGAAAGGTGAGACAGTCCAGGATGACTTTATATTTGTCTACCCAAATCTCATGTCACAGAAATAGTTTGGCTGAATCTTCCAAATTATCTGCTGCTTTGAACTACTTCACAACAGGAGTGGTAGACTGAGAGTTATCTAGCAGGAAAATAGTTGTATCACAGACAGGACCTGTAACACTTATAGACCTGAAATTGTTTCTGAAGGAGACAGTGGAGGTGCCTGAATAAAGCAGAGGATGAAATAATGAAAATGAATCAGGGGTAACAAGGTGCAGTACAGAAAATAACATTCAAAAACATACTATCATGTTAGCTGGAAGAATACTAAGTGAAATAGATACTGTGCAGCCGCTGTTTAATTTTGCAATTAAGTTTGATGCAATGCAAAGTGCACCTCTTGATGAGGTAATGCAAGAGTAGTAGCAAAATTCATTTCATTTGGAATATTTTCTTAGTACAAGCAGAAAACACACCTGTTCTGCCTTTGCGTTTTCACAGACGAAGGTCTCATAAAACATGGCAAACTCTGGAGCGTTGTCATTTACATCCAAAACCTTAATGAACACTGGGACACGGCTGCTTTGTTTTGGGTTGTCTGAAATGACAAAACCAGAATGGAGATTTTATTTAGCCCAGTTACTGACTCAGTGCAATGGAAGAAAAGGACAGACTTGGAGGCTCGTTGCCTTAATTCTTCTCACTCAGAGCACTTCACTTACATTCTGTTTATTTCTGGTGAATGTGTTATGGGATGAATGTAGTATCATTACTCTAATTCTGCATAAACTATAGAGTTAAGATAGATTAGGAGTCCAGGATTTACAAATTCCTTTGACCATTCCAAGTGTGATTATGAATGTATGTGTGATATATGTAAATATAATACTGGAACTAAATTAGATCTATTTATTAGCCTGACTGATACTGTTTAGTAGCAGTGAAGTATCTAGAACATATTCCCTTCCTTAGCTCTCAAACAGGAACACTGAAGAGTCATGAGGATGAGATTGAGTGGGTTTTTTCTTCTCCAGTTGTTAAATGTAATACTCGGTGCTGTACAAATCTTGTGGCACAGTTCCTTAAGATACCATGATTATCATTATGTTATAGAAATAGTAATTGCAGCTGTGATCACAGATGCTTTCTAACCTGTTGTGAATTGTTTTGCCTGGTGTTCTAGGGTAAATACCAAAGTGTATCAGCTGAGAAACATAAGCACTATATAAAACCTGCAAATCCCCCTATGTAAACAATATTTTTTTCCCTGTAAGGACTGCATAGTGCCAAGACGTTGAACTTGACAAGGATATTCCTGAGCATAGAATACTAATGAAAATACTGTCATCGTTCTGGATGAAAATGAAAACATCTGGAAATGCACCATACTGTATAGGCCCTTCCTTTTCCTGTTGGGAGGAGACAGACCTTAGTCAAAAAGATACACAGAATAAGGAAGAAAAGCAGTGGCAGCAACCCTGCCTAGAGCCAGGCATGGTGAAATAGGCAAGATTCTGAGTCAAAAAGTCACCCCGTAACAACCACTGACTCCTAAAAGATCGGTACAAGATCTGGTCCCAAACAAATTTTTCATCACTAATCAAAAGAAACCCAAGAGACATCGCCATTGATCTGTCTCCTTAGTGCTCCGTATCACACAATATCCACCTAGGAGTATGTGGGTATGGGAATGTCAGAGAGTGAAATCTGAGTGAAAGAGTGTGATTGAAATAAGTTTCATTTAAAATAAACACCTTCACCTCTCTTATATGAGGGCTCACACTGAATTTTCCTATGTTGATTTCCTACCCATGTTAATATAGTTTATTAATGCATTTTAACCTATCATTCAAGTGAAAAAATAGTGCAATAAAATATAGTGGATCTAAGACTCTATATTCCTCTGCAAGCATTCATTATAGTAGCTGGTTGGTTTTATTATTATATTTATTCATTATAGTAGCTTCTATTTATTCATTATAGTAGCTTGTTGACTTTAATAAAAGTCCTATTAATGTGTTTATCATCCTTTTATAAATGTGAAAATGCCTTCTCCAAAATTGGCACTGCTTATTTGTATTACAGAGCTCAGTAATTTGGACAAAATATTGTGCTTTAAGGCTCCACAGTACCACTGAAGTTAATATGATTCCATTAGGCATAAACCTCTAATATGAGCCATTGGGCTAAATTCATTCAATGTATAAAATAACAGTTTATGTATAATACAGACTAGGCTGAATTCTGTGCTAAAACACATCAATAAAAGAATTTTTATAACAGGTAGAAATCAAAGGCACTCATTTGAAGTCACAGGACTATTGGCAAGGCTATTTTGTAGGGCATACTTTTCTAACAAATACATTCAAATATATTCACAAACATGTTTCTTCTCCTCCCAAGAAGGAGAATTGTTTTCTTTCCCGCTTTTTAAACCTAAACCTACATATTTTCATTTTACTTCTAGGTGCTTAAGGTTCTCACAATTTAAAATCATACTGTAATAAACAGAGGCTTCATATAAACTCTAGGCTCTTCGAATGTATGCCTCTTCTCTGGTTTAATGGAAATTAATATACATCTTCAAGTCTTTTCTTTTTGATATATTATGTCATCATCTTTCAAGTTATTTGTGCAAATTAATTTATGTAGGTTCATTTGTTTGCATTATCCTTTAATTAATGCTGGGGTCCATCTCCATTGACTCAACAAACAGCTTAAATTTATTTCTCTCTATAGGGATATGTTTTCTGCTGAGCCAGCAACCAAAATGTTAAAGTGGGGTTTTTTTTCAGAATACAGCCTCAAAGTCCTGCCAGTGTTTGACTTGCCCCTAAGTGTTAAGTAATAAATATTTAAAAACACTCTGGGAATTGTCTCTGGTAAATCAGCTGTAATTCTGCAGCTGTGACTCACTAGACCTGTGTCCCCAGTTTTAATGCCAGTTTGCTGTCTGACTGTGGCAGATGTACTGACCCTGTGTTTCACCAACTATTTATTTGCAGCAGCCACAGCATGACTGATTCTCTGGGCTGCTGAGCAATTGCAGCTCATACTGGTGAAAAAGGAGAACGTTTAGAAATGGAGCAATCTAAACTTACTGACAATTCTAGACAAAGGCAAAACAACTTCTGTATCTTTTTTTTTTTTTTTTTACTATAAAACGAAATCAAGAGCAGTCATCACTGGAAGGTGTTTCTCTTTATGCCTTTATAATTTTTTTTTTTTCCTATATCAAAGAGAACACATTTGAAGGCATATCCTGCCTGTAACCTGACTGGGTATTTCTTTTAGATTACTTCAGTGAAATATACTTGGAGCTTGGTGAGATAATGTCACTGAGAGTAATAAGTGATTCTATGGAATTTAGTGCAATGGGACTTTAAGTAGCCTTGCTAGAAATTTCTGGGTTTAGCCAGGAACAATAAGCAGTGGTACTTTCCAGTCTAGTCCCTTGAGACTAAAATTAGTGAAGTGTCCTGGATCAGAACAGTAACTACACTTCAACCAAAAAAATTGCCTTTGGAAGACATCTACCCTAGCTAGGACAAATTTTGTCTAGGCTTAGTAAAGCACACCCTGGGAAGCAGCCTGAAAGGATTCTGACTAAAGAGAAATGGTAATTAAGACAGAAGCCTGTGTCAGGCACAAGAGGCTAAGCTGAGAGGGTTTGGTGCAGTAGAAGGTCTGTGCTTATGGGAGAAACCAAATGAGAACTTCCTATAGATGCTAAGCTGGATTTCAGACAGAATACAGTCTTCTGTACTGCAAGTTATTTCAGCCCAGCTGGGGTCAATGCAAGTGTTCTTGCTATTCCCAATGCTAAATGTTCTTGCTATTCTTTCATTTTTAGGCATTTATTTTTCCCTCCTGCTCTACCCAGGAGCTGCCTATAATGTACAATTTTTGACCCTAGAACCCTCCTTCAAGAACTTCATAGAAACACAACCATGTGACTAACATTCAGTGTTTGGTGTGCTGAAATCCTGTACCTAGCATTAAAAGGTGCAAACTTTCATGGGAGGGAGAAAACTATTAATGTCCTGTCATTCCTATAGGCTCATACCCACTACTCCACCATACAACCCCATTTACTTGCCTCAGTAGCATTGTTTTACGCTGGTTTTCAGTTTTAAAGAAGACTTACACAATAAAGAAAGTTGAGTTCTTTACACTCTTCTCACTGTCAAGCAGGTAATTGAGCCATATACAAATACAACTAAAGAGCTTACGTTGTCTCAGAAAAATCAAAAGCTTTTTAGCCTCTGAGGTGCAGAGAGACATTGTGACACTCAACAGAACTGGTGTTTATTTTAAAACTTATCTACCATTCCACCATAAACACAGGTACGGCGACTCTGCAAAAGCAAATAGAATTGCATTCCCTGCTATTTGAGCATGTGATGTACTTACAGATAATGTATTAAAACAAAGTGGATTGTTTATTAAGGCCATCTCAAATACATGCCCTTATCTTAGATCCCTGGCATTTCGACTTCTAAAATCAACAGGTCTAGGATTATCACAAGATTACTACTCTGGAACAATCCTAAACTAAGTGACAGACTGATTTGTAACTACACCTTGTAATCTCAAAGGATGCACACAAAGTAAAAAATGGAGATGCATAAAACTGATTAAGATCTGGGCACCTAGCTCAGCCCAGACACCTTAGCCTTATTTGACAACATCCAGTCTGAATGAGATTGAATTCAGCCAAGGAATGCAGTTTGGCTTTAAACCATCTGTTTTGCTGCATGTCAGTTTCAAAACTCAGCAACCATGTTCGAAATTTGAAGTGGCTATAACTGATCAGAGAACACAGAACTGTCACATTTTCTCCCTTCTAAGTCACCTCTTCATGAACTGTGTCCCTAATAAACACAAAACTGCAGATGACCTCTTGCAGAGTTACTGCTTCTTCATTAGTATTGAGTGGGCTATCCATAAACCTGACATGTGTCCAGCTGTGCTTTCCACACACTCAGCTAGAAGGCTAAATTCATTACATCAGGGACAGGAGTCGTATTTAGGTTTAACTTACTGATCTCTGCTGCTATTACTGTAATGTTGTGCCACAGCAGCGTTTCCCGGTCAAGGGGTTTTGAAGTGAATATCGAACCATTTCCTGAATTGATGTTGAATACTCTGTCCATATCAGTGTGACGATCTACAGAGTACCTGCAAACACAGAGACAGGGGTTAGAGGCATGCTTTCCTTTCAATGTCTATGTTCTAAAACCATTTTCTAAGACTAGACATCAAACAGCGAGTAAATGGGGTTTCCTTTTGTTTTCAGCACAGGCTTCAGAGTCTTTATGTATTCACACAAAGAGCTAGTTCTGAGCTACTGGATAATGACACATTGGAGGTTTGATTTAGAAGGTGGAGTATTGTCACTGAATAAATGAATTGCTGCAGAATTTACATACCTCTGAGAATCATCAAAGCTTTGTTTTTAGTGAAAAATGTGAAGTCTGTGTCCTGAAAGATACGAAGTTTATTTTAAGGCTGAGTTGGCTTTTCCTTTATAAAGCCTTCTTTTTATGGTTTGATATCTCAACTGTTCCAAATAATTTCTGATATAAAATTTGACAGCTGGGGTGCATTTGTACCTTTCACTTCCCAGCATTTAAAAAGGCTGCCCGCCCAAACCAAGTCAGCACGGAACAGGGATTCATTATTCCATGGTACATATCACACAAAGGTTTGTTGTAACTCATTAAAACTAACATTCTCAGCCCTGCTTGATGGTATCTGTATGTGAAAATGAATGCTAACAAGCTCTGGATGAGCTCAGAGTTTAAATACAGATTCAAATTTTCAATCTGATCTTTTGCTTTTTCCCCTGAACTAAATCCAAGTTTAAAAGTAGAACTCTCCAGTTCCCGGGAGAGGGTGCTACCACCTTGATCCAAATGCTGTGACTTGGTTTCATCTCTCCTGAAGGGAAAATTCTTGCATAAATTATGGAACTTTTGACAGAAATATGTCTCTGATGTTGCCAAAGCAAGAATGCAATTGCGTTATTCTGCTCTTGTTTCCAGCCCAACTGTGTGCTCACGTACAATCCAGGACAGATCCTTAGGAAGCCCAGTGTGCTCCCTTGCTCTCCTTGCAGGCCACGTCAATGGAGACAAGGCAGCTACTGCTGTGCCTTGTGTCCAAACAAGGGTAAAGATAATGGCTGAGCTGGTAAGCAGTCAGATGAAAACTGGGCCAGGAGAATGACTGGCAGAGTTTACTGCCACTACAGAATTCAGGGGAACTCAGAGGCTGAAGAAAAATTTCTCTCCCCTGCTCTGCCCTAGAAGCAGCTGCAAGACATGTCCTTTATTCTGCACAGCCTTCCTAGTGCTTGTGCAGTGTCTCTTAAATTCTGAGAAAGATCTTGCAGGAAAGAAGAAGGGAACAGAAGAAACCAGCTGAACTGTGATTCTGACAAGTTTTAAAACTAACTTGCTAATTATCTTCTGATTTTTTTTCCTTCTTTGCAAATAAAAAAGTGGGATATAATGCCTACAGCAAATTAGACTTATTAGGTCTTAAAATAAGAATTTACGTGTAGCCTACTTTTCAAAACAAAACAATGGCAAGTATTAGTTATTTGTACTAAACTGTTTTCCTTCTTCCATGTTAAATTCCTAGGGAAGCACCCAAATGACATTCAAAGGTACTAGCACAAAAAGCTAACATTTTTTGGTAGGACTTGCATAGGCATAGCTTGCTAGGTCTTCAGGAGTCCAGATTTAGTTTTCATTCATTGCTGTCACTTCACTGACAGTACTGCAATTTTGGCTGCAGAAGTCAGCTGTGGTGTCCCTAACTTAGTTCCTTTATGCAGCAGTGTGACATTACCATCAGCTTGAAAAGTGTTGCTTTGTCCAAATCTAAATACCAGGTGTGAATCTGTTGACTTGGCTGAAATGTTTAATGGGAACAAGTTTATACCAACTGGTCTGACTCTTTTATATATTGACAAAGTAAGTATTTGGTATGGTAAACATTTCATTTTAACTTTCATTCATTCAGGCTTTTATATGATATTATGTTGGTATCTTCTGAATTCAATTATTTTCAGATATTCTGTAGCTCATTTCCATATCTTTCAGCTGTAATACTTTGGCATTTCCATTTTGCAGTTAAATCTAGATTCTGTATTCTTCTTTGAAATGAAATATCAGGATTTTCCATAGATTAGCTGTTCCTGCTAACTGTAATTCTATGTTTCAGACTCTTATTCAGCAAGACATTTAAATAAGCAACTAGCTTTAGGCATGAGTTGTCTGTTCATTGGGGGTTTTTTCTTCAATTTTACTTTCACTCCAGCTTCATATTTTGAATGGACTTAAAATATCTCACTGTCTTAGCACATTTTAATGCCTTGGTGTATTGCAATCACTATCTTTGTAAGATTTCCCAAATTCAATCTCTGGTACAGTATCTGGAAGGGGGAAAAAAAAAAAAAAGTTCTGGACTTTTTCTAAGATTACCAGGGTTGTAACATTGAAGACTTTTTCTTCAAGATATTACAAATTTTAAAGTATTTGTAAAGCCGTATGTATATTCAGTCATTTGTACAGCGGAAACTCCAACTCATAAAAATAAAACCAGCAGAGACAGTTTCTTAATGGAATGTTAATTTTATTTCTTCATATCCCAAGGAAAATACATACAAGGCCAGTGCATATAAAGTATATTCCAATTATAACATTAAATCTGGTCTAGAAGGATGATTTTAATAAGGTAGACTGTCACTTCTGTTTCTCAGTTTGCATAATCCAGTCTCTTTTGATCAAGGATTTTTAATTATGTTGAACTGGTGGTGATTCTGACTTCTGGATCACAACCTAGTAGGAATTAAGTAGACAACATCAAACTAATTTTTACATTTATTTAATGAAATTACTGGTGTGTATTTGTCAGATTTCAGGACTTCATCTCTTTCAAGCTTTGAAGAATTGACAAGCTAGGAAGTTAAAAAGTATCTATGCAGACTCCAGTCTCTCCTTGTACATAACAGGAAGAAGGGAAGGGTAAAAGAATCTAACACATGCAAATATGTTGTCAGTAAAATACACAAACAAAATTTAGCCTTACATTTGTTTGCAGATCATTTTCATCTGGGATACTTTAGTAAATCAAATCACAGCAGGAAGACAGTTCCAGTGACTGATGAACTTCATTATGCCTCTGAGGAGTTACTATAGCAAAAAAACTCAGCTAACAATTTTAAAAGATCTGATGTACAATACAGCAGTGCCAGTTTAGCATTATTTTTTCATCAGTATGCAGTGGTTCATATTATTTCTGTGTAGATCAAACACAAGTAGAACGCAAAACTTTTGTTTTATAACACAGCTGGACAGTACAGTGCTACTCGGGAGTGTGCTAATGTTACTACACATGGACACATTCAAATATAGCAAAACATGTACTGGTGCTTTTTTGTGTTTTCTCAATGTCATGTCAGAGCAAAACTTACTTATAAGACTTAGGCTGAGGCAATTTCGCTCTACCAGTACACAGGTCACAAATGGTTATGCAGTCTTACAGCCAGGGCAGATATCCGCTTCATTTTGCTATCGCTTCATTGTCTTGTGATGTTCAGCAGCTTGCTGTCTAATGTAACCACAAGTCAGGAAGATTTGTGGGTCAGGAAGGAATGTGTGTGAATTTTTCATAATGCATTTTCATAATGATATTGTGAAGGTTTCCTTTAATGGAAGATCAAAGGGGCTTTCATCTAACAGAGTTAGGGCTCAGTTTGTTTAAGAAGAGAAATCTTCACTCGAGTAGAGGAGAAAATGGAAGGTTTTCAATGTAATATCAAGTGTCTAAAGATTTTATTTTTAACTGTCAAGAAAAATTGACAAGCAAGTGACAAGTCATATATATACAGTCTAATTGCATCTTCCCCGAAGCTCAGAGTGAAAATCAGATTTCGCATCTCTATTGCATGATAGAAAAAAAAAAATTACCCTGTCAAAAAGATGTAGACTCAACCCATGCCCCTAAATTCTAGCAGATGCCCAAGATATTAGCACCATAAAATTACATTTATTGCAAGTTAACATCTCTCAGGCTACTGCTCTCTGCTGATTTCCTTTCTCTCTTGCTGATTTTCATGTTTTTTCTTGCTATGTTTATTTCTATTACTCTAACCTCTTTCTCATTGTTATTTTTCTTCTCCTTGCATTTGGCTGTGGCATGCTATTAAGGTAAAAAGCAGACAAGCTTTCCGCTGCACTGCATCAGTTTTGACACTTCTACTAATTTTTGCTCAGTAACTATCCGGTACTTAAATATGCAAAGTACTTATACGGTATTAAAGAACTGCCCTTTGAAAGTTAGGTAAGTTTCAGCACACACATTCAATTAATAGCAAAGAGCCGGCAGGCAGTACTCAACAATGAACAGCATAGTCCCTATCCACTGTAAATCACTTATAATTAGGAGCTGGTGCTGATGTGAAATGCAAATGGTTGTAGTTATCACCACAGGGAAGGAGGGAAGCGCTCCCCTTACTCTCCAGCACCATTAGATATAAAAAAGCAGGTTCCAGTGAAGACTGCAAGGGGCCAGCGTGTCACCCCAACTAATTTTTCACCTTCATGCTAGCATGTCCATGAAAATGTGCTATGAAAGATGTACATTCTGTCCCGGGGCTTCACCAAAGTTGGCAAAACATTATGCTGTTCTTTAAGTGACTGAGCTCTGCTGGCCCAGAATGGCATGTAATTGTTGCATGTCATGATACAAATTTAAGAAAACCTTGATTACAGGTAGAAGGTATAGTCTTGAACTAGAATTCATGTGTAGGGCATGCTATGCAAACTGAAGACAGAGGGAGTTTCTGCCAGAAACATTTTAGAATTAGCATCTTTATCTAGGAAATTAAAATTATAATATTTACCACTTTCACAAGATGAGCTAAGAGCCTAAAACTTACTCATCATTGTAAGATATCTTGATGAAAGACAGTAGTTTGCAGAAGTGTAAAGTATTGATGGACTAGATTTTTATTAAACCTGCACTGTTCTATTATGATCAAAGGCTACTGTTGAATTTCCAAGGTGCCCAACTCAGAAACCTGCTGAAAATTGACCTGGATTTAATATTGCTGCACTTTTCAATTCCTCCTCTTGCTGCCTTGTCAGTAGCAATGAACTTTAATTAAAGCACACAACTATTTAAAAGTTCTTTAACACTCTATCCAGTGTGACTCAAGCACATTAAGCATGCACTGAAACAATACACAATTTACAAAAAAAGAAGTCTTAGGTATAGCTACTCCAACCTTAACATTTCCTCCACTTCCTCTAAGAACAGTTTATTGATTCATGGCAAGTTTAATTTATGAAGCTCATGAGACTGACTCTTATCTTACAAGCCTTGCACTGATATAGGTGAGATCAGAGCCTGTGTGTGCACATGAGCTGATTTTGAGGCATTTCTAGTTGCAATTTAGAGAAGATAAATGTGGCCTCTGTTAAGCAGGTCTGGACAGATGGAAGAAGAAAAGGCTGCTGAATCACCGCCCTGTCATATAGCCAAGAGGATGCACTGTGCTGCACTGGAAAATGTTAAAAGTGGAAGGAAAATACTAAGATTTTCTTAGTGCTCTTTTTGCAGTACATTTTTCATGGTAGAAATAACCCCATACATTAGTTATTGAAGAGATTAGGATATAATTCAAACTGCAAAAGCCATGCAAACACATTCACACATACCTAAACATGCCCAAGCGTGAGAGATCATTTACTATGTAAAATACTCCATATTCAAGCATGCCCTACAATTCACATTGTTACAAATGAGGATTTTTTTGTGTGTGCTGACATAATAAAAGCAAAATTAAAGCTGTAAAAAATTTACAGACAAGCTGAACTAGTATATGCTTACTTGACAGGGTTCTTGGCAGCATCTGGATCCTGAGCAGTTACTGTTCCTATTACACTGTTTAATGGAACATCTTCTTTCACTTCCATTATGTATGCTGGTCTGCTGAACATGGGGGGTTCATCTACATCCTCCACCTGAATTCTGACTGTAGCTGAGTCCTTGAATGGCCCCAAGTACAGGAATCGAGGGTCCACATGAGTATTGGTAGCTTCCACTTTGAGAACATACAAGTTTTTGTTTTCGAAATCCAGTGCCTGGGAAGAAACAAGAAAGAGTTTGAGAAGCCTGTGGGGATTGCTGTGATTCTCAGCCAGATGAGCAGGATGAATAGTGGGAAGTCGTGGAGAGGCCTGCACTAGGTAACAGGAGCCTGAACTGGAATTAAAATGCTAAAAGAAAGGAGAAAGTGTGCCCAGCTAATACATTAAGAAGCAAACTACTTTTTCAAGGAATTCTATGCCAGGAACTCCTAAACACCAAGTAGTTTTCTCATATAGCCTTAACTCTTCATGTCTGTTGTTCTGTCATTTTTGGCATTTTGATGATTTCTTATCTGTTTCATGCCCATAAGCACCACACACTAAAGGAAGGAAGATTTTCTAGGTATTGCTTGTTTAGATACTGGCATTCCATCACTGAAATGAAACACTGTGACATCTAGTGTCTGGATATCCAAGGCCACCTACAGCCAAAGCTAAACATGATTTTATGATAGGTTATGACTATAGTACACTCTGTTAAAACTACGAAGAAACAGTATTTAGAGACTCCTTGTCACTACTTGGGAGAAATGTGGGGACAGAGTAGTCACCCTGTTTTTCCATTCCATTTTAGAAGATTCACAGCTTCTGTCAGCAACAGACAGAAATACAAACGGAGTTAGACTGATATCATAATCAGCCCCTGGAAGGCATCTCCTAAAAAACAAGTAATGACAGGTGTCGTACTGATATCAACAAGCAAGTGCATGCTCGGAAAATCTACACAATGTCTATCTAGTGATGACTGAACTTGAACTGATGAAGGAT